>NW_027203937.1:4407500-5092500 GCF_024711535.1 Dipodomys merriami
TTCGACAAAGGAGCCAAAGACATACAATGGAAGAAACACAGCCTCTTCCACCGCTGGTGCTGGGAAAACTGGGCAGCCACATGCAGAAAACTAAAAGTGGACCCCAGCCTATCACCATGCACCAACATCAACTCAAAATGGATTAAAGACCTTAACATTAAACCTGAATCTCTGAAACTACTGCAGGACAGAGTAGGAGAGACACTTGAACTAATAGGCACAGGAAGGAACTTCCTGAACAGAGTCCCAGGGTCACAACAAGTTGGAGAGAGACTCGACAAATGGGACTACCTTAAAATAAAAAGCTTCTGCACAGATAAAGCTATTGCAACCAAGCTAGAAAGACAACCAACTAATTGGGAAAAAATATTTACCAGCAATATATCAGACAAGGGGTTAACATCCTGTATATACAGGGAACTCAAGAAACTAATCCCTCCCAAACCTAACAAACCAATTACTAAATGGGCAAGGGAACTAAAGAGGGACTTCTCAAATGAAGAAATAAAAATGGCAAAGAAACACATGAGGAAATGTTCATCATCCCTGGTGGTGAAGGAAATGCAAATAAAGACAACCCTGAGATACCACCTTACCCCAGTCAGAATGTCCCACATCCACAAATCAGCCAACGACAAATGCTGGAGGGGATGTGGAGAACAAGGAACGCTATTACACTGCTGGTGGGAATGTACACTCATACAACCACTTTGGAAAGCAGTCTGGAGGGTCCTTAGAAAGCTAAAGATTAACCTCCCTTACGACCCAGTCATACCACTTCTAGGCATCTACCCTGAACCAATATACAAGGACACATGCACCTCCATGTTTATTGCAGCACTGTTTGCAATAGCTAGGATATGGAAACAACCTAGATGCCCCACCACAGATGAATGGATCCAAAAATTGTGGTATCTATACACAATGGAATATTATGCAGCCATTAGAAATGACAAAATAATGGCATTTGCACGGAAATGGATGGAGCTAGAAGGAATCATGTTGAGTGAGGTAAGCCAAGAACGAAGAGACAAACAGTACATGGTCTCCCTGATAAGTGGATGCTAAATCCAAAATGTTAGGTGATATGACAAAACTAACAGGACTTAAGAAACAGAGAACTCCCACTCATCTGGTTGAACCACTACCAAATATCCCCATGCTGCTGATCACATATATGGTATATAACATGTGAGCACTGTTATATATTACAGACTGTGATAGACAATTTGCTCCAGGAAAGTTAGAATGAACTTGTGACTTTAAATGAGCATCATTATTCCACAATACTGTGAATTTCCAGAAATTAAGTAATCACTTAATCACAATCAAAAAAAAAAAAAAAAAAAAGAACCTCAGGGAAGGGAGGGAGGGAGGGGATGGTAGGGGGAAAACAATGGAGGGGGTAACAATGTTCAAGAGGAAGTGTACTCATTACCTCACTCATGTAACTGTAACCCTCTGTATAGTATCTTTACAATAAAAAAATTTTTTAAATGTTATATAGATGAGTATAAAAAGATTACTTCCAAACCTTCTAAAGAATGCGTGCTACTGAACGTTGATTCCAGAGACACTAAGGGCATTATATAAGATTTGAAACTTTCAAATTCAGCTTTGGAGAGTCCTCATTTTTCCAATTTGTTTGTCTCATTTATCACTGTATCAATGCTGGGACGAGAGCTATCATTCAACAATTTGGAACTTGCTTTGCAATTTTTTCAACATAACACAATATTGTAATCAGACATATTCAAATTTAGTATTTCAAAAGTCATTGTCTTCTCAAAGAATAAATGGAATTTGATACTGTCTTGCATATCGTGACAGATGGGCTCATCATTTCACAGCAGATGGCAAGATGATTAGACTGAACTCTGAAGTCTTAAATACTGGGATAAGAGCATCTTTCCAAAAGCTAAGGACAGGGAAATATCCTTTTAGAAAATCTATTTTTCAGGAAGTTATTTGTTTAAAACGAGTTTGCCACAGATCTGGGAAAACTTAGATGTGCCTGTAAAAACAAATGCATTATGTTGCGTCAAGAAGAGTGACTCAATGTCAGGTTGACCTCTCCTGAATCTAGATTTGCTGTTTGCCAGTTTCCTTGTCTGTAAGTTGTGCTAAATGGCATATGCCTCATGGGACTTAGAAGATAATCTAATAACTACTTAGTACCTATAAAATAGCTCACAGATATCCTATATCTTCTTTACTAACAAATAGTATTGTTCTGCATGAAGAGAATATTGTTCTAAATGAAGAGAAAATCATATGCATTTGTTGTTGTTTGTTTGTTTTGTCAGTCATGGGGCTTGAACTAAAGGCTTGGGCACTGTCCCTGAGCTCTTTGGCTCAAGGCTAGCACTCAACCACTTTTAGCCACAGCACCACTTCCAGTCTCATGGACTTCCTTGCCTGGGCTGGCTTTGAACCATGATCCCCAGATCTCAGACTCCTGAGTAGCTAGGATTACAGGTATGAGCCTCCAGTGCATTTTCTATATACATTATTTTGGGGCATTTTTATGCTAGATAGAAATAATGTAAAAAATTAAAAAGCAGAAAATAACTAATGGTTGAATATATATATATATATATATATATATATACACACACAAACATATATATGGAAGGTAAGCAGAGAACAATTTATTACATTTTTTATTGTGAAAATACTGAATAGAGGGGTTACAATTACATGGGCAAGATAATGTGTACATTTCTTATCAAGCTCAACCTCTCTAGCCATAAAAGAAATGCAAATAAAAACAGCACTGAGATTCCACCTGACCCCAGTTAGAATGCTAGAATCAAGAACTCTAATAACAACAGATGCTGGAGGGGATGTGGCCAGAAGGGAACCCTACTTCATTGTTTGTGGGAGTGTAAACTTGTTCAACCACTTTTGGAAAGCAGTATGGAGGTTCCTCAAAAGACTGCACATAGAGCTCCCCTATGACCCAGCAATCCAACTTCTGGGCATTTACCCAAATAACCACAAACAAGTCATACTAAAGCTACCAGCACAACTATGTTTATTGTAGTTTGTGAATTCTATGAGCTTTGACTTCCATATCAGGTGCTATTTACATTTCTTTCCTTTTGCTGTGTGTAAGCTGTTCTCTCCCTCCCTCTCCTTCCTCCCTTCCCATCACTGTCTTTGGGTTGTGTAGTTCATTTGCATCTATGTGCAATGCAGTTGATGGGCCCCTCTGTTGTATGTTTTCCCATTTCCCACTGATTCTGTGTCCTCCCCCTAGCTTCCTTCTGTTGCGCGCATATATATACCATATATGTGGTCAATAAAATGGAGTCATTTAGCAATCATATGACAAAATGAGTGGCTGTCCTTCATTTCTCGAGTCCTGTTTACTTTGTCATATCTCCTTGTATTTTGGCTTTAGCATCCACATATCAGGGAGACCATGTGCTGTTTGTCTCTTTGTTCGTGGCTTACCTTGCTCAAAATGATTTGCTCTAGTTCCATCCACTTCCCCACAAATGCCACTATTTTGTCCTTTCTAATGCCTGCATAATATTCCATTGTATATAGGTACCACAATTTTTGAATCCACTCATCAGTAGTGGGGCATCTGGGTTGTTTCCATATCTTGGCTATTGTGAACAGTGATGCCATGAGCATGGAGGTTCATGTGTCCTTGTATCCTGGTTCCTGTTGCTCAGGGTAGATGCCTAGTTTGGTATGGCTGGGTCATAGGGGAGGTCTATATTTAGCTTTCCGAGGTACCTCCAGACTGTTTCCAAAGTGCTTGTATTAGTATACATTCCCACAAGCAATGCAATAGGGCTCCTCTTTCTCCTCATCCCCTCCAGCATTTGTCATTGGCTGAATTTAGGATTTGGGCCATTCTGACTGGGGTAGTATATAATACTTTGAATGTGCACTGCATTATGAAGCCCTAGAGGTAGAGGAAATGCCCGCAGAGAAAAAGACACTCTAATTCATTCATCACTAAATCATGCATATGTTAATAAATAGAAAGGATTAAAAGTTTGGGTACCACACTGGCCTGTGTTCTAATTGTGCTTCCTCCAATTAGTGTTTGTCAGTTATTTCACATCATTATGAAAAGAAAATAATACCCATTGTATTGTGGAAATCAATAGGAGAAATTGGTGTAAGTGTTTTCATATGGCACATATCCTAAATTAACCATTATCACTCACTGATAGATATGTAGAGTTTTGGTCTGGCACTAAACTGAGATTTTAGGAACTGGAGGCAAATCTAACCCTGACTTCAGGTTTTAATGACTAATTACCAAACAAGTAGATGTAAAATTATAATATAGAGAGTACTGAGCTAGAAACACAGAGGTTACCCAAAGAAGGAGGTACTCAGTTCTACCTGGCTGGTGTTACCCTGCTGAGCTAATCTACATCTTTTGTCTATCTGTTGCAATACAATTGGTCTCTAGTTGCAAACAGTTTATCCATAGAACCTGGAATCAGCTCCCTGATACAGGCAGGATTATCTTTTCATAGTCTGCCTTTTCCTGATACACATAGTCTAGCATATAGAAAATCCATAGTAAATATTGAACAAAAGTATGAATGTTGAAAATGGTATTCTGGGTAGGATAAAGAGTCAATTTGAGATTAAGTTGCTTTATACAGCAATTAATCTGAAAGACCTCACTATGAAAAATCTAGTAAGCTAGCTAGAAAGAATAAGAGTAGACATTATCAGATACACCCACAAAAAGATGTCAGGCAGTAGAAACAGCAAATTGCATTTTGAGCCTAGCTTCCTATAAGCTCAGGACTTAGTAGAAAAACAAAATAAAATAGCAACAATAGCAAAAAGGCAGAGGGGTTGAGAGTTCAACACAATAATCCAGAAATGAGAAGATAGAGTCTGAGCAAAAGCAGTAAAATAGACATGGAAATTAAGGGACAGCTTTGAAATACCTGACCCCAGAATTAAGTGTGATGGAATTGGATAGAATTTGTAGTAAGGAAGGGAGAGGGGCCATGTTTGAATCTGATAATTAGAATATTTGTGATAAATATGTTAAACCTTGACTGCCTACCTCTCCCTTAGAAAGGACAGTTCTGAACTAAAAGGTGCCTATATGCTTCTAATATTTTTCACCTACTTGTACTTCTTTGGGATACAGTCTGGAATTAGAAACTCTTTCCCAATTAGAGACAAGGAATTTATTCTTAACAGAAAATGAAGAATACAAACCATGATATTAAGATACAGGTTATTGATTCTAATCCCTGGGAACAGTGATCCATCCACCTTCTATCTTTCCATTCTCTTTTCCTCCATTTATCTCTCTAACCTACATTTCTAGACTAGCTACCTCAGGCCAGGCACTGCTCTGCTTTCTAAATATTCCCTAATGACAGGCACTTACTGCTCCCTGAGAGTCAAATGACAGCAATAGCAACTGTACAAAGTACAGAATGATCCTAATTTTTTTTATTACATTGATTGGTTCTGTTTCTTTGTGGGGACAGCAGTAAATTACTCTTTTAAATTTAGCTTTGAGACACTATAATTTCTGCTCTAAGTGCAAAAATTGAACTGCTTTCAAAGATAGCAAAATGATGGCAGTGTCCTGGTGCTAAAATACAATGACAAGCTAAAACACAATGCACCATTACATTGCCCTATGGGAGCTATATATTCATGCTGAGAAGGGCATGCATACTTCCTGAGAGCTGTGCTTAAATACACTTTGTGAGACTATTCTTTTTTTTTCTAAGAAGCAGAGATGGTATGTATGTTATGTCTAGCTAATATGGTTGGTGCTTAGGCTTAAAGCATAGATGATGCTACTCAGGAGGCTGAGATCTGAAGATTGTGGTTCAAAACCACCAGCAGCAGGAAAGCCCACTAACTCAAATCTCTACTTAACTACCAAAAAAGCTGGCAGTGGAACTGTGGCTCGTGGTTCAGTGCTACCCTGGAGCAAAAAATGCTCAGGAGCAACACCCAGACCCTGAGTTCACGCCCCAAGACCAGTACCAAAAAAAAAAAAAAGAAAGAAAGAAAAAGATTATTATAGCACATGTTTTAGAATACTGTTATAAGTTTTACAGCTTGCCAGATATTCCTCCAGCCTACCAGACCGAAAAGCAGTTGCCCATTTTTCTGCACAAAGCTTCATATCTCCTTCACTTCCTAGGAGCCCCACTCTTATGTGGGGATCTAATAACATTTCTCATCTCTCAGTAAACTTTTATCAGGCTCCTGTGATGCACATATTATTTTTATCTCCCTCTGTAGTCCAGGCCCTAATCATTGTAGTCCCTTTTGATTGTAGCTCCAGCAGTAAGCACACTGACTACATAAAGCATGTGTTTTATGTCTAGAAGATGGTAGAGGGTCACCAGGGAGCCACACAGCTGTGTCCAAGAAGCCAGAGCACTCAGATCCTACTGAATAGTTCATGTCTAGAGAGTCACATCAAGTGAGATGTAATTGTACAAAGATTTTTGCCAGAGAGGAAAATTACAAGCAGCCTGTTTAAGAAGACAGATTTGAGCACATGTCAGCAGCAGTGGCTGTGACTGTTGTGGCAGCCAGAGAGAGCCAGGACAAAAGCACAAGAATCAGAATGTCTGTGGCTTTCCACTCACCTCCAGCATGAACTTGATGACTAGGAATGGAAATCCACACCCAAGCCAGTCATAGACAGTCACAGAGAAAACTCATCTTATTGCAGACAGCGCAAAACACCAAGGGAAAGAGTGAGTATCCCACAAAAGCCATGCTCATTTCTCCTCAGGAAAGAACTTCTGAAAGGAAACCCTCCACCCACTTGAGAAGAATGCCATCTTTGATATTGGCATAGAGCAGCCAAAGCATCTAGCATCATTTTTCAACAGGAAAAAGGAATCTGATCACTGAGAGACAGGTCTACCCAAAGGAAGGTAGCCCCACTCAGGAGGAGGAAGCTCCTCCCAGGGAAGAACAACTACCTGGGACAGCCACAGCCAGAGGCGGCCCTGTCCCTCTTCAGTAAACTAAGACATTCCAGTCATATAGCAGCTCAACCTGCAGCTTAGCCAGCTGCAGGAATTAATAAACCAAAAGTCTGTAAAAATCTCTCTGAAAAAAAAACTGGATAGGCTATAAAAGCTAAGAGGGGCTCCAGGCTAGATTAAAAGAGAGTCTCACGAGTTAGCCCCTCTGGGTAAAGCCACTGATTCCAGACATGCTATAATTCCAGTCACACTAAAGCTCACTTACAGGGACTCCAACCTACAGAAACCAGTCACTTCCTGCTCAGCCACACAAAGCAGAAAACCTCTCCCACTAAATTAATCTGGGAGGAGGGACACAAAGACTCCAAATTTGTAAGGTAGAACATTTTTCTGCCCACTCAAACTGATTTGAGAAACCAACTAAGCCATAAGGAAAATTGATCACCACAAGGAAATCAAAGGATCCATCAAGAAGCTGGATGTTGGGCATGGGGGAGACACAAAATCCCACAAATAAATTGAAATTTTTTAAAGTTTTATTTTTTTCTATTTTAATTTTTTTCTTCTTCATTGCTGTTCTGTTTATTCCAAGATATAAATCCTACAGTGATTACTAGGCTTCCTTCTTAATTGTGTGCATACTTAATCCAGGCTATATTTTGATTACTCAATTTTCTATTTCTCAACTTTAGAATTTTTAATTTTAGTATTATTTTATACATATATAATTTTATTTTTTCTGAATTTAGGTCTTAGTTTTCTTCCTTCTTTTCCTTTCTTTTTCTGCATTTCTCTATTTTTATTTGCCCCTCCTATTTGTTTATTATATCTCTTAATGTTTCTTTTAATTTCACCATCCACAATTTTCCTTTATTTCTGGTCTTTAGCTCCTTCTTCATTTCCTTTAGTCCATTGATCCCTAGCTTTTTGTCTTTGAGCTAGGTGGTATTTGTATCCATTTGACTGTCAAAGTGGTTCATCATGTATCCTTTCAGTTCATTTGTTCATTGATCACAACTACATGTAATAGCCATTCTTGAACCACAGTACTACTCCCAAAATGAAGAAACGGAGAAATAGATAAGGGAATACCCACATATGACTTTCAACTTTTAAAGTCTGTGTAATCACAGGGCTCGGAGTTGGTTTTTGTCTTAAAACTGTGTTCTGTAATGGTTTGGGATTTGCTTTTTTTCCAAAAAGGAGAGGTAGAGAGGAAAATACCAACTGAGGACTTTGAACCTCTAAAGTCTGTCAATTGCAGGGCACTGGGTTGGTTCTTATCATAAAATTGTATTCTATTGTAATATTAGATTTGCTATTGTTTCTAAATGGGCAGAACAAGCTATAGAAACACAAGAAAAATGACAAGTCAATTAACCTCAACTTCCACTCATGAATAGCAAAAACAATCTTTAGCATGAAGAATAGCATTAGAGGAATATCAATACCAAACTTCAAACTTTATTACAAAGCTGTAGTAATAAAAACAGCTTGGTACTGGCACATGAACAGGCCTAAGAACCAATAGGATAGAAGTCAAGACCCCCAAATGAACGTGCAGACCTATAGCCACCTAATCTTTGGTAGATGGAAGAAAGACAACCTCTTCAACAAATGATGCTGGAAGAATTGGCTATACATGTGTAGAAACCTGAAGTTAGATCCTTATATATCACTCTGCATCAGAATCAATTCCAAATGGATCAAAGACCTCGGTAAGATCAGATACCCTGAGAATATTACAGGAAGAGATAAGGGAAACACTAGGACTCCTTGGCACAGTTTGAAACTTCTTAAATAAAGATCCAGAAACACAACAAATCAAAGAAAGGCTGGATTAATAGATTGTATTAAACTGCAGAGCTTCTGTGTGGCAAAGAACATAGCTAGCAAGACAAATAGAAAGCCCACAAATTAGGTCATCACTAGCTATACAACAGACAAGGGCCTCATATCTAAAATATAACTCAAGTTCAAAAATATAAACACTCCAAAAACAAATCCTCAAAGAAACAATCACCCCATTGGTATGTGGGCTAACAAATAAAAAGAGATTTCTCTGAAGAGGAAATAAGAATGGCCAATAGACACATGAAGAAATGTTCAATGTATCCGACCATAAAAGAAATGTAAATCAAAACCGCATTGAGATTCCACCTCACCCCAGTTAGAATGGCCATTATCAAGAAAACCAATAATAACAGATGCTGGAGGGGATGTAGCCAAAAGGGAACATAAACTTGGTAGGAACATAAACTTGCTCAACACTCTGGAAGGTTCCTCAAAAGACTATACATACAGTTTCCCTATGACTCAGCAATCCCACTCATGGGTATTTATCCAACTGACCACAAACAAGGCCCCACTTAAGCTACCAACACAACTATGTTCATTGCTGCATTATTTACCATAGCCAAGATATGGAATCAACCCAAATGCTCCTCAGTAGATGAATGGATCAAGAAAATGTGGTATATATACATAGTGGAATTCTATGCTTCTATCAGAAAGAATGGCATCACCCCATTTGTAAGGAAATGGAAACATTTGGAAAAAATCATATTCAATAAAGTAAGCCCAACCCAAAAGAAACATAGGTTCCATAGTTTCCCTCATTTGTAATAACTAGTATATGTCTAGAATAGTCCTAGCAAAGAATCACAATAGCCCAATAGGTAAATACATATGACCATATAAAATGATGCTAATCGAAATGATCTCCATGCTATAGAAATAAGAAGTTGTTTGTTTGTTTGTTTTCTTCTTTTTTAGTGGACGGTTTACAGTTGTTTCTTTCTTTCCCTTTGGTTCCCTCTGGTTTATTCCCTGTGTTGACTGTTCCTGACTTCGGTACCCTTTGTCTTATATGTAAGTTTACCTGATTTGGGGAAGTGAGGGAGAAATCACAGAAAGTGTAGGACAAAGAGTGAACCAATGCAATAGCAATACTCACAAGACATTATGCTGGAAATTATAACTTGGGATGAGGGGAGTCATAAGGGAGGGAAAGCAGGAGAAAAAGAGGGAGGGAGTAACACTGATTGAAAAGAAATGTACTCCTTACCTCACTTATGTAACTGTAACCTCTCTGTACATCACCTTTACAATATAACTGGATATACAGAGATATATCTATATCTATGAATATAGATATATCTATATTCATAGATATAGATATATCTCTGTATATATATATATATATATATATATATGCCATGTGTTTAATAGAGGTCCATGAAGTAAATGGATATAAATATAATCATATAGATAGATAACAGATTAACTTGACATGGATAGATAGCTGATAGATGGATAGAGAGAATAAATAGATATAGATGATAGATAATATAGATTTGACTTGCTTTGCATATTGTAGGAGTTTTAACAGTTGATAGTCTCCTTTGCTAATTTTACTGGGTGTTAATTCCTGGCAAAATGAACCAGTACAATAGTTTTAACTGGAAAGAATAAAAAAACTTACAAAAGCAATTTGACTAAATATTTCTCAGTTAAGGGTGATTTTGTTCCAATACATAATTAGATTGGCAAGTCATAGATAGTGCTAAGGTGGCTACTGCTGCTATAAATGTAGAGTGCACACAGAAGCCCTCCCACATAAAGTAAAAATATTCTTGACCCAAAACATCAACAGTGTCAATATTGAGTAACATTACCTTACCCAATACCTTTGCCTCCATCGGAAGATGGATTGTTCTTAGGTTCTGCCTGTAGTGGGACATCCAATAAGAACTTTGGGCCTTTGAATTTCACAGCAGGAAATGATGGGCTGGACTCACAGATCTCCACTTGCATAAAAGAGCTGTAGTTTTCTCTAAGATACTGATAAAGAGAATTATCTGCAGACCTATAAGCCAGGGCAGAGGGACTCTTAAGTAAAATGGTTTGGCTTACAATTTTTCAGCTTTATAATGAGTACGTAAGAGATAATCAATCTTTCAAAACAATACTTTACATTTTGAATTTTTATCTTACCCAAGCTAATGAATTATAATCTGGATGGCTAGCAGCAAGTTTCATTGTCCACCAAGCTATGAGCTGGTCGTGCTGTCACCAAGGAAGGCAAACTGACATGGACATAGGGTTTTTTGATTCAAGTATTCAATACATTACATGAAATACTTACCACTTTATTCTAAACCAGGTGCTGTGTGAAAGATTTTTGTCCAACTCTAGAGTAATACAAGTGTGTAAATATGTTTAAAGTAAGTGAGGCTAATCCATACTCTTCAGCAGGTTAAGTATATTAAATGTATTTTGATTGTGGGATGTTTTACACATGTGATGGGATGGGGTTTTTTTTTTGCAATGTACATTAAGTCAAAAGTATTCCTAATGCCTTCTGTGCTTTTACACATCTAGTCAAAAACCTCAATTTATTATTTTACATAGTGTCTATGTATCAAATTATCACACCGTATCTATAAATATGTGTAGTCATTATGAATCAACCTAATTATCAATAAAGTGTTTTTGTTTTGTGCTGTGATTGGTGATACTGGGATTTGAACTGAGGGCCCCACAGTCAATCAGCTGATATTCTGCCATTTAAGCCATGCCTCCAGCACTACTTTATGATGTTGGTTTTGGAAATGATGACCAGCACACATTTCTGGATTTTCTCTCATTTTCTAGAGATTATCCTCCCTGGCCCTACATGAAATTGGGTCCCAAATTAAACCATCATCTTGTACACTGTACATTCTCCTCAGTACCCATCAGAGCTGTCATTGTCAGTTCTCTAACGTAAAGCTCCATAGAGAAGGGATAATTTCTATCACTGTGGGCAAGACTTGCATATAGATAGAAAACAATAAATATATATTTAATAGATGAAAATGTTCTTTTTTAGAAACAGAGTAACCTGAGTTCTAGTTTACATGATGTTTGACATCCTTAAGCGAAAACTCACTTTGAGTTCACAACCTTATCACTTCTAAGTCTAGTTAAATAGATGGGAGGAGAAAAAAAAATGATACTATCCCTGAGCTTCTTTTGCTCAAGGCTAGCACTCTACCCCTTAAGTTACAGCTTCACTTCTGGCCTTTTCTGTGATTAATTGAAGATCAGAGTCTCATAGACTTCCTTGCCTAGGCTGGCTTCAAACTGTGATCCTCAGAACTCAGTTTCCTGCATAGCTAGGATTACAGACAAGAGCCACTGGCACCTAGCTTGAGAAAAATATTTTCACAATTAGTAAAACATTTTATAATTAGTTTCAAGAAATGTGTGAGAAGCTTTATGAAAATACTAAGAATTATTTATTAAGTAGCATAAAAGATTTCAAAAATAGAGAAACTAACATTTTCAAAATGTTACTAAATTCTCCTTTGGTCAATTTAAAGAATTAAATGAGTACTTTATAGTTTTCCTTTAGATTTGGATTTACTGAACATAAACATGTGGTGAGTTCATATAAAAATCTTAAAAATTAGTAAGGATTTGGAATATAACAGCCACAGCTCAGCCTATATCCTTTGGAATTCTGCCAAAACCAATGATGTGTCTGAAAATGATAACACAAAACAGAATAAAACCACAAAGTGAAAGATGCAACAAACTAGGGAAAATATTTTTGACAAATATAACCACAAATATATATGGTTTATATAAATTATATATAATATAATATATAAAATGAAATAAAAAGTATGCATATTTATTTATTCCATATACGTTTGCTCTAGAACACTTCTAAGTCTTTGTCTCCTTTTTTAAAAAATTTTTGTTATGAAAATACTATACAGAGGAGTTACAATTACATGGGCAAGATAATGAGTACATTTCTTATCAAGCATTGTTGTTCCCTCCTTCCTATCCCTTCCCATATCCCACCCCACCACCAATCCATATACCCCCCTTCCCCACCCCACCCCGAACACCCACCAAAGTTGTAAAGTTCATTTTTCGGCATAATGACTTGTACATCTCATTGTTGCAATGAGTCCACATAAATCTCTATTTAAACGATTTGATTTTTTCCTTCCCCTCCTCAAATTATACCAACATTAAATACAGTGAAAGCAGAGTTATATCATGGGGGAGGGACATACAAACCAACAAAGAAATCATCTTATGAATATGTTAGAAAGAATCGTATGAAAGTAAAAAAAATTTGAATACTTATCTTGGGGTTCATATCACCTAACATCAACTTATCTGACCATTTCTGCTTGTCTCAGACATATACTAGTTATTGCAAATAAGGGAAACCATGGGGCCTATGTTTCTTTGGGCCTGGCTTACTTCACTTAATATAATTTTTTCCAAGTCTTTCCATTTCCTAACAAATAGGCCAATGTCATTCTTTCTTTTTTTTTAATTTATTTAATGTCATTCTTTCTTATGGAGGCATAGAATTCCATTGTGTATATATACCACATTTTCTTGATCCATTCATCTACTGAGGGGCATCTGGGTTGGTTCCATATCTTAGCTATGGTAATAATGCTACAATGAACATAGTTGTGCTGGTAGCTTTAGTATGGTCTTGTTTGTGATCATTTGGGTAAATGCCCAAAAGTGGGATTGCTGAGTCATAGCTCTATGAGGAGTCTTTTGAGGAACCTCCATACTACTTTCCAAAGTGGTTGAACAAGTTTACACTCCCACCAACAATGCAGTAAGGTTCCCTTCTGGCCACATCCCCTCCAGCATCTGTTGTTATTAGAGTTCTTGATTATAGCCATTCTAACTGGGGTGAGGTGGTATCTCAATGTTGTTTTGATTTGCATTTTATGCCTAGAGACGTTGAGCATTTCTTCATGTGTCTATTGGCCATCCTTCTTTCCTCTTCAGAGAAATTTCTCTTTAAGTCTTTAGCCCACTTATTTATTGGGCAGTTGTTTCTTTGAGGATTTGTTGTTGGGGGATTTAATTTTTTGAGTTCCAGGTATATTTTAGATATGAGACCCTTGTCTGTTGTATGTCTAGTGAAGATCTTCTCTCATTCCGTGGGCTTTCTATTGATCTTGTTAGCTATGTCCTTGCCATGCAGAAGCTCTGCAATTTCATGCAATCCCATTTGTCCAACTTTTCTTTGATTTGTTGTATTTCTAGGTCTCTATTAAGAAAATTTCAGCCTGTGCCAAGGAGACCTAGGGCTTCTCCTATTCCCTCCTGTAAAGTTTTCAGAGTGTCTGTTTTACTCTGAGGTCTTTGATCCATTTGGAGTTGATTCTGGTGCAGGGTGATATATAAGGATCTAGTTTTAGTTTTCTACAAGTGATTAACCAATTTTGCCAGCACCATTTACTGAAGAGGCTGTCTTTCTTCCATTCTATTTTTCAGCTCCCTCATTGAAGATTAGATGGCTATAGGTCTGTGGGAGTCTTTGTCTCTTAAGTCTGTTCATGCTAATAACTACTTATTTTCTAATTAAGTTTTGTATTTACATGAAGACAAATGAGGGAAAAAGACACTGATAATTCCATCATTTGCCTTTGTGTAAATAGTATTTTGTGCATATGTCTGTGTATATAAGTATATGTGTATGTATTTCTATATAAATGTATGTATGTATGTATGTATGTATGTATGTATGTATGTATGTGCAAAAAAGACAAAACTCAATTGGAAACCAAGCAATTAACTGCATGAACAAAAACTTCAGAGGCAAAGACTTTGAAATGTACTACAACAAATATATGTGTATTTATCCTTACCTTACCTCTAACAATAATACTTAAATAAACCATTAAAATATTATCCCCGATCAAATCAAAAATTATTTGCATGTACTAAAAAATAGTGCAAACTTTTGGAAGCAATAAATCTATAAATATCCAGAAATGTTTTAAAATTTCAAAACTTAAGAAAATTGACAAGAAAAGAAAATTGACTATGCCAAATATATTTAGTATTATTATATGCAATGTATTGTTTAATTTTTTCCTACAGACCTATAGCCATCTAATCTTCGATAAGGGAGCTAAAACAATAGAATGGAAGAAAGACAGCCTCTTCAGTAAATGGTGCTGGCAAAATTGGTTATCTTTTCCAAATTCTGTGACAAGTATAAATTATTTTTGTTTTTTCACTGTTATTACTAAGAAGTTGTACAAAGGGGTTACAATTCCACACATCAGGTTCAGGTCATGAGTACAATATCACCCCTTCCTTCACTTTCCCCTCTTTTCTCCCTCTCTTCCCTGCCTACAAGTTGCATAGTTCATTTGTTACATAGTGTATATTAAATATAGTGACTGCATTTGCTCACCTTTCCTCTTTCCCTCACTTTCCCCTCACTAAAAAAAAGAGCATTGTTTCCATTTCCTGAAATTTGTCAAAACAATTTTTTTAAGATTTGTTTTTAAAATCTATCAGTTCTATTATGAGAATTTCCTGAAATATAAAGTCTCATATAGGAGGAAATTTATAGAGGTAGCATTTAGAGAAGTAAATTGCTCAGAATAAAATAAATGTATGATATGGGATGAGCAAATCCATCTAGGGCCACAAATAGCATACGCTTGCGAAAAATCCATGCTTTCATGAAATATTTAATAATGTGTGGAAAATATCCTGAGAGGAAATCAATGGAAATATTAGGCCTGATAGATATATGAGGTTTAAGAACAAACAAATAAGCTTTCACATGCTGCCACCCCCAGTCTACATAGCCCTCACCCCAAAAGAGCTTTAAATGGTCAGCATTCCTTGGGGCTTTGTGTGTGTGTCTGTGAAAATACTGTACAGAGGGGTTACAATTACATGGGCAAGATAATGAGTACATTTCTTATCAAGCATTGTAGCCTCCTCCTTTGTTTCCCCTTCCCATCCCTTTCTATCCCCCCTCCCCCACCCAATTTTCCTCCCCCACCCAAATCTCCTCCCCCTCCTCCCCCTCAAAGTTGTAAAGTTCGTTTTCGACATAACAACTTGTACATCTCATTGTTGCAATGGGTCCACCTGTATCCCTGTTTAAACGATTTGTTTTTTCCCTTCCCCTCCATAAATTATACCAACATCAAATACAGTGAGGCTTTTTAGTCTCAACTGATTGACTGGTACCCCATGATATATTTTGGAGAGATCAAGAAAAATAGAAGACAAAGAGAAAGGTGGAACGCTCTGTCCCCAATGAGGCCAGGTCTCCAGAATCCTTTCTCTTTGTTCCCATTACCATAGAGGTGGCCCCTTGCCTAGCTTGGGACAGGCTCTTAGTCTACTCCTCTTCCTTCCCCTCTTCCTCTCTTTTCTCTCCACACTCTGTGTCAGGTTGAGTTTCTAAAATTTCCTTAGTTATGTATCTCTTTGCAAACACCTTCCTGAGCATGGCCTTAAAATGGAAAGCAAAAGTAAAAGAAGGCTCAAAAATTTTTACCAGGGCCTGTTGCTAAGCAACCATTTCCTTTGTCTCTATATGAAATATGACATTGTTAGGAATGAATTTTCAGCCCTCTCTTTAATACAAAGGAACAAGGTAGGGAAGCAGGAAGGAGGAAAGGGAGGAGGAGGTGGTACAGAAACCTTTACATTGAGAATGAGAAGATATAATAGGAGCAGGAGAACAACTAAAGGAACCCACCATCGAAATTTCAACCCACGACCACCACATGGTGCCCTCAACTTCAAAATGGAGCAATTCTTGTATTGGCACATTTCCTATGCGAACAAACATATGGTTATAAGCATATTCTTACCTTCCTTATAATCTGCATATTTCCTCTCTACAGGAAGTTGAAATGTACTGTGGACAGCTTTTTATAGCCAGATAAGAATAAAGCAGACAAAGAAATGTTATGATTGAACTTGCTCATTCAGATACCACAAACCATAATTTCTCAAAATTTTATATTAAAAACACTGGTGAGATTCTCATAATGTATACTCTTTTGCAGTATAACTGTTGACTCCTCATAATAAGCTATAAATAATACCCCAACTGATAAATATAGACAATAAAGATAAAGATAATGCTGCTATCCAAAACAAGTTCTAATAGTCCAACAGGCTCCTTTCCCATAGCTTAGCATAAAAGACCTGAAGGCACCTTTCCCAGAGAGTTCATCAGTAGTCCCTGTTGGTGCAGTCAGTAAATAGAGCATTAAGCCCATTTGGTACTTCCCCTTTACCTTGAAATGACTCTCCATTGGGGCAGGCACAACCATATAAAGTACCAAAACCCCCTTAAAGTGACCTTCAGCCTGGCCAGCTGCAGGTCCCTTATTTGCTACTTGGGCAGTTGCCATAAATCCTAGTTTGGCATGATGATGTGCTGGACCACAGGTCCACACCAAAGTCCCTGCCTCCTAACCCTCCTAAATTATATAGGTCACCTTAAAGACCAGCACTTCTTCCCCCTGTGAGAGTTCTTTTGCTGGCAATAAACCTTTCTTTTTCTATGTGCCTGGTGTCTGTGGGGTTTTCTGGCAGGGCCTAACAAGTTCAACACTCATTTTCTACCCCATTCTCACGAGTGTCACTGTTAGTTGGTTGAGGGCAAGGACCCTGATTTTACCAAGCAATGAAAATGTAGACATATGAATATGCTAATAATACAGACCTTTTGTTCCTCTTGATAGACAAGATATTCAATTTAAACTTGTGACCATTAAGAACCCAAGTCTAGGGATTATTTAGGAAGAAGAGGTGGCTTTCATTTCTCAGATCTTACCATTGAAACCCTAGAAAAGTAAATATTTTACTTCCAGTTAACAAGGCAGAGTTTCTTTAGATTTAAGGATAAAGTCTGGGTCATTGGTTTTGCTTTGTTAGTCAACAGAGCATTTTGTGGGGGACTTATTTAGGGACATGTAGAAAGAGACAGTTGAAGATTTGGAGTTCTATAACTAATCAGTGTTAACTTGGTTATCTCCAACACTGTCATCTAGAGATTTGGACATTGGTCATTATTTCATTGTGAATTATTAGCTTCATCTTGGGTGTTAAGCTAGTCTCTCTCTCTCTCTCTCTCTCTCTCTCTCTCTCTCTCTCTCTCTCTCTCTCTCTCTCTCTCTCTTTCTCTCTCTCTCTCTCTCTCTTTCTCCTTCTCTCTCTCTGTCTCTTTCTTTCTCTCTCTCTCTCCCACCATCCCTTTTCCCTCCCTCCCTCTCTCTCTATTCTTTCACTAAATAAATAGTACCTACATAAACAGTTATAAATTGAGAGCATCAAAAATAATAGTAAGATAGGTCAGGCACCAGTGCTCATGGCCTGTGATCCTAGCTAGTCAGGAAGCTGATACCTGAGGATCACATTTCAAAGCCAGCCAGGGCAGAAAAATCTGAGACTCTTATCTCCAATTAACCAACAGGAAACAAGAAGTAGAACTGTGACTCAAATAGTAGAGTTCTAGCCTTGACCAAAAACATCTCAAGAACAATGCCTACATCCTGAGTTCAAGCTGAGCTCGATGAAAGGTACAAATAATAATAACAATAACAATAACAATAATAATAATAATAAACAACCATTAATTTAAAAAGAAAATTTCAAGGATATTAGAGGCCTCTATATGTCTCCATGCACATAATCTAAGTTATATGTCCCTACCTTCTCCCCCACTTAGGTTTAACCATTCCTTCTCCTGACGACTATTTTAATCATTCTGAAATTTTGTCATTTTTATTTTATTGTAACTGCGAATATTGAGGAGATTGTAAGAATAATATAAGGAAATAGCATGCTTTGCTGAGATTTGTTGCTCATTTGTTCTGTATTTATGAATCTTTTAAGAATAAGTTGGAGGGAGTTCCGGGAAGATGGCGGAGGAGAAGCTGGAATCTGAACAAGCTCTCGCATAGAAAGCAGCTTTAGAGTTCCAGTGAACAGTCCTAAGCCAGAGAATCACACCAAGTGTGCCATCACAGGACAGAGAGTTAGACAAGAGAGGGGAAGCCAAGGCAAAAAGAAGCACCTGAGTGCTCGCCAGCAGCCGCCATGGCGGTGGCGGCGGCGGCGGCAGGGTCGCAAGCGGCAGAGACCACAGCCGGGGGCCATACCTGAGCGCTCACACAGAGAGTCCGGGACGAAGGAGCCAGACACAGCAGGCGAACGGATTCTACTCAACACCAGCAAGAACCAACAAAGAGCGGACATCTTCACCCTGCAGCTTGCAGACCAGAGACGACCCAGGATCCAAGACTCGGCGTGAGTAGAAGCCCGACTTCCTCACTCCTTCTTAGGGAGCAGAGGAGGGAAGGCCACCCCTCCCCCCCCAGCACCAGTGATCTCCATCTTGGATACTGACAAAGATCGGAGGAGCTGCCAGCTCCAACCCAGGCCTTGGAATAAAACGAGTCATTTAGCAGGTCACAAGAACTTAACGGCGAAGTGACCTGCCAGACTCAGCTCCATCCAGGGAAAAGTCACCCAGCTCAGGCACTCACTGGGTAACCAGAGACAGAGGCTGCCCCTCCCTCTAGCAGCCTCAACAATCAATTGAAAAACAGAATCCCTGAGAACGGCTCCAGGCTGGGCTCTGGGAGATTTTTTTTTTTTTTTTTTTGCACAAAACAGCCCCAGGAAAAAGCTACTGATTGTTGAAAGGCCTCAACTCTACCCAGAACCTAGCTTCACCACTGCATCCCCTTCTTTTGTGATTCTCAAAGCAGATCACCCTCCTAGAAAACTAACCTGGGAGGGGGATCTCAAAATCTTGGGTAAAGCAGAGCATTTTTCTGCCTCTTCCAACAAACCGACTTAAGAAACCAATCAAGCCACAGGACCTCAAGCCGACCAGAGACTCCAACAAAAGGCTGGTTACAGACAAAAGGGAGATACAGGATTCTTCCCACCCCTCCCCCCCCCAAAAAAAATCAAAGGACTTTTTTTTTTCTTTTTTCTTCTTTTTTTTTTCTTTCTTTTTTTCTTCTTCTTTTCTTTTTTATTGTTTTTTGTTTTTTGCTACCTTATATATATATATATAAATTTTTTTCTCTTTTAAAACTTTTATTAATCTTTAATTTTTGCCTCTTCTGAAAAAATAATTGATTTCCAGTAACTTTTTTTTTGTTTTTTCTCCTCTTATAATTTTTATTTTAGGAATATGTAAATGAGCGTTTTCCTTTCTTTTCTTATCTTCTTTCTCTTTTTCTTTCTTTCATAATTATCTTTTTGTTTTTTGTCTAGCTCTACTGAACTTCTGATCTTTTCTTCTCCCTTTCCCATCCTTAAAGTTTTTTCACATCTCCTCTATGTCCCTCCCTTTCTCACAACATATTCACATTCCTCTCTAAATAGATGGTCTTTTAATCTCTAGAATAACATTAATTTTTACGTTTCTATTTTTTTTCTGGTCTCTTTTCATTCCCCTATCCATCTCTTCTTTTTCTCTCTCTCTCTCTATTTGCATCCTACCCAACCCATTTCCTGCATTGTGATTAGGACATAGTTAACTCTCCCTGTGCCTCCCCACACCAATCTATTCCTATTTTTCACCCACATCTCTCCCTAATCCTAATAATTTCTGGTTTTCCAAATTCTTTTCTGCGGTTCGAAGTCCTTTAAAATATAGTTGTTTGATGTTGAATAGATGTATCTGTTGAACTAGATTGTATCTGTAGACTATTGACTGTACAAATGCAAACTTTGGTTGATGGTTGCCTTAAGATAGTGTTCTAGCACAAAACTGGTACTATCTTCATCTCAAATGGGCAGAGTAAGCCGGAAAAACACAAGAAAAATGGCAAATTCGGGTATCTCAATTCCCAATCTTGATAATCAGGGGTCAGATCAGATAATGAACAATCCAGAGGAGAGTTCCCAAATAGCTCTACAAACACTGGTGGCAAACATGATAAATGAGAAGCTTGACAACTTACAAAGGACTCTCTATGAGCGTGATAGGGAGAGAGAGGAGGCATCCCAGAAGTTTATACAGGAATATCATAAGCGTGAGGAAGCTACTCAAAAACTGATACAGGATTTGCGTGAACAACTTGAGAATACTCAAAGAGAAAGGGAGGAATGGCGTGAGCAGGCTGAGAACACTCAAAGAGAACTGCAGGAATCCCACGAACGTGAGGAAGCTAAACAAAGAGTAATACAGGAATTGAGAGACCAGGTAGAGAACACACAAAGATCACTAAAGGCATCCATAGAATCCATTAACAAAGAGCTGGAGGAAGTCAGGGAGACCACAAAGGGAATGCTGAATGGAACCCAACAGAAGGAATGGGAGTCCAAAGAAACCATATCCAATCAACTAAGTGATTTGAGGACAAACACTGAACACCAAATTAAGGAAGTAAAGAGATTCATACAAGACCTAAAACAGAGCTTCAACAAAGAACTTGAAGCCATCAAAGCTGACCAATTAGAAGGAAAAGAGATTAAAAACAAAGTAGAGAGTCTTGACAGCAGGTTAGACCATGCAGAAGATCGAATCTCAGGGATTGAAGACAGCCTAGATATTATAGAGAAAGAACATACAACCATCCAAGACAAGTCCAAGAAATATGATAGATCTATCCAACACCTGGAAGACACCATCAGAAGGCCTAACTTAAGGATAATGGGTGTAGAGGAGCACCTAGAAACAGAAGTTAATGGTCTAGGAAATTTGTTTAACAGGATCCTAGCAGAGAACTTCCCAAACATGCAAAAAGATAGGCCTATTCAGATACAAGAAGCCTTTAGAACCACAAATAGACCAGACCAGAATAGGACATCCCACCGTCACATTATAATCCACACAGGATCAACTCAGAACAAGGAAAAGATCCTTAAAGCTGTGAGGGAGAAAAGGGTAATCACCTATAAAGGGAAACCAATTAGAATCACCTCAGATTTCTCAGCAGAGACAATCAAAGCAAGAAGAGCCTGGAATGATGTATGCCATGCCCTAAAAACAAACAACTATCAACCAAGAATACTGTACCCAGCTAAACTCTCCTTTATAACTGAAGGCCAAATAAAAACCTTCCACAGCAAAGAAAAATTGAAACAATACATCTCCACCAAACCAGCCCTACAAAAGATTCTTAAAGATGTCCTACACATAGAAAACCAACAAGACCACAATAAAGGTCAAGAAACTGCACCCAAACTGAGAATCCAAGAACCATAGGAAGAACCCAGCTTTCACAGCCCCCAAGAAGGTAGATAACATGGCAGGAACTCCCAAATACCTCTCAGTCCTATCTCTTAACATTAACGGACTGAACTCTCCAATTAAGCGACATAGACTGTCTAGTTGGATTAAAAAACAAGACCCTTCTATCTGCTGCCTGCAGGAGTCACATCTTGCCCGTAAAAACAAACACATTTTCAATGTTAAAGGCTGGAACAAAATCTACCAAGCAAACGGCCCTCATAAACAGGCGGGAGTTGCAATCCTAATATCAGATAAAATAGACTTCAAATTAAAAATCGTGAGAAGAGATAAAGAAGGTTGCTACATACTAATTAAAGGATCTCTCCTTCAGGAGGATATTACAATTCTAAATATCTATTCACCAAACAATGGAGCACCCAAATTTATCAAAGAAACACTACTTTCCCTCAAATCCCATATAGATACAAAGACATTAATTGTTGGGGATTTCAACACACCACTCTCCCCACTAGACAGATCAACTCGGCAAAAACTTAACAGAGAAACCGCAGATCTAAACAGCTGCATAGATCAACTAGACTTAACAGACATTTACCGAACATTTCACCCAGCAGCATCAGAATACACATTCTTCTCAGCAGCACATGGAACGTTTTCTAAAATAGACCACATTCTAGGCCACAAAGCAAACTTGTCTAAATTCAGAAACATTGAAGTTATACCCTGCATTCTCTCTGATCACAAGGGAATAAAATTAGAACTCAACACCAAAAGCCACCAAAGAAAGTCCGGTATCACATGGAGGCTAAACAACACACTGCTGAATCAAGAGTGGGTCATGGAAGAGATTAGAAAGGAAATTCAAATGTTCATGCTATTCAACAAAAATGAACACACAAATTACCAGCTCCTCTGGGACACAGCAAAGGCAGTACTCATAGGCAAGTTTATAGCTCTGAGCTCCTACATCAACAAATTGGAGAGATCTGAAACTAGCAATTTAATGACACATCTAAACCTCCTTGAAAAAGAGCAGCAAGATAAACCCCAATCCAGTAGACGGAAAGAAATAATCAAAATTAAATCAGAATTAAATGAATTAGAATCCAAAAAAACTATAGAAAGAATCAACAAAACAAAGAGTTGGTTCTTTGAAAAATTTAACAAAATTGACAGACCCTTAGCAAATCTTATCAGAAAAAGAAGAGAACACACCCAAATTAATAAACTCAGAGATGAGAATGGAAACATCACCACGGAAACAACCAAGATTCAGAACATTATAAGGGAATACTTCTCAAAACTTTATGCTAATAAGTTCGACAACTTGACAGAAATGGACCTCTTCCTAGCAAATATTGACATGCCAAAACTAAACCAAGATGAGTTAAACCAGCTTAACAGGCCCATATCAAGCATTGAAATAGAAACAGCAATAAGAGACCTCCCAGCTAAGAAAAGTCCAGGACCAGATGGTTTTACAGCGGAATTTTACAAGGCCTTCAAAGCAGAACTCACACCAATTCTCCTCCAACTCTTCAATGAAATTGAAAAAGAAAGCTCACTACCGAACACATTCTATGAAGCCATCATAACCCTCATCCCAAAACCAGGCAGGGACTCATCAAAGAAAGAGTATAGACCCATTTCTTTGATGAACATCGATGCAAAACTTCTCAACAAAATTTTGGCCAATCGACTTCAACAATTCATCCAAAAAATCATACACCACGATCAAACAGGATTCATTTCAGGGATGCAAAGCTGGTTCAATATACGCAAATCAATTAATATTATTCATCACATCAACAGGAGCAAGAACAAGAACCACATGGTTATCTCAATAGACGCAGAAAAAGCATTGGACAAGATCCAACACCCCTTTATGATGAAGGTTCTGGAAAAATTAGGAATCCATGGAACATTCCTCAATACAATAAAGGCTGTATATGACAAACCTACAGCCAGCATTATACTCAATGGTGAAAAACTAAAGCCATTTCCTCTTAACTCAGGAACAAGACAAGGATGCCCACTCTCTCCACTTCTCTTCAATCTAGTATTAGAATGCCTAGCTACAGCAATAAGACAAGATGCAGACATAAAGGGGCTCCAAATAGGGAAAGAAGAAATAAAACTCTCCCTCTTTGCAGATGACATGATCTTGTATTTAAAGAATCCCATAGACTCCACTCCCAAATTACTCAAGCTGATTCAAAACTTTGGCAAAGTAGCAGGTTATAAAATTAACCCCCAAAAATCAATGGCTTTTCTGTATGCCAACAATGAGAAAAGTGTGGCTGAAATTAGGAAAGCAACTCCATTTGTAATAGCCCCACAAAAAATAAAATACCTAGGAGTTAACTTAACTAAAGAAGTGAAGGACCTCTATGATGAAAACTTTAAAATCTTGAAAAAGGAAATCAACACAGAACTTAAAAAATGGCAAAACCTCCCATGCTCCTGGATTGGCAAGATTAACATCGTGAAAATGGCAATACTTCCCAAGGCTATCTACAAATTCAACGCAATACCAATCAAAATTCCACCCTCATTCTTCAAGGAAATAGAAGAGGCAATCCAAAAATTCATATGGAACAATAAGAGAACCCGAATAGCAAAAACACTTCTCAACGGAAAGAACACTGCTGGAGGAATATCAATACCAAATTTCAAACTCTACTATAAAGCCATAGTAATCAAAACAGCTTGGTATTGGCATAAGAACAGACCTCAGGACCAATGGAATAGAATTGAAAACCCAGAAATGAACCTACAGACCTATAGCCATCTAATCTTCGATAAGGATGCTAAAACAATAGAATGGAAGAAAGATAGCCTCTTCAGTAAATGGTGCTGGCAAAATTGGTTAACTACATGTAGAAAACTAAAGCTAGATCCTTATATATCACCCTGCACCAGAATCAACTCCAAATGGATCAAAGACCTTGAACTCAAAGCAGACACTCTGAAAACATTACAGGATGGAATAGGAGAAACCCTAGGTCTCCTTGGCTCAGGCCGAAATTTTCTGAATAGAGACCCGGAAACACAACAAATCAAAGAAAGGTTGGACAAATGGGATTGCATAAGGTTGCAGAGCTTCTGCAGGGCAAATGACATAGCTAGCAAGATCAATAGAAAGCCCACCGATTGGGAGAAGATCTTTACTAGCCATACAACGGACAAGGGTCTCATATCTAAAATATACTTGGAACTCAAAAAATTAAACCACCCAACAACAAATCCTCAAAGAAACAACTGCCCAATAAATAAGTGGGTGAAAGACTTAAAGAGAAGCTTCTCTGAAGAAGAAAGAAGGATGGCCATTAGACACATGAAGAAATGTTCAACATCCCTAGCCATAAAAGAAATGCAAATCAAAACAACATTGAGATATCACCTCACTCCAGTTAGAACAGCAAAAATCAAGAACTCTAACAACAACAGATGCTGGAGGGGATGTGGACAGAAAGGAACCTTACTTCATTGTTGGTGGGAATGTAAACTTGTTCAACCACTTTGGAAAACAGTATGGAGGTTCCTCAAAAGACTTCACATAGATCTCCCCTATGATCCAGCAATCGCACTTTTGGGCATTTACCCAAATGTATACAAACAAGACCACACTAAAGCTACCAGCACAACTATGTTTATTGCAGCATTATTTACCATAGCTAAGCTATGGAACTGGAACCAACCCAGAAGCCCCTCAGTAGATGAATGGATCAAGAAAATGTGGTATATATACACAATGGAATTCTATGCCTCCATCAGAAAGAATGACATTGGTCCATTTGTTAGGAAATGGAAAGGCTTGGAAAAAATTATATTAAGTGAAGTAAACCAGGCCCAAAGAAACATAGGTCCCATGGTTTCCCTTATTTGCAATATCTAGTATAGGTATGAGTCAAGCGGAAAAGATCAGATAATGTGATGTTAGGAAAACGAACCCTTAAATATGTATTTTAATGTTTTCATTTCTTTCATGCATGTGTTTCTAACGCATTTATAAGATTATTTCTTTGTTGCTTTGTATGTCCCTCCCCCACAGTGTAACCCCCACTTTCACTTTATTTGATGTCAGTATAACATGTGGAGGAGAGGGGGACAAACAAGTCGTTTAAGGATTCAGGTGGACCTGTTGTAACAAGGAGAATTACAAAATGTCATGTCAAAGCAAGCTTTACAATGTCGGAGTGGGGGGGGAGGGGGGTATGATTGGGTGGGGGGGGGAGGGGGAGGCTGGGAAGGGAGGTGAAGGGTAAACAAAGGAGGAGGCTGCAATGCTTGGTAAGAAATGTATGCATTATCCTGCCAATGTAATTGTAACCCCTCTGTACAGTATGTTCTCAAATAAAATAAAATTAAAAAAAAAAAGAAAAAAAAAAGAATAAGTTGGAGACGTATACTTAGTTTCAAAAAAGAAATGTGTGGGGTTTTTTGTTTGTTTTTGTTGTTGTTTGTTGTTGTTGTTGTTTTTGGTCTGTTGTGGGGCCTGAACTCTGCAAGGACACTGTCCCTCAGCTCTTCAGCTCAAGGCTAGCACTCTACCACTTGAGCCACTTTCCCTGCCTCTTCTATTGTCTTTTAATTAACAATTATTTCTCAGTCCATTTTTTACTTTCTTAATCAAAGTTAGAATTACAGTTTGTTAAACTTTCTCAACTTGATATTCTTTGATATTTCCTCATGACCAGGTTTAAGTTGTATATTTTTGTAAGAGATATCAGAAAGTTGATTTCTGTCTATTATAGGAGACAAATAATATGTTTACCCAAGTAGTGACACCGTTAACCAATTGGATTGGGTAACACAGATCAAGTTTTTTAAAATGCATTTGCTACTTCCCCTCTATATGTTTTTCATAGGGAGATGAGTTGAGACTGTATAAATATCTTATTAGCCACCAAATACTGACCTCTGCTTTTGGATCCACTTAGGTATCACAATTTTTTTTCTTTTCTTTTGTTCGTTCTTTCCTCCTTTTTCTCTTTTGTCCATGGTTTATTTATCCTTTTTCTTTAAACAAGATAACCAAAGATACTTTACCATTCCTTCTATATTTTTTGGCTGCAGTTCAGTTGAAAGTTTTTTCTCCTCTCATTTATTCATGTTTTACATTTATATAAACTCATGTTTTAATTCTTCATCTCTTTTCTTTTTTTCCTTCCTTCCTTCCTTCCTTCCCATTTTCATTCCTTCCTTCCTTCCTTCCTTCCTGTGATTACTGGTTTGAGCTATCTCTATTGTCCCTTTATAACATTCTCTTCTTCTTTAAATAATTGTTTAATTTCTGGCTCAATAAATGTGTGCCTCATTTCTGAAGTCAATCACTTCTCTAAGGAGTTTTGGTTCTTTTTAATAAAGTATAATCAAGAAGCATGTTCTAGATATACTCTAACATTGATATGTTCTGGCTTTTAGGCACTTGCAGTGACATGTCTAAAGAATATATACCTATTTAAAACATGGTAAGTAGATGATAGAAAGATGACATAGATAGATGGATAATATATAATAAATAATCTCAGAATTGTGAGAGACAAATAAGGGAAAGCATGGGACCCATGTTTCTTTGGGCCTGGCTTATTGATTATTAATATTATTAATTATTATTAATTAAAAATTATTAATATAATTTTTTCCAAGTCTTTCCATTTCCTAACAAATGGGGCAATGTCATTCTTTCTGACGAAGGCTTAGAATTCCACTATGTGTGTGTATATATATATATATATATATGCATATATATATCACATTTTCTTGATCCATTCATCTACTGAGGGGCATCTAGGTTGGTTCCATATCTTAGCTATGGTAAATAATGCTGCAATAAAAATAGTTGTGCTGGTAGATTTAGTATGGTCTTGTTTGTAAACATTTGGATAAATGCCCAAAAGAGTGATTGCTGGGTCATAAAGGAGCTCTATGTAAAGTCTTTTGAGGAACCTCCATACTGCTTTCCAAAGTGGTTGAACAAGTTTACACTCCCACCACCAATGCAGTAAGGTTCCCTTCTGGCCACATCCCCTCTAACATCTGTTGTTATTAGAGTTCTTGATTCTAGCCATTTTAACTGGAGTGAGGTGTAATCTCAATGTTGTTTTGATTTGTATTTCTTTTACGGCTAGAGAAGTTGAGCATTTCTTCCCATGTCTACTGGACATTCTTATTTCCTCTCCAGAAAAGTCTCTCTTGAAGTTTTTAGCCCACTTATTAATCGTGCTGTTGTTTCTTTGAGGATTTGTTGCTGGGGGATTGAATTCTTTGAGTTCTGTCTAGGACAAGAAGAAAAGGTCAAAAGCTATGTACATATGACCATATAAGATGATGCTAAGCAAAATGAACCCCAAAATAGGGATACAAGAGGTTTTATCTTGGTTGCTTTTGTTTTTAATGTACTATGTGATTTTTTTTGTTTCTTTTGTTATGTTCTTCCATGGTATAACCCCTGTTTTCACTGTATTTGATTCTGGTGCCCTGCATGTTGTATATTTTTCTAATTTAGGGAGGGGAAGGGAAATAACAAAAATGCTGAAAGAAGAATACAAGTTGACCCATCATAACAATGAGATGTACAAGACACTATGTTGAAAACAAACTTTACAACTTCCAGGGTGGGGGGTGGAGGAGTTGGGGAGGTAGGTAAGGAAGGGATGGTAGGGGGAAAAATGAGGGGGTAACAATGCTGGATAGGAAATGTACTCATTATATTACTCATGTAACTGTAACCCCTCTGTACAGTATCTTCACAATAAAAAATATTAAAAATAGAAAAGAATTGCGAGAGAAAGGTTTATGATTTTTCTCAACACATTATTTGCTCAGATTTGTAATGCACAGAAAGTATGACTTTAAACACAATACTATGAAAATCAGTCCTATTAACCAGTCCGTATTACTTCTATTTATAATGACTTAGATAACATTTACATCCAATGAAACATCAGATTCTTTTTTGGGGGGGAAGCGGGGTCCAGTCATGGGGCCTGAACTCTGGGCCTGGGCGCTGTCCCTCAGCTCTTCAGCTCAAGGCTAGCACTCTACCACTTGACCCACAGCACCACTTCCGGCTTTTTTTTTTTTTTTTTTTTTTTGCTTATGTGCTGCTGAGGAATCTAACCCAGGGCCTCATGCATGCAAGGCAAGTGCTCTACCACTGAACCACCTTCCCAGCCCCAAACATCAGATTCTTACACATAAAATGTCTTTACTTTGATGAATTCATTCATCTGCATGCTTCATCTTCCTATTAACACAGGAATACTTTCAAAACTTACATAACTTTGAAAAATTTCATCATGATTCTTTGCACTCAACCACTACTCCTACTTCTCAAAGTGCTCTGAATTTCTTAAAAACCTTCATATAATTTAATAGTAATTATCTATCCTAACTTTTTCTAAATCATCCAATATTATGTATTGCTTTTTTTTTTTTTGGGTTGGTTATGGGGCCTGAACTCTGGGCCTGGGCATTGTGCCTCAGCTTTTCAGCTCAAGTCTACCACTTTACTAGTTGAGCCAGAGCACCAGTGAACCACCTTCCTAGCCCCTATGTATTGCTTTTAAAGGGAACATGTATTTATTTATTTATTTATTTACTTATTTATTTATTATTGTGAAAATACTGTACAGAGGGGTGACAATTACATAGGCAAGATAATGAGTACATTTCTTTCTTTTTTTGGGGGGTGGGGGTCCGGTCATGGGGCCTCAACTCTGGGCCTGGGCTCTTCAACTCACCCTCTACCACTTGAGCCACAGCGCCACTTCAGACTTTTTTCTTTTTTGCTTATGTGGTGCTGAGGAATCGAACTCGGCCTCATGCATGCAAGGCAAGCGATCTACCACTGAGCCACCTTCCCAGCCTCATGAGTATGTTTCTTATCAAGCATTGATGCCTCCTCCTTTGTTTCCTTTACTATCCCTTCCCATCTCCCGCTGACCCATCCATTCCCCATCCATCCGCGTCCCCCCACCCCCGCCAAAGTTGTAAAGTTCGTTTTTTCCACATAATGTCTTGTACATTTCTTTGTTGCAATCGGTCCATCTGCATTCCTATTGAAACTATTTGTTTTTTCCCTTCCCCTCCACAAATTATACCAACATCAAATACAGTAAAAACAGGGGTTATACTGTGGGGAAGGGACATACAAAGCAACAAAGAAATATCTTATAAATATGTTAGAAACAATAGCAAGAAAGAAAAAAACATTTGAGTCCTTATCTTGGGGTTCATTTTGCCTAACATCAACTTATCTGACCATTTCTGCTTGTCTCAGACATATATTAGTTATTGCAAATAAGGGAAACCATGGGACCTATATGTTGCTTTGGGCCTAGCTTACTTCACTTAATATAATTTTTTCCAAGTCTTTCCATTTCCTAGCAAATGGGGCAATGTCATTCTTTCTGATGGAGGCATAGAATTCCATTGTGTATACATTTTCTTGATCCATTCATCTACTGAGGGGCATCTGGGTTGGTTCCATATCTTAGCTATGGTAAATAATGCTGCAATAAACATAATTGTGCTGGTAGTTTTAGTATGTTTTTTGGGGGGGGAGGGGGTCCGGTCGTGGGGCCTGAACCTGGGCTTGGGCACTGTTCAAGGCTAGCGCTCTACCACTTGAGCCACAGCACCACTTCCAGCTTTTTTTTCCTGCTTATGTGCTGCTGAGAAATCAAACCCAGGGCCTCATGCATGCAAGGCAAGCACTCTACCACTGAGCCACCTTCCCAGCCCCTTTATTATGGTTTTGTTTGTGATCATTTGGGTAAATCCCAAAAGTGGGATTGCTGGGTCATAGTGGAGCTCTATGTGGAGTCTTTTGAGGAACCTCCATACTACTTTCCAAAGTAGTTGAACAAGTTCAAACTCCCACCAACAATGCAGAAGGGTTCCCTTCTGGCCACATCCCCTCCAGCATCTGTTGTTATTAGAGTTCTTGATTATAGCCATTCTAACTTGGGTGAAGTGGTATCTCAATGTTGTTTTGATTTGCATTTCTTTTATGGCTAGGGAAGTTGAACATTTCTTCATGTGTCTATTGGCCATCCTTCTTTCCTCTTCAGAGAAATTTCTCTTTAAGTCTTTAGCCACTTATTTATTGGGCAATTGTTTCTTTGAGGTTTTGTTGTTGGGGGATTTAATTTTGAATTCCAGGTATAATTTAGATATGAGACCCTTGTCCATTGTATGGCTAGTGAAGATCTTCTCCCAATCCGTGGGCTTTCTATTGATCTTGCTAGCTATGTCCTTTGCCATTCAGAAGCTCTGCAATTTCATGAAATCCCATTTGTCCAACCTTTCTTTGATTTGTTATGTTTCTGGGTCTCTATTAAGAAAATTTCGGCCTGTGCCAATGGCTTTTCTGTATACCAACAATGAGAAAAACGTGGCTGAAATCAGGAAAGCAACTCCATTGGTAGTAGCCCCACAAAAAATAAAATACCTAGGAATTACCTAAAGAAGTGAAGGAACTCTATGATGAAAACTTTAAAACCCTGAAAAAGGAAATCAAAACAGAACTTAGGAAGTGGAAAAACCTCCCATGCTCCTTCATTGAAAGGATCAACATTGTGAAAATGGCAATACTTCCCAAGGCTATTTAAAAATTCAGTGTGATACCCATCAATATTCCAACCTCATTCTTCAAGGAAATAGAAGAGGCAATCCAAAAATTCATATGGAACAATAAAAGACCCCAAATAACAAAAACGATCCTCAACAGAAAGAACAGTTCTGGAGGAATATCAATACCAAATTTCAAACTCTACTCCAAAGCCATAGTCATCAAAACAGCTTGGTACTGGCACAAGACCAGAACTCAGGACCAGTGGAATAGAACTGAAAACCCAGAAATGAACCCACAGACCTATAGCCATCTAATCTTTGCTAAGAGAGCAAAAAAAAAAATAGAATGGAAGAAAGACAGCCTTTTCAGTAAATGGTGCTGGCAAAATTGGTTAATCTCTTGTAGAAAACTAAAGCTAGATCCTTATATATCACCCTGTACCAGAATCAATTCCAAATGGATCAAAGACCTCGGAGTCAAAGCAGACACTCTGAAAACATTACAGGATGGAATAGGAGAAACCCTAGGCTCCTTAAGGGAACATTTACATCCACTTACCAATGTTTAATAGTTTTCTGTATATTAGACATATTTTGTTAAAATACATAGCTCTTTTGAAAAATTATAATTATTTTTATTTCATTTTCTAAAAGTTTGCTAATAGTTTAAAACACCATTAAAAACACTATTTATTGAGTTTGTCTCTTGAATCTTTGATAAATACACTTATTAATAATATTGTTGCTTTATTAATATATTAGTATCTTCTAAAGAGACACTTTTTGCAATGAGACATTTGTACCATTTTCCCCAAACTTAACAATGTTTATTGAACTTCATGCCTTGTTCCATTGTTTAAGCCTCCAATAAAGAGTTAAAGTGTGAGAGTAAAAAATTTTCAATTTAACTATTAAATGCCATATTGGCTAGGTTTCTAAAAAATGACTTTTTGCAAATTAAAGTATTTCTATTTCATCCTAAGTTTACTGAGAGCTTTTAATGATGAATAAATATAGAGACATTTTATTTCTACAACTGGAAGGAAGAAAGGAAAGAGAAAAGGAGAGAGAGAGAATAAAAGTAACTCAGTAAACCACCTTTGAATGAGCCCTCTGTTCTCTGAATTCAGATTTCATTAAGTCAGTGCTTAACTGTTCTCTCCCCTCCGTGTGTGTGTGTGTGTGTGTGTGTGTGTGTGTGTGTGTGTTTGATTTTCTTTTCTGCTGAATTCAAAAGAACCATGAGGAGGAAAGAAAGAGCTTCATTTCTCTTTATCCTCTGCTACTTCTTCTTTTGTGCTATGCTAATAGTGATTGCAGAAGGAATTTCAGCATTGATTTTTATTAATAACAAAATAGTATAATTGTTTCTTATTTTATGCTTCTGGATCCAAGATCCTATATTATTCTCAAAACAATTCAGTGAATATTGCTTTTGTGATAAGGCATTTAAGGAGATCAGAGAGGTATGTGACTAGGTCAGTGAATATAGAAATTTGGGGGGACAGAAGAAGAAACAGAACTCAGGTCCTCTGACCCTTGATCGATCTTTCCAATGCACACATTTATCAGACACTCACCTGCCTGAAGTGCCTCCCAGGACTATCTCTGAGGCCAGCATTTGTCTCAGTAGTTTTGCTGTCTCAGTAAGGATTTTATAATGGTAAATCTCAAAACTGAGTCAGAATGATCCAACTTAAGGTTTAGTGTCTTATGTGTCCTTTACCATGTACCGATTCCATTACCAAATGTGCATTGACAACTCCCACTGCCAAATGGTGACTTGTCGGTCATTCTCATACATATGAAATTTGTTAATATCATGCAGTTGTATATTTGTGTTTGTATGTATGTTTGGTTCCTAATTATGATGTGTGCAAAGGTGGATAACTTTTTCTGGGAAGATCTCTTAGAAGTTTACAGTCAGCTGCAGTTAAAATTTACATATCCATTTTGGAATCCCACTGCTGGAAATCATGTCTCTGGATTACATGCTGGTAAGATCTTCCTTCATTCAGTTCTCATTAAACAGATGTTTACTTCAGGGGGTAATCCTCAGAATAAGCTAATGAGAAAAAGAGATCAGTGGAGCAAGGCACTTTATTCCATTTACCAAGCCACTGGACCTTTGCTCAGGTTCTTGATTTCAACTCAGCCTTAGGTTTTCAATTTTATCTCTCCCTTGTGACATATATTCCAGCAAATGACAAATCTTACACACAATAGCTGCTTTCTGTTTTTATATGCTCATACTGTTCCTTCTACAAAGAGTGCCTTCATTCCTTTCCCCTTCTGAGCCCTCTCTCACATACCTCCAGTAACTGCTTTTCACCTAACATCCAGCCTTTTCACAAGTGTTTATTAAGTACTATCTGTGTGCCTGGCACCATGCCAGGGGCTGGAGACACTGAGGTGAACATAACAGAATCCCTTCCTGCAAGGAGCTCACATTGTATTGTGGCACTGCCAGCAGATCCCTCCCAGAGGAGATCGCCCATCCCAGCTTTCAATGCCATTGAAGAAGCTGTCCTGCTGGGGGTTATATAGGCAGACTTAAATTTAAGGAAATGGACCAGGACAAAGGGAAGAAATGCGAGAGCCATAAACTAGCTGCAAGCCAAGGCTTAGTTGTAATAACTTCCAGAAGGCTGCCCCTGCCCTTGACCCAGGATGTGAAATTCAGGCCTTCTGAATTTTCACAAGTTCTTGGGCAACCCCATCATGGTACTTACCACTCCTTGTTATAATTACATATGGGTTTTTCTTTCTCAAGAATGAGACCCGAGCTTTATTCTGTTTATGCTTCCAGCATCTATTACTGAGCTTGATATCTTAGAATGTTTAACCACTATTTCAGGGAATAAATAAATGAGCAAGTGAATGAAATGACCTCCTGACATTGTGGGGAATGTCAATAAGAGATGTTTGCCTGCACAGGTAATCACAGTTCTCTGGACTATAATCTCCTTCTGCAAAGCAAATGAACCAGAGCATCCCTGTCCAGATCTCCAGAGATAGGGTCCCTGTCTTGAGGCTGGCAGGCTGCTTTCAAGGCCTGCTTTCACAAAGTCTCGTGTGCTATGCTTATAATTAGAAAGACCAGTTTTCTTTTTAGTATGAGGGAAAGTGTCTTAGGATATTAAAATCTGAATTGTATCTCTAATTAGGTAAATAATACTTACACTTTTTCCATTGTCACATAGTTTTAATCTCAGCTTAAAATGGATAGTAAGCACTTGTGATGATGTATCATGAACTCTCCAATGCAAATTAAATGGAAAAATGGCAACCCAACTTAGATGCTGATGTGTTTTCTGTGCAGGAATCATGGGACCCATGCTACCTGCAGAGTCAGTAGCAAAGAACTCAGTCAGCCTTCCCATGGCCCTACTGTTGGTGCTGGAAATAATTAGAAGTAAAATCTCTTGTCAACCCAAACAACTCATTTGCACAAAATACAAAAGGCAATAAAAGCAAGTTTATTAATGTATATCACATGAAGTCCAGTAGAGAGATTGTAAAGCATTGAAATCTCACAATTTATATATTCAGGTGGCTAGAATCCATCATATGCATGGTAATTGTCTTGATGCAAAGGAAAAGTAGGTCTTTGATTTTATGATAAGCAGGTAATAAGAGACTGGAGTCCAGAACCTAAGCCATTTTGGAAGTTTATCCACAAAAACAACAAAGTAGGGACTCAATTCCCCTAAAACTAGCATTTCAAAGACAGAACATTAAAATCTCCAAGAAAGACAATCCTGAAAGGCAAATTTATGGAGAAGACGATTTAACCTTGTAAAATTTTGCATACATGTCCAAAAAATGAAAGAAATTTTCAATTTCAACTTCTTAGAAGGAATAATAAAAGGAAAGGAAGGAAACCTGGTACCAGTGGCTCACACCTGTAATCTCAGCTACTCCGGAGGCTGATATATGAGGATCACAGCTCAAAGCTAGCCTAGGCAGAAAAGTCCATGAGAAACTTATCCCCAAACAACTCCCAGAAAACTGGAAGTGGTTCTATGGCTCAAAGTGGTAGAGCACTAGCCTTGAGCAGAGTTTAGAGACAGTGCCAGGGTCCGAAGTTCAAGCCCTATGACTGCAAAAAGAAAAAAGAAAAAAAGAAAAGATGGTAGACAGTTCTCATTCCCTTTTGGCACCTGAATAAAAAGCTATATAGATGATAGAGAAAACAGATAGGTAGATTTGTATTTGCCTTACAATAACCACCTTTCATTTATTTGATTCCTGTGCCTGTTTTTTATTTTTTTACACAGAACCTTGGGACCATAATTGAAAGGATCCTTCCATCCCAGGGGACCACGCAAAGGCAGGCAGGCACAGGAGGAAGATTATCATAAGGTTTATTAGAGGAGCCATATTTCCCCAGAGAGGGAGTAAATGGCACCCTTCATTATGCAGGTAGCAGAGGATCTGGGGGCAGGCAATGAGGTGGATGGAAGCTCAGGTGATTCTGGGCAGAAAGAGGGAGTGGCCAGCTGTGTGGCAGGAATTCCAAGGCTGGAGGAGCTCAGGTCTGGGTGGAGCTGAGGACCAAAGGTGGAGATAATACTAACATTCCCGCTATGTTGTTTAATAGGGGGTACAGGCGGAGGAGGGGGAGTATGGGCAGAGATGGTTTCTTCTGGAAAACCTGCTGAGAGGGGCGCTGTAGTCAATGAGGAGGAGAGGGGGAGCCAGGTACTGTACACAAAGTTGACCAAGGTCAGGATGGTTATGAAGATGTTACTTGTCCAGAGCAGGGTCCTCTGGTTCCTCGATAACTGGAGGAAGACTGGATCCAATCTTTTTTATCCTTAGAGATAAGGGTCCAGTTGGCTCAGACGTCTATGAGGGTCCATGAGGCACATAACGTTTAATATGGTGGATGCGAATCCATTGTGGACAGAACCTCCATGGCTGTGGGAGTAGAGTGAGTTACTGAGTAAGGTCCCTCCCACTAAGCAGAGAGCTTGGTAGAACCAGGTGCCCGTGGCAGGTAATTTCTTGAAATGTACACCAGGTCTCCAGCATTGATGGAAGGGTCAGAGAACAGTGTGGAGCACTTAGGTTCACTCATATTGGTCCACATATTTCCAGAGGAAAGTGCACAGGTGCTGAAGGAGAGAGGACAGCATTGGGAGGGGGGCAAAGGGGAGTAAAATGGGCATTTTTAACATCTAATACTGAATAAAAGGCAACCGTTGCTGGGATTGTGGAAAGCAGTGTATAGCGGTTGGGCACAAGAGGGTGTAGGGGGATAACAGCAGCATTTTCAAGGCGAAGGTCCTGTAACAGGCGCAATGAACTGTTAGTTTTGGCTACTGCTAGGATGGGGATATTATAGGGAGAGTTAGTGGGGCATAACAGCCCCTTTCTTAATTAAGTCTTTTATAATTCGTTGCAGTCCCAGAAGACTGCAGTAAGAGAGGGGGTACTGGAGTTGTGAAGGGAAGCATTGGGGGTCCCTCGGAGAGATATGAATAGGAGGCTGGTGTTTAGCAATAGAGTGGTTGTGGGTATCCCACACCTTGGGGTCCATCTCAGAGGGTAGAAAAGGGAAATCTGAGATGTCGCTAGGTGAGCCTATTAAAGCCATCAACAAGGAGATCATGGGGGAGGCCAAATCAATATCACGTTGTGCCAGTGAGGAAGGGCATAGGGTAATAGAGACTCCAAATTTAGCCAAAAGGTCTCTACCCAGCAGTGGAACTGGACAGTGGGGAATAACAAGGAAAGAGTGACAGAAGGTTACTCCCGAAGAAAGACAAATGGGGGGGGGTTGGGGGTTTGTAATGTTTTCCCACCACCCTGACTATGGAGGTATGGGCTAAGTAGATCTGACCATGGAACTCATTTAGCACCAAATACATAGTATTTGTGTCCTGTGTCCACCAAAAGTGAGGTCATCCTATCTGCAACCATGATTGTCACTCGGAGCTCCTGCACACTAATGGGAGTGGTCAGGGCAAGGAGTCCAGGACCACCTCAGTCTTCTCCGGCTGCCAGTCCCGGAGTGCCAGGAGGGGATGATGGGAGCTTAGTGGATGGCCGCTGTCCCTGAGAGGACAATGAACAGGCCACAGCCCAATGCCCTGAAACTTTGCATTTGGTCAGGTTGGCTCACATGGTTGTGGGCAGGCTAGACCCCTATGACCTAACTGGCCACATCGGTAGCATGGCTTCTTCAGGGGACAGGTTTCCCTCCAGTGCCTCTTTCAACCACAGACACAGGGCTCAGGTGGACCTCATAGGGAAGGGATTGGTTGCAAGGCCAGAGGCTGGAAGATTTTGGAACATCTGGTACTGAGCAGTTTGGCCTTTTTCTCCCTGCTGTGGATATACCATAAAGGCTGCCTCCATAGCCTCACTAGTGAGTATTAGGGGTTCCCTGTCTAGTTTTCTTTTTTTTAATGTATCCCAGATGTCTGGAGCAGAATGATTAATAAAATGAGTCAATGAACAGTATTGTTTGTCCACAGACTTGGGGTCTAGGTTAGTATATTGAAGGAGAGTCTGACTCAGTCTGGCCCAAAAGGCAGATGGTTTTTCATTTTTGTCTTGTATGAGCGTGACCATTCTGTCATAGTTGGTTTTGCCTTTGATGACCACCTGGTGAATTGTAATCCCAGTGAGGCTCCTAGTCAGGCACTGCCTTGGTCCTAATTGGGTGATGGGGGATGGGGGGGATCCAATGGGTCTCATCTACATAGCAGCAGGCCTTTTCCCAAACATCCCACTGTTTCTCTGGTAGAAGGGTACTACTTAAGATTATGTATACATCAGGCCAGGTTACCTCATAGGATAGGAATACATACCACAGCTCTTTGATGTAGGCAGTAGGATTGATGGAGAAAGATCTCAGGCACATCTCAATCTATGCTAGGTCATTTAGTGAGAACGGCATATGCACTATGACTATGCCCCTGCCACCTAATGTAATTAGAGAACACGGGCTGGGGTAGAACTATGATCTGTAGCAGACCCTTGGGTCTGGGTAAGGACAGTCCTCAATGTTTCTGTAAGGCATGTAACAACATCCAGGGCATCTTTCAGCTGAGACAGCTGGTTCGCAGTGGCCAGGCCAGGCATACTTTTGTCCTGTGGGGGAGGAGGGGAAGCCAATGGAAGGGGGCCTTGGCCTTGGATGGTGGAGGGTGCAGGAACAGGCAGTCTAAGGGCTATAGGATCAATGGTGGGGGAGGGGGCTGCCACCTCTGACAGAAGTCCCACCCCTTCAGTGGAAGTCCCACCCCCTCTGGCAGAAGTCTCACCCCCTTCGGCAGAAGTCCCACCTCCTCTGGCGCAGCAGGAGGGGCTGATGCCCACTTGTTTGAAATGGCAGTGACTGTAATGGCAGTGATCTGTAATAGAGTCTGGGTTATGAGCCAGTGGCCTTGTGACCAGGAGGAGTTGGGCAGGAGAACATAAGGACTCAAGAAGTAGTTTAGTGTGGAGGAAGGAGAGAAAGAAAGAGAAAGCATCCTTACAATGATCATCACTTTCAACCCGCGATTGTTCCTGCCTCTCCTTTGTGCTGAGTGTTTATCACTCAAGAAACCTGTGTTTTTTAAATCCCTATCCTTACCATCTGTAGACAATGATTGCTTAGCTGTCAGATAAACCAATACTCTATTCCCATACACCCTTGCTTCTATTCCAATCCATCGTCTTTTTTATTGCCTAGAACAGGGGTATGTCTTCAGAGCAGTGCTCTTCAAACTTTAATGTGCATGGGATCACCTGGGGAGCTGATTAAAATGTTGAGTCTCGGAAAGTAGGTCAGGGTTGGGACCATGTTTCTGTCTTTCTAACAAGTTTTCAGGTGATGCCATTCCCATTACTCAGTGACCATAAGCCTCCCTAAGTAGCCAGGCCTGCAGTTCTTTCTACATTCTTGAAACATCATTGCTTATCTATTTTCTCCTAGCATAATGTATTTTCCCTGTTGCTATTATTTATTCATTTCTTCTGTAATAAGTATTTATTGAATGCATACTCTGATAGGCATTCTTTATACAATCTCTCTTTCTCTCTCTCTCTCTCACACACACTATATGTTATTTTTAGCTGTTCAATATTAAAACTACATCTTTGAACAACTTTCATTCAACCTACTTTAGCCACTTTCCTTCCTTCATAGAGCTTAATAACCTGTCCCTAAAATTGCCAATTCCCCTTTTCCAGGGGAATTTTCCAGAAAAGTTCATTCTGCAAATGCTTTCTCCTGAAAATGAGTCACAGGTTGGAATACATCATTCGTCAGAGGACCTGCCCCAGCATTTTTTATTTAGTGACAGCACAGAGCCTCCAGATGCAATTCACTCTTTTTAGAGCAAGAAGCTTTCATTGCAGGACCCAGGCTCCATGGTTAGGGTTGCTCTGCTTTGCAGTCTGCGGCAGTGATCGCCATTTTGCCAGATGCAGAGACAGATGTGGGAGGTGGCGTTCAGGGAGCTCTTTATTACAGGCCTCAGATTCTGACTGCCTGTAAGAGACCTCAGTCACTGGGGTTTTCTGAGCCCTGTTGAGATGGATTTGCCTGCTGAACCAGGTCCCCATTACAAATGGCCTCAGTGACCAGAGAACCTCATCCACTAGCAGGGCTTTCCCAGGCCCTTACAAAAGCCCCATACAGTCTGATCTTGACAATTACTTTTAAAGTGTTTTCTTTTGATCTTTCAAATCACTGCAACTACTCTCCAATTTGAATCAGTTGTCATCAAAGTACTTATTCTTCAATCCTCTGAGGAGTCCACAGCTTGGCAGAAGATGTAGGTGTCTGTGGGGATGCAGCCCCTTCCCACAGCTTTACTTACTTGGAAGGAGGAATCCAAAGAATGCAGTTTTACCAGTCTCTCTTCAGATCTGATTCATTTCCTTGTACAGACCAACCATCTAATATCAGCTTCTCTCTGGTTGGAAACATCCCCAGGGGAACTGGAATTAAATTTCTGCTTTCCTTCCTCTCACAGCCACCATGTCACCCCACTGTGAGCAGGAAAAAATTCACTGGACGCTTTGTATCTCCTACATCACCTTCTGGTCATCTTTTGTGGTAGCATATTTCTGATAGCCAGATGAATAGTTCACTCTTAGTCTTCCCTTCTTATCAAATTTCTACTTATACCTTGGGGCCACTGACTAGATCTTCCAGATAGACCTGATTACTGTCTTTAGTGGTTCTATTCTTTTCTGCAAACATTATATTATGTCCATCCCATTTACATTGTATTTAGTTTTGAATTTATTTTCCCTTTTTCTCTATGAGTGAATGAGTTTGCTTGTTGGTTGTTTTGTTGGAGTTTTTTGAGGCCAGTCTCTTCATGGTATAATCTCTTTTTTTTATTAAATAAGTTTTTTTTATTGTGAAAATGTTGTACAGAGGAGGGGTTATAGTTACATGAGCAGGGAAATGAGTACATTTCTTATCAAGCATTGTTGTCTCCTCCTTTGCTTTCCCCCTACTATCCCTTTGCTCCAATCTCCACAACTACACTCCCCCCAATTCCCCACCTCCGACCCCACACCCCCTGCCTAAATCATAAAGTTTGTTTTCCAACAGGGTCTTATACATCTCATTGTTGCAATGGGGTAACCTGTATCCCTGTTTAAACAATTTGTTTTTTCCCTTCCCCTCCCCAAATTATACCAACATCAAATACAGTGAAAACAGGGGTTATACCAGGGGGGAAGGAAATACAAAGCAACAAAAAAATCACGTAGTACCTTATAAATACATTAGAAACAATAGCAATAAAAAACACTTGTGTCATTATCTTGGGGTTCATTTAGCTTAACATCATCTTATCTGATCTGACCTTTTCTGCTTGTCTCATACATATACTAGTTATTGCAAATAAGAGAAACCATGGAACCTAGGTTTCTTTGCGCCTGGCTTACTTCACTTAATATAATTTTTTCCAAGTCTTTCCATTTCCTAACAAATGGGGCAATGTCATTCTTTCTGATGGAGGCATAGAATTCCATTGTGTATATATTCCACATTTTCTTGATCCATTCATCTACTGAGGGACATCTGGGTTGGTTCCATATCTTAGCTACGGTTAAACTATGCTGCAATAAATGTAGTTGTGCTGGTAGCTTTAGTATTAAATCCCCAACAACAAATCCTCAAAGATACAACTGCCCAATAAATAAATGGGCTAAAGACTTAAAGAGAAATTTCTCTGAAGAAGAAATAAGAATAGCCAATAGACACATAAAGAAATGCTCAATCTCCCTAGCCATAAAAGAAACACAACATTGAGATTCCACCTCACCCTAGATAGAAAAGCTATAATCAAGAACTCTAATAACAGATGCTAGAGGGAATGTGGCCAGAAAAGAACCTTACTGCATTGTTGGTGGGAGTGTAAACTTATTCAACCACTTTGGAAAGTAGTATGGAGGTTCCTCAAAAGACTCCACATAGAGCTCCCCTATGACCCAGCAATCCCACTTTTGGGCATTTACCAAAATGATCACAAACATGGAAAATCTTATTTGCAAGATCTGAAACCATGCATCACTCAAAGCAAGTTCTCACAAACTTGTTAATAGAAAATGTATGTGTCACTATTCATGGTGTTAGATTGCTGAACATTCTAGCCAGGTGTACAGAAGGTGAAACAATTTGCAACAGATGCTGTTGGTATTGTGATATAAAGTCCTATATTTATATACATGAATATATACATATATGCATATATATAGTGCTGAAGAGCAAATAATTCTCCACTGACAATAAAGCCCAGGCAGCAGAGCTCAAATAAAAGGGAAAGAGTACCAGGTGCTGGTGGCTCACACCTGTAATCCTAGCTACTCAGGAGGCTAAGATCTGAGGATCATGGTTCAAAGCCAGACCAGGCAGGAAAGTCATGAGACTCTTATCTCCAATAAACCAGATGAAAACCAGAAGTGGTGCTCTGGCTCAAGTGGTAGAGTGCTAGCTTTGAGCTGAAGAGCTGAGGGACAGCACCCTGGCCCAGAGTTCAAGCCCCACGACCAACAAAAAAAAAAGCGGGGGAGGGGGAAACACAGCTAGGAATGTGGCTTAGTAGTAGAGTGCTTGCCTAGCATGCATAAAGCCCTGGGTTTGAGTCCTCAGTACCATATAAACAGAAAAAGTCAGAAGTGGTGCTGTGGCTCAAGTGGTAAAGTGCCAGCCTTTAGCAAAAAAGCTCAGGATCAGTGCCCAGGCCCTGAGTTCAAGCCCCAAGACTGGCAAAAAGAAAAGGAAACAAAGCCACATCTAAACTAAAGTACCTTAATAAACCCATGGACTTCTACAACATGCATAATGCATATATTTGAATAATCAGAGGCATCTTTGGCTTAGATGTGTTTGAAAACATAGAAGTTCAGCTCACATCTATTTGAGTGGTAGCAGGTTTTGAAATCAAGGCATCACACTTTGTATTTCATGTTCTACCATGTGAGCTATATCTTCAGTCCAGATTTCTGCTAGTTATTTTGGAGATAAAGTCTCAGAGTCCTCTAAATCATAACCTCCTGAATAACTAGGCTTACAACTGTAAACCATTGGTACCTGGCCTGAACTTGTTCACATGTTAAAACATATTTTATTTGATTTTGATCAAAAGATTTCTGTTCTATGGATTTCACTGAAAAATTTGAACCTTGACAAATTATGAGGAAAAATCTTCTTTTATGTTTACATTTTAAATTTCCTATTATATAAATGTTGTATTCTTTTAAATTCCTCTTGCAGGAATGGTATACTATTCATGGTAAGAGGAATATAGTGTATTAATATGTACAAAACACTTTTACATATATACTTTCTCAATGACTAATAACATATACACATTATTTAAGATATGCACTCCATTAATTTATATAATATAAATGTTGCTAACTAAGGGTGTGTGTTTGTGTGTGTGTGTGTGTGTGTGTGTGTGTGTGTGTGTGTGTGTGTGTGTGTGTATGCACAAAACTGATTCTTTCCTTCAAGTAAGTCATTGGCAAGTTTCCTGAATTTGCTTTTGTGTTTCAAAGTTTGAAGGGATGTTTCAAAGCACAGGAACACTTTGCCTATAGACTGAGTTAAAACATCTCTTTCTGAATTTGACTTTTATGAGCTTTTATATGAGTAAATTATGCACATCATAATGCATATTTTATAATAAATTATTCAGCACTGCCTTAACTTGCTCAAACTAAATTACTACTCTGGTGAAAGAAGAATTGCTGTTTTGAACCTCTTCATTACTGTCTAAGCCAGAAATTTTCATCGTTTTTCTGTAAACCTGCAATCAACTGGAAGCCCATTTACTTTAGAGTCCTTGGCAACAGTTCATCTTCCTCTCTGATCAAAGCCTCTGTGCACATTTCTAAGCAGAATTGTGGATCTGCAATGAAGTAGGCTTCCTCTTCATAAGAACCCTGAGAAGTCAATACACAGGGATGTAAGAATGAGCAGATGGGTGGTGTGTTAGTAGGCGGGATTAAACACAAGGACGTCATGTGCACCTTTTGAAGAAAAAGAAAATTCACAAGGCCTTGCTAAAGACTATACAGTGTTGCTGATCCTATTTTGATTTATGCTCATAGCATCTTCCCCTTTCATTCATTCAGACTTGAAAGCTCAGGGACATCCACAACTTTACATAGTCTGTCATCAAATGCTGACAGGACCCTTTCAGAATGTGTCACTTTGCAGTTTCCAGTGGCCTCCTCAAGTTATTTTATGTGATACTTCAATTTGTTGGGTTTTTTTCATTTCTATATGAGGAACACTTACACATTGCTGCTAATGTTTTATTTTTACAAATGACTCTTCAGTAAATATTCTTATACAAACATGCATACATGCAGATGGCTCTAATGTAAAACATAGTCACAGAGCAACTTTGGAAAAGAGCATGCTCTTCTGCTAACTTTTACTGATTGCCCAATTACTCTTCAAAATGATTATAAATATTTTCATCCCCACCAGAAAAGTCTGAGGGCCTCCATTTCTCCATATCCTTTGCAAAATTTGATGTTTCCAGGCTTTATATATGGAGCTACCTATGAGAACATTGTATATCTTCATGGTTTTGGCTTCCTCTGATTATTAATGAAGTTGAACTGTATTTTATATACTTATCAGCTATCAGGCTTCCCACTTCCATCCATTTTCTTTACTTTTTCCTATTCTCCTTTGAGCTGTTTGCCTTTTTAAACTTTTCAGTATCAGGACTTGTGCACATATTCAGAATATAAATTCTTTTTTAAAATTTTTTTTATTGTGAAAATACCTTACAGAGGGGTTACAATTACATGAGCAAGGTAATGAGTACTTTTTTTTTTTTTGGTTCTGGTCATGGGGCATGAGCTCTGGGCCTGGGTGCTGTCCCTCAACTCTTCAGCTCAAGGCTAGTGCTCTACCACTTGAACCATAGCGCCACTTCCGGCTTTTTTCTTTTTTGCTTATGTGGTGCTGAGGAATCGAACCCAGGGCCTCAGGCATGCAAGGCAAGCGCTCTACCACTGTGCCACCTTCCCAGCCCGAGTACATTTTTTAATAAATTTGTATTTATTTTTTATTGTGAAAATACTGTACAGAGGGGTTACAATTACATGGGCAAGATAATGAGTACATTTCTTATCAAGCATTGTAGCCTCCTCCTTTGTTTCCCCTTCCCATCCCTTCCCATCCTCCCCTCGATTGGGTGGGGGACCGAGTGCATTTTTAATCAAGCATTGTTGCCTCTTCCTTTGTTTCCCCTTCCTATCCCTTTCCATCTCCTCCCCTCCCCTACGCCCTCCCCCCCAGAATATAAATTCTTAATAATATGGATCATAATATCCCCTTCAATCTGGTTTATCCTCACTTGTATATGACTTTTAGTCCCACAGGTGATTCAAATTCAAATATAATCAGGCTTATCAATACTTTCAATGTTCTGTTTCATTTATAACCCAAAGGACAAAAATGTTTATGGTTCTATTTGTTTCTGAAGAAAATATTCCTTAATAATATATACTTAATATATGCTTAATATATGTATATGTGTATATGTATATATACATGTATATATATGTGTATATATACATATACACATATACATATATGCATATGCATACATATATACACATACATATATACATATCTGTATATTTAGAGATACGTGTATCTCTACATATATACATATACCCATATGTATATGTATATGTGTATATATACATGTGTATATATGCATATATGTATATATGTATGTATATTTATTTTTCATTATTTTATGTTTTGTTTTGTTTTGTTTTGTGCCAGTCCTGGGGCTTGTTCTATTTTGTGCCAATCCTAGGGTTTGAACTCAGGGTCTGGGTGCTCTCCCTCAGCTTCTTTTGCTCAAGGCTGAGGCTCTACCACTTGAGCCACAGTAATTTATTGGAGATAAGAGTTTCATGGACTTTTCAACCTGGGCTGGCTTCAAACTGTAATCCTGAGATCTCAGTCTCTTGAGTGGCTAGGACTATAGTCATAAACCATCAAGATATAGACACGAGGTTTTTCTTTGTTGTTGTTGTTGTTTAATGTACTGTGTGAGTTTTTTTTTCTTTTGTGTGTTCTTCCCCCTATGGTATATCCCTATTGTCACTGTATTTGGTTTTGGTACCTTGTATTTTGTATATATATTTATCTAATTTGGGGAAGGGAAAGGAAATAACAAAATTCTGATAAAAGGTCATAGGCTGACCATCATGTTTGGCTTTTCATAGTTTTATCTCTTTCACAGTTTTCTTTTTTGCATATATTTTTATTGTAAAGATACTGTACAGATGTGTTACAGTTACATGAGTAAGTTAATGAGTACATTTCCTATTTTATCTTTATCATTATTTGAAATTTGTTTTGTTTGTGTGTTTGTGCCAGTATTGGGGCTTAACCTCAGGACCTTTTGATCTCACTTGGCTTTTTTATTCAAGGTTGGTGATGTTCTATTTGAGTCAGAGCACCACTCTGGCTTTTTGCTGATTAATTGGAAATAGAAGTCACCAAGACTTTTCTATGCAAGCTGGCATTGATCCATGATCCTCAGATCTCAGCCTCCTGAATCATAAAGATTATAGATTTGAATCAACAGCATCTAGCTCTTTTGCAGTTTGCACACAAGTCAAGAAATAGATTGTAATTTTATTTCTTTCCACTTTGCTTATTTTTCTTCCCTTTTTCCAAGGCCATTGACTGAGCAGTCTGTTATCTTCCCACTGCCTTGCTTAAACACACTGTTACAGGCTCTACTTTTATACATGTATCTGTTTGTGTTCTTTTTCTGCATCCAAGTTTTATTGCCTTATTGTCTAAATATTTTGGTAAATCTCAGTACATTTCCTATGATCTTTATGTTTGTTTACATTAAGTGTACTGATTTAGTTTTAATTTAAACAATGCCTATTATGCATTTTATTGAAACTATATTTTGATGTTCTTTTTTCGATTTAAGAATAATCATTTGAATTAGGATACTGTTTTTCTACCCATGATTGAGCAGCCTCAATGGTACCCTTGCTATTTCCATTCTCTTTCATTGTCCAAAACAATGTCATGATCATGCATACTTTCAAAAAGTTAAGGAAGCACAATCTCATCACATCCCTAGAAGGAAGACAGAACAAGTTTTAATTACATCATTATGTCATAAATAAAAATGTGAGGGGTGTTTTCTTTTATATCTCTGGGATGGAGGAAAATATACTAATTAAGATTGAATCTTTGAAGAAAATAAACCTAAACTCATCCAAATCCTGGGTGTTTGTAAGGAAGATTGTTGGAGAATGTTAGCAATTTTATTTTATTTTTTTATTGTGAAAATACCGTATAGAGGGGTTACAATTACATGGGCAAGATAATGAGTACATTTCTTATCAAGCATTGTTGCCTCCTCTTTTGTTTCCCCTTCCAATCTCTTCCCACCTCCCACCCCCCCATCCCCCTCTGGCTCCCCCCACCACCCCGTCCAAAGTTGTAAAGTTCATTTTTCAACATAATGTTTTGTACATCTCATTGTTGCAATAGGTCTACCTGTATCCCTATTTAAACGATTTATTTCACCCCCTCCACAAATTATACCAACATCAAATACAGTGAAAGCAGGGGTTATACCAATGGGGAGAGACATACAAAGCAACAAAGAAATCATCTTATAAATATGTTAGAAACAATCGCTTGAAAGAAAAGCATTTGAATACTTATGCTGGGGTTCATTGCACCTCACATCAACTTATCTGACCTTTTCTGCTTGACTCAGACATATACTAGTTATTGCAAATAAGGGAAACCATGGGACCTATGTTTCTTTGGGCCTGGTTTACTTCACTTAATATAATTTTTTCCAAGTCTTTCTATTTCCTAACAAATGGGGTAATGTCATTCTTTCTGATGCAGGTATAGAATTCCATTGTGATATATACCACATTTTCTTGATCCATTCATCTACTGAGGGGCATCTAAAATATTCCTGGAACTCAAAAAATTAAATTCCCCAACAACAAATCCTCAAAGAAACAACTGTCCAATAAATAAGTGGACTAAAGACTTAAAGAGAAACTTCTCTGAAGAGGAAAGAAGGATCGCCAATAGACACATGAGGAAATGCTCAACCTCTCTAGCCATAAAAGAAATGCAAATCAAAACAACATTGAGACACCACCTCACCACAGTTAGAATGGCTATAATAAAGAACTCTAACAGCAATTTTATTTTTGTTAATTGCAAGAGATCTGTTTATGTTTTTGAGTTCTTATTATATTTAATATGAGTATTTTAAAATATTTTTCCATTACACCCAATTTTTGAACCATTATCATAAATACTCCTACTTCTTTTCTACTACTAGTTATGTTTGAAAATCTTTAAAAGTCTTTCCTTTTTCTTCCTTGAAAAATCTTGACTTGGTTAAACTATTTTGTTAGTCCTTCAAAAGAACTGATGATTTGTGTCATTAGTAGAAGACATACAGAAAGGGAAAAAAGCTGTGTGAAGATTGGAATTATATTGTCATAGTAAAGAATCACCAGCATCCATCAGGAGCTGAGGGAGATGAGAAGTTTCTTTCCTAGAGCCTTCAGAGCAAATATGACCCCTAGATTCCAGACTATACATCTCTAGAACTGTGGAAGGGTGAATTCATTGTTTTAAGCCATTGTTTGTGGTAGCTTGTTATAGTAATCCCAAGAAACAGAAACAAATGGACTAACTGTCTCACTAAATCAAATGGCAAGTTTCCTAGCAATTTTCCAAAAAGTTCCTCTGAACATATCTGACAAACACATACTCTCTCTCTCTCTCCCTCTCTCTCTCTCTCTCTGTCTTCCATTCTCTTCTACTTTCCTTCACTTTTCACTGGTTATTGCTCATTTGCATCTGAAGGTCATTTTCACATGCTTAGGTATGAAATTTCAGTCTGCCACATGGCAATGTTCTGCTATCCTTCCTCTCAGATCCTACATCTGAGTGTCATCATCAAAAGTTAGTCCTAAATTGGCTTTCCTAGCTCTTAAGTCTATCCATTTCTGGACATCCACAAATTTACCTCCTTAATCCAGACCATCATCATTTCTGCAATTGAGCTCTCACAATTATTTCCATTTCATCCATCCCTCCATCCATCCCTCCATTCATCCATCCAACAAATACTTATATAAAAACTGTGAAACAAATTCTCTGTAAGACCCTCTGGAATAAGAGGTGAATTAAAATGAGATTAGATCTTCTTCCTAGTAGTCCATATCAGAGGCAGTAATCAATCACTTCATAAACTAATAGAAAGTCATCTCAGTTATAGGAACTCCAAAAAGGAAGCTCAATGACATTTTGAATGAGGCTCTTCAAAGATATTTTCCTTTTCCAAAACTATAGGCTAAAGGAAATATCTGTGAGGACCTAAATGAGTATGTGAAATGGATGGTTGAATTTAAATGAGTGATCTACATTTATGATACTGCTCTAATATGTTTCTCAGATCTATATTATATTCTATTACAAGTACTGCTTTTATATTTATTGAACCCACAATCAATATAATATATCTTCGAAAGAAATATCATTGTGAAACTTCCATATTTGTATATACTGTGTCCCAATCAATCTCACCCTCTGCATCTTCTCCCTCATCTCTTCTCCATTTTTTAAAACAATTGGAACAAGTTTCATTATTGCCTATTTTCATCCATGTAGGTAAAGCATTTCAACCATATTTACCCTCTTCCACTCACTCCATCGGCCACCTCCCACTGGTATCTGCCCCCCACCAGAACCTGTTTTCCTTTCCAGTAATTTTTAATGCATAGTAAATATATAAAGCAGTTTCATTGTGGTATTTCATGTACCTGTATTATATTTTGGTCAGATTCATACCCACCATTGAGCTTTCTTTCTCTGTCCTCCTATTCCGATAGTCCAACAACTTTCAGTGAGTTTCCTTATGACATCTCCATACATAGACACATATACAGAAGGACATACTGACTGTCTCTATGTCTGCCTCTCCAATAGAATTCAAACTTCCTGTTAACTATTGTGCTACAAACACTAAAATCCTACTAAGCTTCTGGTGGGTCTTACTGCTAAAAATAGCAGTAAGACTTATCAAACTCCTTTTAAATAGGTGTTTATTGTATAAGAGTGTCCAGAAGAAAAGAGACCAAGAACTTGCATCTCTTCCAAAGGTGTTTCAAGTAAAAGTATTTTGAAATTTTCAGTTGCTTAATTTCATCCTTTAGTGAGCAATAGAACCTCCACTTTCCATTCTAAAACTGGCCTTTTCTATCCATGCATCCAAGTGATTCTTTATTGTGAAATTCTGTGTCACTTCCAAACAGTGACAATTATTTTCTGAACAATGACAAGTCAGTGAGCCAAATTAAGTGCCTTTTCTCATCATACTCTAATTAGAATTCTTCTTAGTAGACTCAGTTCCTTAACACAACATTAACATATTACTCTATAACTCAAGGTCATGTTTACACTGGATAAATGAGCTTAATTCAAATGTCATATTGATTAGAGATATTGAGTCTGTACACATATTTGCCAAGTGCTTAGAGAAACAGAGAATCACTGAGAAATCCTTGAACATGGCATTTAAAAACAATCGCCAAAGAAAGTATGTTCTAGAGAAAACTCAGTGAGAGGAATCTAGATATTGTCTTTCATTTTTCGTAATCCTCAATATTTTTTTTATATATAAGATAGACTGGGCATGGTAATGTAAGCTTGTAATCTCACCTATGTGGGGGGGTGGACTGAGAAGGAAGTTAGTGAGGCACCGTTTCAACAAATAATCTGGATAAGATAGTAATCACAGGTATGTTGGTGAATCAAGGTCTGAATCTGGCCAAGGCATAAATGTAAAACCCTATTTGAAAAATAATTACAACAAAAAAGGGGTAAGGTTGTGCTAAATTGGTGTAGCGCCTACCTAACAAGTACAAGGCCCTGAATTCAAAACTGCAGTACCAGAGAGAGAGAAAGAGACAGAGACAGAGACAGAGAGAGAAAGAGAGAGAGAGAGAGAGAGAGAGAGAGAGAGAGAGAGAGAGAGAGAGAGAGAGAGAGAGAGAGGAATGTAATACAATGTAATGCAGTGCTTATGGAAAATATGGTAAATTACAAGAAATGGCTAGTTGTTCCATAGAGTAAGAAAGCACTTAACATTTAAATGTATTCCAACATATTAAAGACATATACATTGGTTGTTCAGGCATTGGTTTTAATCTAAAATACAATAATATACATATATTATTACTTCCTTTAGGAGATTTCTCCTTTATTTTTTAGATATTAGTACTTAATGTGGAGTGTGCAACTCCTCTCAGTCATAAGAAACTCTGAGAATGTCCAAAGGCCTGAAAACATTAATATAATGATCATATTAAGGACTTTTTATATGTGACAAAAAGTGGTGAGGGTATATTTGACTTCATCTTGTGTTATATTATAGAGTATTATTCTCCCTACCTCCACAACTAGGTCTGTCACCTTCATGTCTCTCTAAAGCATGTATCTTCAAAAGGTAAACATTCTTTCATGTCTAGGAAGGAAAGCAGGCTAGCCTTCCCACTGAGTACTTGAGCTCTGCTACATAAGACTTTGACTTAGTGGTAGACAAAAACTTCTTCCCATGTGCTATTTGGGGTAGTGGCTGGTTGAAACACTGTTTTGGGAAGCACCATGACAGCCACTATCTTGTAGGAAAGATATATGTGCCAAATATTCACTGAGCTGCTCAGCAAATATACACACTAAATATTTACATAACTTCTCATGAATGATGTTCTTCTTCATGCCAGTACTGGGACTTGAACTCAGAGCCTAGGGAAGATTCCTTAACTTTTTCGCTCAAGGAAAGAACTTAACCACTTGAGCCACTACTCCACTTCTGCCTTTTTGCTGAGTAACTGGAGATAGCACTCTCATAGGCTTTCCTGCCAGTGCTGACATGGAAGGGTGATCCTCGGATCTTAGCTTCCTTAATAGTAAGGATTATAGGGATGAACCACCATCACGTAGGTCTCAGAATGAATATTTATATCATGTCAACCTTGTTGCTTGAGTCACCGGGCTGAATACAAAGAAAGACCCAGGGAATTAAAGCTTGCTCTTTTATTCTCCAGTGCTTTATGATAGTGATAACATGTCCTAAAGTCAGAACTGGTCCCCGAAACTCAAAGATGCATAAGAACAGGGAATCATATGAAGTATCAGGCTCTTCTAGGGCAAGATTAACTTAACTGTTTTCTTTAATTTTCTTCTTATTTTAGTGGAGGCAGCACTGGGGCTTAAACTTAGGGCTTCACATTCTTAGTTGTTGCTGTTGTTTGTTTTTTGCTTAAAGCTGGCACTCTATCACCACACCTCCACTTTTGGCTTCTTGTTAGTTGATTGGAGATAAGAATCTCACAGACTTTTCCTTTTTAAGTTGTTTATTGTGAAAATACTGTACAGAGGGTTTACAGTTATATGAGCAAGGTAATGATTATATTTCTTATCAAGCATTGTTGTCTCCTCCTTTGTTTTTCCCCTACCATCCCTTCCCTCCCACCTCCACAGCTGGCTTTGAACTCAATTCCTCAGGTCTCATCCTCCTGAGTAGTTAGGATTACAGGCATGAGCCACTGGTACTCAGTTTCTGGATTGTTCTTTTAATCTCAGAATGATTTAGATGGATCAAAAACTCTCACAACCATTGTTCCAGGCAAATTTCAAGGTTTCTTTCCTCTGAGTTAAAGAAAAGTTTCCTGTGAGGGTGTGTGTGTTCCAAAGGATTCTAGAACAGCTTGGATTTCATCTTAAATATGTACATAGTTTGCTCAGCAAATTTGAGCCCACAAATAATGATTCCTTAGGCAAAAAACTCATAGGCTGGTGGAGAAAGAGTTGGATTGAATTATTTTGATAAATTGTAGAAGGTAGTTTTCCCCAATCTCATTCAATTCTCTCCCCAAAATGTACCTCTGCATTATCAGCTGAGCTGCCCTAAATCCTACATGTCTTAAGAGGTAGTTAAGACAGAAGTACAAATTAAAGTAGTTTTGAACTATTGGTACAACAGAACATAAATGTTTAGAAAGTTTGTCCAAACATTTTGAAATTGCCTATAATTTTAGTTTTGGGATTATCTTTTACATATAGTTGACAGAAAGGTTCTCGTAAATGTCTTTCAGTCAGGGAAATATAGGGCCAGTCAAAATCTTCCCTGGATTCCACTCAGTTGGCTCCTTTTCTTTGCTGATTCTTGAGACTGCAGAGCCCACATCTTAAGATGCTTATTAAGGTTGTCTATTATTGTATCACAGAGGTCCTTGTAGGAGTTTTCATAGTAGCACTTGGGTGGTCTTAGAATGCATCACCTTATCTGCCCTGAATTCTACATCGATTGCTCTGAAGAACTTTCATAATAAAGTAATATTCTTTTTGCCTGATGGACTTGGATTTAAATAAATGTGGAAGGAATCCTGGCAGTATCCCAAATCAAGAAAGCTTAAAAACAAATCTTTTACCATTGTCACAACTTGATTTTGTGAATGAGATTAAACATAAAATAGGAAATTCAACATTACAATGAGCAACCAGTGCTGAGACAAATCTATCTCAAAAAAAAAGCACGAGACACAATGTAAACAAGACCTTTCAGCAGACACAGGCTGACTGGCTAGACATAAGACACACTGGCTGAATTCTCTTATGATATTCATAGAGTAAAAATAAGATAGCAAAACTGCTTCCTCAAAGTATTTGCTTTTAATCCTAGCTACACAGGAGGGGATCTAAGGATCATGGTTCCAAACCAGCAGGGAAGAGAAGTCCCTGTGAGACTCATTTCCAGTTAGCTACCAGTATTGTTCGATTTTTAAACATAGTGTCTTGTACATCTCATTGTTGCAATGGGTCCACCTATATTTAAACAATTTATTTTTTTCCTTCCATTCCCAAATTGTACCAACATCAAATACAGTGAAAACAGGGGTTATACCATGGGGGAGGGACATACAAAGCAACAAAAAAAATCACATGGCACCTTATAAATACAATAGAAACAATACCAAGAAAGAAAAAAAACACTGTGTCCTTATCTTGGGGTTCATTTCACTTAACATTGTCTTATCTGACCTTTTCTGCTTGTCTCAGACATATACTAGTTATTGCAAATAAGGGAAACCATGGGACCTATGTTTCTTTGGGCTTGGCTTACTTCACTTAATATAATTTTTCCAAGTCTTTCCATTTCCTAACAAATGGGGCAAAGTCGTTCTTTCTGATGGAGGCACAGAATTCCATTGTGCATATATTTCACATTTTCTTAATCCATTCTTGTACTGAGGGGCATCTGGGTTGGTTCCATATATTAGCTATGGTAAATAATGATGCAATAAACATAGTTTTGCTGTAACTTTACTATGGTCTTGTTTGTGATCATTTGGGTAAATGTCCAAAAGTAGGATTGCTGGGTCATAGGAGAGCTCTATGTGGAGTTTTTTGAGGAACCTCCATACTACTTTCCAAAGTGGTTGAACAAGTTTACACTCCCACCAACAATACAGTAGGGTTCCCTTCTGTCCTCATCCCCTCCAGCATCTGTTGTTATTAGAGTTCTTGATTATAGCCATTCTAACTGGGGTGAGGTGGTATCTCAATGTTGTTTTGATTTGCATTTCTTTTATGGCTAAAGAGGTTGAGCATTTCTTCATGTATCTATTGGTCATTCTTATTTCCTCTTCAGACAAGTTTCTCTTTAAGTCTTTAGCCCACTTATTTATCAGACTGTTGTTTCTTTGAGGATTTGTTGTTGGGGGATTTAATTTTTTGAGTTCCTGGCTTGTCCCTCGTATGGCTGGTGCGGATCTTCTCCCAAACCATGGACTTTCTATTGATCTTGCTATCTATGTCCTTTGCCATGCAGAAGTGCTGCAACTTCATGCAATCCCATTTGTCCAACCTTTCTTTGATTTGTGTTTCTGGGTCTCTACTAAGAAAATTTTGGCCTGTGCCAAGGAGACCTAGGGTTTCTCCTATTCCATCCTGTAGTGTTTTCAGGGTATCTGCTTTAACTCCGAGGTCTTTGATCCATTTGGAGTTGATTCTGGTAGAGGGTGATATGTAAGGATCTAGCTTTAGATTTCTACAAGTGATTAACCAATTTTGCCAGCACCATTTACTGAAGAGGCTGTCTTTATTCTATTCTATTTTTTTAGCTCCCTTATTGAAGATTAGATGGCTATAGGTTTGTGGATTCATTTCTGGGTTTTCAATTCTATTCCATTGTTCCTGAGGTCTCTTCTGGTGCCAGTACCAAGGCTGTTTTGATTACTATGGCTTTGTAGTAGAGTTTGAAATTTGGTATTGATATTCCTTCTGCACTGTTCTTTCTGTTAAGGATCATTTTTGCTATTCAGGGTCTTTTACTGTTCCATATGAATTTTTGGATTGCTTCTTCTATTTCCTTGAAAAATGAGGTTGGAATATTGATAGGTATCACATTGAATTTATAGATAGCCTTGGGGAGTATTGCCATTTTCACAATGTTGATCCTTCCAATCCAGGAGCATGGGAGGTTTTTCCACTTTCTATGTTCTGTTTTGATTTCCTTTTTCAGATTTTTAAAGTTTTCATCATATAGGTCCTTCACTTCTTTGGTTATTTTAAGTCCTATGTATTTTAATTTTTGTGGGGCTATTACGACCTGATTTCAGCTGCGTTCTTCTCATTGTTGGCAAACAGAAAAGCCATTGACTTTTGGATGTTAATTTTATACCCTGCTACTTTGCCAAAGTTTCGAATCAGCTCGTGTAATTTGGAGGTGGAGTTCGTGGGATTTTTAAATACAAGATCATGTCATCTGCAAAGTTTTACTTCATCTTTCCCTATTTGGATCCCTTTATGTTTGCATCTTGTCTTATTGCTATAGCTAGGCATTCTAATACTAAATTGAAGAGATGTGGAGAGAGTGGACATCCTTGTCTCATTCCTGAGTTTAGAGGAAATTAACTACCAGAATTGTTAACTACCAATTAACAACCAGAAGTGGAGCTGTGGCATATGGTGGAGCACTAGTCTTGTGCAAAAGAGCTCAGGGACAGCACCCAGCCCCAGAATTCAAGTCCCATGACCAACAAAAATTTTAAAAAATATGTTTTTATTCCAAAACAGCATCGCTAAAAATTTTGGTTAAAGATAGTGTATTTTAACTCTTTTGAATTTTTTGTTTGTCTTTTTATCTAGTACAGGAGCTAGAAATCAGTGACTCATGTTCACTCAGTTTTCTTGCTCATGGCTGGTACTCTACCACTTAAACCACTCCCACGGCCTAGTATTTTGCTGGTTAACTGGAGATGGAATTTCACAGATTTTTCTGCCCAGGCTGACTTTGAACCATGATCATCCAGGTCTCAGCCTCTGGAGTAGCTAGAATTATAAGCATGAACTACAAATGACTAGGAAACTCAAATATTTGGTATCAAAATCAAAGTTTGTAGTGTTTCTCTGTTTCTCCAAAGAGGATCCAATACAAATTCTGTTTGGTTCAACTCCATATACAGGATAATATCTAGTAGGAATAAGCACTGAATCAGACCCTAATATGTTATGCACAGGGGCTTAGAGTCTAAGTGGGAAAAGAAATAAGGTCCCAGATGAGACATTAACAGCATTTACTAGAAACCTACATTATGTCACATATTTTTTCTGGCCTAACATTCCAGTCCAACGTATTTTTGAAAATGAAATTGAGTAATTGATTGACTGGATTGATTTTTTAAATCAAGAGATGCATAGGGACAAGTAGGAGAGTTTGGGTATATTAAATAACAATACTAAAATAACAATGAGAAACATATTGAGAATTTTGCTTGTGTTAAATTCTCATGTTTCTCTAGGGCAGATATCATTCTTATTCATGTCACATAAACAGAAACATTGGAAGAAGAGAATGGGTAACTAGCTCTGCTCTCCCATAGCTAATTAAACAGGTTAATTAACTCCATTACCTCTAGAAACCCCACTGAGGGGAAAATAAAACAATAAAAAGTTGTGAACTTCAAAGTCAAAGAAGTGAGGAGAAGAGAAGAAACAATGGACTATGTCAACATTTACACACACACAAACACACACACAGGGGGGAGGAGAGAGAGAGAGAGAGTACTAGGATAGGAGTTTTGACTGATATGCAGAGGGTATCAGATTCTCAGTGCACTACAGTAAGAAATAGGCCAATACCTCCAGTAAACCCAAGGAAAGATTACACTTTGAAACCAAGTATTAAAGGCTCTTGGTAAAGCAAGAGTCTGAAAACAAGGTACTCAGAATCCCTTTCTACTCTTCTTAGCTAGTAAAAGATAAGTATCCAGGCCAATATGGAGTAAAGATTTCATGGTCCAAAAAAATTGGTGATGGTGACAAAACAGGAGAACTGAGGGACTGGACTAAAATGAGAAAAGACAAGAGCATTAGCACCAATTCCCTGAAGCATCCTAGACAGAAGGCTGCAATAACTAAGAAATCCTGAGTGGGGTGGAGGTATGTATAATGGTAATGAGGCTTGCTGTCCTGCATGTATTTATAGAGCCCACCAGAGAACAAAACTCATACAAATACACCTTTCACTTAGTCTCATTTTAAATTAGAAACATTAATAGTGACATCTCCAGTCATTAAGATGAAGAATATAGAGAATAAGAAAAATGCACTAAAATCATAGAAAATGAAAATAATAGGGAAGAAAGAAAACCAGACAATATTTGTGATAGAAGTAAAAGATACCACAAAGAATCATTACAGAACATAAAGGTAACTCTTGGGGGGAAATTGTATTAATATCATAACTAAAAGTTCAACACATCTTGGAAGGTAAAAATTCAGACAATCTTTGGAAAAAGAAGAAAATTAAAAGGTCAAATACAGTATAAGGAATGAGTTTAGAAAACCAGAATATTTTGTCCAAGTAACAGGAATTACAAAATTAAGGGAAGAAAAATATAGGAAAAATAACCAAAAAGAATACTAATACAAGCACATGCCCTTTGTCTACAGTGGGAAGGACTCTTCAGTGCCCAACACATAAACAGTTTCCATATTGAGGCAAAACACTAGAAAAGTTTACAGTGCCTGGAGTAAGGAAAAGATCCTAAGAACTTTGTCAGAAGGAAAATAATCAATCCACATAGATACAAATTAGAAGCTAAAATGATAACGAATATTTCAGCAATGATCATGGAAAGACTCCTGAGCAGTATATTCAAAACTCTGAGGAAAACTGTTTGCCAGAAGAATTCCCATCATGCAAATAACTCAGATCTCAGCAACTCTGTCTTCCATGTACCCTTCCATAGAATGAGTTTCACCAAATCAGGAAAAGGAAGAAGAAACTCAGGAGACAGGAGTTAGAATACAAGATTTTGACAAAGGTAAGCCTGGATCCCTTCTTATAAGGGAAGAGGGACCCAGACTTACAAAGCCATGAATTGTATTCCAGTAGAAAGATAGAGACCCAAGGTAGGTGAACTCTCAAATAAACTGAAGACACTAATATTTTGTCTTTGAGAACATTGGAAAAACTTGTAAGTACTTTATAAGCTTGCTGAGAAAGCTGGAAAAAAATGACCAGTAGTTATATAGAAAATCAGTAAATGAAAACCAAACTTAGTAACTACAGAGAGGATAAAAGATAGGGGAAAATAATATATTCTATGAAAGAATATTATAGTCACAATAAAGCAAATGAAGAATATTAACTCCAAACAGCGAAACCTAGCATAAAAGAATTGAAAGATTAGACACAGGGTAGTTAAAGGTCAGCCACAGTTTAGAAGGGCAATGAACAGTATCCAAATTTTATGAAGAAAAAATAGTAACAAAATTACAGTGTTTAACAATAGGGCCATAAACACCAAAAGAATATCAGTGCAGTTGTCTCTAAAGAATAGAAATAAAAAGTATAAATGCAAAAAATAAGGGACCTTATTAGTAATCAATTAAATTTCTTTATAAAATTATATTGAAGTAATTGTATGAAGTTTTAACTCAACAAATCAGTTAGTAAGTACAATGCATCTTGATCAATGTTACTCCTATGTGACCAGCTCAGCCGGAGCACTGGGACCGGTGGGATAGGGATCTTGGGATAGGTGGGCAAGGAGTCAGCGAAGTGACAAACAGACACAGACTCAAAAGAGTTGCATCTGAGTGTGTCTTTATTGAGGAGAATTAACATTTTTATACAGTGTGTGATTATGACATAGATTCTTTGTTTATTTAAGCACGTAATCAATTTTTAAGAAAAGCAAACATTGATGGATTACATGAAAATTGATGACTATTTAAGCTAAGTGGTGCAAAACAAGTCTAGCATATTGTTTAATAGAATGCGTTTTCTATTCAGCCTTTTTATGTTTAATAATTAACAAACCTAAGATAGGGCTGTACTTATATTGTACTCTTTTTATTTTTTCCATATATTTTCAATTCCCTTTGAAACCATCCTAAAAACCACTTCCAGGTTGAGTCAGGCATTCTCCGTTTTCTATAATTTTAATCCCAATATTTGTTCACATAAATTTCTAATTATTATTTTAAACTATCTTCTTGTTTTGATAATAAACACCATAATGGTCTAGATCTACCTAATCTTTGCATAAAATCTAATGAGTTCCAAAATACCCTTTTTCCTTTTACATTAATCCATCTATTTTCATCTTTATAAGCTCCTGTATAAGGCAATGGTTCATCAGTCAGCTCAGAAATGTGATATCACTAACTTTATATTTTGTGGGAAACCACCATCTATTCCCTATAACGTAAGCTGGACTAAACTTAGTCATAACTGTTGGGGGAATCTTTCTTTTCCATTTTTATTATCAGGGGTCCCTTTTTCTATACCTCTCTGTGCTTTTGGGAGAACTCCTTCTGGTTTAGTTTAATTCATTAATTCTGTCTGTTGTAACATATCTGGAAATTTTAAATTTCTATATTTACTATGAGGGAGCCACAAAAATGCTTGTGAAGTTGTAGGAGTTTCTGGAGGCAGTGTCACATTAAATGATAGATTGATTGGGGCATTGCCCACATTTAATCTTTGGTCCTAGTCTGTATTATTCAGAGAAGCCGTCTCTATTGGACTGGAAAGAAACAACATGCTCTGTTCGCGGAACAATAGAAAAATAGTCAAAATGAGAATAAAGGCAATGAATGTACAGCCAAGAAGAATATAGTAAGAATAAAGGTAGAGGCTATAAAGGTGCAGCCAAGTATATGGGAAGCCTTGAACCAACACCCGCTTCCTGAAGGCATGCTTCCTTGAAGCTTATGCTTTGTCTGGCACCATCTCACATGCAGACTCCCCAGGAGGTGACGTGGCACTCCTAGCTTCATTCTGATTTGTATTATAAATTATTTCAATCATAGATAAAAATATAGTACATCCATCTACTAGTTTACATTCTTACAGTAACTGTTTTTTTAAGATTGGAGTTAAACTTTTCTGATACCTCTCCAATATATCTCTCTGGAGAATTCACTATGCTTCAAATACTTGCATGTTTTTAGACCTTGGTTTTACAGGCTTGCTTTTAAAACACTATGGTTCCATTTCAATGCTTTTGAAATATACAGAAACAGGACACATAGCTTTGCATTTGCTTTTTTCATTGCATTCTGTGTTCTGAAGTTTAATTAACATTGATTCATAGCTCTAGTTCAGTATATGCTGTGTGTATGACACAGCTGACATGGGTGTTCTCCTCTTGGTGGACATTTGGGTTGTTTTCAACTTTTCCAGTATTGCCTTCAATATAGCAAGAAACATTCTTACATATGTTGCCTAGAGAATTCAGGTGGAATTAAACAGTACGTGGCTTGAATATTTTAAACTTTACTAAATGTGACTAAGTTAGTCATTTCATAGTGATTTTACCAAATGCTTCCCTATTACCCAAGAAGTGAATGAGTACTGGTTGCTCCACAAAAACTTCATGCTATTTTTTCATGCATTTTTATTCACTTATTCATATGAGTGTGTTTGTGTGTGTGTGTGTGTGTGTGTGTGTGTGTGTGTGTGTGTGTTTTGCTGCGGGCCAAATCCAAGTTCTTAGACATGACAGGCAAGCCCTCAACAACTGAGCTACATACATCCCTAGCAGCATGCTAGACTTGAAAGCCACAACTGTTCAGTAGTAAAGACCAACATTGGACCAATGTTGGTCCATTGATTGGTCCAACCTTAATGATTGAACCTACTGAAGATGCTGTGTTTTTTATTTAGGCCCAAGATAGGCCCATACTGCTGAAAAATTTCTCCATATTTATTCATGCCATTCTTTCTAGATTGCCCTATTCATATCATATACTATATATAAAATTTTATCAACCATAAAAGTAAATGGACAATGGAAAATTAAAAATACAAGTAGAAAATAAGAAAACCTGTTAAAACAATTTAAGTTCTATCCGAAGTGCTATGATGATATGAGGAGAGACATACAAAAAATGGTTATATTTTCCAGCCTGTAGAAAATAGTGACTCAAAACTTAGAGGACTAATCACTGTCTCATGGTGAAAACCTCTGCAGGACCCTGTGTGTTTTGTCACAGTACAAGACAGCAACAATGTCTAAATCCAAAATGATGTTGAAATGTGTCCACTTCAATAAGTCAATGTTGCCACCTTTACTAATTTGCTGACTTACTTGCCTGAGAAAATTGTCAAGGGCATCACTGGAGTGAATTCAAGTTAAACCATCCACCAAAAACAGAAAGAATTCTATTGTATACTATCACAAATGTTCTACCATATATATATATATATACACATATATATATACATATATGTATATATATCATATGTATATGTATATTTATACACACATTAACATTCTTATATATTCACATACTATATAATATAGCCTGCTAATATATTTTATTTCTTAATAAAATGATTACACATAGCATTTACCACAATTTATGTGCAAATCTCAGCAAACTCACAATTCACAAGTTAAGATGGGATGCAGGTGCATAATGTATTAAGAATTTTGGTGTTTTATTTCTTCATCCAAGGTGGAGAAATTACACCTGTTCCAACATATAACCTAAATATGCAACATTTTAAGGATGTAGGGTACCTTTTCTCTTGGAAAATGTTCACTTGGTTTCCTAGAAAATAATTGACTGAGAAGCAAAACTTACAAGAATAAATAGAAACACAAACTTACACACCACATGTTGTATACCCATGAATTGGAAACCAAGATGTCAGGGAACTAAGCTTGAAGACTGAGCACTTCTACCTGGGACTGTGCAAGGTAGACAATTCTAATCATTTCTTTGTTTCTTTATAGGGGCTTTTGGATGTTTCATAAATTTCTTTGTAACTGCAGTTGAAAAATATTTATATATATATATATATTTATTGTAAAAATACCATACAGAGGGTTTACAATTATATGAGTAAGGTAGTGAGTACATCTCCTATGGAGCATTACTACCCCCTCCTTTGTTTTTCCCCTACCATACCTTCCCTCCTCACCTCCCCAACTCTTCCCTCCCCCCACCCAAGTTGTAAAGTTCATTTTCAACATAGTGTCTTGTATGTCTCATTGTTACAATGGGTCAACCTGTATCCTTGTTTCAATATTTTGTTATTTCCCTTCCACTCCCCAAATTAGAAAAATGCACATACAAGATTCAGGGAATCGGAATCAAATACAATGACAACAGGGGCTATACCATGGGGGACGAACATACAAAAGCAGCAGAAAAAAATCACATAGTACATTAAAAATAACAGTGACAAAGAAAAAAACCTCTTGTGTCCCTATTTTTTAATTAATGTACTTTATTGTTAATATAGATGTTATAAAGCTGTACAGAGGGATTACAGTAACAAGAGTCAGGTAATGAGTACATTTCCTTTAGTACAATGTCTTCTGTTCCCTCTCTCCCAGTTCCTCTCTCCCATCTCCACCCATGAGTTGCATAGTTCACTTTCATCAGTGTCCAGTGAGTTCCACTGCTGCACTTTTTTACCCTTTTTCTCTCAAGTTTTGGACACTCCCCCCACCCAACACTTCTGAAGTTGTACTCTCAAATACATCATAGATAAGGTAAAAAAGACAGCCATCAAAAACTGAAAAATAAAAAAATAAAAACAAAACTTTTGTTTCCGTATCTTGTAGTTCCTTTCAGTATGTATATTATTTTATATAAATATGAAGAGGCAGTTATGCATTGCATCTTTGTGGTTCTCTCCTAAGACTATCCCCTTTTGGTTTTACTTGTGTGAGTATCTAGAATCCTGTGTAATTTGTCATATCCCAGTGCATTTTAGATCTAACTTCGGCATATCAAAGAGAACATATACTGTTTGTCTCTCTGAGCTTGGCTTACTCCATTTAACATGATTTGGTCTAGTCCAGTCCATTTCCCTGCAAATGACATTATTTTACTTTTTTTAATGGCTGTGTAAAATTCCATCGTACATAGGTAACACATTTTTTGTATCTGCTCATCTATTGTGGGGTATCTCAAATGTTTCCATATCTTGTCTATTGTGAATTCTTAAAGTCTTACCGTTGATGTCAAACTCACTCATTGATTTTCAACCCCCCCAAATCAAGTCGAATGAACAAAAACATTACAAGGAGTTTAAACCCCAGGCCTGCCATCATGTACATGGTGTTGGACAAGTCATTTATTTCCTCTTTCTACTGCTCCTTATCTTCCTCTTCCTCTTCCTCTTCTTCTACTCTTTCTCTTCCCTCCTCCTATATTTTTCTTCCTCCTTTTCTTCCTCCAGCTTCTTTCCCTCCTCCTTCTTCTTCCCCTTCTTTTTCTCTTATTGTTATCTAGTATTCCCTCCATATATATTATTTTCTTGCAGCATTGCTGAGAATGGTAAATGCAATGATCATACAAATATATATTCTAAATGACAACTCACTATGCAGTATTTTTTAATATTTGTATAGTCTTGTTGACAGAACTTGTTTCTCTTTATACTGTGACAAGATATGGATATATTCTATAATAAATGTGAGTGCATCCTTTAGACTACTTCATCTTATTTCCATCTGGCTACCCATGTACTTACCCCTAATAGCCACAGTCTTGCTCTCTATGTCTGAATGGAAACAATCTAGTATCTAATGCATAAAACAATATATTAATGAATTTTGTTAAATAAGATTATTTTAGTTGCTCTTGTCACAAAAAGTACTTGTGAAATATTAATTTATTTCACCATCTTAACCTTTGTACTACTTATATATTGTCCATAATATCATGCTACAACCCCTAAATATAAACTATTAAACATATTTTTTCACAAGTCTAGGGTAGAATATTCTTCCTTCTCTCCCTTCAAAAACGGCATTTGCAGAGATCAAGCAAAAAATGCAGAATACTCATAATTCATCATTCTGTTTTTAAAACTTGAAATAATTTCCATAACTAGAGATAACAAGATCACCAGCAATGATTCTTCAAACAATTAAAGATCTCATAAATTAATTGGGCAGTGGAAAATTCTATTATACCAAAATAAGAGAGATATTTCAATTAGCATATTTAAGTATGCTAATATCAGCTAATACAGTATACAATGCAAGCCTCCTATTTCTTAGCCATTCATTCACCTCTGTCTATGGGTTGAAAAAAAACTTTTGCTTTAATATTTATTTTCCTTTCAACCTCAGAACTCTTTGGGGTTTTTCCTAGACTCCTAAGTGATTTTTCTAAACCCCTATTGTCTGCCTGGCCTAGAGATACCAGGAGGTATTTATTCCCGGGGGAAATAAATTTCAAATTAATCCTGGCTGCTGTCTTCCAGAAGGAAGATTATGCAAATGTTCATCTGTTCTTTTGAAGCTTGGAACATCCTGTAGGACCATTCCCACCTTGCCAGAATTCATATTCCTATGCATGTTTAAAGGTCAGCATGCCTGTGCTTTCCTGAAGCTCAGAGGGAAGCAAGAGGACAGTTATCACAACATCAGAATGATGGGTAACTGCTTTTAAACTGCAATGCTCATGATGGAGAAGTGGTTCTTTTGGGCCATTGAAAGTGTCAGGATCAATTTTCAGACCCTTCCACCCCATTGCCAAGTCAAGGTAGTGCTTTAATCATAGAAAGGGGAAGCCTTGGGGTCTGTTGCTCTTAGTCTTTGTCTTTCCACACTCGAATGATACTTTGATGACACAACATGTTCCTGGAATGAAGAGTGCTTGACACACCTTTTTACATCCTTGTGTCAAATCTTCTAGTCAGGAGTTCTGGTTCTCTTCAGGGAGAATTTATCAGCCAGATGTTTGTAGAAAAAGTTTTGTTAGGAGAAACTCATCCAACTGTCATTTCTCACTATGAGTGAATGGGAATGATGTCTTGGTCATTTAATTACTTAATTACATCTGCCCAAACAACCTGAGAATGCTTTTGAGTTAGAGGGTAGAGAGCTTATATACAGGCTGGTATTTGTGAACAAAAAAAAAAAGGGAGGAGGGAGAAGATTTTAAAATGTAAAACAAAAATCTCATCTCCCTATTTGCCTAAGGCTTCAGCTGGCTCTAGGAGAAATAAGTTTTCAGTGAGGAGGCTCAGAATGCAGAACACCATCACCAACATGCCCCACCAGGAAGATGGGTCTTCATTTGGGCATCCTCTTTGGCACCTCCATGCTCATATAGATCACTTAGCATTCCTTTGCACTGCTTTATCTTCCTAAAAGTTTGCCATTGCTCCTATGACAGTGCATAAGTCTTACTTAACTCCTTCCCCTTCCTTCTACCCCAGCACACAGCCTGGAGAATTGCTGATACCATCTCATAATCATGCACTGAACAAACTACCACAGGGCATATCTTCTCCTATAAAATAAATACTTGTAAAGATTAAAAATAAACAGGTATTTGATATAATTTTTCTTTTTCACACAAAAAGTTGTCTTTTTCATTTAGTTTTAATAAAAAATTTATTCTCTAGAAAGAAAAAGGGTGAGAGTGCTGGGGAGGGGTGAGAAGGGAGAGGTATGTCATTCTGTTTAATAGAAGTAATTAGCAAATAGGGTTTAGTGAACAGAGGCTTTATGGCCAGCTCCTTTTAGGCAAAGGTCTTGTCACATATGTTTCTTAGCCTCTTGGTGATGCAAACTAAGTCCTCCAAGAATGTGGATTGCTTTTGAGAACTGGAGAAATCTTCCAAATTCTCAGTACTAGTATTAATGTGATTATCTTTCCTCTAAAAACACAGTAAGGATTTAAACATACCTCTACAGGCTTTCATAATTTTTAAAGCATTTTGACATCATAGTCCCAATTTTATTGTAAGCTCTCTGCCTCTTGGATACAGGAGGGTATGTTTGAGTTCCAAGCAGCAATGTGCAACTTTTATTTGTGAGTTGGGGACACAGCTTCTCATGACACTGATGGGTTCTTGAATACCTACAAAATGCTTCAGGGAAGCTATGTGTGGTGATACTAATAATTACAGCTACTGTTGATAAATGTCTCCTGAGAACCATGCCCTAAGAAAGTTATAGAGGTATGTACATATACAACACACATACACATACACAAACACACACACACACTTGCAGATTGAAAGGCTTCCTTCAAGTCAAAGTTTACACCAAACTTCATTTAACAAATAACTTTCACTGTAGCACAATAGGTTATCACAGGATGACAGGATTTCTTGTGTAGTCCTCTTTTCACTCATCCATCCTGTAGCCAGGGACTCAAGTGTTAGACAAATATCCAGGGCTATGTTGAGTACATTTGGCCAACAGTGCACTGAGAAAGTATTGGCTTGAACAAGTACCTTGAAAGGAGAAAATGGAAAGAAGTAGGAAGGAAATAGAAGAGTCATTTTCCTGCTGTGCCACACTGGCTGATGCGTGCAGCTCCTTCAGGTATCTTCATCTGTTTTACCCCTTACCCCACCTCCATGTCACAAGAAAATCCTTCACCCTACTTGACAACTTTCTGAGAAACTTGATCCGTGTGTGATCATGACTGTCATCACTAGTAAAGTGTGCGGCTTGGACAGTTCATACTGGAAGAACCTATTGTTTTGGCTGGAATTATTGCATCCTTTCTCTACTTTAATCCTATCGCAGAAGGACATTGTACAAAAGCAGTCATAATTCTTTTGCTGCTCTCCCCCAAGAATTCATGAGTTCTTGTAAACTGTTTCTCTGACAGTTAGAAGCACTACCTGAAGGATCTGGAAACCTTGAAGAGTCTGACCTGCTTGTGGTGTCTCTCTCACTCTCTCTGGGACTGACAGATATTGATGGAGCAGAAACCTGTGCGACTCATGGAACTCACTTTCCCTCAACTTCTCAGCAGTGTTTGCTGAAGGCTGGGAGCTTGTCATTTATCATCCTCACCTTTCGTCTTCTGGGCAGGCTCCCTGGATGTTTTTCTATCTGTCAGTGCTAATGGAACCTTTGCCTGTTAACAGATCTCTGCCACTTTCTGCCCTCACTCCCACATAACCCTGAGTATAATAACAGCAACAGACATAAATATGTACATCAATGCCTCTCACTAGAACACCATAATGTCATTACAAAGCACATCTTGGTTTTAAAATCAAATACAGATAAAATACATGACTGCATTTTTCTCAGTTATAATTAAAGGAGCCATTAGTTACTATTCTCATTAGAACTGTGATTACCAATAAGATGAGATGTTTAGGTCCAGGGACATAAGTGCTCAATAACTCAAAATATAAAAGAGGGAGTGAATGAACAAGTATAATGTAGGATTTGAGGGTTGCCACCATTATATTTCCTTTCCTGTGAAAATAATAATTATTACTAAAAACAATAATGATACTTTATGCCTCAGGTCATGTTGGAACTCAAAATCTTACTGACTGCTTCCATTACTAACCCAGGGGATAGGAAAGGTGAGTAAGTGTGTTCTGGATCCAGGACACATTGGACCAATTTAATAACTTAATAACAGCTTAGCCTTAGGCAAGTAGTTTATACCTCAATTGCTATACCTCAGTTTCCTCATCTGCTAACTAGAGAAAATCAGAGACAATGTGCAGGGTGAATGATTGATGACAGAAAAGAGCTTACCCCATGGTCTGTATGATTAGAGTATGACAGACACTCTAAATCTGCTGCTAACAGAAATATCTTTTGCTGTTGCTATCCCAGTGAGCATTAGACATATTTCTACTTGTATCACTTCAGAACCAGTATCCCTGAAAAGTCTTCCTACTCACTTCATCCAAGAATTGACCAATTTGGATCATGAAGGTTTTGTTAACTATTGCCCTTCAGAAAAGAACACTAGAGGCCAAATCTTGCCCAAGTTCCACTTCAGAAAGAGTCTCTTCCTTCTGCTTCTTATCCAGTCTTTCTTCTCCTCCGCATAGCCTAGACTGCTAAAGTACCAAAATGCCCTGGGGCAAAACCTCACTTGGCCATTTCTGTTCCAAACATAATATTCCGAAAGAAGAAATTGAAGAAGACACAAGAAAATAGAAATACCTCTATGCTCATAGCTCAACAGAAATAATACTATGAAAATGAACAAGGTGCCAACACTAATCTATATATTCAATGACCAATAAAATTCCAATTTCATTCTTCACAAAATCATTAATAAAATTCATCCTAAGCAAAAAAAGCAGTGTTAGAATTACCACAATATCAGACTTTAAAGCCATAACAATAGCACGGCACTGGCACGCACACACACACACACACACACACACACACACACACACACAGAATATATCAATAAAATAGTTAAAATTAAGAAATATACCCCAAAAAACTATACTCATTTGATTTTTGACAAAGGTGCCAAACTCAAATATAGCAGAAACTACAGTCTTCTCAACAATTAGTGCTGGATAAACTACATGTTCACATGCAGAAGACTGAAAATAGACCTCTCTCTCTTACGCGTAAAAGGCTCAATTCAAAATTAATAAAAATCCATCACAGTCTATACAGAATTGCCATCATCAAGAATATGAGCAGCAACAAATGCTGCCAAGGATCTAGGAGAAAAAGGATCCCTCATACTCTTTTGATGGGAAATTAGTAAATTAGTGCAATCACTATGGAAAGTAGTGTGAAGTTTCCTAACACTAAGACTACCATGACCCCACTATATCACTGTTGGATGCATATCCAAAGGAATGTACATCATAATACAATAGTGATAATGTATACCTGTGTTCATTGCAGCACTATTCACAATGGTCATGTTGTGGAGTTAATGTAGGTGATGATGAATTAATGAATGGATAAAGAAAATGTGAGATACATAAGATATTTATTACATATATTATTGATTATATTGAAATAGGGAAGTCCCAGGAGCCACCACTCAGACAAAAATATATAGCCAATGGAAAGTATTAACCTATTAACCTGTCGGCAACCACATTTGGGTGTCTGGTACCCAAGTATGATATCCCACTTCCCAGCCAAATCAGGTTAATATCCCCTCACCCAGAGTCTGGAATTTCCCTTCTTCCTAATCTACAGCTACAACCAAGAAAGCAGGAAACAACAGAAGTCAGCATTAAGCAAGTGGTGTCTGATCTAATTTACTGGTGTATTGTGCATTGTGCTCATCCACCTGAGTCAAGCCATCTCCTAAAACTAGAATCTCTCTGAAGTTTATGGATCCCAAGCAAACAGGAATTAAACTGTTTCCTAAAGTTTATTGTCTCCAAGCAAGTAGGAACTAGTGGGAAGGAAGAAGCAAAATGTACTTGACAGGATGGGGAGGAAGCCTACCAGGTAATCACATAATAGGGATGGTACTGGAGAGGAAGTAAAGTGTATGGGACAGGATAGGAAGGATGACTGTCAAGGAATCACGTGATGAAGATGGTGCCCTGGAGGCATTCTTGTTCAATACACTAATATAGATTATATATGAAATATGTATAAAATATACTGTATATATTCATGTGTTATATAGATTATATAACCAATATATTATAGATTATATCTCTAATATAATGTAAAATATAATATAGATTATATAATATATAGATTATATATGATCTCTATATAATCTTATATATTATAGATTATATATAATATATAACATATAAGATAACACACACAGAATATATAATATGCAATCCATAAATATATTATCTATATGGTATATATGAGTATATATAATATATAAGTATATACAATATATTATGCATATTATTATTTATTATATATATTTTATACATATTGTTATATATTTTATATATTTTAAGTACAATATATTACATATTGTATTATAGATCATATATTATGTAATTATATAAAATATTATATATTTTATTATATACTAAGTTATATAATAATACATAATACTGTATATGGTATATAGGATATACTGTTATATATAATTATATATACTATATAGAATATATAGAATATATAACATCTTATCTCTAAATATATATTATTATATATCATCATATATTATTATTATTGTATGTAGGATGTACATTTATTAACAATGAATAAGCATTTATGCAAAGGAAATATATTACATCTTATATTATTACATAGCATATTATATTACAGCATATATATTATATAACATATTATATGTAAATATACATATTATAGTAATCGTATATAATAATATACTAGAGTATTACTCAACTCTAGTATTATATACTAGAGTATTACTCAACCATTAAAGAAGACTGAAATTGTTCACTTGCAGAAAATGGATACCACTGGTGATCATTATGTTAAACAAACATAGATTCAGAAGGATATTTTTCATTGTCTCTTACATGTATAATCTGAATGAAAAATAATGAGACACAAAAGTAGAAGAGGGAGTTAGAGAGGAAAGTCAACAAGAGGGAGGAGGGGTAAGAGAGTTACAGAGGAACCTCAGCAGGAGGGAGGAGAGGTAAGAAAGGATGCTACCAAGGAGGCATATGACAAATCCATTGTATACATGCATAAAAATGCCATAGTAAAACCCATTGTTTTGTACAACTAATGAACATTTTTAAGTGTGTATTTTCATCTCTTCCAGTTAAGGATCAAATCCTTTTAATGATCTCATTTTTTTTCTCTTGCTCACTCTTATTTCTCCTCCTTCTTTAGCCATACTGATTTCTTTAACAGTTCCAAACCATAATGTTCCCATGTCAGAATCTTTGCACTCTCTGGTCTCTCTGTTGGTATTCTTTCCCACTAAATGCATGTCCAACACTTTCTCATTTCTTCTCGAAAGAAATATGGTAAATAATGTCATACTAACCACCTGTTATGTCATTTGCCTTGTCCCAGCATATCTTAGTCTCCTCATTCTGATTTATTCTCTGAACAGCATTTATATAAACAGTAAATATTAACATGCTTACTCACTGTTCACTTTGGCTCCATTATTTTTGTATTCTTGTTATCTTAAAAAATAATACACACAACAGAAACATGATTGATGTGAATTTTAATTTCATACAAAATTTTGAGAGTGAACAAATCTAGGGAAAGGATTCTCCAGATCTACAGAGTAAGAGGATTTATGAATCCGTCTTTTCCTCCCTCAGCATCAGACAGGCGGTAGAAACACAAGGGTGTCCTGAGTCTGTAACTCTGCTTTTATAGAAGGAAAGCATAACCCAAACAAAGGAAATTAAACACAGATCTGAGAATACTGAATCCCTCCCAAGTTATGCTTATGCATTTATCATCTCTTCTTCTCCCTTTATGGGTATCTAATTGTTTCTTATTCCCTTGACTATTCCTTCTCTTCACATTTCCCCAAGCTTTAAAAATAATGGTCTCAATAGATCAGCTTAGTAAATCTATGTTGTGTTTTCACTTTAACAAATAAAAATCTCTCTGATCACATTTACTACTCTCTGTTTACCTAGTAAGATACTTAAACAAATAATAGCATGGTTCAGGTTTTTATTGAGGTGTAATTTGTATACAGTGAAACCCACTATAGATAAACTATACTTACATACTTAAACATACATAGTATGTTTCTATACAAATATATTATGTAGCCAGGTGCCGATGGCTCATGCCTGTAATCCTAGCTACTCAGGAGGCTGAGATATGAGGATGGTGGTTCAAAGCCAGCCCAGGCAGGAAAGTCCGAGACACTCTTATCTCCAATTAACCACCAAAAACCAGAAGTGGTACTGTGGCTCTAGCAGTAGAGTACTCACCTTGAGTTGAAGAGCTGAGGGACAGAGTTGGAAATGAACTTTACAACTTGGTGGGGGGCGGGGGCAGAGGAGTCAGGTGGGAGAGATAGTGGGAGAAAACAAGGGAGGAACAAGGGAGAAAACAATGGGGGAAAACAATGTTCAACAAGAAATGTACTCATTACTCTATTTATGTAACTGTAACCTCTCTGTACACCACCTTTACAATAAAATATTATTATTTTTTTACCTAAACAGTATTAAATGTAATCTCTTCTCTGGTTTCTCTTGATTATCATATTTTAAAATTCAATCATGTTGTCAGATTTATCAGAAGTTACTTCTTTACTGCTGAGCAGTATTACATTGTAAGAATATGCCACAATTTGCTTATCCACTCATTTACTAACTAATGCTCATTTAGGATCTTCCCAAGTTTCAATCAGTGTTCTCATATAAATAGCCTGTTGTATCAGTACATTTGTTGAAAAGACTATGTCTAACTCCAATTGATCTACCATGGCAAAGTTGTTAATGATTACACTTATGCCATCTGATTACTCTAATTTTATAGTAAGTTTATAATTAATAAACTTAAGTTCTCCAATTCTCTTTTGAAAACTTCTTATCTATTCTGGTTTATTTATATTTTTATACAAATGTTAAAATCAAGTTGGCAATTTCTACCGAGAAATTCACATGTACTTTTATGAACAAAAAGTCTTATCAAGTATATATTTTAGTATAACAGTTAAAGAAGGGAGATGTCAAGAAGAGACACATTTTCTGCTCTGCATGAAGGAAATGGGAGATGAAGACTCCACATGTGGTCTTTGGATTGTAGTTACTGTAGCTAAACTATCTATAGATCAGCTTAAGAAGAAATGTGCTAAAGCTGTGGCTCAAGTGGTAGAACACTTGCCTAACAAGAACAAAGTTCTATTTTCAAACCCCAGTACTATATAAAAAAGTCATATTATCAATATTGTGTTTAAATCCTTATGTAAGGCATATCTCTCCATCTTCTTTTCTTTTTCCTTCCTTGCTTCTTCCTTCCTTCCTTCCTGCCTGTCTTCCTTCCTCCGTTCATTTTAAGGAGCCTATACTGAGGTATACTAAGCTTTGTATTATTTAGGTAAACACTTGAGCCAGGATATCAGCTAGTTGTTGCTTTACTTCATTTATTTTATACAGTGTCTTGTGTTTTTGTCTGAGTCAGTCTTGAACTGTGATACTTCTGTCACAGATTCCTGTGTAACTAGGTTACAGAAGTAAACTTGCATACTTAACTTGTTTGTTGAGATATGATCTCAATAACTTTATACCTAGATTGGCATCAAGCTATGATCATTCTCTCTCACCTCCTAAGTAGACACTATGCACAGCCTCTTTCTTAATGTTTTCACTTTTTTCTCAACATTTTTACTTTTAATTCTAGAGCCTTTATGCATATTTTAGAAATTATTTCATTTATTTGATGCTATGATAAGTTGTTTTTGTTTAATTTTACACAGTAATTGTTGCTAGCTTTTAGACTGAATTTGATTTTTTATTGATTTTGTTCGTGTCATTTATTAGTTTCTAATGCTTATTTCATTATATACTTATAATGTTCAACATAACCAAGCATATTTTCTAAATATTTTATTTTTCCCTCATTATGATTTTACTAAGTTTTTGTGACTGACTAGGAATTTCAATAAAACACTGAATCTGAGATGTTTAGTCATTAGCCATTATGTTAGCTGTAGGATTTACAAATACAGAGAGCTTCCTTTATTTTCTACCTTGCTAGGATTATTTTTTCATCATAACTGAGTACTGAATATTTTTCATCTTCCTAAGTGATAATTTTTCATCTAATTTTTTCAACTTCTGAAATAATCTTAAATATTTTTCTTTTGCTTGTATATTAAATTATAATGATATGGTTTTGAAAGCAAAATAAAGCCTGAATTCCTAGAATAAACTCCATTTTTAGATTATGTATTTGATATATCGATGTCTTATTTACTAATATTTGCATCTTTATTCATGAAGATGATGTATAGCTTTCTGCTTTTCTCACTTGTCTGATTTTGATATGAGTTAGCACTCCTTAATTTTCTCAGAGCATTTTTATTCAATTATTATTTCTTCCTTATAACCTGTGATAGAATTCACCAATGAGTCCATTCTATCTTCAATTTCTCTTAGTTAGAAGTTCATTAACTATAAAAATCAACTTATTTGATGCATACAGAAAATAAATTCTTCCTCTTGGGTACCAATTTTGGTTAATTTGGGTCTCAAATGATTTGTTCATTTTATCCAGTGTGTACAGGTGATACACTGTTGTCTATTCTAACTACACTGGGTCTTCATTGTCATTCACTGACTGCAGAATTTTTAGCAATGCTTATATTTTCATTTTGAGGTAAGTAAGTTGGGTTTCCCCCTTAACATTTCACAATTCAGCTACTCCACAAGTTCATCAATTTTGTTGATCCTTGCTATTTTCTGAACTTTGAAACGCTGTACAAGGGGGTTACAATTTAACATGTTAATTTACAATATCCATGCTTCTTGATCTGCATCACCCCTTCCATCATTCTCCCCATACCATTTGTTCCCTCCACCCCAGACTCACTTCACATTCCCCACTTCCTTTATCACATATGTACCTTGAATGTTCTTCTGAATTTGCCACCTGTTCTCTTTTCCATTCCTCCACTCCCCATTCCACTGCCCTTCCCTTTCAATCTTTAGTTAAACTATCCACTAATTGTTCTAAAGGTTGACTCCATGGAGTTGCACTCATCCTTAACTATACTTTAGTCAACTAAATTGTGGGTATAGTCCTTAGCCTCTTTGTGTGTTTATATGGGATATTGGATCTTGAACCTGGCTTCACTTGGTGTCATATTTTTCAGATACATCCATTTTATGCAAATAATATTAATGTTATTCTTCCTGATGGATAAATTAAATTACTATTTTCTATCTATTCATCACGTTTTTGATACATTCATTTGCTGTAGGGCATCTGGGCTATTTCTAAAACTTGGCTAGGGTCAACTATGTTGCAGTGAGCATGGATGTGCAGGTCCCTTAGTTGTATATCAACTCTTTTATTTGTGGAAATTTTCTATCGTTGTGCTCATTTTTTCATGAATCTCCACTTTTTAGTGTTCTTTCATATATTATGAGTTTAATTCAACATTGTGTTCAATTGCTGCCCCCCACCCTTTGGCAGTGTTTGTTCTGCTACTTCATACATTTAGTGATTTTTCTTCTTAAGTTCAGATACTATCCATTTTCTGATACAGAACTTCAGTTTCTATAGCTCACTCACATTGTATATATTTGTAATATATCTGAAACTGTTGATTTAAAGTCATTATTTACTGTTGAGAACGTCTGTCACATCTGAGTCTCTCTCTCTCTGTCTCTGTCTCTGTCTCTCTGTCTCTCTGTCTCTGTCTCTGTCTCTGTCTCTGTCTCTGTCTCTCTGTCTCTCTGTCTCTCTGTCTCTGTCTCTGTCTCTGTCTCTCTCTGTCTCTGTCTCTGTCTCTGTCTCTGTCTCTGTCTCTGTCTCTGTCTCTCTCTCTCTCTCTCTCTCTCTCTCTCTCTCTCTCTCTCTCTCTCTCTCTCTCTCTCTCTCTCTCTCTCTCTCTCTCTCTCTCTCTCATTGTGCAGTCCTGGGGCTTGAATTCAGGACCTGGGCACTCTCCCTGAGAATTTTTTCCCCCAAAGCTAGCAATCTACCTTTGAGCCACACGTCCATTTATGGCTTTTTGGTGGTTAATTAGATAAATGAGTCTCATTGACTTTCCTGCCTGTGCTGGCTTTGAGCAGTGATCCTTAGATCATAGCCTCTAGCATAATTTAGGATTGCAGGCATGAGCCACTGAACCCTGGATCAGAACCTTTTTTTTTTCAGAACCTCTTTTTATTGACTTTTTCTCCCCTTGTTTTAAGATACATTCCTCATTCTTCACATGCATGGTAAGTTTTTGCTTGTCATAATAGATGTTGTTACAAGGCCAAGATACCACATTTGATTTTCTTTTTAGAGTGTTGAATTCTGCTTTGGAAAGAAGTTCTTTCATTGTAGTTTAGTTTGGTCCTTGAAAGCCTTATTTTGAGCCTATAGGACAGGTCTAGAAAAGTTCTGTTCTGAGACTCTCTGGAGTCTCAGCTGAATTATCTGGCAGCAAATCTACCAGCATTGTATGATCTATACATTTGTCTCTTTGCTCAACATTTCTACTCTTCAGTGCCTTTTCTCCATCAATTTTTCTTCTGGCCATGGGAATGACCAGTTTTCTCTCCTATAATAGAGCTCATTGTTCTCAGGCAGTGTCCTCATAAAATTAAGACTCCAAAAAATAGATATTCCCTTGTGTTTTCATTTCCCTGACTCAATTAAAGTATGCGATGGCTGACGACAATAACTTTTCTCATAAAATAATGAAGTCCCTATTCTGCACAGAACCTTCGGCTGAACTCAGCATAACTGCCTTCACAAAATGTGTAGTCTTGGGGGTTAATGAGATGGAGGAATGAGAGTAAAAATTTGTATGGATTGGAATACTAGTATAGTCTGAATAGAATAGAATAGAATAGAATAGAATAGAATAGAATAGACCAAAATCCTTGGCCCAATTTGCAAACTGCATCAAATTTTTAAACTAGTATTTATGATAGTATAGTAAACAAACAGAACAGATTACTGGAAATAATCCTAAACTCGGCTCTATACCACATTAAGGAGGAAAGGATATAGGTTTTCTATTAGATGGCCTTGAGTTTTAATATTGGTTTTGCTGATTACATGAATGAGGTTAAAATTTACTTATCAAAGTGATCAAAAATGATGGCATTGAAACAACAGGGAATCAACCTAGCTCTCTCTGACCAAACAGAGATTTAAGGCCCTAACACATACTTTATCCCAAGAGATTGACAAGGGAAATATAAACAGCTGGGAATCGCAAGAATGAAGAACTTATACATAACACACATAAGATCAGAATATTGTGCACAAGAATTAAGAACTTATACATAACACACACAAGATCAGAATATTGTGAGATGCCTTTCCCCCACTCTTATCACCCACACCTGCAGTTTGGCTAACCATAACAGCAGCACAGCAACTGCACCAGGACAAATCAGCAAGACCACTGAATCCAGATGCAGAAAACTTTCACCATAATGCTGCCAATCAGCACCAAGAACTATGAGTACCCTGCCAGTGACAGCTCCCATGGGGACAAGCACTGGTGGTGACCCAGAGTGCTTGGCCTGTATCCCTTCCCTCCTCCCTGAATAGGGACACAGTATGTAGAGAGGACAAAGAGGCCAGAGTCCTCCCACATGACCTTTTCACAGGACCAGTATTGGTTGGGTGCTAGATCCTGTAGCTTCTGCAGCCCTAGAAAAAACCTGATCTGCTGGAAAAACAACAATCCTCCTGCAATGCCCTGTGGAATCAAACTAGTTCTCAAGAACAAAACAGATTGCAGGAAGCACTCAAGCACAAGGAGACTGAAGAACACATGAAGAAATTAAGGAACACAGAAGAAATTAGCACAGAAGAATACAGAAGAAATTAAGGAAGAAATTAGAAAGTTCTTACAATTCAGTAAAAATAAAAACCCATCACAACAAACCCTCTGGGATACAGCGAAAGCAGTGCTAAAAGGAAAGTTTATAGCTCTAAGTGCACATATAAAGAAAACTGAAACAGTTCAAGTAAATAACCTCATGATGCAACTAAAACTGCTAGGTAAACAAGAACAAACCAACCCCAAATCTAGGAGATGGAAATAGCAAAGATTAAGGTAGAAATTAATGCAATAGAGACTAAAAAACTATACATAAAAATCAAATGAAACAAAAAGCTGTTTCTTTGAAAAAATTAATAAAATTAGCAAACCACTAGTGAGATTGGTGAAGATATGAAGAGATGACAAGGATATAGGCTGGCACATTGTAACAATGAGATGTACAAGACACTATGTTGAAAACAAACTTTACAACTTTGGGGGAAGGAGGAGGGAGGAGTTGGAGAGATGGGGAGGGAAGGGATGCTGGAGAAAAACAAAGGAGGGGGTAACAATGCTTAATAGGACATGTACTCCTTACCTTATTCATGTTACTGTAACCCCTCTGTACAGTATCCTTACAATAAAAATTTATTAAAAAATAAATGATGATATTAAAATCAATAAAATCAGAGATGTCACAGGAACATTACTACAAACATCCAAGAAATCCAAACAATTATAAAGGATTACTTTTCAAAATCTATACTCAAAAAAAAAAGAAGGAAAACCTAGGAGAAATGGGCAAATTGCTAGAGACATACAAACTTCCAAAGCTGAACAAAGAAGATATAAAGCAGTTAAATAGAACAATAACATGCAACAAGATTGAAGAAATAATCAGAAATATTCCAACAAGGTAAAACCGAGGCCCAGTTGAACTAATACCAATACTCCTCAAGATTTCCATGAAATAGAAACAAAAAGAGCAAGTCCAAATCTATTCTATGAAGCCAATATTTCATTTATTCCCAAACTAAGTAAGGGTCCAACAAAAAAGAGAACTACAGACCAATTTTCTGATGAACACAGATGCAAAGTTTTTCAATAAAATACTAGCCAACAGAATCCAGACACACATTTTTATAAATCATACATTATTACTAAGTAGGCATCATCCCATGGATACAAGGCTCATTTAATGTACACAAATCAATAAATGCAATTCACCATGTCAACAGAGTCAAAGAACCGCATGATCATCTCAACAGGTGCAGAAAAATCCTTAAACAGAATATAACATCCATTTATATTAAGAGCTTTGAAGAAGATAGGTATAGAAGGAACATTCCTTAAAATAATAAAGACTATATATAACAGACCAACAGCCAACATCATTCTGAATGGGGAAACACTAAAACTATTTCCCCTAAAATCAGGATCAAGGCAAGGATGTCCACTCTCTCCACTCCTTTTCAATATAGTTCTGGAATGCCTAACCAGAGAAATAAAGGAAGAAAAGAACATAAAATGGATTCATGCATTTGCAGATGACATGATCTTATAACTAAAGGACCCAAAAAAGCTTCATCCTCAAGCTCCTTGAGCTGATCAACTACTTTGGTAAAGTTGCAGGACAAAAATTAACACACAAAAATCAGTAGCTTTTCTGTATGACAATAATGTATAAGCAAAAAGGAAAATCATGAAAACAAATTTTGCAATAGCCTCAAAAATAACTAAGAATTAACTTAATCAAAAACAAAATACTTTATGGCAAAAACCATAAAAATATGAAGAAAGAAATCAAAGAAAACACCAGGAAATGGGAAGACCTTCCATGTTCATGGATTGGTAGACTCAATATTGTGAAACTAGCCATAAGGCGAATTCAATCCATTCCCCATCAAAATCTCAACTGTGTTGAGATAGACAAAACAATCCAAAAATTCATATGTAATAACAAAAGACCTACAAACAATGTGGGTTGTGTTCAGAATACCAGACCTCAAACTCTACTACAGAGCTGTACTCACAAAAGTAGCTTGTTATGGGCACAAAAAATAGACCCAAAGATCCATGAAACAGATTAGAAGACCCAGAAATAAAACCATACAGTTACACTTATCTGGTATTTGATAAGGAGCCAAACACATACAGTGGGGAAATTTAAAAAAAAAAAAAAACTAGCCTCTTCAATAATTGGTGCCAGGAAAACAGGGCAGCCACATGCAGAAAAGTAAAAGTAGATCTCACTTTTTGCACTAATATCTGATTCAAAGTGGATCAAAGACCTCAATGTCAGACCCAAAACTTTGAAACTACTGCAGGAGAGAGTAAGACAAACATTAGAACTTACAGGTATAGGTAGAAATTTCTTGAATAGTCTCAGAGTCACAACAGATAGGAGAGTGACTTAACAAATGAGACATCGAAATAAAAAGTTTCTGCACAGCTAAGTACATAGTTGCTAAACAAGAAAGACAGCCAACCAACTGAGAAAAGATATATACCAGCAATACAAAGGCCTAATATCCATCATATACAAGGAACTCAAGAAACTAACCCCTCCCAAAGCTAATAAACCAGTCACTAAATGGGCAAGGAAGCTAAGGAGAGCATTCTTCAAAGAGGAGGTAAGAATAGTGAAGAAACACATTAAGAATTGCTCATCACCCCTGGCCATAAAGGAAATACAAATCAAAACAACTCTGTCTTACTCCAGTAAGATTAGCCAACATTGTGAATTTGAATAACAACAAATATTGGTGGGAATGTGGGGAAAAGAACTCTATCGCACTGTTGGTGGGAACAAAAACTAGTACAACCACTTTGGACAGCAGTCTGGAGGTTCCTCAGAAAACTAAACATAGATCATCCCTACAACTCAGCCATACCACTCCTGGGCAACTACTCTAAACATTATGGGCCAGGATATGATAAGGACACCTGCACATCCATGTTCATTGCCACACTATTCACAATAGCCAAGATATGCAAACAGCCCAGAATCCCTATAATAGATGAGTGGATCCAAAAAATTGTGGTTCTTATACACAATGGAATTTTACACAGCCATTTTCTAGAAAAAAATAGTGTCATCTGCAGAAAATGGATGGAAGTAGAACCAATCATGTTAAATGAGGTAAAACAAGATCAAAGAGACAAATGGTGCATATTTTCTGTGCTATGTGGAAATTAGACATAAAGTATCTTTGCCATCATTGGTGTCTCATGCCTGTAATCATAGCTACTTGGAAAGCTGAAATCTAGAGGATCATTATTTAAAGCCAGATGAGAAGAAAAGTCCATGACACTCTATCTCCAATTAAACACCAGAAAGCAACATGTGCAGGGCACTGATGGTTCACAACTATAATCCTAGCTACTCTGGAGGCTTAGATCCAAGGAGCAGGATTCAAAGCTGATCCAGCAGAAAAGTAGCCCAAGCAGGAAATACATGATGCTCTAATCTCCAATTAAGCATCAAAAAAAGCCAGAAGTGGAGTTGTAAGACAAGTGGTAGTGCTAGTCTTCAGCACAAAAGCTCACTAAAGCAAGGAACAGTGTCCCGGGCCCTAAGTTCAAGCCCCAGAATCAGCGTACCTGTGTGTGTGTGCACACACACTGCACATGAAAAAGCAGCATGAATTACAATGTAAAGTACCCAGCGTCTGGAACATAGTAAGAGCTTTACAGATGTGGGTTCCTGGTTCTAGCCAAAATTTCATAAACAATCCTGTTTATTATATGATCAGACGATTGGCTTCCTGTGAGAAGACCTTATTGCTCTGACTATTGTTGTTGCTGTTGTTCTTTGTCTTTTGAGGGATTGATAGATTTGTGAATTTCTCCATGTGCAATGCATTCTACCCATCTGTGAAAACTAACTAGATTCTGTCTGTAATCTCCTGGACTCATTTCCATCGCAACTAACAAAAAGGCAATCCAATAGCAAAACAAGAAATTAAATAATATTTATTAATAATAGTAATAGTAATAATAAAATGAAATATGCTTCAAAGCATGATGAGAAAAATGACAATTGACAAGGGAATGCAAACATGAGAGGGGCTATGATGCTGTGAGTGCTGTTAGAGGAGAGCCTTGATCATCAGATTCATGTAAGGGCTGAGGTCTGCTTTGGGCAGGACTTAGCTCTTACAAGATTTTAACTGCCTAGAGTATCATTGCTTAATTTCTGAACTTCCAAATAACCAACTGAGCTTAGCTTAGATATGGTAGTTCATAATATTCTTTACATTTTGACTTAAAAAATAAAAATCATCACTTTTAGTCGTTTTCTAAGATACTTAACTTTTACTCATTGAAAAGGAATCCATGAAAAGAGAGTAAGTCAGAGATCTTATAGAAGAAAAGAGTGACCTTTAGAAGACACCTAGCCAATTTTCTTATACCTTTGAATGAGTCTGGCAGGTGAGTTACTTTTGCATATTCAATTTCAACTCTCCTTCACAATCCGAATATATGCCCACGCCACAGTATCACACAGGAGAGATGTTACTGAGCTCATCTAGGGGCAGAGACAGAATGCTAAATTTTCAGCTCATATAGACCTTCAAAATAGGATTGAGGGAAGAGGGTACATATTATCAAGCTTCCTCTAGGACCAAAAGCATCTGGATCACCAAAAGCAGATTAGAAATCCAGAATCTCAGCTGCCTTCACACAACCATCAAATTTGACACTGAAGTCACTACTTATATGTACCCTAGAGTTTGAGCGTATCTGAATTAATAAGGAGAAACTATTAAGTCTCTCTACTGTAATTATGCCTGGTACTTTACTTTGCTCACTGTTTTAATTTCTTTTTTTTTTTGTCAGTCAGAGGGTTTGAACTCTGGGCCTGGGCACTGTCTCTCAGCTCTTTAGCTCAAGGCGAGTGCTCTACTACTTGAGCCACAGTGTCACTTCCAGTTTTCTGGTGGTTAATTGGAGAAAAGAGTCTCAGGACACCGAAACAAGAACACAAGATGACCCATTGCAACAATGATACCCAAAAGGTAGTATATTGGAAATGAACTTTACAACTTCAGGTTGGAGGGGAGGAGTGAAGGAAGTGGGAGAGAAAAGGGATAGTGGGAGAACAACAATGCTCAGTGAGAAATGTACTCATTGCCTTACTCATATAACTGTAACCCCTCTGTACAGCATCTTTACAACATTTTTTAAAACCTCTCACGAAACTTACTGCCTGGGCTGTCTTTGAACCAGGAGCCTCAGATCTCAGTCTCCTGAATAGCTAGGATTTCAGGTGTGAACCACTGGCACCTGGCTGTCTTAATTTCTTAATAGCAATGAAAGTCCAATTAAAGGAGTGGTTTTCCAAGTTTGATAACCACAGTATAGGAGAGAAAAAAAATCTGGAGGTTCACCTGGTACCACTTATGACATGATGAAAATACTTATTTTCTAAGTTTTGGTTTCTGCTTCTTCACAAGAGATAACAAATGGAATTGTGTAATTATGCTGGGAGACAGAGTATAACCATGTTCCAACTCTTTTTCAAAGCTTTGATGGCTCTTCAAAGACAGATAATTTTAATGCATTTCAAAGTTCTTCACTTCACCCAATCCTACTTTTCCAACTTGATTGTCCATTATATTTATTTTTTGTGAACCCAATGCATCTGTGCTTTCCACAAACATAAACCTCACTTTTTTATTTTTTATTGTGAAAATACTGTACAGAGGGGTTACAATTACATGGGCAAGATAATGAGTACATTTCTTATCAAGCATTGTAGCCTCCTCCTTTGTTTCCCCGTCCCATCCCTTCCAATCCTCCCCCTGCACCCCCATCCAATCCTCCCAGCTCCCCCTCCCCCCACCACCAAAGTTGTAAAGTTCGTTTTCGACATAACGACTTGTACATCTCATTGTTGCAATGGGTCCACCTGTATCCCTATTTAAATGATTTTAAACCTCACTTTTAATAGCCATATCCATTCTGGTTCTTCTGGCATGAAAGGGCTATTCTCTTTCTCTGACTATCAAAATCCTACTCACACTGGAAAACTTAGTTCAAAAGCATATGCTTCACTAAAGAGCTATAGTAATGAAAACTATTTGGTACTGGCACAAAATCAGGCCTGAAGACTAATGGAATAGAATAAAAGACCCAGAAATAAACACACAGATCTACAGATATCTAATATTCAATAAGTAAACCAAAAACAGTGTGGAAGAAAGATCACCTCTTCAACAAATGGTGCTGGGGAAACTGTAGAAAACTGAAACTCAACCCTTGCACTAACATCAATTCTAAATTGATCAAAGACCCCAATAAATTATTACAGGAAGGAGTGGGAGAAGCATTAGGACTCCTTGGCACAGGAAAGAACTTTCTGAGTAAAGATGCAGAAGCACAGAAAATCTAAGAAAGACTTGATAAATGGGACTGCATTTCTCAAACTAAAAATTTCTACATTTTGAAGGACATAGCCAACAAGCTAAAAAGATAGCTTAGAGAATGGGAGATTTTTGCCACATACTCATCATAAAATGGCCTAATATCCTAAATATACAGAGAACTTACAAAATTAAATCTTCACAAAACCAACAGCCTAATTAATAAGTGGGCTAATGAGCTAAAGAGAATCTTTTCAGAAGAATTCAAAATGATACATGAAGAAATACTCAACATTTCTAGTCATAAAGGAAATGCAAGTCAAAACAACATTGTGATTCCACCTAACCCCAGTTAGAATGGCCATTATCAAGAAAACAAGCAATAACAGATGCTGATGAGTGTGGAGTCAAAATGGTTCCCTAATACACAGTCAATGGGAATGTAAGCTTGCTCAACCACTTTGGAAAAATTATACGTAGAACTATCCTATAATCCAGCAATCCTGGGCATTTATCCAAAAGATCACAAACCAGGATACAATAAAGTCACCAGCACAACCATATTCATTGCAGCCCTATTCACAATAGCAAAAATATGGAATCAACCCAGAAGCTCCTCAACAGACAAATGGATCAAGAAAATGTGGCATATGTACACCATGAAATTTTACTCATCCATTAGAATGATAGTGTACCATTTGGAAAGACATGGAAAAATATGTTAAATGAAGTAAGTTCAGCAAAATAAACACCAGGAAGTAGGTATTTGAAAGGGGTGGAGTGGAGTCAAGGGGAAAGAGGAAGATGAATGAGGAGGGGGAGAATGCATAATTCAATGTATAATCTTAAAAACCTAAGAAAAGTGTGAGAAGAGATGAGAAGAAGAGATATGGATGAAAATGTTGCTAAAGATGACATTGAGCAAAATGCATTATATCCACAAACTGCTTGGTTAAATAAACTGCTTTGTAAAACTACTTAAAGGTAATTTTAAAACAAAGCACTGATTCATAATGGACAGATAGCAATGGAGATAGATAGAAATAGATATATACATATAAATACACACTTAGGAATTGTGGACTGCTTTGGGGGGAAAAGGGGAAAGGAGAGAGGAAAATAAGCTGGGTGCCAAGGGCTCACACCTGTAACCCTAGATACTCAGGAGGCTGAGATCTGAGGACCACAGTCTGAAGCCAGCCTGGGCAGAAAAGTCCCTATGAGACTCTTATGTCCAATTAGCCACTCAAAAACTGGAAGTGGCACAGTGGCTCAAGAGGTATAGAGCTAGCCTTGAGCACAAAGAGGCTCAGGGACTGTGCCCAGGTCCTGAGTTCAAGCCCCACAACTGACAAAGAAGGGGGGAGAAAATGGGGGGGAGAGAATGATGGCATGTGAACAATATCAATATTAATATTGTTAAATAATTTTATTTTTCTTTCAAAATCATTTAATTTTACAAAATTTTTCTTCAAAGCTAATTATCTTCTACTATAATCAAGTAGATGACTATTGCTTGTCTTTTTATAATCAATATATTGGGTGGAACAACTCACATCCAGGGTGTCACTGATAAATTCAGCTAACAGGACTAGGTTATACTTGTAATAACTACATTGCAAAATCATGAACTCTTGGGCATAAGAAGATAATTTAAAGCCATTACTCCTTCTGTTGTGAAGAATGAGAGGTCAAAAAGTGACAGCTTACCTATTCTTTTACCTACCTTGGCCCCAAATGATGTTCCTATTTCATCCATCAGGATCAGCAGGACATGAGCTTCTTCGTCTATACTCTGCTGAGTTATTGGAGAGACATCACTGTAAGAGAGAGGCAAAATAGCTTCTAAAATGGCTTAAGGACAGAAAACCAAAAGCAAAGACACCTTCAAGATAAAAGATCTAGACTGTGATTTTCCCTCCCAAAAAAATGTTTTCAACAAAAAGTTTTATAAGGGAAATGAGGCAAAATTATTTTACTCTACTTACATAACTTTACCTTCAAACACACACTTTGTAACATAAAAGACAATGGTAAAGAATATGGATTTTGGAGTCTGACTGATTAAAGTTTGAATCTAGCTTCTGTCAAGACCTATGAAAAGTTGAGATTTGTCTCCTACCTACAAGCAAATAAATTAGCCTGCTATGCATTCACGGATGCTGGTATGAGATATGGGACTCCTGGGAGAGAGGCATAGAGTAGTTTATTACTCACAGCAGTTGCAGTAGATAGGGTATCAGCATTTCTGTCAGATCTACAAGTTCCAATTCCACAGACATATGAGTGTACATCTGCACACACCATGGGTTTTGATAAAGAAGAGAAACTCTGAGTTTGGGGAACAGAACTTATTTATAATAGGTAACAGGCTAAGTTCCAAAGGGAGATCACATCTTATTATATATACTATACTAGACATTAAGCATCCCTGCCTTTTGCTCCAGAGGGAAATCACCATTCATATTTTGAAGCTCTTCACTAAACAGGCATCATTGAAATGAGGCCCCAGTACAAACCTGCCCAAACCTCTGATCAGGGACAGGAGTCCCAGAGAAAATTCTCTCCCAGTAGGTTCTGTAACTTACTGGAGATGACAACAAATAAAATATTGATCCAATCTGTGCACAAAGTTATGGAATTTTTCTCCCTCTGTACAAAGTAGGCAAAAGTAGCATTTAACTCACAAAAATAAATACAAAAATATGTATTAAAGAGTGCTTAGATTACACTGCCTAGTATGTCAATAATAGGTAGTTCATAGCAACAGAATTATAGTTGATATATGTATAGATATTTCTTCAAATCTATTCATAACTTATTTCATTTATATCATAGTTGATTCTAGTTGATTAGCTGACACAGCCTGACTCAATGTACTTCCCAGCCTAAGTATATATGAAGAAGCATGGTACTGAAGAGTATTCTCAACTCTGTAATCTCTCACATGTCCTTAACCAAGTAGTATTTAACTTACCAGTTTCTTGTGTTATTTCAATGACACAAATGTGAGATAAACAGCGTTTGGCACATGACAATGAATGCACAGTAAACCGGGGTCTACTATTAAGTATGGGAATTGTCCAAGTCACTTGGCTTAAGGTAACATGAAATTTGCTTTTAGACAACTTTCACACCCTCCAACACTTTTTCAACAACTGGATCCCCATCCAAAAAGGCCTGATGAGCCATCATGGCATTACAGACCCTTCTAGGTACACAGAAAACACAGTGGTATTTTCATAAGCACATGGGATGTCTCACCGAAAGTCCCATCTTAAAAGTAGACTAAAGATCTACTTATCTTAGAACTCTAGAATTTGAGCAGTGGCTGGGATGAGAATTTTCATTTCTTCATGATATACTTCTTTTTCCACAGAATTGAGTTGTACAACCTCAGCATTCTATAATAGACTTGGAAGCATTAGGAGGTCCTTTCTTCTTCCCCATCAATGCATACACTGCTTGGATCATCTCCTTCTCCTTCCTATCCCTTAATCCATCTATCCACCCATCTATCCACTATATCCATCTTACTCCCATCTCTCCTTTTTAATCTCTTGATCAGTCTTTGCTATATACATGAAATGAGAATTTCCACAGTTTCTTGTATAAAATGTGCAACTCAGGGTACTCCAGGAAAGTCGGTTAAAAAACTCCAAAAGTTGTTTTATGAATGTGAGTCAAGTTCCATGAAGAACACCAACCTAGCTGAGAGCGCAGACATTTATGTAGGAATTTTTTAAAGAAACAGACAAAATCATAATACCATACAAAAGTCATACACAATCAACATGGAGTCAAATGCTGCAGGTGTCACTGCTATAAACCTTGGTCACTAATATTAGCACATGGAATATATCAAGAAGGCAAAGAGATACTATCATGCAGTTTAGACTAAATGAAAGACACATTATAAACAGATACATTTGCTGGTACTTCTATTTGAGGTTGCATAAATAAGGGCAAAGAGCAGTGAACAAATGAATCATTTGATTTTCATTGTCAAGATTGTCTATTGGAGAACAACAAACACCTCAGTGGACCTGGTTATGTTTTTAACACTCAACTCCATAAATGGTGTCAGTCAATGCTAAGTACTTGTTGAATGAAGCTTGGAGTCACTGTGTAGTCTCATTGTCACAGAAACTTTGCTATTTCTTCTTCTTGGCCACTGGCAGAGTCAGGGCAAACAGCCCACAATCAAATGCAAATTGTCCTGTTTCCAATTATGTCTATATTCTGAGTCATGAACATATTTATAAACTGCATGATACAGAATTTATCTGTCTAGATAAATTCTGGAAAATAAGGGAAAGCTGGGGTCAGCTCCAGAGACTCGATATAAAACTAGGCGCCCAAGCATTGTGAGTTATAAAATACCAAGAAAAAAATAGAAGGTTTTTCAGGGTGCTAGATCCATGATTTCTTTTCTCCCTACAAGTTTCTTCTTTTTGGAGATTTGACTGCCTGTCTTGGAAGTTTTCACTAAAGACAGAAGCATTTAACTTCAAAGAAGGAGGCAGATGTTCTGGGGAAAACGGAAAAGAGAATCTGCTTTGATCATGAATCCAACTTGCAAATTTTCTGCAGTACAACTAAGTATTGTGCTTTGTTGTCATGCGAAAGATCCATCAATATCTAGGACGGTGCTCTGCACAGTTGATCATTTATAGACTTCCTTAACAAATACTTAAAGATTTTTTAGAGTTATCAAAATTCTTCTTACTTATTTTACATACACTGTAAACTTCAAAACATCCCTGAAAGCTTTCTAGTATGACTATTACTACAGATATATTTCAGGAGAAAAATGTGAGTTAAAACTCACAAATTGCAGAGTTGGATCTTCAACCTGGGACTATCTAACTCTAAAGGTTTTTTGCCTTGTGTGGAAACACTAGCATTAACTCTAGTGCCTTGGTGTTCTTGCTGTATGTCTCTGAAAACCAAGAAAAGAGTAAGGTTAGGTGAGGAATCATTGAACCTCCATTTAAGCCACTGTTGAGAGAACTCTCAGAGAAGATTGAAAAAACACAATCAGAGGAAAAGAAAACCCAAGGGGATAGGCTATCATAGAAACAAATAATCTTGTTCAGAATTTCTGATTGCTGCTGAGGCCTAGTGGCTCAAGCCTGTTACCCTGCCTACTCAGGAGGTTGAGATCTGAGGATCACAATTTGAAGCCAACTGTGGAAGACACATCTGAAAAACTGTTATCTCTAATTAACCAGCGTAATCCAGAAATGGGGCTGTGGCTCAAGTGGTAGAGTACCAGCCTTGAGAGAAAAAGCTGAGAAGTAATACTGAGGCCTGAGTTTTAAGACAGTACAGCCACCAAAACAAAAAACAGTATTGCTAGCCAGTAACCAACCATTAATGTCTTTCAATCATCTCTAAATGAGAATTTCTCTAGTTCCTTCATACCTTGAACTGTGCAAGTGCACACTGAGTCTTTGTCATCATCTCTCTACCACTCTGACCTAATTTTTTCTGTTCTAACCTTGGCTTACTCTGTTCAAGCTATCACATATTATTCCGCCTGCCTTGAACACATTTTCCCCAAACATCTACATGGCTCCCTCCCTCACCACGTTGAGCCATTTACTCCATTATTCTCTATTTTCAGTGAGGACTTCCTTGTCTAAAATCTAAAATCTAAAATCTAAAATCTTAGAGCTTCAGACTCCAGATCATTTCTCTTTCATGCCTTAGTTTCTTTTTCACATTTGTGATGTCAAGGGTAAAGAACTTATCAACATGTCATCTATTTTGTTTCTTCTGTGAAATGTTGCTTATTCCCATTTGTATTGAAATTGAAGTAATCATTTCTCCATTACCCAAAAAGTATCTTTTTTAATTTTTATTTATTTTTTATTGTGAAAATACTGTACAGAGGGGTTACAATTACATGGGCAAGATAGTGAGTACATTTCTTATCAAGCATTGTAGCCTCCTCCTTTGTTTACCCTTCCCATCCCTTCCCATCCTCCGCCCCTCCCTACCCAATCCCCCCCTCACCAAAGTTGTAAAGTTCGTTTTCGACATGACAACTTGTACTTCTCATTGTTGCAACGGGTCCACCTGTATCCTTATTTAAACGACTTGTTTTTCCCCTTCCCCTCCACAAATTATACCGACATCAAATACAGTGAAAGCAGGGGTTATACTGTGGGGGAGGGACATACAAAGCAACAAAGAAATAATCTTATAAATGCGTTAGAAACAATCGCATGAAAGAAAAAAAACATTTGAATACATATCTTAGGGTTCATTTTCCTAACATCACCTTATCTGACCTTTTCTGCTTGACTGATACATATACTAGATATTGCAAATAAGGGAAACCATGGGACCTATGTTTCTTTGGGCTTGGCTTACTTCACTTAATATAATTTTTTCCAAGTCTTTCCATTTTCTAACAAATGGGCCAATGTCATTCTTTCTGATGGAGGCATAGAATTCCATTGTGTATATATAGCACATTTTCTTGATCCATTCATCTACTGAGGGGCATCTGGGTTGGTTCCATATCCAAAAAGTATCATATATAGAAGATGCTCAGTAAATATTTGCTTAATAAATTCATCAAAGAACTTCCATTATTGACCAGTTATTTTTTATTTATTGCTGTTCCCAGACATCCTCTGTTTCCAAAAAGTTTTATAAGATAATTTTTATCAAAGCTGTCTGATCATTTATTGAGCTTTTCAGAGAGTTTGTCTATCAACTCTTAATATGAAGGATTTACTTATAAATGCCCTGTAATTAAATCATCTCTCACTCTTGAGATAAATGCTACTGACAGGATGATTTGCTAAGTGTGCTTTCAAATTCAATTTGCTACTTTTCAAGTCCTTTCAAATTTTGTTTTTTTTCTTTTATACATGTGTTAAGTTTGTCAGACTTGTGAATAAGCATATACTACCCTTTTAAAAGTGATGAGGATATTTTTGGGAAAAATCCCTAAACGTTTAAACAGCTTATGTAATAAAGATATGTTGCAAAAGAATAATTTGTTCCTTCAAAGTTTTAAGCTATCTAAAATTTTCGATGCTATTCTTTGACAATGTTTGTCCATTTGATTCTTGGTTAATGATATATTCAAGTTTCCTACCTGTTTAGTGTGTGTGTGTGTGTGTGTGTGTGTGTGTGTGTGTGTGTGTGTGTGTGTGTGTGTGTGTGTGTGTGTGTATTTTTTAGAAGTATTACTCAGACAAAATCCATCCATTTCACCAGTGCTTTACAGTTATGGACTTTTGTTATGGGAATGTTTTTCAAACTCTGAATCCATCTTTGTTATTATAAACTTTCATTTCAGTTTTTGTCCAGGCAGGTATTTTTCTTTTTTCCTTATTAGCTTTGAACAAAATTTAACTTTAGATACTATTCAAAGTTATACTTCTTAGACAATTCTGTTGTTGTACAATTGCTACCTTATTGTGTATCATTATTGCTTTTTAAAGAAGTATACATTTCATTGTTGTACATTTTAATCGTGTCACCTCCCCTTCTCCCACTTCTTATTGACATACATAAGAGACAGAGGAATTTCATTTTGGTGTTTCCATATATGCATAGATAATATGTCCTAATCAAATCCACGTCCTCTTTTACTCCTCTTCTGTCCTCCCTTCTTGGAATAACTTCAAAAGGTTTCATTGTTTATTTTCATACATGTGTATACAGTACTTCAACCATATTTTCTTCCTGTATATCCTCTCATTTTTCCCTTTCCCCTCCTTCTGAAACCTAGACAAAAACAGGACCTGGTTTTATCCCAGATATTAATGTTTAAGGCATAGATTTCTCTTTTGTCTTCTTATCTTCTTCATTGGTCTGAATTATCATTTCAGTCATCTTATGGGACATGTTGGCAGAGTCTCCCTTCTAGATTTTTGTTTCTGTTTCATAAAAGCTTGACCTTATTACTTCTTCTAGCTCTTCACACATCTTTCAAACATTCTGGAGACTTCTATTGAAGTCATTAAAGGGATATATTCATCCTTTGAGGCTATAGGTTGCTTTCATATTTTTCTGCTTTCATAAATTTGAATGGGCTTTACTTGCTTTCTTGGTTGAGATTATTTCTTACATAGGCTCATATTTAGAATCTTCTAGAAAAGATTCATAGGTGGTGCCTCCATCTTACACATGGCCACTCAAGAACTAGTGGAATTGTCTTTTCACATTATCAAGAGGAACACTGCTCCACTCATAATTTTTTTAGGTTTTGTAAATTTTTATTTCATTGTCAAGATGGCCTACAGAGGGGTTACAGTTATACATGTAAAGTAATGAGTACATTTCTTGTTGAACATTGTTACCTCCTCCCTCACTTTCTCCCACTTCCCCAATTCCCGCTCTTGGGCTCCCTCCCCTTCCCATCATAATTCTTGTTTCTGGCCTGCTCAATTCTGTTGTTTTTCTATCAGAAAAAATAGGATCCCATGTGTATTTGTGCTATACTACTCAGTACTTTTTTCCACAATATATGTTAACATGTGTGTTCCTCCCATCTCAGACCACGTCTATATAAAAGAGTATTACGTGGCCAACATCTCTTGGAATCATTCATTCCACAAATATTGACTGACCAGTGTGAATTACTGAAGCAAGCATTGTCCTCACCTGGCATCTGAGAGGTATTTTCTGAGTCTTTTTTATCTAGAAGAGTAGTAAAAAATATTTGAGGAGAAAAAGACAATAAGGTGTTTTCTTATGGAGTAAATTGGCCTTTTCCCACTAGAACTTCTGGAGGTATTTGGGCCTGTACTTCCTGAGGACTGAGATTCAGCTGGTTCAGCAAATCCACGTACTCATGTACTACCTGAAGTAACCCTGTATGTGACCTTGGGAATGGGTGCACATGAGTAGCCTTGTGTGACCATCCTGAAGCTGTGCCACTTTTGACTAAAAAAGGTATAAACGGGTACCACTAAAGCCAGGGAAAAGGCAATGGAGTAATACCACTGTTGAACAGGGAACTGCCACTGAGAGACAGGACACAATGGGTACGGTTGCTGGTGAACAGAATGAAACTGCTACTACCATGAAGAGTCTGTGAGCCTATGCCGAGATGAACCAGTGAACACTGTGCTCTTACACTAGGGGATGCTGCTATTGCTCCTGCCAATGATGAGACTGTAGACAGAGAACTGTGAATAAAACCTGACCACTATCCATACCATGCCCCATATCTTCTGCCTGCCTGAATCTTATTTTATTCTACCTGGAACTGAAAACCTGCAACACAATGTGTTTATGCTCCAGAATGAAACAAAGATTAAAGGAGTTCCCTACCTCTTCCAGAGCAGTAGCATGCTTCATTTTACAAGATGACACAAGATTATGACAATAGTTATCATGACTAGTCCATGTTCATCAGGCTTCAAAGTAATAGAAATCAAAGTGAATACTAGATTCTTGCCATAGGATGCCTATTTTGTTTGCTTTTGTTTGTTTAGAGAACAGTCAAATACTTTTCAAACTATAAGCCAAAGCTTTGCTGAGTATCTCCATGAAGGAAGTGTTTGGCATATCCCTGGATGAAAGTAAATTCCTCATCTGTATTCCATCTTGCTAGGAAAATAATGAAAGCATCAGCCAATGATCATGGTCCAAAGCCAGTCTGCATAGACAGTCCATGAGACTCTTATCTTCAATTAACTACCAAAAAGCCAGAAGTGAAATTATAGCTCAAGTGGTAGAACCCTAGCCTAAAATAAAAGCTAAGGGACAGAGCCCAAGCCCTGAGTTCAAACCCCAGTACAAGCACAAATAAATAAACAAACAAACCAAAAGCACCAGTGTCATTGAGCTCTGAAACATTTAAATAAATGGATTAGCTATAGAATCAGTTTTGCCAGAGCAAAAATCTAGTTGTGAACCATCAAACAAATATTTGGCTAAAAATTCACATGGATACCCAATATCTATATGGGTAACAGCAGAGAGGTTACCATAGAGACCTGTATCCCTCTTGTCCTTTGCTATTAGTGAGGAAATTGTAGCTAAGATCTGGCATTTTCCTTCTACTTGCTGTGAAGTAAGAAGCAGAGCAGGGCATGTAAATTCTCTGTTGACCATGTAGTATATCTGGCACAAGCATGCAGGGGATAGATTGAAAACTGCCCATTACAGACACCAACCTATGTGGAGAAATGAGGTCAGGTGTGGGTGGCACTGAGAGAAGAGAAGCATTTAGAAGTGCCAGGCCTCCGGAGTGGGAGAGGATATACTTTAGTCACACCTGCCATGTTAGCTGTGAGGCCTTTGGCAAGCAGTTCTTCTCCCAGCATGTTTTGTCATGTGCAAAGCTTAGAGAATAATAGCTATGTCTAGATGGAATATAAAGAGAACTGAGTATTATAGTATCCATTCAATCCCAGGACTGGGGTGAAGCCAACAAGCTACTCAGCATGGGTATGAATTTAAGAGGTACAAAAAACCTCAGTAGGTGATATGAATAATATTTCATGTAATATTAAAAAAATAAAGCATTAAAATAATAAAGGACAAAACTGTTGTTGCAGAATCTTATCCATATACTTGACCACAGTCTTGTTTAACTCAGTTTAATTCTGGCTATGCCAACAAAGCTTTATTTACAAAGACAGGCACCAACCAGTTGGCCACAGAATGTTGATTTCACTATTTTCAATGCTCTATTAAAATAACATTTATATTGATTACTGTTTTTCCTTCCTCTTTCTCCTCCTCCTCCTTCTCCTCCTCCCCTTCTCCTCCTCCTTCCTTCTTCTCCCCCTACTCTTCCTCCTCCTTTTTCCCCTCCTCTTCCTACCCCTCCTTTCCTTCCTTCTCCTCCCCTTCCTCCTCCTCTAACCCCTCCTCCTCTTCCTTCTCCCCCTCCTCTTCCTCCTTTTCTTCCCTGCTCGCTCCTCCCCTCCTCCTACTCCCCCTTGTCCTCCCCCTCATCCTTACCCCTCTTCCTCCTCCCCATCACACTCCCCCTCTTCCTCCTCCCCCTCCTCTCCCTCCTCCTCTCCCTCCTTCTCTTCCCCCTCCTCTTCCTCCTCTTCTTCCTCCTGCTCTGTTTGATACCTAATGCAGCTTCTTTACTTTGCCCCAGTCCAGGCTCTGGTTCTATTTCCTTGTTTCTTAGCAATTTATGATTTCAGATTTTTAATCTCAGTGATAAAATTTATAAATTTTCTCTTCTCTATCTTGAAACATCTTTCCAACCTATTCTCTACTTACCCCTGAGGATTCTTACCCTACACGGCTACATTATAGGAATGTCTAAAAACCTAATGATGTTTTGCCACTTGATATACAGAAGAAAGTTTAAAAAGTTTCCTACAGTATTTCTACAATGTCTATGGTTCTCAAAAGTACAATCCAAATGACCCCAGGCTTCAATATATCCCAATAAAAAGCCACAATGAGAGAAAGAGTTTTGAATTCTGTTGAAAATACAGAGATATGTACATCCCTCTACATTAAAGGAACTAAATGATGAAATCAAGGAGAAATGTCTAAAACTATAATTCTTCTTTAAAGTCATAAATTCTCTTTTAATATTATTTTTATTATTGTATGTTAATTTACAAAGTGAGAGTTTTAATAATGTTTCTGTACATTCGTATCATACACTTCGATTGTAGTCATATCTATTATCTCAACTACTCCCAACTCTACTCTCAGAAACTTTTAAATGGGTTTCATCATGTATTTTTCTTATCTCTTATTGAATATTTTATTAGAATCTATATTATATATGTTTATCTCATTTAATCCTATAAAAAAGGCCAGAAGTATGTTTTTATGTTTTTATCATCCTTGTGTTACTATTAAGTAAACTGAAGCAGAGAAAATCAGTGTGCATATTCAGCTTGTAACTAGTATTTCTAGTGTCTTTTTTACTTTTATAAAATGAATTATATATATATATATATATTTAAGCTGAGAATGGATTTTCACATATATTCTCCTCTTTGATCCTTTCCCCAGCCCTATGAAGTAGATAAATACCATTTCCAATTTGCCTCAAGATGAGTCTGAGTACCATAGCTATAAAGTAACAAAAAATAATTTTCTGACTCAAGCACTGAATTCATAACAATTTGATTATTCTCATCTACTTTTTAAAATCTAATAGCATTTAAAATCTATAACACTGTACATAAATTTTATTATTATTATTATTATTATTATTATTATTATTATTATTATTATTATTACCCAGGTGATGTATAGAGGGGTTACAGTTACATAAGAATAGTAGTAAGTACATTTCTTGTCATACAAAACTCTGTTTCTTGCCTGCATTCATTGGCACTATTGTATTCCATCCTCAAGGTTAAACCTAAGGGTTACCTTCTGTGCTGGAGTAGACATGCACCCTTTGATTCCCACTCTTTTCCTGCACATCACCCTAAAAGGCAACAAATACTAACTCAAGTATTCTCACCAACAAATACCAGTATTCTTCTCCAGGTAAACTAAACTTCATATTGCTTCTCAGACCCAAAGACAAATATGTAACTCTATTTCAGATCACTAACGCCTTTGCAAATAGTCTCTGCATAAACCCTCATTTAAATGAGTCCTTCTCCTATTTGGACCCTGACTCATGTAGCTTCAATTATAGACCTAAATAAAGATTTTTAGAATTGTTGGGTCAAACTTTCAGTTCAAATCCACAACACAAATGCTGAGAGGGACCACCAGCCCCTCTCCTACGCAAGGAAAGCTCACCAAGAATTCTTGGTTCCTCATCATACACTGAAGAGAGTGCCATTTACCCTCCACTGTGTGCTGCAGAGACACTGCACCAGAAGGAAGGAAGCCTACTGTGACTTTACGTTCCACCCGGCACGTGTGGATGTAATAGCGCTGTGGAAATCCTCCAAGGGAATTTGCTGCCTCTGACCAAGAATGGAGGGGGTAAACACTTGTGAAACATGTTCAAGAAACAATGATAAATGAAATGAGACCTGAGGGCTTAAAAAGCTGTCCCAAAGACTTCTCTTATAAAACATGCCCAAATCCTAAACATTTTCCTCTTACTTGTATAAGAGACAAACCCAGGAAGCATTCCTAGCCAGTCTCTCTACCTCACTCCCCATAGAAAATCAATCACCACCTTTTCATAATTACCTCTTAAAATACTCTTAAAATCTGAACAGCTCCTCCTACTCTCCTTAGGATCAAATTCAAAATTTAGTGATCACTCACTGGAATTGCAGTGTCTTTTTACACGTGCCTCTTCCACCACCCTTTTTTTTGCCATTCTGTGGCACAGCCAATGTGGTTTTTTAAATTTATTTTATTTTATTGTAAAGGTGATGTACAGAGGGGTTATAGTTACATAAGTAAGGCAATGAGTATATTTCTTATTGAACAGTGTGAACCTCTCCACCATTTTCTTTTTTTATAAAGATAAAACTTTCAACCTAGGTCCAGTGACGTTCCTTTAATTTCAAATTAAAGATAGAATTAATTCATGAAGAGTCAGCTCTCTGGTGCAGTTTGGCTGCTGCCTTTCAGATCCACAGGTCCTGCACTTGCTCTCACCTGGGCTGCCATTACTTTCCTTCTTTCAGATCCTGATTACTGCTCATGCCCTGTGCTATGACAAGACCACTTGGCCCAGTAAATACAGTTCCCTCCATCCATAAAGCTCTCATCCTGTCTCTTCTTCATCTAGTCCTTCAGCTCATTCATCAGATTTCCTGAGTTCTGATTATTAAATCCCTTTATTCACATAGCATGAAGTCTCTTACTTTCATTGCACATTTAGCCATTTATGTATTCCAGTGGATAAACATTCTTCCATAAACTAATTACTATTATAATTACTTTCATATTAAAGTATTATAACAAATGGACAAGAACCACATATTATTCCATTCATCACTGGATCCCCAGCCCATATCAAAATGCCTGACATATACAATGAGCACATAAAATGTTTGTCAAAAATGGAAGCAGAAAGAATGACATTGCCCCATTTGTTAAGAAATGGAAAGACTTGGAAAACATTATATTAAGTGAAGTAAGCCAGGCCCAAAGAAACATAGGTCCCATGGTTTCCCTTACTTGCAATAACTAGTATATGTCTGAGTCAAGCAGAAAAGGTCAGATAAGTTGATGTTAGGGGAATGAATGCCAAGATAAGTATTCAATTTTTTTTTCTTTCATGCAATTGTTTCTATCATATTTATAAGATAATTTCTATGTTGCTTTGTATGTCCCTCCCCCACAGTATAACCCGTACTTTCACTGTATTTGATATTGGTATAATTTGTGGAGGGGAAGGGGAAAAAAACCAAATTGTTTAACTAGGGATACAGGTGGACCCATTGCAACAATGAGATGTACAAGTCCTTATGTGGAAAAATGAACTTAACAACTTTGGTGGGGGGGGGGGAGGATCGGGATGGGGGAGGGGAGGAGTTTGGAAGGGATGTGAAGGAGAAACAAGTAGGAGGCAACAATGCTTGATAAGAAATGTACTCATTATCTTGCCCATGTAATTGTAACTCCTCTGTACGGTATTCTTACAATAAAAAAAAGATGGAAGCAGCTGTGGAGGCAATAATTCACATCTGCCATCCTAGCTACTCAGGAGGCTAAGATTTGAGGATCACAGTTTGTAGTGTTCACAGTTTGTAGTATTCCCAGCAGGAGAGTCATAAGACTCTTATCTCCAATTAACTAGCAAAAAGCCAAAAGGAGCTTTGCTTCAAGACATAGAGTCCTAGCCTTGAGCAAGAAAAATCTCAGGGACAGCATCTAGGCCCTGAGTTTAAGCCTTAGTACTGGTACACACACACACACAGAAAAACTAAAGGAAGGAAAACTGACAATGACTTTAGCCTCCTCTCCATTTCTGCACATTGCTTTGCTTCTTTTTTTCATCTTTTTTATCTTCTTTCTTCTCCTTCATTTTTTTTACAAGTCCCAGGGCTTGAACTCAGGGCCTGGGCACTATTCCTGAGCTTCTTTTTTTGTTTTTAAATAAGTTTCTTACTGTGAAAATACTATACAGACAGGTTACAATTACATGAGCAAGGTAATGAGTACATTTCTTTTTTGGGGGGGGTCCGGTCGTGAGGCCTGAACTCTGGGCCTGGGCACTGTCCCTCAGCTCTTCAGCTCAAGGCTAGTACTCTACCACTTGAGCCACAGCTCCACTTCCAGCTTTTTTTTTTTGCTTATGTGGTGCTGAGGAATCGAACCCAGGGCCTCAGGCATGCAAGACAAGTGCTCTACCACTGAGCCACCTTCCCAGCCCTAATGAGTACATTTCTTATCAAGCATTGTTGCCTCCTCCTTTGTTTTTCCCTTACCATACCTTCTGTCCCATATCCACAACTACACTCCCGTCCCCCCGCCCTGCCTAAATTGTAAAGTTCATTTTTCAACATAGCGTCTTGTACATCTCATTGTTGCAATGGGTCAACCTTTATCCTTATTTAAACAATTTGTTTTTTCCCTTCCCATCCCCAAATTATACCAACACCAAGTACAGTGAAAACAAGGGTTATACTCTGCAGGAGGAACATACAAAGCACCAAAAAAAAAATCACATGGTACATTGTAAATACATTAGAAACAATAGCAAGAAAGAAAAAACTACTTGTGTCCTTATCTTATGGTTCATTTCGCTTAACATCCTCTTATCTGACCTTTTCTGCTTGTTGTAGACATATAATAGTTATTGCAAATAAGGGAAACCATGAGACCTATGTTTCTTTGGGCCTAGCTTACTTCACTTAATATAATTTTTTCTAAGTTTTTCCATTTCCTAACAAATGGACCAATGTCATTCTTTCTGATGGAGGCATAGAATTTCATTGTGTACATAAACCACATTTTCTTGATCCATTCATCTACTGAGGGGCATCTGGGTTGGTTCCATATCTTAGCTATGGTAAATAATGCTGCAATAAACATAGTTGTGCTGGTAGCTTTAGTATGCTCTTGTTTGTGATCATTCTGGTAAATGCCCAAAGGTGGGATTGCTGGGTCATAGGGGAGCTCTATGTGGAGTCTTTTGAGGAACCTCCTGAGCTTCTTTTGCTCAAGGCTAATACTACATTTGAGCCACAGTGCCCCTTCCAGCTTTTTCTGTTTATGTGGTACTAAGGAATCAAACCCAGGGCTTCATGCATGCTAGGCAAGCACTCCACCACTGTGCTACACTCCCAACCCCTTCTTCATATTTTTTTATATGGCCTTCTATGAACTAATAGGAATTTCCCTTACCACCTTCAGTAGCAAAATAATGGATGTAATATTTAGGCTTTTGATGTTTTTTTATTTTTCAGGTTTTAGGTATCCAGTGATGTAAATAATCTACTTTGTTTCCCAATTTGATACGGAAGAGCAGAAAAATTGAAGGAGTTTTCTTTGGATAAATTAGATTTTACTTAGAGGAAACTGATGCCAAAGGTATCAAGCTATTGTTTGAAGTGTGTGACACTGTTAGCTGACCGAACAAGCCCTCATCAAGCGATCATGACCTTATTCCCTGTTTACTCCCAAAGATTGTCCCTCTTAAAATTCAATTAGAATAATATTAATTACTTCCAACCTGGGTCAAAGAGGAGCAGTGGGGAGTCAAGCTACCAATTATAAACCGGAGAAGTATTTTGCTGCTTGTGAGGAGATACCAAAGCAAATAAGAGACTTGTGTAGGCAATGTGACAAGTAATAAGCAAAGGAGAGCAACAATTCTCATTACTATCTTGAATTTGAGCACTTATCTCTTTCAACTTGATTGCATGTGCATTAAGGGAAACCAAAATGATGAGGAAAATAAAATTTGGAGTTAAAAGATTCCCTACAAGCTGAGAATCAAACTTTGCTTCTCTTTGCAAATTTTTAAAGACTTGGTCTAACACTTGGCTATTTTACAACTACAAAGAATTTGCTTTGCTGTGATACATATGTGGTATTTATCAGGTCAGATTCAAAAGTTAACAAGAAGTTGATGACCACATATTAAAATCTGTTGAAGTTTTTGAGACATTATTGTAGAAATAGAAATGCTCTTATTTCAATTCCTATAACTTGTAATAGTTTATTTACTTTTTTATTAATGTAAGATTGTTTTTAGCTCTATCCGTCCTACCTGTAAATATTTTCTACTTGTATTTATATTCCTCAAGAGTTTTATCCTCAATATTTTAAAATTTGAGCCTAATCCTCATTTTATATTGCCATATATAAAACAATATATTATTATAACAACATATATTATATTATTGTACAAGAAAAACAAAAGAATGTCAGCATCCAGCCTGGTACTTGTGGCTCATGCCTCTAATCCTCTCAGGAGACTGAGATCTGAGGATCACAGTTTGAAGTCAGCAAAGCATAAAGTCTCTAAGTTTCTTATCTCCAATTAACTACCAAATAGCCAGAAATGGAGCTGTGACTTAAGTGGGAGAGTGCCAGTCTTGAGTGAGTAAAAACTAAAGGATAACACACAGGCCTTTGAGTTAAAGCCCCAGTACCAACACACACACGCACACACATACACACACACGCACACACACACACACACGCACACAAACACACACATACACACACACACACACACACACACACACACACACGTGGAGCCCCAACCACTTACAACCGTCATTACCTCAATTTTCTATACCCTAGGAAAAAGTTAAAGGCTCCCTACATGTTCAGAGCTGGAAGATTTTCTGAGCAGAAATGAAAAGGCTGGCTGACATCCCGCAGTTGAGCTCATCAAGCAGCTGAACTGAGCAGGGCCTCAGAATTGGACCTACTGATTGAAGGGAGGTCCTGTCCTCTTGCATTTGTGGAAGAATTAGAAACCATACAGAGACTCTAAGTACAATCCATTGAGGGTAATTTTCCTCCCAGGTATATTTTAAAACTGTTTTTCACATAAAGTGCTTATTTGGCTCTGTTTTAGAATGGGTTTGAAAATTCAGCTTTTGTAAGAGGCTGCCTTTATAATGGACAATATAGGGTGTTCCAGAAGTAGAAGATGTGAGATGCAGAACCCAGGGGGAAAGTCAGGAGACACCATGTTCCTTTCATCCTGCATTGCTGCATTCACAAATCAGCTCTGCACCTCTCCAGGTCCTGAAACTTCTGATCCACAGGCATTCAACTTTAAGTGACAAGATTTAACAATACCACTTCTAAGCTTATGTCCAACTTATTATATAACTATGATTTATTAAGGATTTTCTGAACACAGAGTTTACATTTATCATGATGTTGTATGTTAGGGAGGGCAGTAGACAGCAGAAATACAAGCACAAAATGTACTAGGGTTGAAGTAATAAGGAATATTTGAATTCCTGAAATCTCAGTTTCTATTTCTGAAAAAAATTAGCTTTAAGAATGGACTTCTGGTGGCTAACACTTCTAACCCTAGCTACTCAGGAGGCTGTAATCTGAGAATCTCAGTTTGAAGCCCTCCTAAGCAGGGAAGTCTATGAGACTCTTATGTTTAATACTACTCAGAAAAACCTGGAAGTGGTGTTGTGATTCAAGTGGTAGAATGCTAGCCTTGAGCACAAAGAGGATCAGAGATAGGACAAAGGTTATAAGTTCAAGACCCAGGACCAGCAAAAAGAAATGGCCTTTACAAGATTGTTGAATAGCTTAAATAAAATAAAAATATTTATCTAAACTATTTCCACAGATCTTCTAAAACATCATATTCCATCTCAAGGACCTTGCAATTTGTTGAGTAGGTGGAAAAGGCCAACAGTGACACATAATACAAATCAGCAAGACAACAACTTGTTTAAAATCCAGATTGTTTAAACAACTTGTTTTAAATGGCTGACTGGTTCAAGCCTGTAATTCTAGCTACTCAGGAGTCTGAGATCTGAAATCCAAGTCAGCGCAGATAGACAAATCATAAAATTCTTATTTCCAATTAATTGGTGAAAAGCTGAAAGTGGAAATGTGGTTCAAGTGGTAGAGCACCAGCACTGGGCAAAAAAAGCCAAGCTTTGGTACTCTCTCTGTCTCTCTCTCTGTCTCTCTCTGTCTCTCTCTGTCTCTCTCTGTCTCTCTCTGTCTCTCTCTCTCTCTCTCTCTCTCTCTTTCTCTCTCTCTCTGTCATACACACACACACACACACACACACACACACACACACACACAATGCAGACACTGGGATAAAGCCCACAACGGTGCATTTCTAAGCTACTCCCAGGGAGATGCACTAATCCCTAATGATATTTTCCATAGAAAGGCTTCAGAATGCATATGTTTAAAGTAATGTTATGGAATGATGTTCTGTGCAGACACTTACCATTAGTAAAAGCCTCTATTCCTTTCTATACCTGAATATATACCAAATATCTGTAAAATGAATCAATGAACTAAGATAATGCCACATTTGGCTGACGATCACCTTAATTTCATTTCTCCTGCCCCATTGAACCAGAAACAATAGAGCACAGACTTAGTGTTAAGTTCTGGAGAATTCGTCTAAGTGAGAATCCTGGGTCTGCCCCTCACTACCTACACAACCTTAGACAGGCTTCACAGCCTCTCGGTCCTTTTTCAGTTCCCTCCTCTGAATGAGACAGATTACAGAGAGTATGGTTTAAAAAGTGCCTGGTGAATACTAACACTTAATAGTGGATAACTGTTGTTACATTCAATCATAGACCTGGTCAGATCAACAAATTTTCTCCAGTATTCAAGCAATAGATGTTGCCGAAGTAGCATCTTCAGTCTAAAAACAGAAAACTGTTATGAGAGATATAGGACTGAGCAGAGTGTAACGTGACTGCTTTTACAGAATTATCAAGCAGGTAAGGTATATAAACTGAACAAATTACTTCAAAGCTCTGTGTGTGTGCACATGCATGCAAATTCATGAATGCACACTTATGCCAGTACTGGGGTTTGAACTTACAGTCATATATTCTCTCTCTGCATTTTTTTCAAGGATGCTTTTCTGCCACACTTCCAGTTCTAGATTTTTGTTAATTAATTGGAAATATGAGTGTCATGGGATTTCTGAACTTGCTATCTCTCTCTACTTCTCTCTCTTTATTTTTTCCCTTTGTACACAAATATTCCTTTATTCATAGGAAATTAAACAAAAATTAGAAAGTGGAAAAAACCTCCCATGCTCCTGGATTGGAAGGATCAACATCGTGAAAAATGCAATACTTCCCAAGGCTATCTACAAATTCAATACAATACCTACCAATATTCCAACCTCATTCTTCAAGGAAATAGAAGAGGCAATCCAAAAATTCATGTGCAACAATAAAAGACCCTGAATAGCAAAAATGATCATTAACAGAAAAAATAGTGCAGGAGGAATAACAATACCAAATGTCAAACTCTACCACAAAGCCATAGTCATCAAAACAGCTTGGTACTGGCACAAGAACAGAACTCAGGACCAATGGAATAGAATTGTAAACCCAGAAATGAACCTAAAGACCTATAGCCATCTAATCTTTGATAATGGAGCTAAAAAATAGAATAGAAGAAAGAGAGCCTCTTTAGTAAATGGTGCTGGCAAAATTGGTTAATCACTTGTAGAAAACTAAAGCTAGATCCTCATATATCACCCTGTACAGGAATCAACTCCAAGTGTATCAAAGCAGACATCCTGAAAACATTACAGGATGGAATAGGAGAAACCCTAGGTCTCCTTGGCACAGGCCAAAATTTTCTTAATAGAGACCCAGAAATCAAAGAAAGGTTGGACAAATGGGATTGCATGAAATTGCAGAGTTTCTGCACGACAAAGGACATAGCTAGCACGGTCAATAGAAATCCCACAGATTGGGAGAAGATCTTCACTAGCCATACAAACAGATAAGGGTCTCATATCTAAAATACACTTGGAACTCAAAAAATTAAATCCCACAACAACAAATCCTCAAAGAAACAACTGCCCTATAAATAAGTGGGCTAAAGACTTAAAGAGAAGCTTCTCTGAAGAGGACATAAGAATAGCCAATAGACACATGAAGAAATGCTCAACCTCTCTAGTCATAAAAGAAATGCAAATTAAAACAACAGTGAGATTCCACCTCACTCCAGTTAGAATGGCTATAATCAAGAACTCTAATAACAACAGATGCTGGAGGGGATGAGGACAGAAGGGAACCCTACTACATTGTTGGTGGGAGTGTAAACTTGTTCAACCACTTTGGAAAGGAGAATGGAGATTCCTCAAAAGACTGCACATAGAGCTCCCCTATAACCCAGCAATCCCACCTTTGGGCATTTATCCAAATGATCACAAACAAGACCATACTAAAGCTACCAGCACAACTATGTTCATTGCAGCATTGTTTACCATAGCTAAGATATGGAACCAACCCAGATGCCCTTCAGTAGATGAATGGATCAAGAAAATGTGGTATATATACACAATGGAATTCTGTGCCTCCATCAGAAAGAATGACATTGGCCTATTTGTTAGGAAATGGAAAGACTTGGAAAAAATTATATTAAGTGAAGTAAGCCAGGCCCAAAGAAACATAGGTTCCATGGTTTCCCTTATTTGCAATAACTAGTATATATCTGAGACAAGCAGAAATGTTCAGATAAGTTGATGTTAAGTGAAATGAAACCCAAGGTAGGGACACAAGTGGTTTTTTTTTATTTCTTGCTATTGTATCTAACGTATTTATTTATAAGGTACCATGTGATTTTTTTTTGTTGCTTTGTATGTCCCTTCCCTCCTCCCCCAGTATAACCCCTGTTTTCACTATATTTGATGTTGGTATAATTTGTGGAGGGGAAGGGAAAAAACAAATTGTTTGAATAGGGATACAGGTTGACCCACTGCAAAAATGAGATGTACAAGATGCTATGCAGAAAAATGAACTTTATAATTTCGGCTGGGGCAGGGGAGTGTAGTTGTGGAGATGGGAAGGAAGGGATGATAGGGGGAAAACAAAGGAGGAGGCAACAATGCTTGATAAGAAATGTACTCATTACCTTGCTTGTGTGATTGTAACCCCTCTGTACAGCATTTTCACAATAAAAACTTATTTTAAAAAAATGAAAACAAAAACCCAAATATTCCTTTATTCATTTCATTATTTCTCTTCCAAAATATGAACACAGGATGGAAAGTGTATCACAAAGAAATACTATATCCCAGACATAAAATAATTTTGAAGGATTAACCCTCACACCCTTTATGGGCTATAATATACAAAGTTCCATTTCCTTATGTGTAATATGAGTTAAGAATTTGTCTTTGTTGGAGTTCTTCAGAGAAACAGACACAATAAGTTTCATATAGAGGGTATGCTATGTGTACATTATACATATTCTCTCTCCTTTTTTCTCCCCATCTTCTTTCCCTCCTTTCTTTCTCCCCATCTTCTTTCCCTCCATCTCCTTTCTTCTCATTCTCCCTTTTCCTCTCTCTCCACATCTGCATGCATCTTATTGGTTCTGTTTTGCAAAAGAACAGAGATCATTTGTTTATTAGAGAGAGAAGGGATAGAGAGAAAATGTCTAGAAAGAACATATGTATATATTTTTGTCTATCTATTCATGTCTGTCTATCTAGAGAGAAAGAAGGGAAGATTAAGGAATTGGCTTATGTGAACAAATCTAAAAGACAGGTTGGCTGGAGGTTCAGAAGGTGTTGATGTTCTTTAGGTGCCCTCACTCTTTTTCTCTTAAGATCTTCAAATGAAGAAGTGGAAGAAATGGATGAACACATACATATACACACATACACATACACACATTATGAGAAACAAACTGATTTCTTCAATGTCTACTGATACAAATGTTAATCACATCTTTAAAATACTCTTAAAACAACACCCAGACTACTGTTTGCAACATCTAAGCACAAGAGCTTAGCCATGTTGACACATAAAATTAACCAGTATACTATCTTTTTACTTACACTGAAAGATGCTATGTATATCATACTAATTAATCCACAGTGTATCCCTGAGTTGCAGTTTCTTTATCTGTAAAATGCAGATAAGACTACCTATTTCTTAGAGACACATCACAATGAAGATAATACAAATAAAAAACTAAACACAATACCCAACACAATAAATTCCCAAATAACATTTCTTTTTATAGTATTATCATCATGCTTTTTGCAATCATTTTAAATGCTCTCTGTAGTCAGTGACTATCATACATTAAAATACCAAGAGAAAACTCATTCATTATTTCTTGCAAATTGACTTTTGGTTTATCTTTTTGTTTTGTGATAACTAAAATTTCAATCTTACAAAACAGCCTGTTTGCTTAGAATGAAGTGTGATGATTTTTCCCCCTGGGAAATCTAACCTCCAAAATTATATCCCACCAATACATTCTGCAAAGCCCAAATCAATCCTTCTAAACTCAGTCTGATTTATGTAGTCATTGCACAAATATTTACAGAATGACAGGCTTGATAGATATGGGCTACGTGCATGCAAACATCCAAAACACTGCGCTAGCCCTAATGGAAGTCAATAAGCTGGGAGAGGAAATGGCAAACCATCATAGCTACTCCTTATTGAAGCCCTACTAAGTTCCAGGCACACTGGATCAATTGTGTCCATTTATCTTCACTCTGACTTTCTGCTATGGCAATGGCATTCAGAGAAGTTAAGCTACGAGGACATTCGATTTTCTGTGTTTTTCTGACTACAATTTATGTATGCTTGTCTTCTTTCTAGTTACAAAACAGTAAGTAGCAATTTCAAAGATAATGGAGGTAGCCGAGATTTGTGGAAGCTTCAGTGAAATATTGGGAATGGGCCCCTTATCTCTGCAGCCCTAAAGGCACAACAGCTTCACAAAGGTCAGGGCGACCTTCTGCTGGCAGTCCAGCTTTTCAGGAATAACAGTTCCCCAAGCTCCTGAGGGCTCTGCAGTAGTCCTCCTGCATTCCAAACTGTGCGTTGAGTGCCTCTCCCTTTCTTACCTGTCAACCTTGCATGTCCTTCCACACAAACTTCCACTTTACTGAATTCTATTTCTCTTCTACAAATTCATTCGAATATAACTAATAAATAAAAATTGCCTATTTTCAAGGTATCCAATAGAATGAAGATATATGGTACATGCCTAGTGATTATCCCCAAAGTAATCAGCATGAAAATAATTGTCATTCTGAGTGTGTCAAGAACACTTGAGATTTGCTCCACCAGGACATGTCAAGGGCTCTATGGTCACATGCTGTACTAACCCTCCCCAGAACTTGTCGATCTTACAACTGAAAGTAAGGACCTATTCAGCAGCATCTAAACATTTCTTCAGCTTCCAAACCCTGGAAGTCTTCTCTCTGATTTATATGTTTTCAGGATTAAAACTAAATATTTGTCTTTCTGGGTCAGCTTATTTCATTTTGCATGATGTCCCTAAGTGAATTCACATCATTACAAGAATCAGCATTTTCTTCATTTTAAAGCTGAAGAGCAAACACACACACACACACACACACACACACACACACACACACACACACACACACACACACACACACACACACACACACACAATATCTCTGCCCATCAGAGAAGTATTTCTTGGTTACTGTGAATAATACCATAATAAAATATAGAAGTATAGATACCTGTTCTTGGTATTGATTTAATTTCTCCTGAAATGAATCCTAAGAGTACAGAGGGGTTCCAGTTACATAAGTCAGGTAATGAGTACATTTCTTTTTGAACAGTGTCATCCCTTCCCTTGTTTTCTCCCAGAGTAATCAGTTTTAATATTACTGCATTTGAATAACTTACTGGCAAATAATACAGTGAGTTGCTTAATAGTTCTGAACCTTATTGACCCCCACGAGTAAAATAGGGTCAACACAGGTAAGGAAGCTGTGGATAAAATGAATTCTTAATTCACGTTTGTTCCCTGCTATTTGTCAAGGGCCTTAGCTGGGCAGGCTACCTACTGAAGAAAATAGAAGCCAAGATTTATGATCCTTCAAGATGCAGCAGATGCTTTTCTTGCTCAGTTAACAGAGAAGTCAGACAAATTAGTGAGTAGCTGTCCTCCATGAAGCCCATGGATGAAATAGAACCAGAGAACACATGCCTGGAAGAACCCAAGCTAAGGTGGTCCTGCCAACTTCAAAATGTGACTTCCAAGGTCATCCTGAATATTGTCCCATCCATCCAGCTCAAATGGGAATGAACACAAGGGGATGTGCAGTAGGTTCCTAGGAGCCAGGACTGGGAGAGAAGACTCTCACATACACCTGATATTTAGGATTACAAAAACATAAAAATAAAAATAGACTCCCCCATGGTATAACCCCTGCTTTCACTGTATTTGATGTCAGTATAATTTGTGGAGGGGAAGGGGGAAAAAACCAAATCGTTTAACTAGGGATACAGGTGGATCCATTGCACCAATGAGATGTACAATTCGTTATATCGAGAACGAACTTTACAACTTTGGTGGGGGGGAGGAGAATTGGGTGGGGGAGCCGGGGGAAGATGGGAAGGGATGGGAAGGGGAAACAAAGGAGGAGACTACAATGCTTGATAAGAAATGTACTCATATACCACCTCACCCCAGTTAGAATGGCAAAAATCAAGAACTCTAATAACAACAGATGCTGGAGGGGATGTGGACAGAAGGGAACCTTACTTCATTGTTGGTGGGAGTGTAAACTTGTTCAACCACTTTGGAAAGTAGTATGGAGGTTACTCAAAAGACTCCACATAGAGCTCCCCTATGACCCAGCAGTCCCACTTTTGGGCATTTACCAAAATGTTTACAAACAAGACCACACTAAAGCTACCAGCACAACTATGTTTATTGCAGCATTATTTACCATAGCTAAGATATGGAACCAACCCAATGCCCCTCAGTAGATGAATGGATCAAGAAAATGTGGTATATATACACAATGGAATTCTGTGCCTCCATCAGAAAGAATGACATTGGCCCATTTGTTAGGAAATGGAAAGACTTGGAAAAAAATTATATTAAGTGAAGTAAGCCAAGCCCAAAGAAACATAGGTCCCATGATTTCCCTTATTTGCAATATCTAGTATATGTATGTGTCAAGCAGAAAAAGTCAGATAAGGTGATGTTAGGAAAATGAACCCTAAGATATGTATTTTAAATGTTTTTTTTCTTTCATGCATTTGTTTCTAACACAATTATAAGATTATTTCTTTGTTGCTTTGTATGTCCCTCCCCCACAGTATAACCCCTGCTTTCACTGTACTTGATGTCGGTATAATTTGTGGAGGGGAAGGGGAAAAACAAGTCATTTAAATAAGGATACAGGTGGACCTGTTACAACAATGAGAAGTACAAGTTGTCATGTCGAAAACGAACTTTACAACTTGGGGGGGGGAGGATGGGAAGGGATGGGAAGGGTAAACAAAGGAGGAGGCAACAATGCTTGATAAGAAATGTACTCACTATCTTGCCCATGTAATTGTAACCCCTCTGTACAGTATTTTCACAATAAAAAATAAAAATAAAACAAAAAAAGAAATGTACTCATTATCTTGCCCATGTAATTGTAACCCCTCTGTACAGTATTTTCACAATAAAAAAACTTACTAATATTAAAAATAAATAAATAAGTATTAAAAATAGAGACCATCATCCTACACCCTGTCAGATTATACATTTAAATTTCAAACAATAATTTATTTTTAGTCTATGTGTGCCCCATGCAGTATATGGGACATTGTTATACTAAGATTTTTATTTAATTTAAAATGTAAATTTAACTAGACAGTTTATAGGCCTACAGATAATTAAAAGAGGCTGGGAAATATAATCAAGGTGTTTTTCAGAGGGAAATTAATATGGATTTAGTTTGCTGTAATTGAGAAGAGCTATTGTCATCTTGGCTTGTTCAGTCTGGTTCATCCATGACTGCATGAGGAAGAGTCAGATGGGCAGGCTTCTTAGAACAGAAGTTAGGACCTGTCCTAGGGAATGAAGCACCTTTGAGTTTGGCATATTGGAATGCTAGAGAACAACTCTGATCTCTTTTCCTGGCCTTAGTAGTTCTGAATGCTTGTGAGTCTTGGGTCTTGGTGTTTCTTCATAAACGTGTCCAGAGAACTCAAACGCAGTTGGTTGAGGAATACATTTAGAGCAAACTGATGGTACGATAATAATCAAGTCAAATGGTTTGAAATGAAGCAGTCTAGATGAGGCAAAATCCTTGGGTTTGCAGCATGGCAAAAAGGGGTGTGGAACCCCTATATGTTGGAAGCCCTCCTAGAGCATTCACTTCAAATCTTGGGCACAAAAATACAATTGACAAAACAGGCTTACTAACAAGTCCTCCATAGACTATAAAAATAAAATAACTAGTAGACAGTGATACAATGCCAGAGTCATTTATCAAAGTCATTTATCAAAGACAGTGCTGGCATGGCCTGGCCTGCCTTCCACATCTGTGTCAGACTTTCAGGGCAGGAGGAACGTCCCATGTGGATTCTAACAAGCTGTCTCCTAGGAGGATTTGACTGGAGATGCTGATGACTGTCTAAGGCAATTCAAACAACTTGAGAAATTCTTTTAAACAAACTCTTTAGTAATGGTGGAAATCTCAGCCTTCACTGATATTCATTTTGGAAGTCAGCACCTATAACTCTCAAGACTGGTAATAAAATTGACAATCTACTGCAGTAGAACTCACGCAAGTATTATTAACTTTAACTGAATTGATCTCAACTAGATCACTGTCAGGAACATTATAGTTGCAATTGATTTTTCTAGCTCTGAGAGAATTCTCAGCTTGCTTATTTTCATTTCTCCAAAGGTTTTTTTTTAAATCTTACTTGAAGGCAGCCTTTCTTTCTTCCTGCCCTCTAACTTCAGTGTGTAAACAGTATGTTTTTAAGCAAAGTATTTAGGAAAGAAAGGCAATGGGACTTCACTGACTCTAAACAACTCATCCATGCTCATAAACAATCATAAAAGTTGTTTAAATAAGCACTGAGTTTTAAAAAGAGGGTCATATTTATTATGAACACAATGCAGTTCAACTATGTATAACCCACAGTTTTAAGGTGAGTGTGTAATGCAAAATTCTTATGTTGAACCCTAGCCTCCAATGTGATTATATTTGGAAATAGAACCTTTCAAGATATTAAGATTTTTAAGAATAGCCTCCTAAGCTGGGCATAAGGGCCTCAGACCTGTAATTGTAGCTACTCAAGAGGCTGAGATCCAGAGAAATACAGTTGAAAATCAGTCCAACAGAAAAAATATATCTCTAAAATAGTAAGCAAAAAACAGGAATGGAGGCATGGCTCAAGTTATAGAGAACCAGCCAAGAGCAGGCAAGGCCCTATATAAAAAAATACTACCAAAAAATAAATAAACGGAAAGAAAGACAAGAGTTGGATCCTAATCCAATAAGACTGGTGTCCTTATGAGAAGATGAAAGGGAAAATGGAGAGGGAAAGGGTATAGGAAAAGAAGAGTGGGAAGGGAGGGGAGGTAAAGAGTAATGGAGAGAGGGAGAATGGAAAAAGAGGGTAGGGGAGAATACTAGGAGAAATACAAGGGATGAATGGACACAAGACAACAAAAAGACCCTGGGGAACTAGAGTAGGAAGCCAAGGAGAAAAGTCTTCAGGAGAAATTCAGCACACAAACACCTTGATCTTGGACTTCCACCGTGAAACTATAAGAAAACAAACTTAAACTTGTTGTTTATCCAGAGTTTTGGTATTTAAGACCAACCAAAGCTGAGTAATATAACCACCAGTGCCCTTTGAGAAGTACTGTGCCATCGCATCTCCTGAAAGGCTTGAGAAAGATGCTGTGCATCAACACCAGGGGGGAATTGAGGCAGCAAGATGCACATTTAAGGCATGTACCTCCTGTTTCCCATCCCCAGCACATGTGCCTCCCTCACTCCATGCCTACACTTGCATCAGGAGCCAGAACAGAATCACAGACCTGATAGAGGTGGATAGAGACACAATTGGCTATGACTGGCCCATCCCTGCAATTTCCTAGAAATCATGACCTTGTCTACTACAACCTTGGTCAGAGAAGTGTTTTATACCTCAGTGTTATTATCTGAGCAATAGGGATGATGACTCCTACCTCTGAGGGTTGTTATAAGGATCCAATAGAACGATATATGATGGGGGTTGTATAAAGGAAATAAACAAAACAAACAGATTAACTAGCAACTGGTAGGAAGTGCTACAGTACTCCAACAGCAGCAGGCAACAAAACTCACTGTATTCTCTCAGAAAAATATTTTAGCAATTCATTTTAAAACCACTGAATATCTGGAGTTAAAAAAATAGCCCTTTTATAGCCAGAAGTGATATATTGCATTGTGAAGACATATTTACAAATACAGTACAATAGTGTACTGTGCCAACAGAATGTGTAGATTACAATGAATCATTTAGATGTAAAAACAGGAAAATATAAACAACTGAAGTTATGAGGGAGTATCAGGAGAGTGGAGAAATGATCTATGCAAAATAAGCTAATGAAGTCCTATGTCCATGCATGCTTCTTCTTTCTCTTACAGACCATGTACTGTAGTCAAGTAACCTAATCTTTCTCTAAGTGCATGAGGTTCACTAAGAAGTAAACAAAATAACATATGTATATAGGAGTAGGAGAGTTCTTTCATGTATAAGTATATTAGGACCTGTGGCTTACTCGTGTAGTCATAGTTACTCAGCTGAGATCCAGATTATGATTTAAAGCCAAACCCAGGCAGAAAAGTTTGGGAGATTCCATCTCCAAGATAACTAGCAAAAAACTGGGCTGGAGGAGTGCCTGAGCAAAGCAAGGAGGAGACTATGAGTGCAAACCCAGTATTGGCAGAAAGTAAAGAAAGAGAAGGGTGGAGAGAGAGAAAAGAAAGAAAAAAAGAAGAAAGGACAGAGGGAAGAAAGGAAGGAAGGAAGGAAGGAAGGAAGGAAGGAAGGAAGGAAGGAAGGAAGGAAGGAAGGAAGGAAGGAAGGAAGGAAGGAAGGGGTGTGTTGGGATTTCTTGTCCTGGATTTACAATAACCCATTTGTGACCTCTAATCACTCTTTCTAAGCCCCTCTTTTCTTCTCAAAATGTTAGAACTTCCTTCTCTTCTCACATGCTTCAATTTGAAACTAATAAATATTATAGCTCTGTTGCAAGGCTGATAAATAATTCAGGTTTCTTATGTAACTATGAAATAAAACTTACAAATCGAGACTAAAAGAACGTTGGAACTGTCTCTCCATAAAACTGTTATACAGCAGTATAAATAGAATTATTGTATCTCTTGGATCTTTCTCCTTCAGACTATTTGCTTATTGAGAAAATGCTTACTGTGGTCCTACTGTGTGCATGGTAGGAGTCTTGTTGGTGATGCAGCCTGGGCAAAGACAGAAGACAGAAAGGAGCACACGTATGGTAGAACTGTAAAGAAGTGAAGATGTTGGTCTCTGTGCAGATGCAGAGGACTGAAAGAATTGTCAGGGTAAATAAGCAACAAGAGGAGCTCAAAGATGACAGGTTGGATGCTGGTAACTAATTTTATGAGCAGGAACAATTTCCAATGATCCCAACTCTACTTACATTTGAATCTGTCAGGAGAGCAGTCAAAAACACTTCAGCCTCTGTCCACAGGAGGAGGTAGATACACCCCTCGCTGTCCCAGGCCATACATGCTAACAAAGATTATTGAAAGTTCTCCTGTACTTAGAATTCCATAAAGCCATAACTAGGTGAAGAGGTCACAGTCAACCAATTTGAACCCTTTGAGTAGACTTTCTATAAAATGGAATCTATTTCATGGGGCTTTTGTAGAAATGTGTGTGCATATATACATATATGTCCACTTATATATAAATATGCATTATATATAGATTATATAAAGTCATATATCATATCTATGTATATATCATATATATATGAATATGTGAATAGTTTTAAAAGTGACCCAAGCATGAGTCTTCATAATTGCTGCCATCACTTGTCTCAGAGAGAATGGCCATGAGAAACAATCCACTTCTCTCTGATTTTGCAGCAGATGGCTGCCAGAAATATCAATAGCAGCAATTTTTCGAGTCATTCTTCAAATCCTGCTTAGTGTTCATTATCACCTTTATTGACTTAGCCCAGCTGCACACATCAGCCCAGCTCCATCATTCTGTCACCAAAACTCTGTTGGGTAATTTGTGGTTTCCAAAGCAGGAAGGAGGGTGAGGACAAATGACAGAGCGATTCAATAGCTGGCACAGGTTGAGGACAACATTCGGCCCACATCGCCTTTATATATGAGATATGATGAAAGATGTAAAATATATACTATATAATACAGGAAAGTGTAATTCTATAAAACTTAGAGAAATAATTGGGACCCATATACAGTGTGAAATATTAGCATGGATTATGATTTGCATTATCCACATACCATAATTTTTGTGCCTTAAAACAATACTGATTATTTTACAGTTCTAGAGGTCAGAAGTCCTAGAGTCAGGTGTCAGCAGAGCTGACCTTCAGCAGACTCCAGAGGAGAGCTGGTTTCCAGTTTCCAAATGTCACCTGCATTCCTTAGTCTGTGGGCTCTTCCTTGCTTCTCAGATCTGCTGGTCTTCTTATAAGGATCCCTGTGATTATATCAGAGCAAACAACAATTCAAGATCCCTAACACAATCACATCTGCAAAGTCCCCTTTGCCAGACAAGGTGATAACTTCACAGTTTCTGATAACAAAGGCATAAACATCTTGTGGGAGCCACTTTCCTACTAAGTTATAAAATAGCTCTGGGCCACCAAAAGGCTCTAGTGAGAGAATATATGTAATGATGCCTTAAATCATAGGTGTAAGGCATCCTGTCCGACCTGAAAGTTTCCAATGAGGGAGCCAGGGTTCAAGGCATGGGCAGGCCAGACAAGGCAAACACACTAAGCTCAAGAAAGGAGTAGGATCTCATTCAGGGTCCTTTTGCTCCCAGAACAATTCTGGAAATGATAGACTGTAGAGTCACTACCAAAGAACTATGCTGTCTGTGATTTTCAAATTGTGCTCATAAGGAATACCTTTCACTATTTTCATGTACAGAACAGAAAGTACATCTATTCAATCATATTTTATAAATGAAATTTCTGGACTCTCAACATAGACAGGGATGGGATAGAAAATCTGGGACTGCCACATAACAATGGCTGGGAAAGTTTAGACTCTTCAGGAAGGAAAGTGGAAGTCTTGTCAAGATCAGGATCAAAATCTATCATTGTGACTATCCTGCTCATACAGAACCTACTCTTCACATAATCTAATAGAAAATTACAGAAAAGGGTTGGGGATAGAGCTTAATTGTACAAGTCTAATAAGGATTATGGGCAAAGGCCTTGGTTTAACCACCAGCACTGAGGAAAGAAAAAGAAAGATCATGTCTTTCCTAGAACTGGAAATGTAGTTCAAGTGGCAGAGAACCTACCTAGCAATTCAAAGGCCCTGAGTTCAAAACTTCAGTACCTAAAAATAGTTATTTATAAGCAAATAAATTAGGCTTTTCTTATTACAAAATAGTGGATGGCAAACTTAACAAATACATTTCTTCATTTTTATCTTAGAGAATGCCACAGACTGAAAAATATAGCTGTCTGAATTGGGAGCAGTTTGAATGAAAGGACTAGATATGTTGTCCGAGTCCCACAAGGGGCTAAACACTGGCTTGTCTCTGCAGTTGGCACCAGTGGAGAATGAAATGTGATGGCCTAGAGATGGGATATAGACCTGACAGGTAAGAGCAAATGCTCAATCTGTTTGCTATCCTGGATAAATCCTTCCCTTCCCCGAGCTCAACTTCTGATCTATTACTACATTACCGATGCATACTCCTCAGTCGCTAGTAGAAAGAAGGACATAAAAATCCATCTGGAAATAACTTAGTATACAATATCCTTTCACGTGATAACTGCAGGGCATCTGACCCAAACCTACCAGCCTTCTGTGAAATGTTAAACTCTGTGGAATGCAAGGAGTTTTCTACATGCTTATTCCAAACGTTGTTACAGTAAAGAAAAGAAAGAGAAATAAACCACAATGATGATAGTTAACACTGATTAAACTACTCTGATGCTCCAGACACTCTTTTTTTTTTTTTTTTTTTTTTTTTTTTGTCGGTCGTGGGGCTTGAACTCTGGGCCTGGGCGCTGTCCCTCAGCTCTTCAGCTCAAGGCAAGCGCTCTACCACTTGAGCTACAGCGCCACTTCCGGTTTTCTGGTGGTTTATTGGAGATAGGAGTCTCACGGTTTCTCCTGCCCGGGCTGGCTTTGAACCGCGATCCTCAGATCTCAGCCTCCTGAGTAGCTAGGATTACAGGCGTGAGCCACCAGCGCCCGGCTTCCAGACACTCTTTTGATGTGTATAGTGGATATTAATAACTTAATCCACACACAATCCAGAAATAAGCTTAGTATAAGTCTGTTTTGGAAATTATGTGACTAAAGAATGGGGTGATTGCCCACAAAAGTTAAAACTGGGATGAAACAGGCAGTGTGATTACAGATTCTAAACTTCGTGTGTGTGTGTGTGTGTGTGTGTGTGTGTGTGTGTGTGTACACACTCAGGTCCTGGGGCTTGAACTAACTGCTCAAAGTTAGTGCTCTACCATTTGAGCCACAGTTCCACTTTAGGCTTTTTTGGTGATTAATTTGAGATACGAGTCTCATAGGTTTTCCTGCACAGGCTGGCTTCAAACCCTAATCCTCAGATCTCAGCCTCCTAAATTGCTGGGATTACAGGCTTGAACCATTGGAGACATGAACCATTGGAGACTTATACTTTTTAAATACATCAATTCAGCCACATAGCTTAGCATCAAAACCAAGATAGTCCTCATTGTTAGCAACAGTCTATAAGGCCCCATAGTCCACCCTGTCAAACCTCTAGCCACAAGCCACCACTGTCACACTGTCTCACCTGTTCTCATGGTGCATTGGTTTGTGCTCCATTCCCTCGATGTCCTCATTGCCTCCATGTCAACCTTCTGCAAGTGGTCTTTCTTCTGCTGAGCAGCCTGCAGTGCCCTGCTACCTCCATACCCTTTATCCTGATCTTCATAACTTCTACTTGCCCAAGAGGGAGGCACTGCTTCACTGATCTCAGAATACAGAGAACTTCTACTTCAACTTTTCTTTCTACCCATTGCTTTTATAGTCCCTTCCTACAACATTCTCTAATCTGATTGATGTAAGCCTAAGTGCATATGGATACATTTCTTTGGGGGTCAGGGGACATCTGTGACATGACACAGTGTACTCTGTCCTGCTTCTGGCATTTGGCTGAAAGAGAGGTGGCCACCTCCTTGTTCACTTACAACACCCAAATCTCTACCACCAAGTGGCATAGGCACAATATTGGCAGGGCCTCAATTATACTTCTACTCCCAACAGCTCCAACATGTGTTTACTTTGCATGCCACAGGCAGACTTTGCCGTAGCTTAACTGTTATGTAAGGAAAAGACAAAACACCTGCTCATAAACTGTGTGCTCTCACACAGACTACCAGAGAAGTCCTGCAGTAAAGAAATACCAGACTACTATCCAGCAACCAGAAGAACTGGTACTTCATTCTTTATTTCACTACTCCTCTTTGGAAGCCTGGCCCCTGCCACAGGAAATGTCTTCTTGGACTATAAGATAGTTCATTCTCCAGAGTTCAATCTAATAATCAGATTCTACTACTGTCTTTATGGCTTCAGATAATATTCATTCCTCAAGGGATAGAAGGAGGAAAACAAAGGAGGGGATAACAGTGTCTGACAAGAAATGTACTCATTAACTTATTCATGTAACTGTAACCCCTCTGTAGATCTTTACAATAAAATAAAATTTAAAAAATATTCACTCCTCATACAGTCTTTCCCAGATCTTACTCAAAATTACAATTATGTGCTTTGAAGGACAATGATTTAAATCAAAGTTTTATCTCTTCTGCACTATAAACTCTGCAAAGGAGGGAAAAGTGTCTCTCCCTCCACCTGTCCAAGTTCACAGTGAATACCCCTGTAATCAGAAAGAACACAAATGTATTTGTACAAGTTTTATATGACATAACATCCTTCATAAGGGGGCTGGGAAGGTGGCTCAGTGGTAGAATGCTTGCCTTGCATGCATGAGGCCCTGGGTTCGATTCCTCAGTACCACATAAACAGAAAAAGCCGAAAGTGGCGCTATGGCTCAAGGGGTAGAGTCTTAGCCTTGAGCTGAAGACCTGAGGGACAGCGCCCAGGCCCAGAGTTTAGGCCCCATGACCGGCAAAAAAAAACAAAACAAAACAAAAAAAATCCTTCATAAGTTAAACTTGAATGTTTTCATTTACATTTTATGAAGAGTAGATAGTATGAAATATGAGAAGGCAAAAAATAATCCAATAGGGCTGGGAAGGTGGCTCAGTTGTAGAGCACTTGCCTTGCATGCCTGAGGCCCTGGGTTCGATTCCTCAGCACCACATAAGCAAAAATTAAAAAAAAAAGCTGGAAGTGATGCTGTGGCTCAAGTGGTAGAGTGCTAGCCTTGAGCTGAAGAGCTGAGAGACAGCACCCAGGCCCAGAGTTCAGGCCCCACGACTGGACAAAAAAAAGAAAGAAGAATCCAATAGTACTAAATTAGGAAGCAGAAAAGCCTGTTGATTTGAGGTTCTTCTGGTGTCCTATATCTTCAGAGAAGAGGGTTCCTTTCTTCTGGGGTTAAGGAGAGGCCCTCTCAGAATGTGAGGGTCCTGCCAGCTGCTTTAAGAGAGAAAGATAAGAGAAAAGGCAAAGCTACCTTTTGGCTTCTTCCAGATTTTAAAACTCTTTCTGCTTGGATACTCAATATAGCAAGGTATGATATTTCGGGCAAGTTTGTCCCGTACAGGGATTCTTGGTCACAAAATCTCTCACAAGCCATTCTATTTGAAATTGTTATTCACATAGAATATTCTACCTAGATAAACAATTTAGGATATGGGAGTTTGCTTTCCTGCTGAAGAGGAGGTATTTCCATCCAGATGCCAAAGGAAGAGGAAGGTTCATAAGCTATGACAGCAAAGCAAACTTGCATGACTTCCTCCCACTAAAAGGCTACACAGGGTGATATCAGAGCAATCAAATGAATATTAGTCTGGAGATAATCCTTAATCATCCTTGGAGTTCCTCCAGATACAGCAAATCAAGCTAAAAATAAACACTCAAAGTGAGCTCATTACAGCAAGCAATAAGATAGAACACATCGCCCTGTGTGGTGTCTTCCACTTCCCAAAAGGATCATCACATGTAGGTGACTGAGGTAAACACTTCTACTACTGCTTGCCAGTGTGTTAGATGCAAACATACCAGAAAGGAAAGTAAGCCCAGGTGATACCAGAGTGATCAGAAGATAGGAGGAACTATGGACACATGCAAATGTGCCTGTGGACATAGAATGCCCAATGCATAGAACTAGGGATTGTGATTTGTAGCATTTGCTCCGTAAAAACTTCTAAGCCTGACTTCATGCCATCAGCAAGATCATTATGCACAAACTTAGCAAGAGGTAAGAATAATTTACTCTTACAACTTATTGTTCACTTGTCCTAAAGATGGCTTCTCAGAAGAACTACAAATACTTTCATATGTGTTTGATCTTCAGCTAAGAATTTTTCTAAATAGAAAGTATCTTAAAAAGGCTAGACAACACAGAGCCAACAATATTTATTAAATTCCAAGCAGGGAGTCTGAAACAACCTAGATTTTAATTCTCTGTCACTTAGGGCTAATATGCCTGACCACTGGGTTCCAGATCTGTTTACCTGTGCCTGAAAGCACATTGAGCATTCTGGAGTAGTATCTGTTCAAATTACGAGCAGAACACTCTGAGAATACTGATGTAGGACACATACTGTCACAGAAACTTCCCCCATGGTGGCGAGATGGAATCAATGTCTTGGGTAGAATGCAGTTAAATCAATAAGCAGTGATGTTTTAACACAGCTCAGATGCTGCCAGGAAACCTGACCTGACTTCAAGAACCTCATAAAAGCAAAACTTTCCCTGTTTTATATGGTAATTCAAGGATAATCTAGGAGACAGTCACACAACTTAGTTCCTTTGGTGAGTAGTTTAACTTTTTGATCAAACAATCTATAAGTGGTGCAGAACCTTTTACATTTTCTAGTAAGTTTTTGTTAAGTATATCTTTCAGAGTAATAGGTAGGTGGGATAATAGGTGAGAAATGCAAAGGAATAAATTATTCATGGTCCAATCTCCTGAGAAATTCTGACTTTACATTGGGTGGGTTTCTCTTTCTGGGTATCTTGGAGCCTTTATTCTGTATCAATTATGGTTACATAATTGATCTGCATTAAGCTTATATCAAACAATGTAGCAAGCACTTTGAAATGTTAGCTCATTTAATTTTTTTCATGTACTTTTTGATAGACATTATAGACATGTCGGCATTATAATCAGCAACAACTGTCAAAAGATGAAATGCGTAAGTTTTAAGATAATTTAAGGCTTATGGGATTTAGATGTTTTATCCAAGATCTTAAGCCCAATGAACCCTGACCCCAAATTTCCTAAACCTTAGAACCTGTGTCCTTAAGTTCTGTCTTGTCTTCTGCCTACACTGAGATTCTTAGCAGAACATGCACTATTTCTAGACATATTTAAGGATGAAATGTTCTTCTACGGAGCAATGTTGCTATGCCAGTGTTCAACTAATGTTTTGGGTGTGAAGAGCTTCACCATGAAATTATAACACTAATTTTTGTGGATAGAACAAAAAAGTATCAGCAAGAGAGAAAGTATTGTTTAATAATTTTAAATTGGGCAGCTATAAAGAAATAAGTGACAAAGCCAGGCACTGGTGGTTCACATCTGTAATCCTACCTACTCAGGAGGCTGAGATCTGAGGATCATGGTTCAAAGCCACCCGAGGCAAGTAAGTCTGTAAGACTCTTAGCTCCAATTAACCACCAGAAAACCAGAAGTGAAGTAGCACTGTGGCTCAAGTGGTAGAGCACTAGCCTTAAGCTGAAGAGCTGAGGGACAGCACCCAAGCCCAGAGTTCAAACCCCACAACAGACCAAAAAAAGAAAAGAAAAGAAAGAAGTGACAAAAAGTCATATGAAGAAGTCAGGGAAACCATGGAGACTAGGAATAGTCTTAGCAGAGGATCATAATTCACAATAGTTCAATAGCTATGTATACATGACCATATTAAATGATACTAATCAAAATGAACTCCAAGATATAGAAACAAGAGATTTTTGTTGTTGTTTTTAATGCATTATGTGAAGTTGTTTCCTTTTTTCCCTTTCTTTTTTTTCTTTTCCTTTGGTTTATGCCCTGTTGTCACTACTTCTGATTTTGGTATCCTGTGTCTTGTATATAGGTTTATATGATTTGGGGAAGGGAAGGAGAATAACAAAATAGTGAGACAAAGAACAAAGGGTGAACCAATGCAAGATCAATACTCACAAGACACTATGCTGGAAATGAACTTTTACAATGTGGGGTGGAGGGACCAAGGGGGAAGGAAAGTGGGAGAAAAATAAGAGAGGAGGTAACAATGTTCAACAAGAAATGTACTCATTGCCTTACTTACGTAACTGTAACCTCTCTGTACAACACTTTTACAATTTTTTTTTAAAAAGAAGCAAGGGTGGGGTTGTGGAAACAATGCCAGATTTATCATGAGGATAACTGTACCTCTGTTCTGGGAACATCAGAAGCCATCAATACAACATTAAATGAGCCATTCCAGAAGCTCAGTCTTCCTGAAAAGTAACTACATCACATCAAAGTGTCTCCCAGCTCCAAGATGGGGATTGGGGGGCTGCCTGCTATGAGTTCCCATATTCCTAACATGTCTTGATGAATAGGCTGAATTACAAGAGTCTGTCTCTTCCCTTACATCTGGGAAAGCACCTTTATACTACCTCATAGTTTGGTTTTGTGGGTGGTGATATAGTAGTTCGTTTTTATAACACTATAAATCTACGCCATGATACATTTCCCTTCCATCAAAATGACGTTTCTTGCTGCTTTTTGTGAAGCAGTGGATCCCTTAAACGCAGGGCTCCTCTCTTACAGTCTACTCTACCAAGCATAAGGATTCTACCTTGTCTTTTTTTATTTCCCTTGTGAATTTGTGGCTTGCAGAACTACTGCAGCTATAAGAACACCTGCCACTGATTTTCTGCTAAGTAAGACCTTTCTCAGACCCATGAGCCTTGTATTTTCTGTGAGCCACTCACCAGGGAACACATCAAGCCCACCTTGATTCTCCAGCTTTTGCCTTCATCTTCCATTCTCAAACTTATCTAACTAGAGTAAGATCATTACAAATGGTATCACAGTCTCTCTAATGTAGGAGAAATTTAGCAGAGACTGTAAATTAACTTTTCAATGAGACATCATCTCACTCTAGTAAGACTAACTTTTTATCAAAAAGACAAATAATAACACATGATTGTGAAGATGTGCCAAAAAGGGAACGCTTGCATACATACCTATGGAAAACAGCATGGAGAGTCCTCAAAATTAAATGTAGAACTACCATATGATACATCAATCCTCCTACTGGCTATATATCAAAAAGAAGACAAATCAGTGTATTAGATGTCTGCATTCCTATGTATATTGCACCAGTATTCATAAAAAAGCAAGAAATAAAAACAACTTAAATGTCCATCAATGGACGAATGGATAAAGAAAATCTGCTACATCCACACAATGGAAATACTACTCAGCCATTAAAATGAATGGAATCCCGTCCATATGTGTGGATTGGAGATTGTAATGTTAAGTGAAGTAAGCCAAGCACAATAGAACAAGTATTGCTTGTCTAAAATAATCTAAAATGCTTACTTTAGAGAGATTGAGCATAGAATGGTGGTTACCAGGGGCTAGGCAGAGCAGTGGGGAGGGAAAGGAGAAAGTTATAAACAGCAAAACAGAATGATTGTGAAATACCGATAACATACAGATTATTTCGAAAGGCTGAATGAAATGTTTTTACCATAACAAAATAAGAAATGCTCGAAGAGACAGACATGTTTACCTAATTTAAACATTATTGTATGCAATATAAACATGTATAAAAACATCGCAAACCTTGTTTGTATTATTTGTTTATTTAATTGGGCATTATTGGGGTTTTACCTCAGAGCTTCATACCTGTGTGCATGAACCATGCACACCTCCATCCCTGCTTCAGTCATATTTCACACAGGGTCTTGTTCTAATGCCCAGGTTGGATGGGACCGTGATCCTCTTATTTATATTTCCTAACACATAGCTGGAATGACAAGTGTATACTGCCATGCTTAGCTCTTAAAGGTCAAGATAGAAGTCTTCAGAACTTGTTTTGTCCAAGAAAAATTGTGATTTGACTAGCCATATCACAGATCTCCCAGTATCTGCCTCCCAAGTAACTAGAACTATAGGTATGAAGTCACGATGCCAATCTTGATTTTTATGGGTCATTCGAAAATAAATTCTCTCTATCAGGAGTATGGAGAAGGAGAGCGACAGCAAATTCTATCTTGCCACACTTAGAATGTATTCAACACAATCAGTGCTCAGAAAATAATGGCCACGGAAGCTCATCATGTACCCATGAAATAGTGTATCATCATTATGTATGTGAGATCTCACATGTGTGAAGTGGTAGAGGTAATTCACATACTCAGATGTAATTGATGCAAAGAGAGAACAGTTCCCAATGTCCAAGGACATAGTCCAGTGGCTCTGGAGGAGGTAGTCAGGAAGCATGCTTGGATTGATGTCATGTGAACGCTGTCATGGTGATTTCTGTGCCTTGTTAATCCTGCACCTTGTCTTTGTCATCTCTTCCCTCTCCACTTCTCCACCTTTCCACCTCCCCATCACTTCACACTGTCTCAAACTCAGACTCCTTTCCCAAATTAAGCTTTGTTCAGCAATCAACACAGGGCACAGAAACTCCTAAAATAGAAACAAATAGTTACCCTGAATATATATCTCACGATGAGAATATTCAGCTGACACAATGGAATCACCAAGCGCTCAGAAAGAAAATCCTGGCTTTGAGACTTTCAGCAGAGGGTTAGGACTAATCCTTGCTAACTCAGCTACTTCTAGTCAACTCCCATACAAACCTAGAAAGAAACTTGATACTCAAACTTCATGTTATTTGAAATTTAATTAAACTGGGCATCACTTTCTAAATCAGTGAACTTAAGTACCCAAAGTTGAATAAACACCATGGGCTTCTCTTCCTAAAAAAAAATGCCATGGAGAAGTGACCTACTGAATCCTCACAGGGGTCAACTGAGTGCGCTTGATTCTGGGCTGGTTAACAGCCCCACATGGCAATAGCTCAGCCCAGCCAGGCAGGTGACAAATAGCTTTTCACAGCTGGCCTTAGAAACAGAGCCCAAAGTGTAATCACATTTACTGCTACCAAAAAAAAAAAGTCATCTCCACAATTAAATGTACTGGTCATTAAATAGTTATTGCTTTGCTTGTACCAGTGGTGTCAAATTGCAACTTTTGCTTTATTGGCTCTTTTTATTTCTTCTAATGGCTAAGCATACTTTACTTGGCATAGAATTTTAACTATAGCATTATGAACCCAGTTAGTTAATTGTTTTAAAACTTCTAAAAAGGAAAGGAAGTCTTGCAATGATACTGCGGGGCTTAGCATTGCATCAGGCTGCAGAGTTATTTCAGAATGGCCTGTCAGCTGAATGGCCTGTCATTTACACACAACCACATTATGGCCTCTTATGTGTTTCATGAGGATGCCTATGATGAATAAAACACTAACTTCACAGTAACGTGGCAATTTGTTCTAATTTTGTGGTTGTTTTTCTTTTACTGGGATTTGAATACAGGGCCTCATTCCTATTCATCTTTCTTGCTTATGGCTGGAGTTTTACCACTTGAGCAACATCTCCAGCCCAAGCTTTTTTTGCTAATTCTTTTGAAGAAGGAGCCTCTTGGAGATTTTGCCCTGGCTGCCTTCAAACTGCAATCTTCTCAGCCTTCTCAGTAGCTATGAATATAGGCTTGGCACCCAGCTAAGACCCTCATTCTTGAACTCATGGATTATTCTGCCCTTGGCACAATTTAACATAATAAAAAAAGTAGCAAAGAATTGCCTTTATGGCTAGGTGCAATGGCTCATAGCTTTAATCCTAGCTACCACTGAGCTATACTTCCAGCTTGTGCAAAAATCAGTGGGATCCCATTTCAATGGAAAAGCACTGTGTGAGATATGTGGGATGCATAATTAGGTGCATCTTATTCCAAGCAAATATTGCAAGACTCTACCTGAAAAAAATGTCTTAAAAAAAAAAAGGTGCTAGAGGTGTGCATTTGGTGCTAGAGCCCCTGCCTAGAGAATATAAGACCCAAATTCATACCTGAATACTACAAAACAAAACAAAAAGATTTGTCTTCAATAATAGTAGCTTATCAGGAAAATAACTGTTCTCAGAACAATAGTCACTTCAACATATACTTTTCACCCCTTCAGGACTTTATGTATAGTAACTGTATCTCTTAGAGGTTGAAACTAAAGTGTAAATAAATTCTGATTATATCATAAATCCACAAACTTTTTGGAAGAAATGATTATAGATAAAGAATAATCTTATAAATAGAAACTTAAATCAATTTAAGAATAGCAAATAACATTAACAAATAATGCCAACCAATTCAAGCTTCTGAATTAAAAAGAAGATGTTTCCTCATATTCATTTCATTAATTCACAATCTGGGATTGCAAAATTCCCTTGAGTATCAGCTCTAGCAAAAGGCCAGTGCATCCAAGACAAACCAACCAACCATATCCACCATCAGCCACAACATCCAAAAGGAAAGAACAAGGTCATGATATTTCTATCTCTGGGACAAAGAGAGTATGTATTCTGTGTAGAGCAAGTTCACACATGAATTATATTTATACATAGTTATATTTATACATAGTTCATTTTCTTTTTCTAATACCTAAAGGAAACAAAGCTTAATTTGGTTTAATCATACTACATACAAAGCAGCATCAAACTATCTGTAAATAGCTCAAGAACATTAGCAAGAATTATGTCCTATTAAATGGGATTGCATGAAACTGCAGAGCTTCTGCATGGCAAAAGACATAGCTAGCAAGATCAATAGAAAGCCCATAGATTGGGAGAAGATCTTCACTAGCCATACAAATAGATAAGGGTCTCATATCTAAAATATACTTGGAACTCAAAAAATTAAATGCCCCAACAACAAATCCTCAAAGAAACAACTGCCTGATAAATAAATGGGCTAATGACTTAATGAGAAACTTCTCTGAAGAGAACATAAGAATGGCCAATACACACATAAAGAAATGCTCAACCTCTCTAGTCATAAAAGAAATGCAAATCAGCCATTAGAAATGACAAAATAATGGCATTTGCAGGGAAATGAACGGAGCTAGAAGAAATCATGTTGAGCGAGGTAAGCCAAGAGCAAAGAGACAAACGGTACATGGTCTCTCTGATAAGTGAATGTTAAATCCAAAATGTTAGGTGATAGGACAAAATTAACAGGACTTAAGAAACAAAGAACTTCCACTCATCTGGTCGAACCACTACTAAATATCCCCATGCTGCTGATCACATGTATGGTGTATATGTGTACACCGTTATATGTTATAGACCGTGATAGACAATTTGCTCCAGGAAAGTTAGAATGAGCTTGTGACTTTAAAGGAGCATCATTATTCCACAATACCGTGAAATTTGGGAAATTATTTAATCACTTAATCACAATTAAAAAACAAAAAGAACCTCTGGGAAGGTAGGGAGGGAAGGGATAGTAGGGGGAAAACAATGGAGGGGGTAACAATGCTCAATAGGAAGTGTACTCATTACCTCACTCATGTAACTGTAACCCTCTGTATAGTATCTTTACAATAAAAAATTAAAACAACAACAACAGTGAGATTCCACCTCACCCCAGTTAGAATGGCTAGAATCAAGAACTCTAATAACAACAGATGCTGGAGGGGATGTGGCCAGAAGGGAACCCTACTGCATTGTTGGTGGGAGTGTAAACTTGTTCAACCACTTTGGAAAGCAGTATGGAGGTTCCTCAAAAGACTCCACATAGAGCTCCCCTATGACCCAGCAATCCCACTTTTGGGCATTTACCAGAATGATCACAAACAAGACCAAACTAAAGCTACCAGCACAACTATGTTTATTGTAGCATTATTACCATAGCTAAGATATGGAACCAATCCAGATGCCCCTCAGTAGATGAATGGATCAAGAAAATGTGGTACATATACACAATGGAATTCTATGCCTCCATCAGAAAGAATGACATTGCCCCATTTGTTAAGAAATGGAAAGACTTGGAAAAAAGTATATTAAGTGAAGTAAGCCAGGCCCAAAGAAACATAGGTCTCATGGTTTCCCTTATTTGCAATAACTAGTATATGTCTGAGATAAGCAGAAAAGGTCTGATAAGATGATGTTACGCAAAATGAACACTAAGATAGGGACGCAAGTGTTTTTTTTCTTTCTTGCTATTGTTTCTCACGTATTTATAATGTACCATGTGATTTTTTTTGTTGCTTTGTATGTCCCTCCCCCCATGGTATAACCCCTGTTTTCACTGTATTTGATGTTGGTATAATTTGGGGAGGGGAAGGGAAAAAACAAGTTGTTTAAATAGGGATACAGGTTGACCCATTGCAAAAATGAGATGTACTAGACACTATGTTGAAAAACGACAATTTAGATGGGGGTGAGGGGGGAGTTGGGGGGAGGGGAGAGTGTAGTTGAAGAGGTGGGAGGGAAGGGATGGTAGGGGAAAACAAAGGAGGAGGCAACAATGCTTCATTAGAAATATACTCATGACCTTGCTGAATTAACTGTAACCCCTCTGTACAATATTTTCACAATTAAAAATTTATTAAAAAAATAAATAAAATATTTTCCCTCCACCCAAAAAAAGAATTACGTCCTACCGCTTAACAGTGTGCCTGGATTACTAGAAAAATTCAATAAACACATGTGATATTATTCATTTCTTTACTCATTTATTTATTTATTTAGTATTAGAGTATGAACTGAAGACCTTATACTTGCTAGGCAAATGCTCTACCAGTTGACCTCAGCTCTTTGCACTTTAGTTATTTTTCTAATAATGTCTTGTATTTATGTCCTGGCCAGCCTTGACTGGTTCTCCTACTTATCTCTTCCCACATAGCTGGGATAATAGGTATAGACCGCCATACACTTAATTTTATTTATTAGTTGAGATGGAGTTTTATAAAATTTTTGCTTCAGCTGGCCTCAAGCTTTGATCTTTCCAATATTCTCTTCCCAGATAACAAAAGCAAACCACAACACTCAACAAAACCACTAAACTCCCAAGTAATGTTCTTAATGCCAACTGGACCTCTGATTTGCCCCTTTTCCTGTTTCACTGAAAACTGATGGTTTTATTTTTATATGAGGTTAGTATACAAAGTAAGAATGTTAAGCAGTTTCTCAAACAGAATGGTGGTTCCAAGAGGAGAACTCCTTTATAACTACAAAAATTAACAATGGTATTGTTTACTTTTCCAAGTACATGCATTCAAGTTATAAGCTTAAAAAACTTGCCAGACCTATTTGTGGATCTAAGTTTCTGAAAGCATGAAACATTTCTGAAAACCATTAAAGTTTAAGATAGGTTTTGCTACTCAAATGTCTGTCTAGAACTTAAATTTCTACCTATGAAAATAAAATGATCATTAAAAGGATGATGTCTGAGAGATAAACAGCTGTGAAACATAATTAAAAAATTATTAGCACCAATTAATTGTACAGAAGGTTTCATTGTGGTACATGCATGTATATCATACACTTTGATCAAATTCCTCCATCTGAATTATTCTCTTTTAATACTTCTCCTTCCTTCTTTCTTAAGAGTATTTAGTGGGTTTCATTATGCTCTTTTCTTTTGTATGGGTAATATGTCTTGATACTCTTTACTCTCTAATCACCTATCTGCTGGTCCCTCTTCTTGAACAGTTCCCTTTTTACGACAATGTTATGTTATTTTTTGGAGGTATAGATTGTTCATGTGAATGAAAATACTAGGCATATTTCACTTAATCTGATGACCTCTAGTCATATTCATTTCCTTACAATGACATAATTTCATTCTTACTTATATTTTATTTATTATCTATCATCTACTATTAACATATTTATTACCTATAAATTATCACTCTAAATAGATATTTACTTGGTGGTAATACGGCTTGATTTTAGAGCCTCACACTTGTGAGGCAGGTGCTCCACCACTTGAGCTAGTTCTCAATTCTTTAATTGTTAGTGGCTTTTTAGAAAGGATTTTATGTTTTTGCCCAAACTGGCCACAAAATGTGATCCTCCTACTTTTGTCATGGAGTAATTGGGATTCTATTCAGGTGCTACCAAACCCTGGCCTTTATTGTTCTTCTATTATTTATACAATGAAGGCAGAAATAAAAACAAAATTTAGTCTGTGTCCAGCACATACCTGCCCATAAATTTAATCCTAGCCCTCTTATTTCTTATTTTTGTGCTTTCCTCTTTACGGGATTATTAGCTCTTGAGGATGATAATGGCTGTATGTGTATATGTGTATCTGTATGTATGTCTGTGTCTCTGTGTGTGTCTCTGTATGTGTGTATGTGTGAGAGACAGAGACAGAGACAATGACATAGACAGACAGAGAGATAATTCTGGAGCTTTAACTCAGGGCCTGCCAGTCAATGTCCCTGAGATTTTGTGCTCAAGGCTAGCACTCTGTCACTTGAGCTACAGTCCCCACTTTCAGCTTTTTGGTGATGAATTGGATATGAGTCTCACAAATTTTCCTGCCTGGACTAGCTTCAAACCACAATCCTCAGAATTCAGCCTTCTGAGTAGCTAGGATTACAGGCATGAGCCACCAGCGCCCAGTGGAAATATCATTTAAATATTCTCAGTGCCTACATCCAACACAAGGGCTGACTAGGATGGGTTCAGTGCCCGCTAAATATTTCCTGGATATCACTGAACTCATTTTCTTTCTCAGTGAATGCTTCCATGAAAGCTCAAATAAAATTCTTTTATCACTTCTATGATTTGGAGACCAGCTCTGTACCTCACGCGCCCTTATTCTTTCCCTTCTTTCATTTCCTTTACTTGATAAGGACCATACAATCAAAGTAGTAATGGTTGCCAGCTTTGAAGGCAGGAGTAAGACAAGCAAAGTAACCCCACAGGCATGCCTTCCTATGGCCCTGCTCTGACCCTCCAGCTAACTCTCACTCAACTCCAGTCAGTTTTGAAGTGGTAATAGTCACACCTCATGCTCAATCAAGCCTTAATAATATTTTACGTTTCTCTTCCAACCATGCTTCATCTTCTCCATCTTTGTTATCATTAATTAAAGACTTATGGTCTGCCACATTTCCAAGTTTTATTAACAGCACTATAATGTATATACATACAAAGTTTATATACATGTCACTTTTAGGTAGATACATAATTTTACACCAATTTTCAAACAAGAAATTTCACAATTTAGAAAATGAAGACAAATCCAATTTTTTAGCTAAGCGCTGATGGCTCCTGCCTGTAATCCTAACTATTTGAAAAGCAGGCAAACAAGTCCAAGATACTCTTAGCTCCAATTAAACACCCAAAAGTTGGAAGTGAAGGTGTGGCACAAGTGAGAAAGTGCCAGCCTTGAGCAAAAAATGCCCTTTGTACAAGTTCTACCACAAGCACACGCAAAAAGTGCAATTTTCTAATCTACCACACTGTACAACTGTGAACAAATTACTCAGTCCTTTGTTTTCCTCTATTATTTCCCCTTCTATTAGCAGTTTTATTTTTGTCAGAAAGAATAATCCTACTAACCAGATTAGCCTAAAATTGATTGTAATCAAATAAGACTAATGATTCCGACGGCTGATATGGTCCTCAGTGATTGTGAGTCTCTAACCTCCTTTTCTTGCTGCTTAGCTGCAAGGGTGCCAGCATAACACCTGCATACATTTATGGTAATTCACTCAATTCCCCCTTTGTGTACAAATGTCACCTTTGAAGAAAGCCAACCAGGATCTAAAACTTACATCTGCTTTTGCCCTCACTTCAGCACAGCGGGAACCACTTTCCCTAATTCTGTTTCTTTTCTGCATGGCATTTGTCACCTTTTAACACACCCTGTAATTGAGTGATATCATTATGCCTATCATTCATCCTTTCATTATCTGCCTTGCCTTTCCAAGCAGCCAGAAATATCTCTTGTTTTGTTCCCTAATGTATACCAAGTGCCTATCAGCCATCCTGGCTCACTAAAGATAATACATATACGTTAAATGCTTGGCATATACAGCTCAAGGAATTGTTCAAATGAATCCCCTTTCTTGAATTGTGATCTAATTTTTTTAAAACCTCAATTGAAAGACATTTTTAAAAGACATGTTTTTATTGCAAAGTTTTTTTCTCTCTAACAAAGCTCTTTTCAATTTGACTGACACTTCTGTTTTTCTCACACACAGCATGTACTTTTTCTGCATGAAGGATTTTTCTAGAGAATGATTCTGTTCATGCTGGGCTTTTTTTTTTTCAATTTTGCTATATGCTGAGCAGGAGCTAGTTAGAAGAAGCTATCTATCTTTGACATCTGGCTCCTCTGAGAGCATTCTTGGCCATCCATATAGAAATCATTGGAAATTAATTGTTTTTCTGTATGAGGCGTTGAACTCAGTCTCACATCTGCTGGCCAGGTGTACTAACAGTTGAACCACTCTACAAACCCCCTTTTATGTTCGTTGCTTTTAAGATGAGGTCTCTTATTGTGCCTAAGCCATCCTGGACTGTGATCCTCCTGTTTGTGATTTTTTTTTTATTACTTGGAAGTCAGACACACGTGCCACTGTACTCAGGCATTGGTTGAGATGGAGTCTCATACAACTTAACCACCCAAGTTGGCATAAAATGGCAAGTTCTCAGTCTCTGCTTAAAGGTTTGATCCCCTGTGTCAAGAAGAAATTGAAACTTCTTTCATTCCTATCATATGCTTTGCTCTAGTCATATATTCTGACTATATGAAAAAAGGATCCAACGAGATACATAAACAAAGAGAATGAGGGCATGGAATGGATAGTAGTATCAAGGAGTATTTAATATACTATGATATATATTGCCTAAGGCCAAGCAAAGTGACACACAACTATGATCCCAGCACTCAGGAGACTGAGGCAGGAGAATGAAGAGTTGAGGCCAGCCTGGGCTATGAATCCCCTCTAATCTTATTATAACCCCTCTAATCATATTATAATATATTTTAACAGTGTATTGATAACTCTTAACTTCTTATTTCTTGGTCAAGACTCTCCGTTGAAATGAAGATTTGTCTACCTAATTGCTTTCTATAAGTGGCTACTTGGATATTTAATAGACATCTACTCTATACCTATTCTACCATGGGTTTCCCTCTATCAGTTACTCACAAAAACCTCAGAGTAAGTTTCTAACCTTCTATTTCTCTCATTTCCATATCCAGTTCATCAGGAAATACTGTCAGTTCTACCTTCAAGCTATCCCATAAAACAAAATGTACCAAGTTCTAATTCATTTATTTACTAGTTATACTAGTCTAACTCGTTATCATCTCTCACCTAAATTTTGGCAGCTGCCTTCTAAACTGGTCCCCTATTTCCAGCCTTTACCACCTTCAGGCAAGGATCCACATAGGAATCAAAGTGACCCTTTAAAAGTATAATTTAGACAATGTCTCTCTTTGGCCTAAGAAACTCACAAGGCTCTTTCATATTCCAAGTCAAAAAATATACAGTAACTATGAAGACCCTAAAGAATACAACCTTTATTATTTCCTTGTCCATCAATGCTTATTCTCTCTACTGTTCCCTGTAGTGTTTTTCTAGAAGTAATTCATACATAAGAGCTTTTATTGAACTTTTTTTCAGTATTTATTGCTTGTACAAAGGGAGTTCATTTTGGTATTTCCCCAATATATATAGTATCTCCTCATTAAATTCATCCCCCATCACTCTCCCTCATTAAGCTACTTCTTAAAACAAGTTCAACGTGATTCATTGCTCTATTTCCATACATACATATAAAGCATTTCAATCATATTTACCCTTTGCATTCACCCCTCTCCTCTCTCGTTGATATACTCCCTCATAAAGAGCATGTTGTACTTTCCTGCCATTCATTTTCTGCAGTGTATACTGAAATACAAAAGGCATTCATGTGCTATTTTCTATATGCATATATGATACTTTAGTCTCTTTCCATGGACCTTACCATCCTATCATACCAAAGCTTTCAGTGAGTTTCCTTACATCATCTTCCACTCAAAGGCACAACGAATTTTGATAGTATTCACTTTCCATCATTCTCTCACCCAGTTTCCCCTCTTTCCCCTCTTTCTCTTCTCTCATATTGACCCCAAAAGTCCCACAGATACAATCATGTTTTATATGTAATATATGTAGATGTATATGTGTGAATAACGTGTATTATCTTTATGCATATGTGTAGTCATATATCATGTACATATGCATGAGTATATGTGTATGTGTGTACATGTATGATCACAGATGTGTGCAAGTTCGCATCTCTGTGTGTGCATATGTGTATACATATGTGTGCATATGCTTGTGTGTATCTTCTGGGACTAGATTCCATGAGTGTCTCTGTGGTCACATCCTGTGACCTGTCTCCTAGCTCCTGGCTGGTTTCCAGTCATCATGGCATCCCAGTTCAGCTCTCTCCATGGGAGCTGAATTGGGTTGTTGGTATTATTTTCTTTGTTCTTTCTTTCCTCTCTGGCCTGTTTCTTAACCATGTTATGTATATTTGGGAGCTTCAGGCCTTTGTAACAATGGGCTGCCTACAGCCTACTAACTTTGTAATAAAGACCCCAATATTTCATCTACCTAAATGTGGCTTCTGGGATAATTTACCTTACAACAGAAGAAACATGAGGATATGTTATGGTGTGGTAGATTCCCAGCATGTGGCCCTCAATGCTTACTACAATGAAGTTAGTATTACTGGCAATCATTATTACAACATGTTTACTTGTGAAAGTGATACAGTAACAGGGACTGAGTTTATCCCTTCATCTGTAAACAAAAAATCCAGAAAAATTTATGAAACCATAGCTTCAGACACTGGACAACAGTTTTAGCAAGACACTGCTCTCTGAGGGAAGAAAAACTGTAGTTAGAGTTAATCTAGTAAGAATCAGGTAGGCAGAGGGAGACTGATCAGTGGGAAAGAAATATGGAGTAGGCTGAATACACAGGACTGCGGGGAAGTAGCCCTGAGGATGTGAAAATAAACTGGTTTCTACATCCAAATCAAATTAACAAGGGCCAAACACCATTGGACAAAAAAGGTACATATGGGATGAATTCCAAACAATTTCCAGGGAGAGTCACAACCTACTCTTTGGTTCTTGATTTCAAATAGATAAAACCAACAAAAGGTACAATTAATAATTGGCCTGCCACTATGGAAATCACTTCAAGATAAAAGCAAACAAAACAGAGAAATTAGAGGAAGTGGAAAGCAGACTCTGAAAGCATAAAACTTGGTGACAACCAAATCTCAACTATGACAACAAATCCAACCCAGTAAACATATCTAATTTTATTAAAGGAAATAAAAAAATATTTTTCTGCCTACGGAAGGAAAACCACAGTAGATTTGCAAATTTTATATTAAAACAGTGATTGCCCAAAAGAAGAGTGGAATTGTGTTTTTGTAGATCCTTCTCCATGGATCCTATAAAATTGTTGCCTAAAGGCGGAACAACTGATTAACTGACTCCCCAAAGTTCCATCTGTGATGGCAGCAAAATAGATGGATCATAAACAATTAAAACCAACACCATTACTTCAGAGATAGTGTGTCACATTTCTACCAGAAATAAATCTGAGAAAGAATATCCTTTTGAAAGATTGATTGTATTGGAGAAAATATCCATCACATGCAAAGACAAGAATACATCTATCTGAGGTAAACACCAAATGAATAACAATAGGAAAAAAGTCAACTATAATAATAAATAATCCTGCAGCATCACATGCCAACTATTTGCACATTTTAGAATATGTTTGCTGAGGATAAATAAATTTCCCTAAAACAAATTCCTAACCCTCTAATAGAAACAAATATAGTCAATTTGTTCTTCTGTGGTTTGCATGCACATTAATGAAAACATTAAAATAAAAAACCAAGGGCTGGGAATGTGTCTTAGTGGTAGAGTGCTTGCCTAACATGCATGAATCCTGGGTTTGATTCCTCAGTACCACATAAACAGAAAACGTCAGAAGTGGCAATATGACTCAAGTGGTAGAGTGCTAGCCTTGAGCAAAAGAAAGCTCAGGAACAGCACCCAGACTCTGAGTTCAAGTCCAGGACTGGAAAAAAAAAGTCAAGTTGTTTTCATTGTATATTTCATAGGGTCAAAAGAAATAGCACAAGAATTTTCTATCTCACTTCAGAATATATAGCAGTATGAAAGAAAGGGAAAGATGGGAGGAAAAAAGAACCAGTTTAAACACATTGTTTCATTAAAAAATAAATAAATAAAGTTCCTATGGAAGAAGCAACATAGAATCCTGAGTTAGCAAGTAACATAATCACACATAAGTCCTTCTGTCCTCAAGGGCATGTGGTTTAAGATGAGTATAGAAGCTATTTACCTTTAGGATGGATAGTCCTAACCTCCTGGGATTCTCTAATGTTAAGAATCACAGTACTCCTAAACAATAAGGAAACATTGTTCGGCCACTATGAAGGTTTCTGTGGTTTTATCCTTAGGAAATAAACTTTCAAATTTTGAACTGAATTATATACAAGGCAAATATATGAAGCAGCATGACTGTAACTTATTTTACTAGAATCCAAGCTTTTTAGAAATTAAAAAATTGCTTCCAGAATATAAGATAACAATAGCAATGTTAGAGCTTGAATCTGTTTTCCCACTCCATCTTCCCAACTCCTTAGCTACAAAAGTTTTATTCTGCACCATACCCATCAAAATGATATGCATGCAGTTGTTATTGATCAGAACAAGTCACCTGTGACAGGTGCCAGAAAAGCAAGTTGGGAGAATCTGTGTGAAGAGCAGTAGTAGTTCAGGCATGCACCTACAAATCTGTTCTCAAATCAATAAAGGAGCAAAGTTTCATTTGCAGAGTAATTAAAAAACTAAAGGTCTGATCTAAAAGTGGCCATGTAGTTTTAGATGTATCGTGAGTGAAGCCAAGAAACTTCCCAGAGCTCAGGAGAGCAAGCCCAAGAATAAGAGGTTTTCCCATGTTACTTTAATGGACATGTTGCCACTTATTTCAGGAGGAAACTGTAGTGAGGTGGGGTTAAGTGAACTATCTCTGATCAGCCAGTCAAAAACTGAACAGGGAACAGAATTCAAAAAGAAAAATTTTGAAAGATCAAAGTATATATTAGTCTTTGCATTAGTATATTCCAACAATACAAAATAATGGGTTTTCTTATGACAATTTCATGCTTGTGAATAATGTACTTTGATTGTATTTACCTCCATTTCCCTCTCCTCTTCCTCTTTCCCAATAAACCCCTTTCTACTTTCATGTGTTTGCTTTTAAATCCAGAATCTGCATATAAGAGAAAATAGGAACCATTTGTAAGTTAGTCCACCCACTATTCAAATCAATATGGAGGTTCCTTGGAAAACTAAAAACAGAACTATAAAATGGTTATCTGTGTGGTTCAAGTGTTAGTGCCCAATAGAGTAAGCAAGGCCTTGGGCTCAATCCACAATACTAAAGAAATAAAATTTAAAATAGAACTACTATATGACTCTATCATACCACTTCTGGTCATATCAGCAAGACTCTAAAACAGCATACAATAGAAATACCTGAGCACCTCTGCTTATTGCAATACCATTCATAATACCCACAATATGGGATCAACCTAGCTGCTCATGTTGAATGAATAAGGAAATTGTAATACATATCCACAGCAGAGTATTATTCAACCATAATGAAGAACCAAATTATTTTATTTGCAGGAAAAAAACTGGACAGATATGGAGATCATAACATTTGAGGAAATAAGTCAGACTTCTAAAGACAAATAAAAATAGATTTTAAAAAATAAGACCTATCTATCCTTTGAATGTGATCCCAGATATAAAAGGAGTCAAAATAAAGTTGAAAGTTGTATTTCATTACTTTAGTAAAGTCTTTTTAAAAATGTCATTTCAGAGATGTTGATAATTTTCTACTTGATTATTTCAAATGGATTTAAACACAATTGCCCAAAGGTTTGCTATTGTTACTTTCCATGGTTGGTAAAGGGAAACTCGGGAAGACGAGGGGGAAAAAATATCTTCAAGGATAAGGGTGGGCTCATAGGACCCTTCTGAAGATGAAGCTGAATTACCTTTGCCTACAGTTTTTAGAGAAAAACATCTTAAGAAGAAATGCTCTTCTCCATATGGGAATAATTACAGTAGCAAAGAAAGGAGACAAAGTAAGGAAACAAAATTAAGCAGGCTGACCACCAAGAGAAAGGACAACAAAGAGAATACATTGAAATTAAAGGAACCCCACCGCTCGAGTAATAAAACCAAAGACATCATCCTATAGAGAATATACCTGAGGTACTGGAGGTGAATAAAAACAGCCAGTCTAAGGATGCTCAGCTTTCTTATGGAAAAATCACAAAGAACAAAGCAGCTCTACCTGAGTGTAAATATATTCTGCATAAATGATCTGTAGCACTGATGTTGTCCTAAATTGAAAAATCAGTTCAAAGTGCCCTCATTTCCTCTGGTGGCTTGAGCAATGGTCTGTTACTCGCCTGGCATTTTGTAGTGGATATTTGAGTTCAACAGAAATGTCACAGCGTCCGCATTTCTTCCTAGTCAGTCACTCTTCTTACTGATAATCACTGACACAACAAAAATAAATCACTAGGCAATACTTAAGGGGCTCCAATGGTTCCCACTATTTATTGCAAAGATGGAAAAAGCTCTTGAGTCCGAACTCACTTCCATCCTTTTTTTGTTTATGTGTGATCTTGACAAGTTACTCTCACTGAAGTTTAGTTTTATTCTGTAAAATAGGTATAAAAATCTTTCTCTGAAGTTCATTGTGAAGAATAAATGAGATACTAATGAATTTCTTTAAGAATTAACATAGTACTTGGAAAACATATACCACAAAAACTCTTCCTAAATATTATTGGCAATAATGATGAACATTAAAATGATACAACTTCTGATATGAAGGATTCAAGGGAGATTTGAGAGAAAATAGAAAATGCTTTCTAGTTCCTGGGACTAAGAATTAAAATGGAAATGTATTCAGATCTCAGTGTTTCAAGGTTCTCAAGGACTGTTGAGTTTTCACATACAGAAAGATTATATAGCATTCAAGTATTTTCTGCCCACAAGCATTTTAAGAAACAAAGCGAAGAGATTAGAAACTTAGAAAGTTTACTCTTTTTTGTGCCAGTCCTGGGGCTTCAACTTAAGGCCTGGATGCTGTCCCTGACCTTTTGTTTTTCCTTTTATAAAAAATTGTACAGAGGGGTTACAGTTACATAAGTAAGGTAATAAGTACTTTTCTTGTTGAACTTGTTACCACTTCCCTCACTTTTCTCCCTCCAATCCCCCCAAGTAGTACAGATCATTTACAACATATTGTCTTGTTGAGTATCAATGTTGCACTGGTAGCTTTAGTATGGTCTTGTTTGTGATCCTTTGGGTAAATGCCCAAAAGTGGGATTGCTGGGTCATGGGGGTAGGGGGGTGTCTATGAGGGGGTGTCTTTTAGGAACCTCCATACTGCTTTCCAAGATGTTGGTGGAAGTGTAAACTTGTTCCTTCCAACTCTTTTGATGCTAATTGGAGGTAAGAGTTTTATGGTCTTTCCTGCCTGGACTAGCTTTGTTACTCAGATCTCAACCTCCTGAGTAGCTAGTATTACAGCCATGAGTTACCAGTTTCAAGCAGAGATATTCTTTATGTGTGTACAGGTAAAAGAAAGATGAGGTGTGTTTTCTCTTCCCCTTAAAATCCTGGTTATAGTCTGTAACATTAATCAGTATCAATTTGTATGCTTTGTTACAGAAAAGTATGAGTTTTATGCAAAGAGAAAGAATTTAGTAAACAGAAAATGAACAGTTAAATCTCAAGCAGGTTCACTACAAAACAAATAATTAACTTTTCCTTGACTAATTCACAGAGATTATAACAATGTGATAATATATATGAGAATGCTTTGTAATAATGTCAAAATATTAACAAAAATAATGTCAAAATATTACTATACAAAATTGTATTTCCGAGTAGAGCAAAGATTATTCTTTATAAATAAAACAAAAATAGTTCTAACATGGTGGGCTTTACATGAGAAAGGAGTCTGACATTCTACCATCCATGACACAGAGCCCTGCCCTTTGGGAAGCCATCACCCACCAACATAATAAAACTATTGTATGTAGAAAAAAAGCCAAGCTATAATTCCATGAAAAAATCGCCATTGCCTAGAAGATAACCCAATAATATTATGGCTCAAAATAACATGGAACTTGTGATATTTCTTGTCTGAGCTTCTGAAATGTTAACATTACAAGTGTGCACCACCATACCTAAAAATACAAGGTAATTTTTTATCAATAAATATATCATCTCTCTCCTAACACCAGTTAAATTACCTTCTTGAGATACAGTTTCCCATTTATATATTCACTTAAATATTCCTAATGTATAAAAATAACTTCCTTTTCTTTTCTTTTAATTATCACAACTGCCTAGATCCCTTATTACTTAAACAGAATCCTTTAAGGCAGTTTCATTGCTATGTGTGTATGACAATAACTTATTTGTTTGGAGGTAAGGGATTTTCTTTTTCTTTTTCTTTTTCTTTTGGAGAGGGGTATCCGGTCGTGAGGCCTGAACTATGGGCCTTGGTGCTGTCCCTCAGCTCTTCAGCTCAAAGCTAGCGCTCTACCACTTGAACCACAGCGCCACTTCTGGCTTTTTTTTCCTGCTTAGGTGGTGCTGAGGAATCGAACCCAGGGCCTCATGCATGCAAGGCAAGCGCTCTACCACTGAGCCACCTTCCCAGCCCGAGATTTTCTTTAAATGGTTAATTATTCATCCTGTATCTCACAAATATTTTGTGAACATACAGCTCTGTGCAGAGATTTATACCTAAAGAAGAAAGTCATGAGGAAATGGGGCACTACTGTGTAATTGTGAATCTGTTTTCCTGTGCTCCATCCTGACACCCTTCATCTAACATACTGAATTATTATACTATCTACTGATTCTGCTGTTCCTATGAGTATCCACCATCAAAAATGGTACAGTCTATCATCACACTTGGTAGATATGGGAGCCAAGGCATGGCAGATATAAAATCCCAATAGAATTTATAGCTTTTCTTCAACTAAATAACCCCTTCCTACAACTAAAGCAGTAACTGGAATAGTGAATCTTTAATATCTCCTTTTTTTGGGGGGGTCCAGTTGTGGGGCCTGAACTCTGGGCCTGGATGCTGTCCCTCAGTTCTTCAGCTCAAAGCTAGCGCTCTACCACTTGAGCCACAGCACCACTTCCACCTTTTTTCTTTTTGCTTATGTGGTGCTGAGGAATCAAACCCAGGGCCTCAGGCATGCAAGGCAAGCGCTCTACCACTGAGCCACCTTCCCAGCCCTAATATCTCCTTTTAAATGATTAGATGTACCGTACAGAAAAGAAAATTTATTCTCCAAGTTTTCATGTTAATTTTTCCTCTTACACAAGGAATTAGATATTTAACATTATTTGCCGATGTTGATTTCATCCAGGATCCACTGGCATTCAATTACTTTTCAATTACTATCCAATTACCGCCAATCACGAGCCTGAGTTAATTTTTGCTTGTCAGATAGGTACTAATGTCACCCTGTAATGGAACATAATACCTTCACAGCATAGTGTGTACAAACCCCAAAAAACAAATGCAGCCAATAAATAAATAAAAGTAGAGAAAGATATACGTACACCAGAAAAGGAGAGCATGGCAGTTACTTCCACAGCAATGCCCTCTTCAAATAAAAGAAGTGTGGGATTTCATTCAAGGAGTCTAAACACAGCTCATAAAGGAACAGGTAGATTCCTAAGCATGCTCACTTGAAGGTTATAGTTTAAGAAGGAAAGATGACCAACACATTTTGGAATATGCTTAGTTCAGGCTTAAAATGTTGAACTGGTAAACCGGGATGGTGTGGCACGTGCTCAGCTGAACATCTTCGGGCATGCTCAGCTTTCTCCAAAAATATTTAGTTGAAGAAAGGACAAACTTCAAGGTGTTTATACAGGAGTTTATCCCCACACATTATTTCCTGGTCCCATGGCTAAGATTCTTTATCTCCCAGCCACTTACAAGAACATCAACATGGCCATGAGTTTCTTTGTGAAAATGGAAACAAAAAAAGAATTATGTGACAAGTTTTCTAGATTCTTTACAGAGTGAGAAAAATCTATGGCTGGCACAGTTAATTTAGTAGAGAAGTTCAGATATAAATCTTATCAGAAAGAACAAAGAAAAATAAAAGAAACTACATATTGAAAATATAGTGCAAATCACTATTTTCCAATAAAGTCTGGTATAGACCTTGAAAAGGCTTATTAATAATGTCCACATCTTTCCCCCAAACCTTCTCAAATTAATGGGCAAGAATGTTTTTTCACTGACCACACTGTAAATACAGAGGTGGGAGAGGGAGTTTTATTGTCTCCGAATGACTGGAGCTACTGTACACATGATTGTTCCAAGAACTCTAGGAAGTTTAATCAATGTCACTGCTCTTCAAGTTCTCAGTAAGGTAGCTGAGATCTAGGTTTGAAGTCAGCCCTGGGCCTGGGCAGGAAAGTCTATGAGATGTCAATCTCCAATTAACTACCAAAAGAAACAACAACAACAACAACAAACAGAAGTAGAGCTGTAGCTCAAGTCATAGAGTGCTAGTTTTGAGCACAAAAGCTCATGTAGAGTTGCTAGGTCCTGATTTCAATCCCCCAAAACTGGTACAAAAAAGGGAAGATGTACTAATGTACAGGTTAATATTTCACAACCAATGTAACCATTCCAATATTTTTTCAGTTATCAGTGAAAGTGAATCAAGTGTGATTACTTAATTCAGACAATTGAAAGATGTCCGTGAAAACAAACGTGGGTATTAACAAAGGCAAAGCCAAATCATGCCATCAGAGGTCACAGAATTGTCAGAGGAGACTGAGCTTTGAGCATAAATGAGTAGGTATGTGACTGTACGTGGAAAATGCTAAGTAAAACAGGGAAAAATAAATATGTCCAGAAAAGGGCAAGGGCATTCCATGAACAGAGCACAACTCTAATAAACAGATAAAAGACAAAAGGACTCATAGATGGGAAATAAATAATCTCTACTTAGGTAATCAACATTTTCAGGAAAAACATATTGCAAAAACACAAAGCTGCAAAGGCAGTTTGGGTCCAGTTGGTAAAAGCCTCAGACCATTCCATATCCCTATGTGTGTGGCATTTTGATGGTTTTCTCCTTGTTCATAAAATCTGAGACCAAGGAGGGGGGAGACTAAAAAAGGAGGGGGAAGATGTATAAAAAGAAGAATTGTGGGTAAATATAGATACAATGTTAAATGTACATACTTGAAAACTGAAGAACAATACTTGTGGAAATGGGTAAGGTGGGATAGATGGAGGAGAAGAATGATAAAAGAGAAGATTGATCAGGTGCATTGTACACAGAAATTGACATGCTAAATCGAAATGCTTTTGTACAATTATTCCAAAACAAATGACCCAAACCTCCACATACTGGGAACTATACTAGGTCACATGATTGCAAGTAATCAGATATGAAATGACTTGGGGCATCAACAGAAAATAGAAAAGGTCTTATTTTTTAACTTTTTGTAGAGGAGTGATGGTTTTTAAACTTTATAAATCCTTGATGTTGTGATGTAGCCAGCAGGAATCCTTACTGAACAGATGGGGTTGCCTGATTTTAGATTTCAGTTCCCATAAATGAGAAGTAAATGATCCTAATTTCCTTATATAGTACCCAGCCTTAGGTATTTTGTTACAGAAAGGCAAAATAGACTGATACTTCTAGAAAACAGAAAAAACTTCCCATCAGAGTCCTAAGCACACTGTATTATTTGAGAAAGAAATTAGTTCTGATTCACTTAAAACTTTGTTGTAGCCATAAAAATTATGGTCGGAGAATGTTTAATTTCCACATTTGAAGAAGAATCAAAGCAAACAGAAAATACTATTAACAGAAAATAGGAAAGAAAGAAGAGAAACAAAAACTTGAAATAATTGGCAATGAGCAATGTAGAACGCCATGGTAGCTTCAATAAAAGTACTACTAACCAATTGTAGTAAAGTTTTCTTGGAGGTATATGCCTTTACCTGCAATGAGAAAGGCATTTGCATGGTAATGGTGCAGACTCATATGAAGAAGTGGGACAAAAATCATGTGTTCAAAAGAGAACAAATGATGGACAAGTGAGAGAGACAGGAAGTCAGCCAAAGATGTTGCAGGTATTACTCAACTTTTGAAATCAGGATTCCTTTAAACCAATCCTTGGGTTCTGTTAAGAGGGCTATAGTCATTTATTTGGAAATAATTTCCTTTACTGAGAACTAATTTTCCTCTAATTTGTCTCATAAGTTATGTTGAGATAATTAAGGACTTGGATATTTGAACATCATCCATTAGCCATTTTAACTCACAGAATCTAAGCATGACCATCTAGGCACTAATTCCTGTGTGAAGTAGATCCTGGATGTAAAAACAATGAAAAGCGCTTCAGATGGCATGAAATGAAAATATCTATTCTGTAGAAAGACAAATATAAAGAGATGACTTGCTCCATGTTCTGAAAGAAGAGAAGCGAGAGACACGAGGGGAAGGAAGCTGAAGGACAGGGAAGGAGGGCAGAGGTGAGGAGAAAGGAAAGGAGAAAAGAAAAGAGATAAAGGTACAATTTTCTTTTCCTTGTGAGCAACAGAAACACAAGAGGTGGCAGGGCAGGAAAAAAGTGTGCTCACCAAGTGCTAACTCCCACCTGGAAAATGAGATCAGAACCTCAGGGCTGGGCATCTGTCTAGGTATGGAGGTAGTAAACTCACTCCTGTTAATTCAGATCCTGTCCTGGTGACCTTTCTGCTCTTGTGGTGCTTGTCAATAAACTCCAGATATCCTCCTAGTTCAGAGTCTTTCAAGGACTCCTGTAGATACCTAGAAACTGGACTACAGCTCAATCCTATAGCACCAAACCATTCCAATACGCTGATCGATGTTATACTATAGTGCAAAGGTCTCAGGTGGACACACATAACTCATGTCAGCTTAAGTTCCCCTATTCCTGAGACTTAACAATTTTAGGGAAAGTCTTTCCTGCCTCCTTCTGAAAATATTCACCCTTTCCTCCCAACTTCCCTATGCTTCTGTCTCTTTGACAACCATGTTGGTCCACACCATGCTTTTGACCATCATACTAGGAATATACTGATTTTATGAAAGATTTGGATTTGACATATGAAAGAATTTCAATAGAAAATGCTCACATTTTATCATCTCAAAAGCTTTCTCCTCTGCTTTATTAAACTTACTCTTTTGATATTCATTTTTTACCTGCTTGGCTCCTGGACTATGAATTTCAGTTTGACTTCCTCCACTATGTCTCTCTTAGTAAAAAGCCTCCCAGGCATAAATTTTCTCTACCTTCTCTAGCAAGTTAGGCTTCTAACACAAAGGGTTGGAAGTCTGAGTTTTATTCTTTATACTTTCTGACTTATAATTTAGGTTTCAAAAACTTCCCCCACTAGCACCTTTTGAGAATTGGGCTGCCATTGATTACCCACCACTACCACACCATCAATCCAATGGCCCTCTTCCCAATAGTGGACCAAAGACAAGAGATGAAGATTTACCATGCACCAGGCATCAGTGGCTCATGGCTATAATTGTAGCTACTCAGCTTGTGCAGACAAATCTGAGTCTTACTTCCAGTTAACCAGCAAAAACTTGGAAGTGGAAGAGTGGCTCAAATGGTAGACCACCATTTTTGCTTTGGGCAAAAATGTCAAGCAAGATCCTGAGGCCTTGAGATCAAACCCTTGTATCAGTAAAAATAAAATAAAATAAAATAAAATAATAATAATAATAATAATAATAATAATAATAATAATAATGAAGTTCTAGTGCAAATAACTATCAATATGCTAAGTCAGAATTTCATTATAAGCATTTAAATGGGTAGCTAAGGGGTTGATTCCTTTCATAATAAGCAATGCTTCCACTCCTAAGCCCTGAGTAGGAGCATAGGTGAGAAAATACTCAGAAAAAATAAATAGTTGTCACCAGCAAGTGAGTACTTTACCACTAACATGATAATAAAAAGCAGAAATTATTCCACACTAAGGCATTATGAAGCCACAGTGATTTTTTTCATCCTTATGTTATAATTACCCCTCACTACAACCTTTTAATGATAAATTACCACCTATTGGCTTCTTGTTTCTTTTTGTAGAATTTGTTTCACCATCCAGGCAGCATTTACTTATTGGAACCTAAAGTAAAAGAAAGTCAGGAAGCAGTATTCATTCCTTGGTAGTGCTTCAGCAGAGATATGCAATAATAACACCTTTAACTGAGCTGAGAAAATAGTCATTACCCACAATGGATATGTGCTCGATTGGGCCCAGCAGGTCCCCGGATCTTTGGGGGATTTGCCAAACTAAATTTGGCAAGATAACATGATAGGAGATAAAAGTGAGTTATTTCCTTTATTCTCTTCACACAGAAAAAAAATGCTTTTCCTCTTTCTATACCATAGAAACTTGGGACACTTAAGAAAAACAAGAGAAGATGAAATGTTAACTCATTTTATGTAACAGTAGAGAAGACAGTATATGAAAACCACAGGGCTCGGTGTCCTTTTTTAGAGAGGTGAATTTTACAATTATTACTTGATTCATACGGAAAGAGGAAAAAAATGAGTAGAAGCTGGTTGCAATTACAGATTCTCTTGTCAACCAGAGTACCCAGACACCTGTGTGATCATCCAAAATGTGGAAATACTGCATGATAGAAAATGATTCTAAACTCAGTCTGTGGGAGGATGTAGCAGGATTCCATTTTGAATCAAATTTGTACCATTCCCATGAATTAGCAACAACATCAATAAAGTAAGCTTAGATAAAGGTGGTTGTAAATATGTAAACCAATTTTTTGTGCAGATTGTGGGGAGGTGGGGACTAAACATATTCTCATCCCCAATAAGTCAACTTTAGAGTGAAGATTGGACTACAGAATGACATTCTTTTGAGGAACCCGCATACTGCTTTCCAGAGTGGCTGAACAAGTTTACATTCCCACTAACAGTGTAGTAAATAGTGTTTGCTTTGGGCCACATCCCTACTGACATCTGTTATTCTTGATAATGACCATTCTAACTGGGATGAGGTGAAATTTCAATGTTGTTTTGATTTGCACTTCTTTTATGGCTAGAAATGTTGAGAATTTCTTCATGTGTCTACTGGCCATTCTTATTTCCTCTTCAGAGAAGTCTTTCTTTAAGTCTTTAACCCACATATTAATGGGGTGGTTGTTTCTTTGTGGATTTGTTTTGGAGGGTTTAATTTTTTTAACTCTAGGTATATTTTAGATATGAGACCCTAGGCCATTGTATAGCTCTTCTCCCAATCTTTGGGCTTTCTATTGATCTTGGTAGTTAGGTTCATTGCCATGCAGAAACACTGTAGTTTAATGCAATCCCATTTATCCAGCCTTTCTTTGATCTGTTGTGTTTCTGGACCTTTACTTAGGAAGATTTGTCCTGTGCCAAGGAGCCCTAATGTATCCCCTATCCCTTCCTGTAATATTCTCAGGGTATCTGGTCTTACATTGAGATCTTTGATCCATTTGGAATTGACTCAGGTGCAGAGTGATATATAAGGATCCAACTTAAGTTGGAAATGAACTCCAAGAAATGGGAACAAGAGGGTTTTTTTCTTTTTCTTTTGTGTAATATCTGCAGTTCTCCCTTCCTTGCTTCCTTCCTTCCTTCTTTCCTTCCTTCCTTCCTTCCTTCCTTACTTACTTACTTACTTTCTTCCTTTCTTTGGTTTATTCCCTGTTGTCACTGTTTTGTATTTCTGTACCCTGGGTCTGGTGTATAAGTTTATCTGATTTGATGAAGAAAAGGGGAATCACAGAAACAGTAAAACAAGTGGTGAACCAATGCAACAGTGACACTCACTAGACACTATGTTGAAAATGAACTTTACAACTGTGGAAGTAGGGGAGTTTAGGTGAGGGGTCAGGAGAAAATGAGGAAAGGGGTAGCACTGTTCAAAAGAAATGTACTCATGACCTTACTTATGTAGCTATACCCCCTCTATACATACCTGTACAATTAAAAAATGGCATTTCTCTTTCTACACCCTTATTGCAGAAGGGGTTTTGCCCAATGCCCAGAAAGAAAGACTGCTACCGAGAGGTCAAGGAGAATCTCAAGAGTTAAGTCTTGCTTACTTCCCCCCTTCATTTTGTCCCCTTTTACATCATACCCTTTTGGCCTAATCTTATTTTATACAGCTGTCCATATTCCATCAAAGTTATTTAAAACTGCTAGCAAAAACACTGATTATTCTATTACTTTATTACCCAGTCTATGTCTATAGGGATGTCTACTGTAACTAAAATAAAGGTTCTATACTTCTCTGTCCTAGCAATAGCAAAGGGCCAAGAAAATGCATGAAACTGTGAAACTTGTGCAAGTTCAGAAATGGTCGTTGTAAAGTTCAATAAGGATTACTTACAGCAAGTTTGGTATTGGAGAAAAGAGAAGCACAATTTTCATGAAAACCCAAGGAACTTTATCATTTCATGGAGGAGAAATGATGCTATTTATTGTAGTTTACATGTGCCCGTTTCCAGTGTATAGTGTTTACGCCTCTGAAGAATCAAGCAGGCTTCATCAGACTTTGATCGCCCAGAATCCCTGACCCTACCCCACCCACAGAATCCAGAACTACAGGAGATATGACACCAGGTGGGGCCCAACCTTCACCATCATAGAGGAAAACTGATAAATTTCTTTTCTTTCCAGATATGGACAGTTAATCCTCCATAGGATTAAGAAATTAAATCCCCATTAAGAAATTAAATCCCCATAACTATGGTCACTCTGTGAGCATAATTGTAATGAGTCTCCTTCCTCCCTATTCATCCCGACTCCTCTCTGTTGTTTCTAGCATCATATTCCAAACAGACCACCTGCTCTCAAGCTCTTTGCTCAGATTTTTTTCTTTTCAGGGAAACTTTTCCTAAGGTAAAAAAAAACTTTTTCAAGAATCTAACCATTATGGATAGTCAATGATAAATTAAGTATTAATGAGTATGTATTTTCAACTATAAATTATTTGTGTCTATTTTGTATTTGAGACTTCCTATTTCCAATTCAGTGTCTTTCTGGACTTTATTGACCATTAACTGCTTTAAATACAACTGAACTAAGATGCCTTAAAATCAAAGTACCTATTTATTCTACTAGACTCCAGCACTAGAAACAAAATGCTCCCAAAGACTTTTCAGGAGAAAACAAACAATACTCTATTGATGAATTCACTTCACTAGTAGGTCCCATAGGACTTGAAAACACAAACATAATTACTGAGCTCGAAATATAGTAAGAGTGAAGAGAATAGAGAATAGATTCAAGAGACAGATAATCCATGTTGTGTGTGACAAGTGATATATTAAGTATATTTTCTTATATGATATATGTAATGTTGTTTTAGTCTATAGGGAATAAATACAGAAATAGTACAGTACTTAAAGCTACCATTCCCTGAAATATCTTATCTTCATAAGCATATTCTTGTTATTTTGAATGCATTACTTAATTTCTCTGAATCTTAGGAAAAGACAAAATGTTTAAATAAGGATACAGGTTGACCCATTGCAACAATGAGATGTAGAAGACACTATGTTGAAAAAACAACTTTACAATTTAGGCAGGGAAGGAGGGTGAGGGAAGGAGGGAGTTGTGGAGGTGGAAGGGAAGGAATGGTACAGGATAAACAAAGGAGGAGGCTACAATGCTTGATAAGAAATGTACTCATTACCTTGCTCATGTAACTGTAACCCCTTTGTACAGTATTTTCACAATAAAAAACTTTTTAAATTTTTTTAAAAAGAAACAATTATAGCTACTTCATGATGTTTTTGTGAAGATTCAAAAAACAGCAATATGTTAAGTGTTTGGGATTTAATATGTGAAAGCTACTATTTTTTGACATATTTTCTACTATTAAGAACAAAACTATACTTGCTTTAATTGATGTAAAATGGCCATGATCATTCATTCAAAAAAGTCTGAATACCTACCCAGTGCCAGGCGCAGTAATAACCAAGGACTCTAACAAGAAAGTAAAAATGGTGACAGGCAGTGAGTTGGGTTGTCTAGTGGAGAAAGAAGGGAAACAGGCTAGATAGAGTCATTGAATAGGATTTAAGTGTAAAGACAACGAGGCAGGAGTTCTAATCTTAAGATCCAGTAAGACAGGTGATTCATAGGTGTTCTGGGTCTTCTGAGTACATGGTACATCGCAAAGGAGAACTCAGAATTGTCATGTGAGCTTGTGATTTCCAGAGCCTGTCATTTGTAGAAGAGGAGCCATTTCCTATCACCCGCAAGTTCATGGCTATGATCCTGTCCTTGTTTTATTGGTTTCTTCCTTCCAGAAGGTGTTGAGTTATAACTCATTCTGACAGAACTCTTTACCTTCTCTTCTTCCATCGTCTATATTTTGTTGTCCTGTACATTCAATTAAGATTGATATCTATACTAAGGGAATCAGAGTTCTTACTAAGCCCTAAAGAGAAATTGCTCAAAGGTACCAGAGTACTGTGACTCTATTATGTTCTGGGGGCAAACAGCAGCTGCATGATAAATTACATACTCTGTTAGTTTGTTGTTGTAGTTAAATATCTTCCAAATGATAGTGTAAATGAGACTTGGCTAAAACATATCAGTAATGCAAGTAAGACTACTCCTTTTATTAATGGATGGAAATCCTTACTTCTTTTTCCATTGTATTTTATTCACAGTTATTTTCTCTAAGAACAAGAAAGATTAACTCTTATTTAGGCTTATTGGAATTAACAAGATTTATTTCCTCCTTGATAATTTGTGTTGAATTAATCCTTTTGGACAGCACTGAAAACAAAATATTGGATGAGCTACTTAATCATGAGCCTGTCAGAGCCCAAATCCACCCTGACTTACTAATGGGAAATTTTGAAAACCAAAGCCTGCTGACAGAAAAGATGAGCTATCCTCAAAGACACTTGAGAAATGCTCCCGCCTGCTGCATCACATACCCAGAGATGAAAGTCAGTGTTTGTTGTTACCAATTAACATAGTTTATTCAAAGTTACAAATCCAGGTTTGGGGGGAGGGCAAAAGCTCAGGAATTTGGAAGGTCATTTTGGAGAGAGAGAGAGAGAGAGAGAGAGAGAGAGAGAGAGAGAGAGAGAGAGAGAGAGAGAGAGAGAGAAACTTAAAAACATATATGTGACTGCTGGGTGCTAGTGGTTCATGCTTCTAAACCTCGCTACTCTGGAGGTGAGATCTGAGGATCAAGGTTTGAAGTCGTTCCAGGCAAAAAGGTCCATGAAACTCTGATCTTAAGTTGGAAGTAAAGGCAGTAGAGCACCAGTGTTAAGCATAAAAGCCAAGTAAGAGCAGGAGTCCTGAGTTCAATCTCACACACACACACACACACACACACACACACACACACACACACACACACACACACACACACACACACACACACACACACACACACACACACACCATGAAAATAGTTATAAAATCAACATGGATTTAGACTTACAGAAGAAATACCAATAAAAATGAGGTTTTTAAACTTGAATTTTTGTTGAAATTAACAAATTCTACAAATATTACCTAGTCTAGAGGGAAAAAATACTATGTTTATTTAAGTAACTGCTTAATCCACTTCTACTGCACTTTTTTATTTTTTTTCTGCGTACTCTTTGATTATGTCTTCCTATGATAATTTGGTACATCATTCTGTGTAGTAAAGAATAGAGAAGGCCCTGTCTATAGCACAATTGTGTACTATTTTACATTATAAAAGTTTAGAATCAATATGATGAAAACTGTGCTTTGGACACTGTTATGTGTCCAAAGATAGAAGAACACATCCCAGACAAACTTCCAGTTTCTTCTGACAAACACTGACTACATCATTTCATGACCAAGAATATAGGACATACTCAGATGATTATGGGATATTTAGCCCTGCATCTTCATGTCATAGTATTCAGAGTCCTTCAGTGAGCCCTTCCTCAGCTGCAATGGTAAACTATTCACAGAATGGCCCTTGGCTACTTTGGTACTAATTGAGAGACCTCTTAGCATCCATATGGTCATTAAGGACATAGAAGTCTAGACCTCTTCCATGTTAAATTGAGCCCGCTGTTTTCTGAGTATGTATGCCATACACCTTTGGCTTTCCCATTTGAATTCAATCCCTTTAACATTTCTTTATATATTTTTGGATTTTTCTGTATTCCTCATCCCTTCTAAGAAGTAAAACCCAGCCATAGGCACTGAGCCTTCTCAAGTCTAAGATCCCCACATCATACATGTTAGGTCAGGAGGCTTCAGCATGGGCATGGCATGTCAAATAATTCACCAAGAAGCCGACAAGCAAGGAGGTAAAGGTTTACTCTTCTTCCAGAAGAGGAGAGGGACAAAGACCATAATCCATGTCGGAGCTAAGTAGGATAAAGACCGGGATTATAAGCACTGGCAATATTGGAGTAGTGATGTTTTGTAGCTTTTATTCAGCTATCTGTTCCAGGAAGCTGCTAGAGTACTCAGGTTTCAATATTGTTGCCAAGGTGGTTGTCATGTCAGCTGTACTATCCCCTCTTGGAATATTTTGTCACAACAAGACACAGGTAGAGTAAGGTTCTGTTTTTCATTCTGCAAAACAAACCAAAACAACCTACTTGTCAGACAGAATGGAGTCCTTCACAATATGGAGTGGCTTCAGCTAATTTGAGTTGAGGCCTCACAATGAAATACGATTGGCCCATGGTCTATGTACATGTTCGGTGCATATTTCTGACAATTGCAACAGATATATCATGGACAAAAAAATTAGAAAGTATTTTTAGTAAAAACACTATCTTCAAATTAAAAAGGCAAAGGAGAAAGCAAACTATGATTCTGAAAGCTAATGCAGCTTTTGACCTAAGAACTCAGCTGATGACAATTCTCTGATGATTTACCCTTTATTAAGGATTCTTGATTTTAATTTTGTCATGGAAAATGAAAATAAAGATATGGTTTAAAACACTACTGTTCAAACTGCCTGATGATTACACAGCTTACAGCCTTTTCTTCCTTGTCTCAGATTCCCTTGATGGTTTTGTTAGATTTGAAGGCAGGGACACATTTAACACTTACACAGAATCCCTTAATGTCATTTCCTCTAACAAGCTTAGTGAGAAATGAAAAGATGAAAGAAAAGACATTTCTTACTAGTGTGCTTCCTCCAAGCGAAGCAAGAAAATAGATATAATAGAATCCAAGGATTAGTGAGCACTGTGCCACCCTACTTTGCTAAGAAATCTGGCCAATCTGTTCTTGATAATTTCTCTGTCTATGTCCCAATAAATTGTCACCAGCACTGGAAGAATTTGGCAGTGACATACAGAATCCTTCCAGATCTAAACAGACCACTCAATGAAAGTCAGATCGATACACTACCAAAGGTACTTAATGCAGGACAAAAGCAACAAAGACTTAACAGTTGATCTTCTATTAATAAAAATGCTCAGGAAGTCTCTGTTAAATTGAATTTTCCTGTTATAGACACACATAGCAACCTTGCATAGGACCTGACGCCAAGGATATTTTCACAGGACCATGCATGTCAATGTCTTGTAACTGAGTCTCTTCCTAATGAACATAAGCCCAGAGTTTCTTCTCCATCATGTTATATACCCAGAAGCCTCACTCTCGTATCCATAGTGAAATCGATGAGAGACAGAAGAGAGTTTATCTTCTATGGATCCTCGTTAATCACAGTACTTCCTTTAGCTATGGGATATTCTTTACATTACAGAAGTAGCATCTTTCTTGTTTTTCCATTTTAACATTCTGTAACATTAAATATGCATTTTCTATATGCCCCCTGGGACAGTGTGGCATGTTTTGGATAAAGCATATCTATGCCCTCTCCCCACCTACAAGTGAGAAACACTGTCCTAAGAATAATGATTCCAATTTTCTAGTCTAGTAAATAGGATGAAGACAACAAAATTGAATTCACATTTAGTGTTTAGGATTCAATTGTGCCTGGAGCTTTGGGTGGTAAATTCCAATCTATACTCTCTAGTATTATTGCCACAGATTCATAAAATAAGCAGGCTTGACTAGAAGGCAGGACACAAATATCTGCAAACACCACAAGATACCCCTCTCTTTTTTTTCAAACAGGGTCTCAATCATTCTGAACATAGTTCAGAAGTTAAGCCAGAAAATATTTAAGGTAAGCTAAAACAATATGTCTCCAGTGATTTCCTCCCTCAACCTTTTGTATCATTTATGAACCAAGAAGCTCATCTCCATCATGATTTTAGAGTCTGCCTTTGGTGCAAGTATGCAACTCATTTCCTATGTTGGTATTTGTTGAGGATCTGGATATTACAGTCATAATTCTTCTCATATGTTCCTAGCAATTAATCCCTCATGCAATATGCATATGTGTGTGTCCTTCTACCAAATGACCTCCAGGCGCTCATCTCCCCAAGCTAACACCTGAACGCTGCCTTGCAATTTTAAGAGCCATTGGGTTCAGGAAACAAAAATAGACTGGGCTTGAAGTACCTTATTTTCAATTCAAGTTTTCATGGTCCCTTTAAATTTTACCTTCAGATTAATGGAGGAGAGACAGACAGTGCAATGAATTGTACTGGGATAAATAACCTCCTTCTTTTTCTGATTGGCTCTTGAAATGTCAAAGTTCAGATAGATATTGAAATACTAATTAAAGGAGCCTAGTCTGTTACAGATTCGTCCCCCTCTTCAATTTCTTTGCTTATATATTCATGCAAGTATGATCATAGTATAAGATTGGCCAAAGAGGGGTTAGATTTTAAAATGAGAAATGTTCCTGAAATGGGGATGTATAGTTAAGTCTGCATAGACAGCAGAAAAAGGGGCCTTATAAAAAGAATAATTGGAGATAGACTATTCTGCACCCCACAAAACGCTTATTATTATCATCACAGAATAAGATGGTTGTGTCTGCAGAGATTTGAGGGGACTAAGGTACTTCCATAGCTACACACAGCTGAAACAAGCAAGCAGTGGGGCACACCTGCATGGAAGGGCACCTGGCAGTTAATCACCTCACATCCCATCTCTGCTTCAGAATCATGAAGCTCTGCTATGACAGCAACTTTCTGCTAACAGTTAAAAGCTGACTTTAAAAAAATGATCCGAGTTGGTGGCTCACACCTGCAATCTCAGCTACTCGGGAAGCTGAAATCTAACTAAAGAGGTTCAAAGGGCAGGAAAGTCCATGAGGTTCTTATTTCCAATTAATCACAGAAAAGCAGGAAGTAGAGTTGTGGCTCAAAAAGACGAGTCTAGCCTTGAGAAAAAAAGTTGAATTACAGCCCCAGAACTGACAAGGAAAAATATAGTAACATCCAGGAAGTTCACTCAAGACTCTTGCTTAGGAAAGTATTACATTTCTCAATACTGAAAAGAATAAATGTAGAGAAACTGACAAATGGCTAAGTGCTAGTGGCTCATGTTGTAATCCTAGATACTCAGGAGGTTTGAAGCCAGCCCAGGTAGAAAGTCTATGAGACCCTTATCTCCAAATAACCACTAAAAAGACAGAAATGCAGCTATGGCTCTAATGCCATCCTTGAGTGAAAAGCTAAGGGTACCTTCCTGACCCTGAGTTCAAGCCTCAGTACTGGCACAAAAAGAAACCTGAAATCCTAACAGGTATAAAATCTGGAACCATTCAAATCAGAATGTGACTTCTAAACAAGAAATGTTCAAAGAGAGACAAGGTAGGAGTTCCCTGGAATATTCCTTCACATTTAGTCATATCATGCTTCATTCCAGTTCCCCATGGAAGGTTGTGCAAGTTGGTTTGTAGCTCACTGTGGCTTCCCTCCCAATTCACACAGTTATGGAAACCCATCACATGTCAGGCATGCAAAAGGGAAACACAAACCCTTACGCCAACCATAACCATAATCCTTGTTGAATGAAGTGCCACGAAGCCGGTAAGAGGAAGAACTCAACCTAGAAAGATCAGGAACAATCACTGAAGTGATGTCTTTGCACAGGCTTTGAGCAATTCAAATATGGTTCTTAAGTTCAAGACAGGAGCCACATTTATCTATTCTCATCAGCAAATAAATTTCAGATATTAAAGCTATGGAGTGTAGTTGTGGAGGTGGGAGGCAAGGGATGGTAGGGGGAAAACAAAGGAGGAGGCAACAAATTTTGATAAGAAATGCACTCATTATCTTGCTCATGTGATTGTAACCCCTCTGTACGGTATTTTCACAATAAAAAACTTATTTTAAATAAAAAGCTTATGGATATTTTTGGAGTCCATGTTTCCAAAAATAATACTCCATATTTGATCATGGAAATACTCCACTGAAGATAGAACTGCCCCAACCCCTGGATTCTACTCAAGCCAGACAGCCACAGGAGTTGCCACACATAGTACAATGTCGCTATGCCACATTCACTTTTTTCACTGACCCTGGGGCTTGAACTCAAGACCTGGGCATTGGTCCTGAGCTTCTTTTGCTCAAAGCTAGTGCTCTACCACTTGAGCCACAGCCTAACTTCTGGCATTTTTTTTTGGTAATTTATTGGTGATGAGTCTCACAGACTTTCTTGACAGGGCTGGCTTCAAACCATGATCCTCAGATCTTAGCCTCCCGAGGAGTTAGAATTACAGATATGAGCCACCACTTCATGGACACAGACACTTTTACACAGCACTTGCTTCTGCTTTTACTAATGGTAAGAATGCATTTGGTTGGTAGAGATTGGATACATGCTGAAAGAACAGGAAAGCATAGTTTCTAAATTTGAGGTTCTGGAAGTAGAGACCCCTCAAGAATAGGATAAGTATTTGGACAGTTTTACATATCTAAAATAAACAACTGTCTATTTTGGAAGTCTAAAGAGACATTACTATGTAAAATGACAAAGAATGGCTGGTGGGGGAGCAGGGGGCACTAGAAATGCTAAAACATGGCTTTGTTGAACAGAGCACAGGAGATCATTGCCCTCAGTTTGTGTTATTCTCATAGTAGGAAAAGATTTCAACATGGGGAAGCTAGATTGAACAGAGATTGCTTTTACTATTATGAATATTATTACTTCCAAATCACAGGCTCATGGTATCTTGAAAGCTCTGATAATGCTTGTTGCTGGTCTTAGCCAAAGGCTGGATTTGAGGACTATGAACTGATTACAACATCAGCCTGTTTGGCCCTGTGTTCCATCTCAGGGCCTAATCTATGAGAGTGAAAACAGAATAAATAGAAAGCATTAACTTAGGCATTTGTACCTAAACTTCCCTGAAAATATTTTATATTAAAGTATTTAAAACCAAGTGCACAGAATTCCATGCTGCATGAACATTGAACTCATCTTGGCTGGCAGGAGGAATGTTAAGTGCATGATATAACCACCTACTATATAATGCAGGCACTGGAGATACTTGCTGAATACAAGAATTTTCTCATCATAAGCAACTCTTCCTCTACAGTAGCTGCCAGAGTGTTGTATGTTTATACTGTCAGAGACAGAGGAAACAAAATAGGAGAGAAAGCCTTTCCCAATTGGTTTGGTTTTCTTACTCCAACTATACAGCTGACTTGGCGAGAAGGCTCTAGAACTATAATAACCAGTAAACCAACAATTTACTTGTTGTGAAGTTTTCATAGTAGCTCTACATAGATTCAGGCCACACCTTAGGGTTTGGTTTGTTCATTAGTATACATTCCTTTTTGATTTCTTGCATTTTAAAACCAATTCGTAGAATCAGCTGAAGTCACAAGTCCTGTTTTATCATTAAGTGATTTCCCATAATGCCAATGCATAACTACATCTTCTTTATTATTTCTTGAAGTTTTCATATTTAGTTACCCAGTGCAACAGAAATCTCCTATTTTACTGGGCACAGGTATTTCTATCCTGTATTGCCACTATAAATTTCTTCCTAAGCTCTCTACTGTAAATGCCTATTCAGCAAACTCCCAAAAGAACACAGGCTCTTCTAGTTCAATTTGTAACCAAGGACTACTTAACCAGGAGGTTCAGTATCTCCATATTGCTTTTCTTTCCCTATTGCCATTGTCAACATCTAATTGACTCACTAGAGAGTGTTAAAAATCTAAGAAGAAAGCTCATTGTTCTCTATCCAGTGTGCAATGTTTACTCTATGGTGTTCTTTTGCTGTTTCCTGACAAGAACTAGCAAGCACTCCCTCTTTTATGGGGAAGAGGTTTCTATGGATCAGGCCCAAGGCCTCATACATGCTAGGCAGTCATCTTTGCAAAAAAAAATTTATTTATTTATTCTTTCCAATACTGGGGCTTGAACTGTAGGCGTAGGTGCTGCCCCTGAGTGTCTTTTGCTCCAGGCTAGTGCTCTACCACTTGAACCACAACACCACTTCCAGCTTTTTCTAAGTAGTTTATTGGAGATAAAAGTCACAGACTTTCCTGCCTGAGCTAATTTCAAACTGGGATCCTCAGATCTCAGCCTCCTGAGTAGCTAGGATTAGAGGTCTGTGCCACTGACACTCGGCTAAGGCAAGCATCTATCACTGAGCCATACTTCCCTGAAAGCCCAGGAAAATGAATTTTTAATAGTGAACCAATTTGAACAAGAAAGATGTGTGCTTGTAAAAAGATTGATTAAACCTCTCATCAAAAGAAGAATACAATACAGTTCATGCAAACCAGTTCCCCAAAGTTTTTGTTAACAATTCTGCTAAGACCACGCTGGACAAGATTTCAGGAAAGAACAGGCTGATTTCAGAAAAAAAAATGTGTTAGAGTAAATTAGACTTTGCCAGAAACCACACAGACATCCAGGTACAACAAACAAAGTAAAGGTTTATTACTGGTAAAGGGATCCTTTCACAAGGGAGGGGAAGTGAGAAGTACCAGCTATCGTTTCAGGTGACCTTTATAACCGCTGAGATTTGGGGACTCTTGCTGCCTTAAATGGTCATAGCTGCCCCAGAGGAGTGCCCTCTCAGGTGACGTCTATGACCTGTGAGGTTTAGGGGATCTTGCTGCCTTATATGGTTATAGCTATCCCAAAGGAGCGTTCTCTCAGGGAAAGGGGGTTGGGGCTAATCATATACTGCCTTTACTACATGGACCTTGTGTTGCCTAAGGAAAGAGCATGCTAAGCTATGAGAAAGGAAGCGTCTGGACTTTACACAATAGATCTTTTACACAAAGATCTATTATGCATTTACTAATAGGCACAATTTCATATTTTAAAAGAAAGGAAGAAACTAGCAGTGAAACATCTCTCCACACTCTACCCTAGTACAACACTTAACTACTAACAAATGCTTTCTGAAACAACTTGGGGTCTCTGGGGCACATTCATCACTGTCATCTTCTCTGGTTCTTGCACCAGGCAGGTAAGGAATTGATCAGTCTATCTGAGTGACTAGGGAGCTGAGCTCAGCAGTATTTCTCCATGCAATGGCTAATTCATGAAGGAGCTGGGCTCCTTCAGGTCATTAATCTGCTCACTTCTGATTTTTGACCATTCTGATTTTTGACCATTCTGACTCATTCTCATGTCTCCTCAGACTGACATTTACAACATTCATTCCAAACCAAGCATCTGAAAGTGCCATTCCCCTAGGAAGAATCCAAGACAACCCCTTCCCAGCTCCTCCACCTTTGACTCCACCAAAATGAGGGCAATAGCATATCTGTGTCATCCCAACAAAAATACAAGAAAGACCGGGCAGGTATACATGTTTGTTTAAAAAAAAAAACATTATTGTAAAGGTGATATACAGGGTTATAGTTACATCAGTCAGGTAATGAGTACATTTCATTTTGGTTTTTTTGTTGTCTTACTTATCATTGTAAATGATTTCATTTCCCAATATATGTAGTAGCAATTACACATTGCTGCTTTCCAGCAAGTTATTATTCTATGTGGGTGGGTGAGAAAGGGGTGACAAAAATGAAAGTATCTTTTTAAAACCCAAGCAAAATTTCTTTCTTAATACGATCTTTTTCAAAAAATTTTATTGTCAAGGTGATGTACAGAGGAGTTACAGCCACATAAGTAAGGTAGTGATTACATTTTTTGTTTAACTTGTTACCCCTTCCCTCATTTTTCTCCCTCTTTTCCTCCTCCATTTGTCCCCCCCCCAAGTTGTACAGATCATTTCCAATATATTGCCTTGTGAATATCACTGTTACATAGGTTGCCACTTTGTTCTTTGTCTCACCATTTTGTTATTCCACTTCCCTTCTTCAGATAAATGTATATACAATACCCAGGGTACAAAAACAGAATACAGTGACAACAGGGGCTAAACCATAGAGGGAAAAAAACACAAAAGAAAAGAAATCACGTAGTACATTGAGAACAACAATAACAAAGAAAAACCTCTTGTATATGGTTCTTGGAGTTCATTTCACTTAGCATCATCTTATGTGATCATATGTATATAGCTATTGAACTATTCTGCTCATCTGTTAAGATTATCCTAAACATATACTAATTATTACAAATTATTACAAATAAGGGAAACCACAAGACCTATGTTTCCTTGGATCTGGCTTACATCACTTAATGTAATTTTTTCCAAATCTTTCCATTTCCTTACAAATGGGGCTGTGTCATTCTTTTTATTTTTGTTTTTGTTTTTTTGTTTTTTAATATATATTTTTATTGTAAAGACACTGTATAGAGGGGTTCCAGTTACATGAGTAAGGTAATGAGTACATTTCTTATCCAGCACTTTTACCCCCCCCCTTTGTCTTTCCCCTACCATCCCTTCCCTCCCCACCTCCCCAACACCTCCTTCCCTGCCCAAAGTTGTAAAGTTTGTTTTCAACATAGTGTCTTGTACATCTCATTGTTACAATGGGTCAACTTGTATCCTTACTTCAGCTTTTGTGTCATTTTTTCTGGTGGAAGCATAGAATTCCTATACATACACACACACACACACACACACACACACACACACACACACACACACACATACTACACTTTCTTTTTTATATTTTTTTTATTATTACACTTTCTTGATCCATTCATCTACTGAGGTGTTGGTTCCCTATCTTAGCTATGGTAAATAATGCTGCAATAAACATAGTAGCTTTAGTGTGGTCTTGTTTGTGGTCATTTGGGTAAATGCCTAGAAGTGCGCTTGCTAGCCTCCATACTGCTTTCCAGAGTGGTTGAACAAGTTTACACTCCCATTTGGCCACATCCCCTCCAGCATCTGTTGTTATTAGATTTCTTGATTATAACCATTCTAACTGGGGTAAGGTAGAAGCTTAACTGTTGTTTTGATTTGCATTTCTTTTATGGCCAGAGATGCTGGCAAAATTGGTTAAACATCTGTAGAAAACTAAAGCTAGATCCTGAAATATCACTCTGCACAAAAATCAATTCCAAATGGATCAAAGACCTCAAGGTAAAAGCAGACACCCTGAAAACATTACAGGAAGGAATAGGAGAAACCCTAGGGCTCCTTGGCACAGGCCAAATTCTTCTTAATAAAGACCTAGAAGCACAACAAATCAAAGAAAGGTTGGACAAATGAGATTGCATGAAACTTCAGAGCATCTGCTTGGCAAAGGATACAGCTAGCAAGATCAATAGAAAGCCCACCGATTGGGAGATCTTTACTAGCCATACAACAGACAAAGGTCTCATATTTAAAACATACCTAGAGCTCAAAAATTAAAACCCCCCAAAAAATCCTCAAAGAAACAACTGCCCCATTAATAAGTGGGTTATAGAGTTAAAGACAGACTTTTCTGAAGAGGAAAAAAGAAGAGCAAATAGAGTTCAAGTCCCATGACCAACCAAAAGAAAAAAAAAAAGAATGGCCAATAGAAACATGAAGAAATGCTCAATATCTCTTGCCATAAAGAAAAGAAAATTATATTATCTTTAAGCAATTATACAAAAGGGTTTCAATTCAACATGTCAGTTTATGATTGCAGTGAGTCTGCTCAATGCCTTCCCTTCCATTGCCCCCCCCCAATCTATCTCTCTTTTCTTTTAAAATATTTTTACTTTTTTCTTAGTGCTGGTCCTGGAGCACTATTCCAGAGCATGGTCTATTCCTTAGCTATTATTGCTCAAGGATGGTGCCCCACCATGCAAACCATAGTTCTACTTCTGGCTCTTTGCTGGTTAATTGGAGATGAGAGTCTCATACTGACTTCAAAGTGTAATCCTCAGAGCCCAACCTCCTGAAATAGCTAGTACTATGAGACACTGATTCCAAGCTCTCTTTTTATTTTTAATCACAAATTTGACTGACATTTAAAAAATGTTTTAATGCAATGAACAAATATTCCTCTTAAAACAATCACGAATTCATTTTCTGGAGAGATTTCAAAATCATTACTGTTTTTCTTTTTTTTTGGGGGGGGGTCCGGTCGTGGGGCCTGAACTCTGGGTGTGGGCGCTGTCCCCCAGCTCTTCAGCTCAAGGCTAGCGCTCTACCACTTGATTCACAGTGCCACTTCCGGCTTTTTTCTTTTTCTTATGTGGTGCTGAGGAATCGAACCCAGGGCCTCAGGCATGCAAGGCAAGCGCTCTACCACTGAGCCACCTTCCCAGCCCCTCATTACTGTTTTATATTTTTTCTTTACTCATTAGTTGTACAGAAGGGTTACCTTTTCATAAGTAAGGTAATGAGTACATTTCTTTTTGGGACAATGTCACCCCTCTTTATGTTTTCTCCAGTTTCCCCCTCCCATTCCTGCCCACAAGTTGTTTTTCCACATAGTGTCTACTGAGTACCATGACTGCATTTATTGTAGCTCTTTCTTTGAATGACAGATTTAGGACAAACTTATCCCTGGTGAAAGGTATCTTTTGTAAACATTCTGCAAAGAAATTAGAGAAAATGTCCCTTTATTCTAGAATACTTTTAACATTGACTCAGACTAAAGTTTTAAAATTGTTCTATTATGCACAGAATTAATATATGTCTCTGTGATAAATAAACTACATAACGTTGCTTAGACATCTGCTAAATAGAGATATTACCTTCTTCTTGATGTGACGATTGAAGAAGATGTGAAGCCACCTTGGAAGTGTCTGGCATAAAGTATGGTTGAGGACTGGTATAAATTAATGTGTTCAGCTGGTGTTGCCTATTCTTGACATTCTTCATCCTCCTGACTTTTTATGGCTCTGCTAATGTCTTTGACATCACAAAGTCACAACTGTCTCCAATTATGGGCAACCAAGGCTAGATATAAGAAAAGGGAACCAAAGATATAATCTTATTTTTAATACAGTAACTTGGAATCTAAACTCTACTGACTGGTTCAAAAAAGTAGAAAATGCTTTCTATTTCTCTGTTTCTATTTCCTGTTTCTCTCCAGAATTGTGCTGATGCTTCTCATATATACCATTAAAAGAACTAAATTAACAATTATCACTACTGTGTTTGAGCATAGGGTGTAAATTTGTAATGCTTTTCTATGGTGTATCAGCTAAGCATTTGCAAAAAGGGAGAACCCTTGACTTCTCTCTAGCAGCCATCTATTCCTGGGGGCTTATTTTAAATCATAATCTCCTTACCCTAAACTGGGAGATACTCCTATAACTTTATACAGAGATTTTGCAAAAAACAGTTCAATACTCTTCAACTTCAAGAATGTGTTCCAAATAGAGGAAAATAGAAACTGAATTAGGGGATACTGGTGGTCTAAAGCAATGAACACCCAAAGGATTAAAAAAGGTGGAGGGGATAGACAGATGAAACAAGCAAGTCAAGAGAAAAAGTTACAGGCTGAGAGAGACAGGTGAGCATCAATGGGCAGGCTGCAACAGAGAATGGAAGATGACAGCCTTGGTGGAGAAGGTTCTATCCTAAGCAACAAGTGCCTGAAGTTATTATCTGGCCTGGTTGCACAGTGAAAGAAAGGTTCTGGAATTAGGAAGATAGTGTTTTTAGTGAGGCTCCTTAGCCAAATAAACAGCAGCCTTCTGGCTATAAACCATAAATGAGATAGGTAGGCACCAGTGGCTCATGCCTGTAATCCTAGCTACTGAGGAGCCTGAGATCTGAGAACTGTGGTTCAAAGCCAGCTCAGGCAGGAAAGCCTATGAGGCATTTATCTCCAATAAACTACCCAGTAAAAGCCAGAAATGGCACTGTGGCTCAAGTGGTAGAATGCTAGCCATGAGCACAAAGAGACTCAGAGGTAATGCCTAGGCCCAGAGTTCAAGCTCCAGGACTGGCAAAAGAAAAAATAAAAACTCTAAAGGAGAAATTAACATTTTTATGACTCTAGTACTTTTCTTTTTTAAATATATGTATTATCTTTAAGTAGTTGTACAAAGCAGTTGCCATTCACCAAAACAGTTCATACAGTGCATCTTGATCAGTGTCACCCCTCCCAACATTCTCACTCATCTCTCACATTTCTTTGTTATCTTACATTGGCTAAAAACAAGCAAACAAATACCTTCAAAGTGCTCTTGGTTGCTGGAGCCCAAAGGTCCTCTCATGCTCATTCCTAGCCTTTCAATGAGTTGAAATTGTGTGAGCAAGTTTGTAAATATTAGTGTTCTTCCTGTTCTCTTGGATGATCCTGCCCCCTCCATGCCTTATCTGCCATTATTTAGAGAGCCCTAGCAGATCAGCATTCCTCCTACTTATTCCTTAATGGCAGTGTCATTCAGGGACTTTCATCTATTGAAATGTAGTGTCTTGGATTTTTCTGCCCAGCTGGAATCATGACTAGACTAGAACCACATCTTCTCAATCTCAGCCTCCTATTTCACTTGGAATAGCAAGCATATAATTACCGTGCCAAGGTATGGGCTAAAAAGGGGGATTGTGAAGTCTTTTGCACAGTCTAGCCTTGAAACATGATCCTTTCTGCGTGATCAACAGGCATCCAGTTTACACTTAGTATTTCTAACAAAACCCAGCCTTCTCTGGGGCTACAGCTCTCTGGGCCATACATGGAGCAGCATGGTCACATGAGTTCCATTTTTACCTCTAACACTGCCTTACTTTAGACATTGACTTTTTGTGTTTCCCTGTCTTAGCTTCAGCATCTTTGTCTTTAAAATCGAGAGATTCAACCTAACAATTCCAGAGGTTTTTTTTTCCAGTCCTAACAGCATAGATGAACTAAAAATCTATGAATATAGCTACCAAGATGTCTCATTTTGTGCAGCAAACCCAGTGTAAAATTAACAAGTATTTAGAAGTGATGCTAAACAAAACTAGAATTCAGTAGAGATATTACATTGAACAGAACACAATCTTCAAAAAGTAGACATCTTGAAAGGCATTGGAGGGGGTTAGCAGCAAAACTGACATAGTTAAAACACCATGCTATTTGTGAAATAGTAACACCTTTAGATTACTTCTTTTCGCAATAGGTCTATGAATCAAATGATAGTGATCAAGAGGAACAATCACTAAATAGCACTAAAACAAAACTGAAAAATAAGGTCATTCCAGATCTAATGGTTATTTTCTATTCTAGCATCAAGGTATTTAGGGCTATTGTGAATTTTTCCCTGGTGAGTCTAGGACACACAGGCTCCATATTGGGTTTTAGTTTTCTGTCATGGTGATGGTGAAGTATAGAAGAAACAAACGGATTTGGAATGCCCTGATTCAGTTCTCATGATAAGTTCTACTTTTACTACTCCTGTAATCTTAGGCAGAGTATGCTTGTCTCTGTACATTTCAGAGACAAATAAATTGGTAAACTGCCAACACATTGCTTTTGGTATCAAATTAACTAATGAAAAGAAAAGCATAATAAAACAATTATAGGACAAAAAACTGAGAAGAGAAAAAGAGTAAAAACATGACACAGAGATAATGGTAACCACTGTGTGAGTAAGTGGCAAAGTAGATCTCTTGCTGTTAGGCATTCCCTAAAGAACTTTTCTGCAGATAAGCATTTTCTTCTGGTCATCACCCTGGTCTCTATATTGACAAAGGTCTGTGCAGTCTCTGGTTTGAATGAATGCCAAGAGTAAATGTGGTCTGATTTAAGAGGAAACTGCCATTACCATTTAAAGTTCCCTATCATGCACTAGACATTATATATTAGTTGGATAATAAACGGTCCAAATATTATTTTAACCCCTGAACCATGTCACATTTGACTATCCCTTCTGATTGGATCAGTTTTTCCAGCTAAAGCTAAAATGACAGAATCTCCTCCACAATTCTGTTCCTTCTCCATTTTTGCACAATGCTGTTTTCATTAGGGTCAAGCACAAGATTTTCCAATCATTTAAAAATTGGAAATGAAATTTAATTTCTTTTCATTAGCATTGAAAACAGAACTTCTGTCATCGTTCCTGTCTACATCTTTTACATCTAAATCCCTGCTTGCTTTATGATACTATCATTTGTGTACACTTAACAAGGAAGAGGAACATGCCAGGCACAGCACTTTCCCATAATAACATGCAGGAATCATGTACACAGAAAAAGACTCAGCAGTTAAGTTTGCACACATTCAAGATCATATGTAGCCTCAGAAATTAATTTCCACCAGGCACCAGTGGCTCATGCCCTAATCCTAGCTATTGAGGAGGCTAAGATCTGGGGCTTGTGATTTGAAGCCTAACCTGGGCAAGAAAAGTCTGTGAGAATCTCTTTTCCTATTAACCACAAAAATGCCACAAGTGGAACTGTGGCTTAAGTGGTATAGAAATAGCCTTGAGTGAAAAAGCTAAGAGACAGTATCCAGGCCCTGAGTTCAAGCCTTAGTATTGTCACAAAAAGAGAGAGAGAGAAAGAGAAAGGGGGGACAGATTCATGGTCCAACAAAATGAATACCAGAAAAATGGCACTTGAAAAGTATGGGGGAGAGTTCAAAAGGCGGGGGTAAATGAACGAAGAAAGGAAGTAGAGAATGTAGTCATAATATTCAATGCATATCCTATGAAACTAAAGAAACTGAGGAGAGAAGGGGAGACTTTGGACTGTCAGGGGTGGGAAGTGGGCAAAAGAACTAAGAATGCTTTAACTTTTAACTCCAAGTCATTAGATAAGTTTATTTGTGCCTCTAATATATGGATACACATTAGCGTAGTCCTAGAAAATGGGCCTGTGAACAAAGATGTCTTAAGCCATTTTCACTGAAAGGCAGTAGGGTATGTAGTGCTTAAGACATGTGCTTAGAAGCTAGAGTACTTCGGAGTATCAAATCAATCTAAGCTTGGGCAAATTTCCCATCTGAAAAATAGGGTATACTGAAAAATAGGGTATACCCTATACTAAAGAGTAAATGAAATATTATGCCTGAAATATGTGGAAAAACACCTGACAAGTAGCAAGTATGAGCACAATGTCTGAGCACAATAATTATTACCAACACGTTGTGCCAAAACAGGCAATCACTGTTCAATAGATGCAATACCAATAGACTGGACCTATTCCCCTCAACTTGACACCCTGAGATCCTACACTACACTTTGAGCTTTACTTCCCACTATTAATTCAATAGTGTTTCCTAACCAATCACTATTAAGCTAATCTGAGTGCACCATATCATATTAGGTACTAGAGGGACAGACTCACTAAATTCATATTTCCCCTGGTTCAGACAGCCCATCTCCTACTAACCCTTAACTTTGAACTTCATTCAATTCTCTCTACCTAGAAAGCTTGAAGAACAGTTAGGACTCTCACTCCTGCCAAAGTACTTCCTTCAAAGTGCTTCTCTTCCATAATGCAATCTGACATTTCAACTAAAATTGTGTATCTTCATTATATATCCTACTATGATTTACTCTGTCTTAACATTTAATTCTATTTATGTGGAAATACTTTACCAATGCTGTGAACAGACTATGACTTTAGCTATCAAAAAAACTTAGGTTCCTAGCTATAGCAATAAGACAAGATGCAAACATAAATGGGACCCAAATAGGGAAAGATGAAGTAAAACTCTCCCTCTTTGCAGATGACATGATTTTGTATTTTAAAAATCCCACAGAGCTGGGAAAGTGGCTCAGTGGTAGAACGCTTGCCTTGCATGCATGAGGTCCTGGGTTCAATCCTTCAGCACCACATAAGCAAAAAGAAAAAAAGGCAGAAGTGGTGCTGTGGCTCAAGTGGTAGAGCGCTAGCCTTGAGCTGAAGAGCTGAGGGACAGTGACTAGGCCCAGAGTTCAGGCCCCACAACCAGACTCCCAAAAAAAATCCCATGGACTCCACTCCCAACTTACTCAAGCTGATTCAAAATTTTGGCAAAGTAGCAGGGTATAAAATTAACCCTCAAAAATGAATGGCTTTTCTGTATGTGAACAAAGGGAAAAGCGTGGCTGAAATCAGGAAAGCAACTCCATTGATAATAGCCCAACAAAAAATAAAATACCTAGGAATTAACTTAACCAAAGAAGTGAAGGACCTCTATGATGAAAACTTTAGGAACCTGAAAAAGGAAATCAAATCAAAACTTAGAAAGTGGAAAAACCTCCCATGCTCCTGTATTGGAAGGATCAACACCATGAAAATGGCAATACTTCCCAAGGCTATCTACAAGTCCAATGTGATGCCTATCAATATTCCAACCTCATTCTTCAAGGAAATGGAAGAGGCAATCCAAAAATTCATGTGCAACAATAAAAGACCCTGAATAGCAAAAATGATCTTTAAAAGAAAGAATAGTGCTGAGGAATATCAATACCAAATTTCAAACTCTATTACAAAGCCATAGTCATCAAAACAGCTTGGTACTGGCACAAGAAGAAATCTCAGAACCAATGGAATTGAAAACCCAGAAATGAACCCACAGACCTATAGCCACCTATTCTTCAATAAGGGAGCTAAAAAAATAGAATTGAAGAAAGACAGCCTCTTCAGTAAATGGTGCTGGCAAAATTGGTTAATCACTTGTAGAAAACTAAAGCTGGATCCTTATATATCACACTGTACCAGAATCAATTCCAAATGGATCAAAGACCTTGGAGTCAAAGCAGACACTCTGAAAATATTACAGGACAGAATAGAAGAAACACTAGGTTTCCTTGGCACAGGCCAAAATTTTCTTAATAGAGACCCAGAAACACAACAAATCAAAGAAAGGTTCGACAAATGAGACTGCATGAAGCTGCAGAGCTTCTGCATGGCAAAGGACATAGTTAGCAAGTTAGAAAGCCCAGGGATTGAGAGAAGATCTTCACTAGCCATACAATGGACAAGGGTCTCATATCTAAAATATATCTGGAATTCAAAAAATTAAATCCCCCAACAACAAATCCTCAAGGAAACAACTGCCCGATAAATAAGTGGGTTAAAGACTTAAAGAGAAACTTCTCTGAAGAAGAAAGAAGGATGGCCAATAGACACATGAAGAAAATGCTCAACATCCCTAGCCATAAAAGAAATGCAAATCAAAACAACATTGAGATACCACCTCACTCCAGTTAGAATGGCAAAAATCAAGAACTCTAACAACAACAGATGCTGGAGGGGATGTGGACAGAAGGGAACCTTACTTCATTGTTGGTGGGAATGTAAACTTGTTCAACCACTTTGGAAAGTAGTATGGAGGTTCCTCAAAAGACTCTACATAGAGCTCCCCTATGTGCAATCCCACTTTTGGGCATTTACCAGAATGATCACAAACAAGACCACACTAAAGCTACCAGCACAACTATGTTTATTGCAGCATTATTTACCATAGCTAAGATATGGAACAAACCTAGATGCCCCTCAGTAGATGAATGGATCAGGAAAATGTGAGATATATACACAATAGAATTCTATGCCTCTATCAGAAAGAATGACATTGCCCCATTTGTTAGGAAATGGAAAGGCTTGGAAAAAATTATATTAAGTGAAGTAAGCCAAGCCCAAAGAAACATAGGTCCCATGGTTTTCCATATTTGCAATATCTAGTATATGTATGAGTCAAGCAGAAAAGGTCAGATAATGTGATGTTAGGAAAATGAACCCTTAGATATATATTTTAATGTTTTTTTCTTTCATGCATTTGTTTCTAATGCATTTATAAGATTATTTCTTTGTTGCTTTGTATGTTCCTCCCCCACAGTATAACCCCTGCTTTCACTATATTTGATGTCAGTATAATTTGTGGAGGAGATGGGGAAAAACAAGTCATTTAAGGATACAGGTGGACCCATTGCAACAATGAGAAGTACAAGTTGTCATGTCGAAAACGAACTTTACAACTTTGGTGGGGGGGGGAGAATTGGGTGGGGGAGCAGAGGGAGACTGGGAAGGGATGTGCAGGGTAAGCAAAGGAAGAGGCTGCAATGCTTGATAAGAAATGTATTCATTATCTTGCCCATGTAATTGTAACCCCTCTGTACAGTATGTTCACAAAAAATAAAAATAAAAATTTAAAAAAATAAAAAAAGAAAATGTGAGATACATATACATATATGTGTATATATACACATATAGATACATATATGTGTATATATACACACAATATACATATATATGTACATATATATATACATACACAATGGGATTTTATGCCTCCATCAGAAAGAATGACATTGCCCCATTTGTTAGGAAATGGAAAGACTTGGAAAAAAATATATGAAGTGAAGTAAGCCAAGTCCAAAGAAACATAGGTCCCATGGTTTTCCTTATTTGCAATAAGGGAGACAAGTGGAAAAGGTCTGATAAGATGATGTTAGGCGAAATGAACCCCAAGATAAGGACATGTGTTTTTTTCTTTCTTGCCATTGTTTCTAACATATTTATAAGGTGATTGTTTTGTTGCTTTGAATGTCCCTCCTCCATGGTATAACCCCTGTTTTCTCTATATTTGATGTTGGTATAGTTTGGGAAGGGGAAGGGAAAAATCAAATTGTTTAAATAGGGATACAGGTGGACCCATTGCAACAATTAGATGTACAAAATGCCATGTTGAAAAATGAACTTTACAACTTTAGCGGGGGCGGGGGAGGAGGGAGAGGAGAGTGTAGTGGTAGAGATGGGAAGGCAGGGATGGTTACATGAGTAAGGTAATGAATGCATTTCTTGTTGAGCATTGTTACCACCTCCTTTGTTGTTCTCCCACTATCCCTTCTCTCCCCCACCTCTGTTACTCCTCCTCCCTCCAAAGTTGTAAAGTTCATTTCCAATATAGTGTCTTGTGAGTATCATTGTTGCAATAAATATACATGTATATGTGATATAGATGATCTCATTTCATGTCTTTTATAGCCCTGTACAATGATACTTCTAACACTGAGATCACAGATAGGAAAGCAAGCACAGTGAAGCTAACTTTTTTCAGCTGACCTAGCCAGAAAATAATACTATGGGAATTCAAATACAGTGTCTGAGTACAAAACCATGAAAATACTAGATATTTGTGATGCCTCAAGCCTGAGATGCAGTTTTTCATATTTTTTAATCTCTTAAATCGGTCTTTCAATTAATAAACTTATTTACTGCAATTACTGTTTGTTTCTTAGTGCTTCAAAATGCATGGTTCATTTCTCAGTCATCAGTACCTTTGAGTCAATTAATTTTTAATGGTAGCAATGTTTTTACTGCAGGTATCATTCTGCTTTACATCAATTAGTACACCTGATCCTTGCCAGAACCCTGTGGTTCAGTCTATTATTATTTTCATCCTACAGATAAAATGGGGCTTGAGTTTGTGAAGTAACTTGCCTCCTTCCCCTAGTTAAACAAGAGTGTAAGGAGACCAGAGTTTGAAGCCCACACATTTCTGATCCAGACTATAATCACCAGTACAAAATTCTGTTCTTTGCAGTGTAACTCTTTACCACATGCAATATCAGTTCTATCCGTGGCACTTTTCTATTCCAAAACACCTATAGGTTTGTTTGGACATTTTCCTATGGAAGTGGATTTCTTCTCTGAATCTCCATAGACCTACAGTGACCAGCCACAATGACTTCTTTTTTTTCTTTTTTCTTTTTTCTTTTTGGCCTCACAGGCCCAGAGGGTGATGTATGCTTATTAAATGTCATGGATTTTTTTTGGGGGGGTCCGGTCGTGGGGCCTGGGCCCTGTCCCTCAACTCTTCAGCTCAAGGCTAGCGCTCTACCACTTGAGCCACAGCGCCACTTCCGGCTTTTTTCTTTTTACTTATGTGTTGCTGAGGAATCAAACCCAGGGCCTCATGCATGCAAGGCAAGCACTCTACCACTGAGCCACCTTCCCAGTCCCAAATGTCATGGATTTTAACACCAAAATATGAAAGTAAAAAATGTAAGCATGTTCTTACTTTTCAGTTTTCTTCATCTATAATGTTTATGAATTATATTGTTTAATTTAGTGATTTTCCCATGAGCAATTTCACCTCTTAGAGGACAGTTGTTGATACTGGGAGACATTTGTCACACAGAGGTAGTTTTACTACAGGCATCTAATGGGAAGAAGCCAGAGATGATGCTAATGACCTGCAATGTAAAATGAAGGACTATTCAATCCAAAATATCAGCAGTACTAAGACTAAAAACTAAATAAATGTGGAGCACCTTTCTCAGCTTTACTCTTCTCATCTGAAAATCTGGAAGTTCAGAGTATAGAAAGCATCTTTCATTGAAAACCCTCCTATTCAAGTCATGACTTCCCTTCCAGTTAAGAGCCCTTTATCTCTACTGAGCATTTCCAGGGGCCGAAAATTTATAAAGCCTGGAGAATTACACCCACTTCTAGACCCATTAATCAAAAATCATAATAAGCATGCAACAATGTGGCTCTGGTTCTTTTGTGAGTGTGTGTGTGTGTGTGTGTGTGTGAGAGAGAGAGAGAGAGAGAGAGAGAGAGAGAGAGAGACAGAGACAGAGACAGAGACAGAGACAGAGACAGAGACAGAGACAGAGAGAGACAGAGAGACAGAGAGAGACAGAGACAGAGAGAGACAGAGACAGAGACAGAGACAGAGAGACAGACAGAGAGACAGAGACACACAGAGCGTGCACACACATGCCAATCCTGTGGTTTGAACTCAAGGCCTGGAAGTTGTCCCTGAGCTTTTCTGCTCAAGAATAGCTCTCTACCACTTCTGCCATAGATTCACTTCCACGTTCTTATTTTTTAATTTTTGTTAGTTAATTTGGAAATAAGAATCTCATGGAGTTTCCTAACCAGACTGGCTTCAAACTGCAATCTGCAGATCTCAGCCTCCTGAGTAGCTAAAGGTTCCAGGTATGAGCCACTGGCACCTGGCCACGGCTCTGGTTCTTAATAAGATCAAAGAAAACAATCTATCGTGTCAGAGGCTATGAAAAACAGTGTTTTTAAATAAATCCTGGCATTTTCCAACTGATTTTTCCTTCACTTTCAGTCTCCATTCACTAAGTCCTTTCTTTTCTTAAATGCAATTTTAAGCAGACTCTTTCTTACTTTTGTCTTGTTAGAGAATACTCAAAAATGTCAGTACTTTTCACTAATTCAAATTATCAAGGGAGAGCTAGTTTCAAGTAAGGAAATTTCAAAATTATTTTTAAATTATAAAATTTTCTTACTTTCAAATGTTTTCTTCCTCCGTCCATACAATGAGCACTTTTGAATCAATATATGAGACATAATAAACAAAAAATAAACAGAGCAGAGTGCTTGCACTTACAGAGACCACAGTCCATTGGAGAAGACACACATATCTTTTGTAACTGTGACCAAGGAAGTCACTGGCTGTGTTTGGGAAGCTGAACAGACCAAGGCTCTGCAGAAGAATCATTGTTTAAGCTGAGATTTGGAGGAATGAAAGAAGTTCCCAGGTGAAACAGAAAAGCAGCGTGTATAATCGTACTGAATTTGAAGGGTAGAAAGCACTCTGAGAACCTCCCATAGTCCAGCACAGCTCCCAGAAAGGGCCTATATAGAAACTGAGCATAAACACTGAGCAAAAAAAGCAATGATTGGGGCTGGGAATGTGGCTTAGTGGTAGAGTGCTTGCCTAGCATGCATGAAGCCCTGTGTTCAATTCCTCAGTACCACATAAACAGAAAAAGCTGGAAGTGGTGCTGTGGCTCCAGTGGTAGAATGCTAGCATTGAAAAAAAGAAGCTCAGGGACAATGCCCAGACCTTGAGTTCAAGCCCCAGGACTGGCAAGAAAAAAGAAAGAAGGAAGGACGAGAAGGAAGAGAAGAAAGGAAGGAAGGAAGGAAGGAAGGAAGGAAGGAAGGAAGGAAGGAAGGAAGGAAAGGAGGGAGGGAGGGAGGAAAGAAGGAAGGAAGGAAGGAAGGGAGAGAGGGAGAAAGAAAGGGAGGGAGGAAGGGAGGGAGGGAAAAAAGGAAGTGATCATTGCTATTGTGTGGGCCTCAAAGCTGTCCAAAAGAAGACAGACAGTGAGAACTGACTTAGGAAGATCACCAGCAAAGTAAAAAAACAAATTGCAGCTGGAAGAAACGAATTCTAGGTTCATGCTGATCATCACTGTAGTATGTGCTAGTTTGCAGAGAACAGGGCCTCCTCCAGGAGCATCTGGGAGGGTGGCCTGTTTAATGAAGAGTTTATTTTAAATTGAGCCTGTCAGGTTTTTTTAATCACTGTCTTACATTTTAAAAGACCATGGAGAACAGCTTCAGAGTTTATGGAGAAATCAACTGAGTGGCCCAGGGAGAGAAAGTGACATGTCGTTAGGAAGAATCTCTAAACATCCAGGCTTTACCATTCTCTACTGTTCTGAAATTGCTCTGACTTGTCTATAAAAGGCTGTTTTTATCATGAGAGCAATTAAATGCTTCTTTCTCTCTCTCCTTCAACTTTTTTTCCCTATCATTCACCTGAGGATCTGTTTACCCAATTAATTTTCACTGTGAAGGAAGAAAGCCTTTTCAAAGCAAAGGTAAATTTCAGCCTAGGCCATTGTCAGCCTGCTGGCTGATTCCTAATTAACTGAGATGAGATGAATGGAGGTTTGTTATTGAGCTTCTCAAAGCCCTTGGCTTAGAATGGATTACCAAGCATTCAGAAATGGAACACATGTTTTATCCTCCAAGGATCTGGAATTGACAATGGACAGGTGACAGGAAGCAAGAATCATCACTGGCTTTCTGCAGGACCTGGCTTGCCAGGTGTTTCCCAAATCTCTTACTAAATAGTGTAATAATAAAAGAAGTAGAGAAACATTTTAGAAAATGATATTGTTGGAACAGACTCTGAGCCCACCTCACATTTGTGATATTTCTCTCTGTATCTTTGATAATAATTAAATAGTTCTAAAAGTCCCAGCATTTCAATAGGCAGGGTTATTTCTCCAGAGAAGAGGAAATCAATGATGATGGAAGTAGTGTTATTATCATAGTCATCAGGAAGCATGGGGTTGGTTGTGATTTTACGGCCATAGGAATTAATGAGACCCCTACAATTTCATATGCCTTATAAACTGTTATTTTCATAACAAAATGAAGGAGCAAAAAAAAGAAAGTAAAATGGGCACACCAGGAAGGAAAAGTCATGGACAGTAGCTTCAAATTAGAAATGAGAGTGCTGAGGATGTAGTTCCGTGGTAAAGTGCTTGTCCCACATGGGCAAGGCTCTGAATTTTATCTCCAGCACATTTTTTAATAAGTAATATTAGGGGTTAATTTGTTTAAGGTCAGTTGTGACATCCAAGATCCATCTAGCCCCATGTACACTCTCTTTGCTAGACCATTAATACATACTCAGAGTCATGATCTACAGTGACATCAGTGCCTCCTTCAAAGGTCACATTACCTTTGGGGTACAGAGGGGGTCGCTTTTCTGGTAAAAGGGAATTCCATTATCTATCTACTTCTTTTCATTTATAAGTTATTTTCCCACCTTCCTTGGGCAAACTGTACTCTTCAACCTGTAGCTGGGTTTCCATGGAACTGGCCTGTGCCTGTTCAGACTACTTGCAACTTGGTATGAAAGATTATCATATATTATGGCTACAAACATTAGCTATGGCTATATTTTGGATTTCGAATATCCCACAAAGGACAAATGGTTGGTCCCAGGAGGGAGCGCTATTGAGAAGTTATGGGACCTTGTGAAAGGACACTAACTAGGTCCATATCCCAAAGGGTCAAATGGAACCCCCAGCCTTTCTGCTTTCTGTCATTTGCTCTCTGGACATAAGTAGTTTCATTCCACCATATTTTCCTTCTATGATGTGCTGCCTTGTTACAGACCTAAATTCTAAAGATTCATGGAACTAAACTAAAATATCTAAAGCCACGAGTCCAAACCACTTTCTCTCTTTATCATGTGATTATCTCAGGGACATGTCAAATGTCCCCCACGGGTTCATGTATTGAAGATGTCTGAAAGGTCTTTCCTACAGATTACTTACCTAAGAATGATCACACATGCACAGGAAGAAACACTGGAGACTTGAGAAGAACCACAAACCATACCACTGGACTTGCTTAAGTATATGGGCAATTTTAGAACAAATTGAGAACTCTATTAAAAAGTCTAACTTTGGTCATGGAAATTGTGATTTTTAGACTAAACATTATTTCATATTCACATAAAATATCCTAATAGCAAGACTCAAAAAGATTAGATTCAAGTAACATAACTATGTGTCAGAAACAAGTTCAAGAACATTTATAGCAATATTATTCAGCACCACTGATTTTAAAAAAGATTAATATCTAGCATATAAACACACATGTTAAAAAGCAGGAAAATATACCCATAAAGTAAATAAATCAGAATCCACTCAGAATTAAAATAAATATTAAAGTCACCAAAGGAGATGAAGATAGATATTATAAGTATACGATGTGGGAGAAGATTAAGAAAATCAGAGTCAGTCATAGTCCATATTGAGGACACACAAAGGCCAAGTCCTTTATCTGTGCTCAGGCATAGGTGCAGAACTCTGCACGGATCCTTCACTGTTCCTCAATCCTCTGACAGAACAGAGTATGAATTCCAAACAGAATTCTGCTTCCTTTGATGTCACAGCCACTGTCTCTTTTATCTAGGAGTGTGGTGGTAGAAGAAAATGGCATTGCCCCATTTGTTAGGAAATGGAAAGACTTGGAAAAAATTATATTCAGTGAAGTAAGCCAGGCCCAAAGAAACATAGGTCCCATGGTTTCCCTTATTTGCAATAACTAGTATATGTTTGAGACAAGCAGAAACAGTCAGATAAGTTGATATTAGGTAAAATGAACGCCAAGATAAGGGTTCAAATGTTTTTTCTTTCTTGTGATTGTTTCTAACACATTTATAAGATGATTTCTTTGTTGCTTTGTATGGCCCTCCCCCACGGTATAACCCCTGCTTTCATTGTATTTGATGTTGGTATAATTTGTGGAGGGGAAGGGAAAAAACAAATCGCTTAAATAGGGATACAGGTGGACCCATTGCAACCATGAGAAGTACAAGTCATGTCGAAAACGAACTTTACATCTTTGGTGGGGGGGGCGGGGCGGGGAGGATTCGGTGGGGGTGTGGGGGGGAGGATGGGAAGGGATGAGAAGGGGAAACAAAGGAGGAGACTACAATGCTTGATGAGAAATGTACTCATTATTTTGCCCATGTAATTGTAACCCCTCTGTACAGTATTTTCACAATAAAAAAATAAAAATTAAAAAAACACACAAACTTAATGTCAGAAAAATATAGATTTCTTCCATGGCTGGGATTAGTTTCATCTTGAAGCTAGTTTTCTTCCTTTTCACGAGGTGGCTGCCAATGGAAACAGGGAGTCTGTCTTTGTTCAGTTCTGTCTAATAGGAAAGTCTGAAAAATCCTCCACTAAGCCAGTCTATAAGTCTTCCCTCTTGACTTAAAAGAAACTGGTGAAAATAGATGTAGATTTTGTGGTGAACAATGTCTGCTCCATTCAACATTTGTCACAGATTCCTATGTTTGTGAGCTTCTAACTAACGTCAAATTGTATAGGAAAGAAGTCCTAACAAAGATATGAAGAGGTCCATATCTGTGAATACAAATATGTGATGAAGTCCATATCTGCAACTATAAAGACATTAATTAAGATTCAAAGAGATAAGAATAGCAGGAGAACTTGGAAAAAATATCAAAAATTAACATTGGCTTCTGTGATTTAAATATTCAGTGACATAGGTTGGAAGATAAAGAGAAAGTTGGTGGGAGTGTAAACTTATTCAACCACTTTGGAAAGCAGTATGGAGGTTCCTTAAAAGACTCCACAAAGAGCCCCCCTATGACCCAGCAATCCCACTTTTGGGCACTTACCCAAATGATCACAAACAAGACCACACTAAAGCTACCAGCAAAACTATGTTTATTGCAGCATTATTTACCATAGCTAAGATATGGAACCAACCCAGATGCCCCTCAGTAGATGAATGGATCAAGAAAATGTGGTTTATATACACAATGGAATTCTATGCCTCCATCAGAAAGAATGACTTTGCCCCACTTGTTAGGAAATGGAAAGACTTGGAAAAAATTATATTAAGCCCAAAGAAACATAGGTCTCATGATTTCTCTTATTTACAATAACTAGTATATGTCTGAGACAAGCAGAAAAGATGAGATAAGATGATGTGAGGCGAAATGAACCCCAAGATAACGACACAAGTGGCTTTTTCTTTCTTGCTATTGTTTCTAACATATTTATAAGGCGATTGTTTTGTTGCTTTGTGTGCCCCTCCCCCACGGTATAACCCCTGTTTTCACTGCATTTGATGTTGGTATAATTTGTGGAGGGGAAGGGCAAAAACAAATGGTTTAAATATGGATACAGGTGGACCAATTTCAACAATGAGATGTACAAGATGCTATGTTGAAAAACAAACTTTACAACTTTGGTGGGGGTGGGGGTGGGGGGAGTGTAGTTGTGGAAATGGGAGGGCAGGGATGGTAGGGGAAAATCAAAGGAGGAGGCAACAATGTTTGATAAGAAATGTACTTATTACCTTGCTCATGTAATTGTAACCCCTCTGTATGGTATTTTCACAATAAAAACTTATTAAAATAAAAATAAAAAAGAAAAACGAACTTTACAACTTTGGGGAGGGAGGATGGGAAGGGATGGGAAGGGGAAACAAAGGAGGAGGCAACAATGCTTGATAAGAAATGTACTCATTATCTTGCCCATGTAATTGTAACCCTTTTTACAGTATTTTCACAATTAAAAAAAAAAAGAAAGAAAGAAAAATGACACAGAATACAAATAAAAAAATACTTTTTTAGTAGTAAAATAAATCATTTTTATTTGGATACTTTCAAAAGAATATACATCTCTGGAAAATCAAAAATTCAAACCAAAAATTACCCTGCAAATCAAAAGAAGAGACACAGTTACTGAGCCTTTCCCAAAAGAACTTCTGAAAGAACATGAATTTTCCCAGTTTGGTTAACGGGACACAAGCCTATCCTTTATCTGCTGGGAAACAGCCCTCCCAGGCCGCAGTGGACTCTGAGTCATGAGAGAAGGGCTTGGCATGGGCGAGGCTCTGGTGTGGGCCCAGGGTCCGCGTGCGACCCTGCGGTCCACCTGGCTAGTTACTGGGAGGGGTCAGGCCTTCTCAGGTGTCATGAGCAGACTCACTACTGTGTGGATTTCGCAGGCAAGCCAGGGCCTGTTCCTCCTCGGGCCCTCCATGGCCGCACAGGGCCCTTCACTCTCCTCCCAGGACCTCCACCTCTGCACAGTCAAGGATGCTGGCCTCTAGGCCTTCTCCTCAAAGCTGCGGGCGGCTCCTGTGATCTGTGGGGTCAGCAGCACCGGCTGCAGTCCCTGCCTGGCCACAGGTAGGCAGCATGCTGTCCGCAGAGCCATAGGTTTCATGTGCAGTCACAGCGTCCTCGCTCCTTGCTGTCCACCCAGCCACTTCTCAGGTGGGCAGGAAGTTGTCCTCGCGGGAAAGGGAACGCCCCGGGTAGCATGCGCACAGTTTCCTAGGGACGCTAGGCCTTCCCTGGTAGAGATGTGCTCTTGGCCGAGTCGGGGCCGTGGATTACAGTGGGCCCAGCTCTGTGGGCTCCTGTGCCTCCCGTTTGATCTTGGACCTTGACTCCATTACTTCCTTTGCAACTAGATCTTCTCAGAGGAACTCTCTGTGCCCGCACCAACTATTGACAGACATCAGAGGAAAAGAAGCCAACCCTAATTAACACCTTTAAATTAGGCTTTTGGAGTTTTTTGTTTTCGTTTGGTTTGGTTTGGGTTTTTTGGTGCCAGTACTGGGGCTTGAACTCAGCTTTTTCTACTGTCACTTTACCACCTGAGTCACAGGTCCACTTCCCGCTTTTTGATGGTTAATTGGAGATAAGTGCTTCATGGACTTTCCTGCCTGGGCTGGCTTTGAATCACAATCCTTAGATGGCTCATTATCTACACCGGGCCAACATACAGATTTTTTTTTTCCTCATTCATTATTTAGGTAATAGAAGGAGGCAATAAATTTAGATAATACCAGGAGTTCTTTTAAAAAATCAACAATAGAACCCATTGTAATTCCATCAATTGTCTTTGGAGGAAAAAAGGGAACAGTATATAAATTTTAAAATATGATAATATTATATACGTCCTTAATCTAATACTTTATTTCTGCTTATTCCTATGTAAAATTTAGAGCTTACACTCAGTCAATAAATAGTGTGTACATTATATGTAATTACATATAGAAGGCAATCACTGATACACCTCCCAGTGATGAGTCATTTCTTAAAATATCATTAATACATTCATCAGAGAAAGGAAGATGAAATCAAGCTCCCAAGGCAAAAATTGAAAAGGTAATTGTTTCCAAAATTCAGACTTCCTCTGAGTATCCACAGGACCACCACTTGATCTTGATTCCCTATAAACGATTAACCTTTAAAGCTACTAGTACTTAGATTTGTATATGAGACATATTAATCTCAAATATATTCAACATGTTTTTGAAAATGTAGAAGTCTGTTTAAATGATAACAAAACAGTAAGAGTTTATTTGTATCTAGACATTCTCATGCTGTTAGGAAAAATGGGGGAAAACCCAGCTGATATATGTGTACAACATAGGAAAGTGCTCTCCTACAGTGTCCACAGACCCTTGAACAATGAATATAAAGATGGGAAGATTTTTTTTTCTTTTCAGAGTTGATAGGCAAGTCATCTATCCTCAAATTCACCTTGCTTAGAATGTCTGAAAAGGGCAAATTCAGTATTCTTGCTGCACAATGTATTCAATCACATGTCCGTTTCTGAGAGCAAATGTAAGATGCCTGTGATTCTAAACTAATTCCTTTTATTCCTTTTCAAGGCACAGCTGCTTCTATGCTAGAAAAAGGTATCTGCTTCCATCTTATTTTTTATTTATAAATCCAACTCCCTGTCTTAATCTTTCCCACTTCTTACCCAAAGCAAAATGGTTGCAAAGAAACTGAAGTTTGGCATTTCTTTTGCAAAATGCTTACTTTTTTACACCTTAAATACCCACATTTGCTTTGAAATTAAATTTAAAAGCTAGTGCAGTTAGTATGTCCAAAGATAATTACATAAGCCTATCATTATATCTAACTATACTAACTGAGTAAGTCATTGAAATAGTCAGAACTCTTTGATGTCAAACAAAAGAAATCTAAGCCAAATTAGCATATTATGTGAGGCAAGTAATAAAAATACATAAAAGGAAAAGGAAAGACAAAAATAAGCTCTAAACCCCACTCAGAAAAAGACTGGACCCTCTGTCCCAAGACTGTGTTGCTAAAATTTCCAATCTCCAATAAAATCACACAGCTTGTATGAGGAAAGAAAAGAAAAGAAAAGGATGGAAAAAGAGAGGGGAATTGGGAAATGGAAAAGGGAGGGGGAGGATTCTGGGGTACATGAGATCACAGATGAACAGTTAGAAATTGAAAGTTCAGTCTCCAATCATAAATCTAACACAACATTTACAATTATGTCCTCAAAGCTCACTACAAATTATTTGTGTTTGTTTAATTCAACTTACAAGCTTTTTTGACCATCACAAAAGGTAATAATGATAAATAAGCAAGCTGCCTTGAGTAGCAGTATGTGGTCTATTTTTTTCATCCTTATTATTTGGTATTGGTGTACCAAGGCTTGAACTCAGAGCCTTGCACTTGCTCATCTTTCTTTCTTAGTAAAGTAACCTTTCTACTATGTAAGCCCACATCTCCAGTCCAGCTTTTTGCTGGTTAATTGGAGATGAAGTCTTGTAGACTTTTCTTCCCAGGCTGGTCTCAAACTGCATCCTACAGATGTCAGACTTCTGAGTAGCTAGGATTATAAACATAAGACACAGGTGCCCAGTTTGGTGTGTGCCATAATTACATGATCCAAAGAAATAGATATATATTCTCCACAATTTATCTGAACTATAAATCAGAACTTTCTCCTTAACCTTTTTAAGTTAAAAAAAGTAACAATAACCTAGATAACATATATAAATCATATTTCAAATAAAATAACTCCTGTGTAAAATGTAATACTTCCCTGTGTATTAACAGGCTTTTACCTCTAGTTTTAGAGGTGAAATCTGTAAGTGAGTGAGTTCAGATCTTTTTGTGTATGTGTCTAAGAGTAGGGGAAGAAGATTGTCAGGGGATGAGAGAAAGATGTGTGCATTTGACAAATGCACAGGAAATCTAAGCTCAGTAAATACCATTTAGTGGGCTACAGTTTTCAAATGTGTCCTCATCTCATGTAGGACTTCATTTCCCCAGGGACATGGTCCATAGATTTGGTGACAGCTCATCACAACATCTGGAGCACAGAGATGCTCTCCCTGTTTGACCAGACCCCAAAATGAATGTCTATAATATCAGCAGGAAGGAGCTAAAGATGTGATCTATCACATTCAGCACAAGTTATCCTAATATAATGGTATAGTTATGTATAGAATATATTATGATATTGGAAAGGCCTGGAAAATACAGATAACATAAAGAAAACCTTTCATGAGATGGTAGTACATGCTACCTTTTGTAATTTGACATTATATTGTAAATATTTTTACATAATGAAATATGACTATATTATAAACATGACTACATTGGTACAAATGATAATTTTGTCGCTCTAATATGCCACAATTTATTTGATTACTGTTGTTTGATGGTGATTTTCATGTCTTTCTAATATAAATAAGACTACTAAACACACATCTCCATAAATGTTTTCTGTAGTATTAGTTTTACCTCAGGCTATTTATTAGCTGTTAATGAAGTATAGGATCAAAGGAGTTATGTAACTTTAATTTTTGATACCTATTTGATTTTAGCCAAGGTATATCAATTGTCCCTCTTACTAGAAGAAATTAAGATGATCATTTCACCAACCTCATCTGTCACTGGAGCTGTCATAGAAACAAATATTTCAAGTGAGATTCTCAAAATAGAGATTGAAAGTAGATTCCATTTTTACTTATTAGCTGATTTGGTCTAACAAAACTAGGATCCCAGGAACTAGTAGCTATTTTGATGAAGAGATACTTGTCACTGGAGTCCAGTGACTCATGCTTATAGTAATGCTAGCTTCTCAGGAGGCTGAGATCTGAGGATTGAGCTTTTAAGCCACCTGGGTAGAAAAGCCCATGAACATTATCTCCAACTAACCAGATAAAAAGCTAAAGTGGAGGCTTGGCTCAAGTGATAGAACACCAGCCATCAGCTGTAAGTAAGTAGGCCTCATGAACATGAGAGCTGAGTTCTAGCCTCAGTGCTACAACTTAAATGTCTATCAAAATATGTATAGGTACATTCTAGTATATACTTCTGAAGGCTATGTAAGCTTAAATGGACTGAGGAATAACAACATGATATAACAAGAAGACTATCCATAGGTCATTATTTTATTGGAAAAATATTAAGGCCGTAAAATATATCTATATAGATTTATACAGCTATATATTATCCATGGTTTCTTTAAAAGCAGACATATTTTGCATAATATATAGCAATATTCATACAAATATAAAAATATAAAATTATTTTATATCTGCCTTAAATGCCAAACTACTCTGAGTGAAATTATCTGGAAGGAATAAATTTGCCAATAGCTGTCAGCCTAGAGGTATGATTCAAATGATAAAGAGCCAGCCATGAGCATGAAAGCTGAGCAAGAGTATGAAATCCTGAATTCAAGCTCCTGGCACTAAATAACAAATCAATAGATCGATGGTAGATAGATAATAAGAAGAGAGAGAGAGAGAGAGAATATAAAGGGATTCCTTTTTCTTTCTTTTTTTCTTTTCTTCTTTTGGCTATATCAGACTTTGAACAACTCACTTTTCAGCCTCATATAGATGAGCTAGGCACTCCACCACTTCAGCTATAACTTCTAGCTCTTTTTCAGGTAGAATCTTACATACAGAGCTAAACTCGGACTGCCTTCTTCCTACCCATACCTCCTGCACAACTTGGATTACAGGCATGAATCAGCATGATTAGCTTATTTGTTGAGATGGGGCCCCACTAACTTTTTGCCTGGCCTTCCTTGGCCAACCTCTGCCTCCTGAGCAGCTATGATTACCAGTGTGACCCACTACACCTGGCATGAGTAGAGACATCCAACTTCTACTTGGATGTGTTTTTTGCAAGACATATATGTTACTTTTGTGATTATGTCCCAGAAACAACAAAGAGAGCACTCCTTTAATGTTAAAGTATTTTTACTACTTACTAAGGAAATTGCATTTTAGACATTTTAAAGCTAAGAAAACTTTTGCAAGGGATAGAAGAAAATATATTTTTACATTTACCTTAAAGATCTTGTAATATTGACCTGCAATGTGAAGAAATAAAAATAGTTCAGGAGCATCAGGCACCAGTGGCTTTCACCTGTAATCCTAGCTACTCAGTAGGCTGAGATTTAGAGGACTACAGTTCAAAGCCAATCCTGTATAGAAAAGACCAAAAAATTTCATCTCCAAAATAACCAGTAAAATGCAAGCATGGAGGCATAGCTCAAGTGAGAGGTTACTAGCAGATCAAGAAAGCGAGGCAAACATAAGGCTCTGAGCTCCATGCTTGCATTTTACTGGTACTGACATACGTATGTCAAAAGACTAAGATTTGTCATGATTTTAAAATAATACTACTTGTTGTCTTTGATCATCAAAGCAAGGGGCCTCCAAACAGGCCAAAAGAAAATCACTTTTGCTTTGGAGCATATCATCTCAAAAGAAAGTGGCCAAGATTTCAAGAAATGAATGAGGATTTTTTGTTAATTTGCTTTTCTCTCTCTCCTTTGTTGCTAATTTTGATTTCTATCCCTTCTGTCTTATATGTAAGTATAGCTGCTTTGAGGAGGATAATTGGGAGCACAGAAATGGAGGGACAAGGGTGAACAAATGCAACAGTGAACTCACTAGACACTATGTTGGAAATGAACTATACAACTTAGGAAAAGGGATGGGGAGGGGAAAAAAAGGATAAAATGAGGGAAGAGGTAACACTGTTCAAAAAGAAATGTATCATTACCTGACTTACATAACTGTAACCTCTCTATTAATTACCTTTACAATAGCAATAAAAACATTTTTAAAGTTTTGTGCTCCTCAGTTTTTTCCTTTCTCCCTATTAGTTTCCAAATATTTCACCACAATGCAACCTAAGGATGGGTTTTCCTTCAAGAAATGAAGCCAATATGTTAGTTTCCGGGAGCTGATAGCCCAGATTGGGGGTATAGAAGTATCTCTAGGAATATAACCATTTCCCTTTGTTAGCTCCTTATGAGTAATGATGACTTTGATAAATTAATAGTTTCTCTTCCTGCTACAAGCCAGATTCGTCAGTCATTCGTCATTTATAGTAGAGATTTTGGAATCCCTGTTAGAAAGGTTTACATGGTAATATACAACCTTCACACATGAGTTAAATGCTAGTTAGTAAAACGTTCCCATACAAAGAATGGAAACTGTGTTCTCAATCCATGCATTAACCCTACTGACTATGACTAACTTTTGATAGGGAGCTGCCAATCCATCCTTGAGTTCAGGTACACTTTCCATACATAGGTTGCATTCAGCCACCTATTTATTCTATGTTTTTTTAGCCTTAATAAATCCAGAAAATAATTTGTCTTTCTAAATATATTCTGCTGCCTATTTCTACCAATGCTCATTCTGTTCTTGGCTGCTCTGAGTGTAAACCTCGGCAATTTTTTCCTATTTATTTTAACCCAGTAGTGAGTCAGCTACGCTCAAGAAGCTGTAAACAAGGCATAGTGTGTTGTAAATGCCCCATTCAATTTCCTTGCCTGGGAATGCAGGAAAACCAAGCAAATGGTGGTTAATGAGTGTATTCAAGGTATAGTCTAGTGAGCTGAGTTTGCTCAGTCCATGGTCATTATTTTTGTACTTAATATATGCATGGAAAATTTCACACCTACTTAATATATTCATTAAATTCTCATACTCACTTAAAATATTCATGAAGATTGCTTATATTCAGTCCCACTGTGGTCACAAAAGTTATTGCAAACAGATAAGTGAGAAAAGTAATCTGAAGCTAGAGTTCAAAAATCAGAGCAGACTATATTTAATGAACTTTAACTCGCCAAACATAATGCTATACTTCACACATAAAATTTATGAAGTGAAATATTTGTTTAATCAAGTCATTTCTATTAAAAAGAAATGTTATCAATAAAAGATTAATTGAATTCCATCAACCAAAATATTATTCTCTACAAAAAAATGTGTCAACATGGTGTTTATGTGTAGAAATAATTACATAGAGTTACTATTCATATAAATTTTTTCATCCTGCTTAGAAAATAAATAGGTTTTATCAGAAGTTTACCATATACTCACCAGGCATTTGTGCCTCATTCCTATGAATCTTATCTTCCTAGGAGGCTGAGATCTGAGGACTATGGTTCAAAGCCAGCCCAGAAAGAAAAGTTGATGACTCTTATCTCATATTAACCAGTAAAGAACACAAGTCAATATGTGGCTCAAGAGATAAGAGTTCCAGTCTTGGGCAAAAAAGCTAAGGGACAGTGCCAAGGCCTTGAATTTAAGCACCAACACCAGGGAAAGAAAAGTTTGCCATGCATATCTTATGATCCAGCAATTCAACTTCTGAAAATTTATCTTACAGGTAAATATAATTGTAAACAAAACAACAAATGCACACAGACACATGCTAAATTTCCTTATAATCAAATAAAAATAATAAACTGTACTATATATCTATTACTAAAATACTAATCAAACAAGTGACATTACTTCTATTTATTTGGATTATAACACAGATTGTGCTGTCATTGACACAAAGCTACATATGGTAGATATTTATGCCAATACAGAAAGTTCTGAACTATAAGTTGACACAAGAAAAAGCAAGCAAAGACATAGAAAAGTAATATTCTATGTTGTGTAAAAGTAAATATATACACATTGATGATTTGTTTTCTGAAAAGATACACAAGAAATAGTTGATGATAATTAATCATGGATTTAATGAGGGAGATCTAAATTTATTATCAACTTACTGTTCAAGTTCTGGTTGTGTGTTAGTGTCTTTTTTGCATAAGTGCAAAATTAAAAACAAAAATAAATGATGTCATTATTACAAAGGTTGAAAGAGTGTTAGTGACTGTTAGCTCAAAAAAGAGAAGAACAAATGTTTTACTCAAAAGCATGCAACTCTTGAATGGTACGACTGCAATCAGGACCAAGTTCTTTGACTTCAAGATCTTTTTCCAATGCTCTGATATATACATATATACATACTAGCTGCCACTTATCCTCTACTACCTGCAAAGCATAAGAGGCATTACTTTAGATCTTTTACAGAAAGTATTTCACTATAGCTAAAATATGGAACCAACCCAAATGCTCCTCAGTAGATGAATGGATCAAGAAAATGTGGTATATATATACACAATGGAATTCTATGCCTCCATCAGAAAGAATGACATTGCCCCATTTGTTAGGAAATGGAAAGACTTAGAAAAATCTATATTAAGTAAGCCAGGCCCAAAGAAACATAGGTCCCATGGTTTCCCTTATCTGCAATAACTAGTATATGTCTGAGACAAGCAGAAAGGTCAAAAGCTATGTACATATGACCAAATAAGATGAGATTAAGCTAAATGAACCCCAAGATAGGAACACAAGAGATTTTATCTTATAATGTATTATGTGGGGTTTTTTGTTCCTTTGTATGTTCTTCCCCTATAGTACAACCCCGGTGGTTCTGTATTTGATTTCAGTGTCCTGGATCTTGTATATACATTTTTCTAATTTGAGGAGGGGTTGGAAAATAACAAAATACTGAAATAAGGATACAGGATGGCCAATGTAACAATGAGATGTACAAGACACTATGTTGAAAACTAACTTTACAACTTTGCGGCAGCAGGAGGGGTGAGGAGGAGAGTACTTGAGGAGGGAAGGGATGGTAGGGGAAAATCAAAGGAGGGGGTAACAATGCTCCATAGGAAATGGACTCATTACCTTGCTCATGTAACTGTAATCCCTCTGTAGAGTATCTTTACAATAAATATATTTTTTTTTAAAGAAAGAACCTTTCAATGTAGAGCTTGAAAGTGTTATTCATCTTTAGGACCTTAATACTACACTGAGCAGAATAAGTGATCTAGAGCACTAGATCATATATATAATCTCCATTATCTCTATTACTTTAAATAGGTAGAAATGGCCATTTCTTTCTTTTTTATTTCTTTTGTTGTTGTTGTTGGTAATGGGGCTTGAACTGTGGGCCTGGGTGCTGTCCCTCAGCTCTTCAGCTCAAGGCTAGCACTCTACCACTTGAGCCAGAGAGCTACTTCCAGTTTTCTGGTGATTTATTAGAGATAAGAATCTCAGGCCTTTCCTGCCTTGGCTGGCTTTGAACCACGATCCTCAGATCTCAGTCTCCTGAGTAGCTAGGATTACAGGCATGAGCTACGGATGCCCGGCCAGTCATTTCTTTTTATAGAGAAGGAAACCAAGGACCTTGCTAATAATCTCACAGCTGGTATGTGCTCATCTTGGGAGCTCAACTCAAAATTGTCCTCTTCTTGAAGCTCTTCCACACTCTACTAATTAATACACGAATGCTCTGAAAGAACCTGATTTAAGGTTGTTCTAAATTATTATAACTTCAACTTTAGCTATTACTAAAAAGAAAAAAACTTTGTGTTCTACATATTCTCTTCTCCTTGATTCCTGAGCCAAAATCTTCCATAACCTGCACTGTCTATCAATATGCAAGGTCCTGGACTTCTACAGAAGAAATCAGTCTTAAAAACATCTGGAAAGAGCAATCAGATTCTATATGTACATAGCTACTACTTCTCTTTGGAAAAAAGTCATGAAAAATCCCCAAATAAGTCTGTGTTAAAAATTAATATCTACCACAGTAAATATATCTACTATAGTAATTACTGTATCTAGAAAATAACAATTAAAATCTATCCCTTTAAAAGGGGGCTCAACAGAGTTCCTAGGGACAGGCATTTTGGTTTTAAGACTTAATCCTCAACTCACAATTTTTTCACCATCACCACTGTGATTCTAATTGTCTTCACCAACAAAGTGAGAATATTTCAGCTTATTGAACCTACATGGTTTGGTTTTGTTTCTTTTGGGGGTATGGAAATATGCTGTAAAAGTTAGCCTTGTATCTTTTGTATTCGGTTAGAATAACTTACTATAATGTTTCCTACAGTGTAAGACTGTTGGTATACATGTTTTAAGTTTTTGTATGTGTGAAGAAATCTTTATCTCAATTTCACTTTGAAAAAACATTTTCTCTGAGTGGAGAATCATGGTAGATAAAGTTATTTTGTTTCTGGGTTTTTTTTCTTTTCTATTACTTTGAAAGTGATGTTCCACTATTGTCTCACTTATGATGTTTCTTAGGAGAAGTCTCTATGTGTACTGATTTCGTGTTTTTCTCTTCCCCATGAATTTTGAGCAATCTGACCATAAATTGCCTTTTTGTGGCTGTTTATGTTTCTCATGCTTGCAACACATTGAGCTTCTTAGATTGATCAATTTGCAGTTTTCATAAAATGAGGAATTTGGGAGCCATTATTTCTTCAAGTTTTTTTTTCTTCAGGAACTATAATATGTAAGTTGTTCCACTGATCACTGATACTGTTTAGTATTAGTAGTGAGATTTTTTGGGGGGTGGGAGGGTCCGGTCGTGGGGCCTGAACTCTGGGCCTGGGCGCTGTCCCTCAGCTCTTCAGCTCAAGGCTAGCACTCTACCACTTGAGCCATAGCACCACTTCTGGCTTTTTTTTTTCTGCTTATGTGGTGCTGAGGAATCGAACCCAGGGCCTTATGCTTGCAAGGCAAGCACTCTACCACTGATCCACTTTCTCAGCACCAGATTTTTTTTTTTTTTGGCCTGGGAGCTGTCCCTGAGTTCTTCAGCTCAAGGCCAGCATTCTATCACATTCTAGTGGTTAATTGGAGATAAGAGTCTCCTGAACTTTCCTGCCTGGGCTGGCTTCAAATCAGAATCCTCAGATCTCAGCTTCCTGAGTAGCTAGGATTACAGGTGTGAGCAACTGGTGCCTGCTGGTTGTGAACTCTTGAGCAGGTATTTGATCTCCCACTTTATTTTCACATCTACCGTAAGATGCTGAGACTATCTCCTTCCCAAGGTTTTTTGTAATGTTTATATGAGCTAAGCCACACAAATCACTTATCACCATAATGTAATAAATACTAATCATTTTTAAAAGACAAAGTCTTTTATCTCATCACTTTCTCATTTAAAGAAATAGACTATAAAGAAATAAACTATATTTAATATGGCTTCTGCTTTTTGTTGTTGTTATGTGGTTATGGGACTTGAACTCAGGGCCTGAGTGCTGTCACTGAACTTTTTTACTCAAGGTTACCTCTCTACCCTTTGAGCCACAGCTCCACTTCTGTCTTTTGAGTGGTTAATTGAAGGACTGGCTTCAAACCAGGATCCTCAGTTATCAGCCTCCTGAATAGCTAGGATTTCAAGCGTGAGCCATGCCTGCCCTGTTGGCTTCTACATTTGAGTCAGAGTTAATCATAAATAATCTCCTCTAATAAAATCCCCTACAAATAGTCACTTTCCTGCTCCCTTTGCTCTTCTCCTAAAAGAAGTCAATACCTATTATACCATTCAAATGACTGAGCAGAATTTAAAACACAAACTGTTTTGGAGAACATACTTTACATGCCCTAACTAACATGAAAAAGGCCACCTGGGACCAGGAAAAGAGAAATGCTGAGCCTAGTACATTGCCTTACTCACAGACACAACCTAGATTCAGGAAGTTATCAGGTTTTCCACATGTCTCTCAAAAAGTTCCTGGCACTTCTGATACCAACTATTATGATGACAAATAAGATATCCATTACATAAACAAGCAGATCAATCCAAACCTCTGTTCAAGCTAAAGAAAGAGACCTGGGGGGGTAGGGGAAGAGAAGATCTAGGATTGTGCTGGAACCTTGTTTGATTTCACATTGAACAAATGCTATTGGTCACACCCTGTCTGTATCTGTACCAAGATCTTCATAAACCTTAAATCAAGGCTGTGATTCATTATTACCCAGCAAACGTTCATGCCACACTCCATTCAAAGTTCATAGCACCTTCTGTTGCTCCTTTGATGGGTAGAACAACTTCAAGCAGGAAACTCATCTCCATTAGCCCAGAGGCTGGCAGCAGCCCGCTAGAGCTTAAAATCTGAATCAAGGATGCTTCAAAGAGAAGATTATTTTGCTAGTGTTGCAATTTCTTGTGGCAACTGTGGCAGAATATTTCCTATGCTTTATAATTCAGAACAGACGTAACTCCCTCTCAGAAAGCCACTGCAAAATTGTGTGAGAGATGTAAGTTTTGACAGCCACCCTTTTTTTATTATGAAAATACTGTACAGAGGAGTTATAATTACATGGGCAAGATAATGAGTACATTTCTTACCAAGCATTGTTGCCTCCTCCTTTGTTTCCCCTTCCTATCCCTTCCCATTGCCCCTGCCCCGTCCCCCCTTTTTCCCCTTCCTCCTCCCCCCTACTGCCAATGTTGTAAAGTTCGTTTTACAACATAACAACTTGTACATCTTCTTGTTGCAATGGGTCCACCTGTATCCCTATTTAAACGATTTGTTTTTTCCCTTCTCCTCCACAAATATGCCAACATCAAATACAGTGAAAGCAGGGGTTATATCGTGGGGGAGGGACATACAAAGCAACAAAGAAATCATAAATACGTTAGAAACAATCTCATGAAAGAAAAAACATTCCATGGTTTCCCTTATTTGCAATAACTAGTATATGTCTGAGTCAAGCAGAAAAGGTCACATAAGTTGATGTAAGGGGAATGAACCCCAAGGTAAGTATTCAAATGTTTTTTTTTTCTTTAATGCAATTGTTTCTAGCATATTTACAACTTTGGTGGGGGCGGGGAGGATCAGGTGGGGGAAAGTGGGGGGAGTATGGGAAGGGATGGGAAGGGGAAACAAAGAGGTGGCAACTAATGCTTGATAAGAAATGTATTTGTTATCTTGCCCATGTAATTGTAACTCCTTTGTATGGTATTCTCACAATAAAAAAGAGAGAGAAAAAAAAGAAAAGAAAAAACATTTGAATACTTATCTTGGGGTTCATTTCGCCTAACCTCAACTTATCTGACCTTTTCTGCTTGTCTCAGACATATACTAGTTATTGCAAATAAGGGAAACCATGGGGCCTATGTTTCTTTGGGCTTGGCTTACTTCACTTAATATAATTTTTTCCAAGTCTTTCCATTTCCTAACAAATGGAGCAAGGTCATGCTTTCTGATGGAGGCATAGAATTCCATTGTGTATACATACCACATTTTCTTGATCCATTCATCTACTGAGGGGCATCTGGGTTGGTTCCACATCTTATCTATGGTAAATAATGCTGCAATAAACATAGTTGTGCTGGTAGCTTTAGTATGATCTTGTTTGTGATCATTCTGATAAATGCCCAAAAGTGGGATTGCTGGGTCATAGGAGAGCTCTATGTGCAGTCTTTTGAGGAACCTCCATACTGCTTTCCAAAGTGGTTGAACAAGTTTACACTCCCACCAACAATGCAGTAAGGTTCCCTTTTGTCCACATCCCCTCCAGCATCTGTTGTTATTAGAGTTCTTGATTATAGCCATTCTAACTGGGGTGAGATGGAATCTCAATGTTGTTTTGATTTTCATTTCTTTTATGGCTAGGGAGGTTGAGCATTTCTCCATGTGTCTATTGTCCATCCTTTCCTCTTCAGAGAAGTTTCTCTTTAAGTCTTTAGCCCACTTATTTATTGGGCAGTTGTTTCTTGGAAGATTTTTCTTTGAATCCTACATTTATGTGTCATTTTTGTCCCCAGCTTGATCTTTCTGTCTTGCTTTGGGACCTGTAAACTCCCAACACATCCTGGACATGTGCTATTCTCCTTTTGTCTGATTGTTGAGCCTTATCATGTAGAAGGAAGGAGTGCATGCATGCTTCTTTCCTCCACCTTCTTCAGATGGCTGCTGACAATCCATTCCTGGCATGTTGGAGCATCAGATGCTGGAAAGCCCTACAAAGGAAAAAGAATGATTCTGTTCATGGTTTGGCTTTAGTTTGATGCTTTGCAGAGGGAGTAAGCAGGGCAGCACATTCTGAGACTGAGCATTAGCTATAGCTGTATAGATCCTTTTATGACCATGCCATTTACTGCTGTTATTACCAGTTCAGCTGTGCTCTTCCCTTATTTGATCCTATTAACAAAATATCTATGGTCATCTGAGACTGATACCAGAAACCTTCTTGGCATCAAGTGCTATATTAGATGAGATACTTCCTAATAAATTTATAAATCATCCAACAGGGGACAATTTTCAGATCTAAGCTTTTGGAGTATTGCTGGAAAACATGAGAATGGAGCTAAGAAAGTTTTGTTTCTATCAGGTGTCCTAGAGCGAACCAAAGGTCGAGGAAGTATCTCTATCCAGAGTTTTCTTTCCTCACATTCCCTGGTCCTTCTCAAGTAATCTCTTCTACTTGTTCCCTGACACCTGAGTCTAATTGACTAAGAAGCCCCACTGCCTTGGAAAACAGAAGCTTTGTCAACTTAAATCCAGTCAGAAAAGTCCCAAAAGCAAAAGAATCCTGAAGGTAATAGGAGCATAGGGATACTTTTCAGCATCTCTGCCAGGTATCATCAATTGAGTTTCACATATTAAACTCTCTTCCATATGACACATAGACTTGTTTTGATCTTGTCAGTCACCATTAATGGCATTAACTGGAATTTCTAGTTTCTGTTGATGTAGACCAGTGCCTGGGAACTCTTTTTCCTTTGGCAAAGCCTGCAAAGATAACTGGAAGATATCAGTCAGTCAGTTGTAGCCTCAAACATGGCGTGGCCCAAGGTCCTATTTGTTACTTTATGATTAAATACAATACTACTAAAAACAATCATTTCTAGGGGGAAAATGAGCCAAATGACTAACCCACTCTCTTCAAAGTATACTTCCCAAGTATTCTAACAAACTACAGGGTAAGGGCTGGGAAGGTGGCTCAGTGGTAGAGGGCTTGCCTTGCATGCCTGAGGCCCTGGGTTCAATTCCTCAGCACCACATAAGAAAAAAGCCGGAAGTGGCGCTGTGGCTCAAGTGGTAGAGTGCTATCCTTGAGCTGAGGGACAGCGCCCAGGCCCAGAGTTCAGGCCCCATGACCAGACCCCCCCCCAAAAAAAGAACTCAAACTACAGGGTAATTAAAGAAAATGTGTATAAGGGTTTTATCGGTCATCCCTCTGAATCTGAGCATGTTTGTGACCTACCTCTAACCTCTACAGTATCTGGTAGATCAAAGGTTGTAAGATTTTTAAGGCACAGGAAAAAAGATGATATAGATCCTATATCTCCATAGAGACATTCATTTGGGGCTCTGAGACAGGAAGAAATTTAACTTATTTGGAGTTTCTATGCTGTTGGAAAGTCCCTTTTTCATGGAGAGGCCATATTAGGTATTCTGGGTAACAGAGCCAGCTCAGATCAAAGGTGATGGCCAATACCAACTACCAGTCATACATAAGTCAAGCCCCACCCATAAAACCACCCTTGCCATCAAGAGGTGAAACAGCAGAGGTGAAACATGGTGCCTTGTCTGGAATTCTGATGCAAAGAATTTATTGGCACCACAAAATGTTGTTTATGCTTCTATGTTTTGCATTAATTTATAAACAGCAGTAGGTTTTCATATTAAATAGTGTGATGCACTGTTTAAAGTTAGATGCCCTTCAGTAGATGAATGGATCAAGAAAATGCCATGTGTGTGTGTGTGTGTGTGTGTGTGTGTGTGTGTGTGCGTGCGCGCGCGCGCGTGTGTATTCTATGCTTCCATCAGAAAGAATGACACCACCCCCATTTAGAAGGAAATGGAAAGACTTGGAAAAAATCATATTAAGTGAAGTAAGCCAGACCCAAAGAAACATAGGTTCCATGGTTTCCCTTATTTGTAATAATTAGTATAATTAGCAGATGAGCAGACTAGATCAATATGTATATAGGACCATATAAGATGATGCTAAGTGAAATGAACTTCAAGACATGAACACAAGAGGTTTTTCTTTATTGCTGTTGTTTTTAATGTTCTATGTGATTTCTTGTTTCTTTTGTGTGTTCTTCTTCCTATGATATATCCCCTGTTGTCACTGTATTTGATTTTGGTGCCCTGGTGTTGTATATATACATTTGTTTGAATTAGGGAAGAGAAGGGGAGCAACAGAATGGTGAGAAAGGACAAGGTGGGAACCAATGCAACAGCACTATTCACAAAACCATATGTTGGAAATGATCTGCACAACTTGAGTGGGGGAATTGGAGGGAAGGAAAGTAAGAGAAAAATGAGGGAAGGGATAACAAGTTTGACAAGAAATGTACTTATTACCTTACTTATATAACTGAAACCCCTCTGTACATCACCTTGACAATAAAAAAAAAAAAAAGACTTCAGCAAAATTCCACCTCCACCCTTCACATGGAATTAGCAAACTACTTAACCACTCATACCAACATGTTTCTGATCTGGAAAGTAATGGAAATAAAACTCCTGATAGAGCTTTTGTAAGGAGAACTATGGAGAGAGAATTCCTCCCAGAAGATTTTTCTTTCTCCCCAGCCACTCTTCCATGTTCTCAGTTCTGATGAGCCAATTACTATCAATGATACTAATGAAACAAACCTATTATAGTTCATCTGAAACCTGGCTCATTTGTAGAAATAAAGAGCAGCTTGAGGGGGGACTGCCTTGTCCAAAAGAGAACTAAGTGGTGGGGGGTGAGGGGAGTGGGGATCATCCTGGCCAACTGATGGGTGGGACTTCTTAGGATTAAGATTTGCACCACTGTTATAATTAGAATCCAGCCTCAAACTAGTCTCCTAGGCTCTACTCGGTGGTAATGCTTCTTAAACTTGCAGGTATCTGTGAATCTTTCATAATGCACACTTTCATTCTGCAGGTCCCAGTTCATTTCCAATGAACTTCTAGATGATGACTACATGGTTGTCTACCAACACCTGACCAGCAAGTTGCAAATCATTATCAAAGTTAGCACAACTCATTCAATCGCTGATGCATCTCCACCTTCACCTGATTATCAGAGCACACACTGCTGATAGCTTTTCAGATCCAGGCCCTGACTTCCACCAAGAAGCTCACATGGCTTCAGGGTAAATGCATTCATTTCCACCTGCAGCCTTCTTTTTTTTTATTATTAATAGGGTTTTTTTTGGGGGGGGGGGTCCGGTAGTGGGCCTGAACTGTGGGCCTGGGCACTGTCCCTCAGCTCTTCAGCTCAAGGCTAACGCTCTACCACCTGAGCCACAGCGCCACTTCCAGCTTTTTTCTTTTTGCTTATGTGGTGCTAAGGAAGTGAACCTAGGGCCTCAAGCATGCAAGGCAAGCACTCTACCACTGAGCCACCTTCCCAGCCCTAATAGGGTTTTTTTAATTGTGAAAATACCATACAGAGGGATTACAATTACATGAGCAAGGTAATGAGTACATTTCTTATCAAGCATTGTTGTCTCCTCCTTTGTTTCCCCTTACCATCCTTGCCCTCCCATCTCCCCGCCCCCCATCCCTGCCAAAGTTCGTTTTTCAACATAGCATCTTGTACATTTCATTGTTGCAATGGTCCACCTATATCCCTCTTTTAACAATTTGTTTTTTCCCTTCCCTTCCTCAAATTATACCAACAGCAAATACAGTGAAAACAAGGGTTATACTGTGGGGGAGGAACATACAAAGCAACAAAACAATCACCTTATAAATAAGTTAGAAGCAATAGCAAGAAAGAAAAACCATTTGAGTCCTTATCTTGGGGTTCATTTAGCCTAACATCAACTTATCTCATCTTTTCTGCTTGTCTCAGACATATACTAGTTACTGCAAATAAGGGAAACCATGGGACCTATGTTTCTTTGGACCTGGCTTACTTCACTGAATATAATTTTTTCCAAGTCTTTCTATTTCCTAACAAATGGAGCATCTGCAGCCTTCTTATGTGAATACATACAACTGCCTACTCTTCCTTGCTGATTTTCTCCTGCAGACTTCACAACAATCTGCAAGCAGGGATGAATCCTTCTTTTGCCATTAGCATGAGAAAAAGGAGAGCCCCAAGGGCAGCCATAGAACACAGATGCTCTAACTTCAGGCTAGCAGATATTAGCTTGCTGTGGTAATACAGCTACATATCACCATGCCACACCTGACCCGAGTGTTAAATAGACTGTTGGTTGGCAGTTATTTGGAAAAATAAATTCTAATGAGATCATATGAGAGACTCACCTCAGCTCTTTTATTCAGCCTTAGATATTAATTATGAGGAAATGAGGGATGGGAAGAGACATACGAGGCATTTATATGTTCTCTTTGCTATATAAATTCTCTGCTATAGACAGTCCAAGCTACCTGCTATTCATCTCACTATATTTATAAGCAAGGGAACAGAGGCCCAAAAGCGTGACATAAATTTGCTCTAACTCACACAGAAAGAAGCAATGGAGCAGACTTCAAGGTGATGTGTCTGATTCTAAAGCTATAATCTCCCCCTTAGCACCTCATGCTTCTAGTCACAGTATTTCATTGATGTTCTCTGTCAGCCAGTGAAGTTGTATCAATTTAATGGATTGTCTGATGTATTGACAGATTGGTTGATAGTGCTGGCAAACATCAATGTATCTTTTGGCCAAGTCAGCTCAGTTTTCCAGCCAACTTTTATGGATTCAATTTGACCTATATCTTACGTGCTTTTGCTTTCAGGCCAGTTTTTACAGTAGAAGAGTAGCCTTCAGAACCCATACTTCTCTGGGTTCTGCCCCTTGAAGATGTGTGAGGACTGTCTCATTTATTGAGTTTTGCTTGAGACAAAGTAGAAAACCTATTCCAAGGCACTGTAAGCCTCGAAATGCAAATAAACTTGAATCTTTTTATTCTGAACTTGAAGCTTAGTATGTCCTCACTGAAGAGCAACACTAGATTTTAACAACACATGAAACCAGCAAAGGGAAAGAGAACAACTTTTGTCCAGAAATTTATAGAAAAGAAGTCAAGATTTATGAAAGAGATACAAGATGTCAGCATACTGGGGAACCTAGGCAAAGAAAATTGGGGAGGCAGATAGGCTTGTTTATTCTAAGGCTTTAGGGAAAGGCCCTTTCATTTGCTCACTGTCTCCGGTTTCAAGAAACAGAGTCAAGCTAGCTTAAGACAAACAGTTCTGATTACAAGGAATTGAGAGTACTTTATAGAATGCAATAGTAGGAAATACAGTTGAGTCAGCTAAGACCTAGAAAAGCTTTGATCTGCTGGCCCTCTGTCCAGCTAGCTGGATTATGCCATGGTTTCTTGTCTCAGCTATAAAAATACTAGCCTCTGTCTCTCTCTGTCTCTCTGTCTCTGTCTCTGTCTCTGTCTCTCTCTCTCTCTCTCTTTCTCTCTCTCTCTCTCTCTCTCTCTCTCTCTCTCTCTCTCTCTCTCTCTCTCTCTCTCTCTCTCTCTCTCTCTCTCTCTCTCACACACACACACACACACACACACACACACATATACTTTCTCTGCAAGACTCTTCCTTCCAAGAAACTCATAAAATCAATTTGAATGGAGCTTTGTGTTGCCATGATGTTCACTGTAGTTGCAACATAATCTCCCAACTCCCCTACCCTTTTACATCCAACAACATCTGGATCTCTTGGTCCTAATTTTGGAAAGAGAACTTGATATACATTTCAGGTTGCATTATGACTGAGAGTTGAAGTTATTTCATACAAACATTATTCTATCCTTTCTGGAGTCTGAGGTGGCAATAGAACTTGAGGAGATTTTTTTTCAAGTATGACCTTAGAGATTCTCCAAATATATCTACTATATACTCAAAGCAATGGGGGGTCAAACTAGCCAAGACAGAATCTAAACAAACAGAACAGAACATAAAAAGATAAAACCCAAAGTGCTTATATCCTTCCTTCTTCTCCTCTTTTCTACAAACTCATTGCATCTGGAACCTAACTCTTCCTCTACGCCTACATCTGAGAGCTACTGTATGTCCAAGGGCCTCCAGTGTCTGTCTATGAAAGGTCAGTAAAGGGATTCCTTCCCTCCTTGACTCTTGAGAGTTATGTAAGGGCCTTCTTTGTGCCAGGCTTTGTGCTTGGCTCCAGAGCTATGATCTGTGCCAAGCAAAAGCACTGTAATTGCAGGGAATACGGACTAGTTAAAACAATTACTCTATCACAGAAATTTTTCTATGGCAAGGTGATTCCCATATCCTATGGTGGTGTTATGGGGCTCTAATGTCAGCCATGTCAAAATCTCCTGGGTTCTGCTTAAATCATACATTCCTAGATATCTTACTGTAGGCATACCAAGTCAAGCTATGAGTTTTGCATCATTGTGACAAAACATCTGACATAAACAACTTAAAAGGAGAAAAGATTATTTTGGCAAATAGTCTCAGTCCATGATCTGCGGCTGTGGCAAGACAGAACTTCATGTCAGAGGGCAGGTAGATCAAAGCTGCCTATATGCTGGTGACTGGGCTGGGAGGAGGAGGAGGAGGAGGAGGAGGAGGAGGAGGAGGAGGGGGAAAGAAGGAAGGAAGAAAGGAAGGAAGGAAGGAAGGAAGGAAGGAAGGAAGGAAAGAAGGAAGACAGGAAGGCAGGAAGGCAGGCAGGAAGGAAGGAAGGCAGGAAGGCAGGAAGGCAGGAAGGCAGGAAGGCAGGAAGGAAGGAAGGAAGGAAGGAAGGAAGGAAGGAAGGAAGGAAGGAAGGAAAGAAGGAAGGCAGGAAGGCAGGAAGGAAGGAAGGAAGGAAGGAAGGAAGAAAGAAAGAAAGAAAGAAAGAAAGAAAGAAAGAAAGAAAGAAAGAAAGAAAGAAAGAAAGAAAGAAAGAAAGAAAGAAAGAAAGAAAGAAAAAGAGGAAGGGAGGAAGGAAAAGAGGAAGGGAAGGAGGGAGGGAGGGAGGAAAGGAGGGAGGGAGGGAGGGAAGAAATAACCAACCCTTGGGGTTAGAGGTGTGGCTCAGTTGATTGAGTGTAGTGTTAGACAGTGAGTAAAAGTCTCAGATACCCCCCTCAAAAAAATTAAAAAAGAAAGCAAAAGTAATATTAACAAAGGACATCAGGAGGGAGGGAAGGAGGGAAGGAAGAAGGAAGGGAGGGAAGGAAGAGCAAGGAAAAAGGAAATGAGGGGAAAGGAGAGAAGAAGAAGAGGAAGAAGAGAGGAGGAAACCAGGGTCCTAATATGATCTTCAAATACACCTTCCATCTAGGCTCTGTCTACTAAAGTTTCTTTCAATCCATGAGCCCTTGGGGTCAGAGTCCAGGAAAGGGAGCTTCAACAAGCCCCAAGATAATCTTATAGGTAAAGTAAGGAGGCCAGGTCTGGCAGGTGCCATATTGATCACATGGTGGATGGCAGGGTCTGGCATCTTGTCTTCATGCTGGGGGAAGGAAACCACCCCATCACCTGCCTCCCAGGTGATGGATGTGCTGGGACCCCAGGAGGCAGAGGCAAGCACTTAGCTGATAGGTTACTAAATCTGTCAGTCCAGTGCCTGGCCGGGAATTTCCTGAGGATCTGCCCCCTGTGCCAACCTATTTAGCCCGGACCAGCCTAGCCACCAGACTCCATGCCATGTTGTCTCCGTGTTTGTGACCTGTGTCTTATCTCCTGGCTCATCTCCAGTCATATGGAGTCCCAATTCAGCTCTCCATTGGATCTGAATTGGGTTGTTGGTATTGTTTTTGTTATTTCTTTCCTCTTTAGCATGTTTCCTAGCTGTGTTATGTGTATTTGCGTGCTACAGGCCTTTGTAACAACTGGCAGCTTGCAGCCTGTTAACTATATAATAAAGACTTCAAAATTCTATATTTTAAAATGTGTCTTCTAGGATGATTTACCTTATAACATAGGTACAATTTTTACAAAATGTCCAGTGAGATCGTGGGGTATCCATGGTCTATACCAAGAAAAAAATAGGGTGAGCATGCAAACTATATCAAGACTCTGAGGGCACAGATAGAGCTATTTGAGTGAAAGATCACTTGTAAGAAGGCAAATTATGTGTCTAGAGCCAGACTAGAAAGTGCCATGTATGCAAAGCTAAAACAAGTTTCCTTGGAGTCCCTCAAAACAGCTTCTCTAACTTACATTTGCCTTAATGCCTTTTCTCTGTAATTTACTTTTCCTACCATTTGTTTGGCCCACAGAAGGGCTCCAGAAGCTCAAAGAAATAGCTCATCTAACAGAACAGTTGAAATGAAACTGTAACAGAAAGCCCAGCACTGGACCAATGCTATACAGAGAGGACAAACACATCCCTGAGATCTGCCATCTTCCAAGACTAAGGCAAATGGAATTCATTCCTCTAATATCTAACATATATGAAAGACTGAGGAGAGGAGGGGTGGCCTTAGCAGGAGAAAGATATTATCCCTGTGTACCTAAAAGTCCAAGAGCTATTTCCCTGTTTAGAAGAGGCTGCGAGTCTCCAACAACCTCCACCCCCATGCTAAGAATTTCAGCTAACTTACAGTCACCTTTTTCTGCCTCCTTCCATCTGAGGCCCTGGCATTTCCATTCTGAAGTCTTCCAAATAGCCCCATGCAGTTAGACTAAGAGCACAAGCCTCCACCCAGAAATGTTCTTTCTTCCTCCCTACCCCCCACTCCCCTTTTATTGTCAAAGGGGACAATTTGCCTTTAAAATAGTTACCTGAGGTGTGATTGATAGAAAATCGCTACTTGTCATTTCCGGCTCCATGGGAAATGCCATTCAATCAAACTTAACTAAGCCTTTTATTTCCCATATTTGCTCCTTCATGAATCGGGGCCTGTCAGCCTCCCATTTTCGAGACAGCAGAGAGCCTGTGACCTGTGGCATTCTTCACAGAGCAATTCCAACAGCCCAACAGCTCACACTTCCAGATCCTTTTATTCTCTACCGATTAAAAGACACCCTCTCTGAGTTGCATGTCCAACCCTATTTAGGGACTATTTAGAACAAAGGAAAAGCTTAATTTTCTGTCTTGGCTCCTGTGTGCTTTCTCTGTCCTCCTCCAGCCCGGGACACCACAGGAAACCCAGGATTTTCAGAAGTTTGCTCTCTGGGCTGCAGACAGGATTCCTCACAGATAGTCTGGGACACGTGAATGTGGCCAAAAACAGGGCCCACATGAAGGACAGGTACTTTGGGATCACAAATGACTTAAGATTTAGATTTTGACTCTCTCAGAAACTAGCTGTTTTACCATTCGATTTATTTTCCTAAGGAAATGAATAGTCTCATCTATAATATTGAAATGGCATTAGCATCTGTCCAGTTTGAGGAGAAAACACAATCAAATGGCTATGGCAGATGTTTATTATCAATTTTGTTATCCATTGACCCCTTCTACAGGGGAGGTTGGAAGAACAGAACCTCCCTTTTAAGGCAAAGTAGAGTCAGATGGTCCAGTTCTGGGTGAATTCTGAGCTGGGCACCAATGGCTCATGCCTGTAATCACAGTTCAAAGCCACAGGCAGGAAAGTCTGTGAGACTCTATTTTCCAATTTAATCACCAAACAGCTGGAAGTGGAGCAGTGGCTCTAGTGATAGAGTGCCCCCTGAGTTCAAGCCCTATTACCAGCAAAGACAGATAAGAGGAGGAGAAGGAAGAAGAGGAAGAAGAGGAAGAGGACAGGATTTACTAGTATTGGACAAATATTAGTTCTGTCTTCCTCCTCTTTCTCTTATGTGTCTTCTCAAAGTATATGAAGTCCTGATCTTAATATGAACACTATATCATTTGCATTCAGAATGGAATGTGACCTTGAAATCTTTCTTTCCTTTCTTCCCTCCCTCCTTCCTTCCCTCCCATTCTCAAGTCAGATTGACAGGGAATGACAGGCCAGCCAATCAGCTATCCAACACACAGAGTCAGGCTTATTCTACTCTCCATTCACAGCCTTGCCTCCTTCCCCTCCACCTCATTCCTTCAGCCTGTGTGAAGGTTCCCCATCCTCAGTTCCCAGCTATATTGCTCCTTCCTCTCCTGAAATACCGTCCCTGATGTGATGAACCACTGGCAGGAAGGGAAAGAGATTGTGTGGGACACAGACGAATCTAGAGGCCCTGGGAAAGGCAAGGCAGGGAGTTTTATAATCAATAATAAGAAACATAGTTCTATGGGGCAGAGGGAGAGCAGCACTGGGGCTTAGTGTGGCCCTGGTAGTCATGAAACTAGAACTCTGGAAGGCAAAGTCTACCTAGGGGATACCAATGATGAGAAGATGCCTCCCTCTCAGCAATACAGAAAATACAACGCACATGGTGGTTCCCAATGTTCCAAAGGCCAAGAAAAGGATTAATACAGCCAATGCTTTGAAAGACTGTCCACCACCTCAGTTCCACATACTTGAGGAGAATAGGTGAGTTGACGAGCAATGGAAGATGAGATGACAGAGTTGGTCCTTTAGGCAGATTCCTGGGATTAAGGAACCATCGCACTCATCTTGGGTAAATTGTGACACCTGCTGGCACATAATGGCAAAAACCTGGGTTTTACTTTGATAGAAAATTGCTGGGGCTATTACAGCTCACAGACAAAGCAGGTTCTAAGCTAGTGAGGTGGCAAGCTTTTCTCAAGGCTCTGTGGTCATGCCCATATTCAACTTCCCAAGGCAGTCATTGTTTCTGAATACTGAAAGGGCAATGGCAGTAGCCAGAAGGGGAGTCATGAAAGGTCTTGACTTTTGGGAGGCTTTCCTTCCTCCTTCACCCTGGTTAGCCTGGCCCTTGTGATGTCCTGAGAGCATGCCCTACCTCAAAAGCCCAAGAAATGCTACACAACCAAAAGGGTCAAGTCCCATCATCCCTTTATTGGCTGGGATGTGGGGTAAGCTTCCAATCACTGCCGAACTGTGTCATATTCTCCTATAAGAAGAGAACACTAACATTTCTATAGTCCTTATATTTTTAAGGATTAAATAAAATTATATATATATATGAAACACTTGGAAATTTGTCTGACAAATAAGCTATTGAGAAAGGTTTTATTATTATTTCTGAAAGTATTCATTCAATATCAATCCCTCCTACTAGACTACCAACGTCAAGAGGCACAGATTTTGCCTTTTTTGTTCATACCATATCCCCTTGTATCTAGCAGAAATATCTTAAAACATTTGATTATATAAAACACAAATCATTATGGTTCCTACTCATAGATGTTTTAGTCTAGTCTGTGTTGCTATAACAAAATACCTGAGGCTGGGTAATTGATGAAGTAAAGAGATTTATTTGACTTATGACTGCAATGGCTAGAAAATCTAAACTACATAGCTCTAGCATTCTAGTAAGGGTACCCTATCTATACCAGAACATATGGAGAAGCAGGAAGAGAAACAACCACAGTCAGAAGGGACCAAGTACAAGGGATAACTTCGCTTCAATACAACTCACTATCATGAGAACTAATCTAGTGTTATTCCCTCCCTTGGAAGTGCCCCATGTTCCAGTTACCAGCCATGAGGTCCCACCTGTTAGAGATCTATCACCTCTCAGTATCACAATATTGAAGAAATAAGCTTCAATATGTGTTTGGGTGGGGGCATATTACACTTAAAGTCATAGCAGTAGGTGTTGAAAAGATGGGAGGAGATGAAATCTTACTCAGTAGTAGCAATTAGCAGCTACTTTACCTATTTATATAGTTACATATATATTTGCATGTGTAAACATTCAGTTGCTATTGCTATTGTTATTAGTAATAATAGTATAAGTGAGATAAACACTGTGTTTGGAAGTATCATGGAAAAGATAGTAATTACATTTCCTTGAGAACAGAAGTCCTGCCTAGTGGATAGATGCCTGAGCAGAGTTTTAAAGAATCATGACTCCTCAAGAAGGCTTCATCATCTGATAAACTTTTCTCTGCCCTGTATAAAATAGAAGACTGTGTGCTCTATCATGGGCTTACACAAATAAATATTACAGCCTGCTTTCTAGGAACTTACAGTCCTGCTGAGAATAATATCTTTCTCCTACACTTCAGGGAACTTTGGTGCACTGAGAAGGAACCTAATCCTGATGGACAGATCAGATGCTTGTGGGAGGAACTGATGTGGAGTAGGGATGTAGGCCCAGTGGGGAGTTAGCCAGAGGGACACCAGGACAAAGGGAATGTAGGTGAGTCTGAGTGCTGGGGACCAGCAAGGTGCTCTATTTAATTCTGGCTTAGGATCCATGGACAGGTTCGGAAAGTATGGAGCGGGAAGGAGAGGTCAGGTCAGGAGCTAGATAATGAAGAGCTTTACAAGCTTTGTTATTATTGGATTTCATCCAGTGAGCCATAGAAATTGTTGAAGGATTTCTAAAAGAGAGAAGAGTAGTAATGTGATCATATTTGCATTTTAGAGAGGGCACTCTTAAGACAGTCAGATAGCAGCTGTGAAATGAATCAAGAGGCTCTTGAAAGAGTCCACACAAGCCACAGGTCATAACTAGGGTCGTGGCCTGACTTAATGTAGTGCAAATGATGGGAGAGGCCTGAGTTACCTCAACATCTAATTGGAAAATGCCATCCACAGGATTTAGGGAATCATTTTAATTGGGAAGCAAAAGAACACATGAACCATGATTTTGTTTGGATGACCAGGTGGACTATGGAGCCACTCAATGACTCAGAGACAAAAAAGAACAAGTTTGCAAAGAGAAAGTGACTAGGATGGACTTGTATAAATTTTATTTAAGGTTCCCAGGGCGGGGGGGCATGTTAATTGTGTCACTTAATAACATGTAGTACAGTATATACTCCTGCACAGACCATCTGACAGATGATACAATTAACCTAAGACTTTGTCTTTCCAATCAATATTCAGCACTGACCTTGGTTCTCTCCAGCTTCCAAAGGATTTTTGTCACACAGTTACACTCTTCACCTTCTCTAGCTTTTCTTTGGCTCCCTACAAATCCCACCAAGAGGGTGTCTATGGTTATTAGGCAACTGAATCTCCAGCCAGTTCCTTCATGAGTGGGGCAGGAGTCCACAGCAGGGATCAGAGCCAGAAGAGTGCATGGAAGAGTCATCAGCATAGAGCTTGCACTTGAGAACCTTAGTGTCCCACCTAGGGACACACAGAGGGGTAAAAAGATTTAGACACAAGCGTAGAAACAAGAGTGAGGCAGTAAGACAAGAAATGCTAAGAATGAATGAGGAGTGGCCAGATTCATGGGGAGAAAATCATGCACCAGGGACCTCTCACTGTCTTATTTTGCTCAGCGATGACAGACGAAATAAACAAACCAACTACAGAGGGTTATTGTTAATATTCAATAAATCCAAGGTGGCAGGTGCCTAGACAGGCCTGACCTATTGTGAATACTCAAACATTATCAATTGTTGTTGTTCATAGTACTAAAGGATCAAAGGAAAGCCTTAAAAAGCAAGGTGCTGCAGATACAGGAAAAGTAAGGATTTAGCAGAGGAATGAAGTTCATGAAGTGGAGCAGAGCACTAAAGCAGAGTTTAGCAGAGTTTAGTATCACCTCCTTCACTGCCACTGAGAGAAAGTCAGAGCCAAGTACTAATGGATTCTGTTTCAGACAAATTGCTCTTTAAAAAGCTGAATTAAGAAGTTGATAGAGCCTTGGGTTTTCTGTAAAGTAGAAAACAAGAACACCATCTGAGAATGGAAGAAGGAAGTCGTGGGATGGAACTAGAGTTGTACCAGAAGAGTAGGGAAGCCTGGCATTGCAGCCACAGAGAATGGATCTAGAGCATGTTGGTTTGGGGAGGCATCTCAGATCCCCTAGACCATGTGAATAGTGCTCTCCATGGTCTACAAAGGAATGGCCTTGATTAGAGTTTGGATTGTCCCAACATAGATTTTGTTCACAATCTATGACAGGAAGTTAAATGAAGAAATTCTTTAAGAAGATGACATGCTGGACTAGGAAGTGCAGACTGTGTGGGAATGATACACACCTAGGAGAAAAAGAAAATAGTAATCAAAAGTCTGCAGTCTACATGTGCACATCTGAGGGAAGTTAGGAGGAGGGCACAGAATCAGAGGGAAACGGGAAAAAATACAACAGAGTAGCCCATCAGCTGCACTGAACATTAATGAAAATGAACTAAGCAACTCAAGGGCAGAGATGGAAGGGAGGGAATAAGAGGGAAAGAAGGAACACCTTACACTAAGCAAAAGGAAAGAAATGTACATATCACCTGATTTGGAAGAAATAGTTGCATTGTAAAGTTTATAGAATTCACAAACTTCATAGACCATGATAATGGCAATTTGCTTTGTGAAGGTTAAAGTATGTTTGTGACTTTAAGTATCACGATCCCACGAAACTGTGAAATTGGTGAAATTTATGTAATCACTTAATCTCAATAAAAAATTATTTTTAAAAAATGTCCAAGGTCTCAGTCAGAAGGCACACTGAAATAAAAAGATGACAGAAAGGAGAAATTGTCAAAAAGAGTAGATGGTAAACAACAGAGTCAAAAGTAGTGTATGATATTGATTTGACTGGGCCACCAATTGACTGGATAGCTATTTGGACATGATTTCTCTGTGTGTCTATGAGGTGTTTCCTGATGTACCATATTTTAGGGGACTTAAGGAAGTAGGTTTTCTCTGCAATGGAGCTCAATGGATTGAAGACCTGCCCAAATAGAACAAAAGGTAAAAAAATGAATAATTCAGGAATTTCCCCTTTCGAGTGGGGATATTACATCTCCTCCTTTCCTGCCCTCAGACTGAGATTTCCACCATTAGCCCCCCTTGTTCTCAGGCTTTCTGAGTCAGACTAAATTATAGTATCAGCTTCCCTGGGTCATCAGTCTACAGATCCTCACATCCATAGGAGCAAGTCTCTCATTTATATGCAAGTTCATGTATAGTCAACTGGTTACTATTGGTTCTGTTTCTCAAGAAAGCATAGATTAAAGAGAGCCACAAATTCTCTATTTCTCCCAATAAGAACTGGAGCCTGATTTTCTTTTGTTTAAAACTCTGGACTGGCCACTATGATTGTCTTGACCAATAAAAATGTGGTAGAAACTATGTTCTGAGTTGACAGAGACTGAGTCAAAAGAAAAATAGCTGTAGTTGTTATCAGACCTCTGGTAACTTTTTCTTCAAATCTGACCAAATTCATGAGAAATAGAGCTATTCTGAAGCCAGCCATGCTTAGTCCACACAGAGAGGCCTACAGAGACCTTAAGAGAAATATACCTGACCAGCCCTCTACCATTCTAGGCCCTGTTACTTTGCAGCTCAAATCTCAAATGTCTTTTTTTTTTACAATTTTATTTTTATTATCTTTAAGTAGTTGTACAAAGGGGCTTCAATTCACCCTGAGTGTGATACATTTTGATCAACATCACCCCTTTTATCTTTTTCTCCCATCTCTCTCAACTCCACCCGTCCCCTCAATTTTCCCAGTTCTATTTTCACATGTATTATATATTCACATATTATAATTGCATTCTCAAGAACAAAAATAAGTTCTCCTGGCTATTCGCTCAAACATGTAGATTCACAACTAATGGTTTTTGTTCAGACTGGTTAAATGGCACAGTCTAGACTGAAGACAATAGCCAGCATGGCCACCATGATGTAAATAACTGAAGATGGATATGAAACTTGATGGTGTCCAGAGGATTAGATGGGGAAAAGGGACACAGAGGGAATCAGAGCATAGACAGACTGAGAGAAATCTTGCAGAATGTACAAAGCACTTAAGAGAATAGTTTTATTCTCAGGTACCATAGAAACAGCTGTTTTTATTTAAATGTATTTATTATATCTAACTGTGCAAAGGGTCATACTCAGCCATTCTTTAAATTTAGTGTCTGATGTTTCCCTAGGTGACCATTTCAGAGATTTGAAGTAATAAATTACATTTGTTTAAAATGGTTTTCTTAAATATAGATGTTCTATTACTAAACTAATTTCATAACCTCCTCCTCAACTCCCATGTATTGCCACATATAGTCTTGTTTCTCTTGTGATGACAAACACTCAACAAGTCTGTTGAATGAGCATCTGCTTTGTGTCAGGTACTGGACTTAGATTTCTGTTGGTCATATGATATTTTGGGATTATAATAGAGATGTTTAGCAAACACTTAATATAAACCAGGCCCTGGCTGTTTAAGGAGTCTCATTTAACTGATGTAATTTAACAATAGATGCTGTTCTAGTTGAGCTTTATTGTAAAGTTATAGGAGTTACAGGTATATAAATCAGGTAATGAGTACACTTCTTTTTGAATAGTGTCACCTCTTCCCTCACTTTCTCCCAGTTTTTCTCTCCCATTCCCCACCCACACTTTCATCACAGTGTCTAGTAGGTATCGCTGCTGCATTTGTCCCACATTCAGTTGAGATTTGATAAGAGAAACAGACTAGTGTAAATGTATGGAAAGGGATTTGATGAGCTACAATGTGGGTGCTGGTTATCCTCACATTGCTGCTAGAGTGTGGTCAAGAAGGGGAAAAAGTCAGGAAGGCCAACACCAAGCTGGATGAGCCAAAACTCAGCAATATTTTTATTCTGATCTTTATTCTGATCCTCCTGGATCTAAACAAACACAGACAGCCTCAGAGTCAGAGAAGCTCAAGGAGGAGCCAGGGGACAGGGGAGCTGCTATAGATCTGATCCTTACCTTCACCAGTTAGTGAGACAGTAGGTAAGCAGCCATGCATGTGAGCTACAAACTGACTGGCACTTCATCTGCCCCTTCAAGTTCTCCCCTCTAGCAATGCACAGCTCCTTGGCTCTAACTCATAGTATCAGGGAAGAGAATCCAGCAAAAGTTATTAATCTCACCAAGTTGATACATTACAAAACCACCACAGAAGCTAGTTAAGTAGTAATAGTTAGTATGTAGTGTTACCACTCATACTTTACAAATGGGAGAAACTGAAGCTCTAGTCACATAGACTTCACCCTGATATCATAGCCTTGCTCTGAGCCATTGCACTACATCTTTTGCTTCTGATTTATGAAATTCAAATTAGTAGGCTGACATGAAATATGGTGACTTATTTGCCTTCTACAGAGGCCCACACATGACCAGTGGCCCTGTCAGCCACTCTAGATACAAGACCTAGCATCTGTGAACTGTCCATCGAACTAAAATAATGGTATAAGTCACATCAATGAAAATAGCTGCCAAAAATACGCCAAAAGGAAATTCTACATGAAAATTGGTATGTACTTAATTATACTCTCACAAGTCTTCAATTCAACAAGTTACAAAGTGAAGTTTTGAATACATTGTATAACATTCAAAGTTTCCTGCAATGTGAAATGACTCTTTGAAACCTGAGGATCCCAGGAGTAAATTTCTTTGGGACAGAGCAGAATTGGGTAAGGCTCTAGATTGTTATCATCTTTTACAGGGACTGCAATTGGAACAGATACCACAGCCTCTTTTTGTGCAACGGAAAATCTCAGATGTAGATAGAAAAGGAAAAATGCTACCTGATAGTCACTAGGGATGTGTGTGTGTGTGTGTGTGTGTGTGTGTGTGTGTGTGTGTGTGTGTGTGTGTGTGTGTGTGTATGATGAAGAGAAAGTGAGCAAAGTGGGCAGCCTTGATCTTGGCACACTGCCCACCTTGCTGATGTGTCGAGAGTATTTTAAACATACCACTGCAGGTGGTGAATGAGAATAGAAACCAGAAATGTACAGATTAAATTTAGCAGCAAATTGAATTGCACTCACCAAGATGTTTGCCTCTCTGCTGGCTCCCTTCTTCCTCTCTATTCAGGCTGCAGGACATCTAATCACACAAGGCAGCCTCCTGGCGAATTCAATTAGCCGCGGAGGTCCTCGTGTGGGTTAATGGGTAAGAGAAATGGAAACAGACATGACTTACTCACAGAAATGGCATGAGCCATGTGAGAAGGATTCGCACCATGCCAGGCAATGCTTGTTCTTCTTTGGGGACTAAATATTCTTGCAAGGTGGCAGCTCCATGTCCCAGGTTGAGTATGGGAGATGTTAACCCTGAGGTAGAACTAGGCTTTTTAGGTGGGATTATTGCTACTTTATAACTTCGGCTCCATGAGAATAAATAAGCTCTAGGGTCCTGGCCCCTGTACTTGAAATACAGTCAAATGGTAGCAATGACTAGTTAACACAATTGGTGGAGCATTGGCATATGTTAGACATTGTGCCAAGCCAGGTTATCTACCTTTACAATGCATTATGAGAAACTGACACCAGGCAACTTGGCACTGTCACCAACCACCAATACCACTCATGGCCCATTGCTTCACCAACTCACAGACACCCTGTTTAAATTCCTGCATTGAGGAGAAACTTGCTACATCACTCTCCTCTTCCTTCTTCCCATCATCCTCACTCAAAGGCATGATGCTGTCTACTTACTTAGCCTGTAGACTCCCTTAGTTTGTCTAAAATGACTTGTGTCTCTTTCTCTTAAGCCTTCAAACATGGTTTGCTTGTGACTATCAAGATGAACTGAATTTAAACAATTAAGAGGTAGTATTAAGAGGTAGTTTCAGTTGACAACTTGTCTTTGGAGCTGTTACAGCTTAATTTCAATCTCTTCTTTACCTTTTTGGCCCATGTATTTATGTTTTCAGCAGATTCTTCACAGTGCTTTTGCTGTCCATCTTCTTATCTTCCAAATGGATAGGTAACAGTGCCTGCAAGATACAATGTTGTAAGGAATAACAAATTACCTATAAAGTGCTTAGCATAGTACGTACCAGATAAGTTTACTCTCAAGGACTGTAATAACTACCAATTGTTGGCAACTTTAATTTTAACCAGGTAACAATAAATGTGCTTGGTAGTGAGTAAGACATTGCTCTTAACTCTTTGTCTCTTCCACTTTAATGGAGGAAACAGGAAAATGTGATCAGGGCATCCCAAGCAATGAGCACTAGCAGTACAGACCGAGTGGGTGGCAGCTGCTTCCTACATTTCTATCAGGAGCATGGCTCAAGATAGGAGATGCTTACCATGCAAGAGACAATGGGAGGCTACCATAGCCCACTGCCCACTTTCCAGCCAGTCTAAACAGCTGACATAAAACAGGAGATTCTGTTGACTGACATAAAACAGGAGACTCTGGTCCACTGCTAGATTGAAAAATAGCTGTTGAACCCAAATATTCAGAATCCTGTTTTAGGCAATGCATAATGTTTAATACAATCTAGTCAGAAAAAACACTGATCAAAAAGTCCAGCAAATGTGCCAATCTTCAGAAAGTAGAGATGTTGACATCAAGAAGATGAAATTTCTTGAAGGACATGAGATCAAAGTTTAGTGGGAGGTAGTTCAGAGAAGGAAAGGAAGGGACATTAAAACCTAAATTATCAAAATAAAGAGAATTTAATGCTGGAGGTTTGACTCCCAAACAAAGTACCTGCCTAACAAACACAAGGCCTAAGATCAACCAAGCAAATAAATTAGTAAATAAATAAGCTATACCCAATATTGTAACTTTAAATCATTCTGAACACCATAATGTATGTACTATACTGAGGAGACCATTTTAACTCGTTGTAAGTAATTTGAAAAACTATGTTGGGATTAAAAGTAATAGCTCAAATCTTCCAAAATGCTATTTTAATGAGTAACCTTTAATATGGATAAGTAACATAACAGCTATAGTAAAGGCAATGCCATAAATACTGTGGGGTATAATTTGTACCATCAGTAACAATATCAAACACAGGTAAGCAGACATTATGCTCTAGTCTTTGGATCTCTTCTCTGTCTCTACAATTTGCCCAAAATCTGGCAATGAACATTCCTATTTCATGAATTATCAAATCAAATCATGATATTTTAACTCTGCATATAGTGAATCAATAAATAACTACTAGCTTACTTTTCCTCTTAGACCTGAAGCATCTTGTCGTGAGAAAGACACTGCAATTGGAATTCCAGTAGGCCCTTTGTGCTTTCTTTACTGTCTCTTTTTTTATATAATTGTAAGTGATTTATTTCAATGGATTAGAAATATTTTTTCAGAAAATTTCTTAAATTCATTTAAAGTTAGCTTTTGCCAACACACTGAAGATCACACACTCACATTTTCAAATTAAAAGGAAAAAAAGAGAGGAACCAAGTTGCACATCACTCAAGGAGGTCATAGTGCAATTGAGTGCTTCATCATTAGAGTACTTCAAGTTAACTATGGTAAAGAATAAACATGGCTTGTGTTTCAGAAAAACACATGGAGTACTTATCCCTACTTGTAGAGAGCTGCGAGAGGCCGCACCTGGAAGATGGCGCCAGCTGCCGCCCTCCGCCTTCCCAAAGGCGAGTGCTCTCTGTGGTAAACAACTCCTTATATGACTAAGGCAAAGAATCTGGCTTGCTTCCGCGCACCTGAACCTATTGGTGGTTCCCATGTGACGTATCAGGGTTGGCTACCCAGCGGGTACTTAAGGCTGTGGGGAATTCTCCCCGGGGTTGGGGTCAGAAGATTACTCAAAGGTCCTGAATAAACTGCAGAGAGAAAAGTTCGGTGTCGGGTCTTCCTTGGTGGTCGAGGCGGTAGCGACACGTGGTGGCCCGTACGGGGACTCAGCCATAACCCCAACGAGGACTCAGAACTCTCTGCGGTCAGGGTGGTGCACCGGTAAGTTCCCAGGTAAAAGGGGAATCCGTGACAAAAGCGGGGGTAAGTCCCCAGGTAAAAGGGGAATCCGCTACAAGAGCGGGGGGGGGGGATTTTTGCTCTTCTCTGTAAGATAGGGATAGAGCGAGAACCCAGGGCTAGTCAGTAGAGTAGCCAAAGTGAAAGTAAAAGTTTGTTTACCAGCTTTAAATGTTTAAAACATGGGCGCTTCTCCTTCGCACCCAATTTTTTTGGCTCTCAATGAGCTACTGCACTGAAAAAAGTTAAAAATAAAAAAAGAGTACTTTAGAGAGATTTTTGAATGAATGTGACATCGTTGCCCCGTGGTTCACTGTCTCCGGAAGCCTCACGGTGGCCTCTTGGGAGAAACTAGGGAGGGACCTAGATTTTGCCTCTTAACAAGGAACGCTTAAGAGCGGAGTGAGACCAATATGGAAACTGATAAGAGGCTGTCTCGAGGACCAGTGTTGCAGTGAGGCGGTAGAGAATGGTCAGGCCGCCTTAGAAATGCTGCAGGAAGAAAGATCAGAAAGGGCAGACAGCGAAAAGGAGGAGAGCAGGAGGGGGTTATACCCCGATCTTGCCGAACTAGAGACCTCTGAGTCTACAGACTCAGAGGAACTACAATCACTCATAGAACAAATAGAAAAAACAAAGATAAGGAAGAGGAGGAAAGGAAAGGAGAGAGAGGAACCAGATAAAGATGAATGCACGCCCTCCGTGCACCACCCCACACCTTCGGCCCCTCCGCTCTATGCGGAGGACCCTGGAAGTGGCAGCCCCGGCTGTTCTTTCAGCCCAGGCGTGTGGAAAGCAGTCAGAACCAAGTTACATCTAGCCTGTCCAATATTTCAGGATCCACAGGGACAGCAGTATCATGAACCCTTAGATTTTAAGGTTATAAAATCTTTAGCTGAGTCTGTGCGGACATACAGAATCACAGCCTCCTTTACTGTAGCCCAGGTGGAGGCCCTAAACAGACACTGCATGACACCCGGTGATTGGAGTGGGCTCGCATGAGCTTGTTTGAGCCTAGGTCAGTATTTAGATTGGAAGGCCTTTTTGATTGAATTTGCTAGTGAAGAGGCTGCGGCCAATCAGGCTGGGGGAAACCCAGCTTGGGACAGAGATATGCTGCTTGGACAGGGGAGATTCGCCAATCAGCAGATAGGCTACCCGGTTCAAGTTTATGAACAAATCAATAAAATTGGCATAAAGGCATGGAAGGCCTTACCAAATAAAGGCGAGGTGAGTGGCAATCTCACCAAAATCCTGCAGGGCTCTACGGAGCCGTTTTCGGACTTTGTTGCTCATATGGTCGAGGCTGCTGGCAGAATTTTTGGTGACCCAGACGCAGCCATGCCATTAATTAAACAGCTTGTTTACGAGCAGTGCACTAAGGAATGCAGAGCCGCCATAACCCCATATAAGAATAGGGGACTAGAAGCATGGATGAAAGTTTGCAGAGAGCTGGGCGGACCACTAACTAATGCTGGATTAGCTGCTGCTGTGGTGCAATTAACCCAGAAGAATGGGGCTGGGAAGGTGGCTCAGTGGTGGAGCACTTGCTTTGCATGCCTGAGGCCCTGGGTTCAATTCCTCAACACCACATAAGCAAAAAGAAAAAAGCCGGAAGTGGCGCTGTGGCTCAAGTGGTAGAGCTCTAGCCTTGAGCTGAAGAGCTGAGGGATAGCGCCCAGGCCCAGAGTTCAGGCCCAGGAAAAAACCTATTCAAAAAACGCTGCAAATTTGTTTAAACAGTTGTCTAGTTATCTTTTAGGTAAGTGAACTGGGGAGTTTGACAGCCTGATGGAACAGCTCAGGGTTGCCATCGTCATGGTGAACTCGACCTGAGTGGATGCTGGATTGGCAGAGGGGTTCTCTTCATGGATCTCCGCTGCTATGAATCATCTTAAGGAATGGGCGGGTTTGGAAGCCCTGACAGGCCTCCTTGTGTTAGCCTCCTTGGTATGTCTGTGGTGCATTTGCCAAATTAGAGGTTCTCAGCGTAGCAGTGCAGCCATGATTATCCAAGCCTTTACAGCCATTGGAGCAGGTCAGTCCCCCCAAGCGTGGCTTGCCACCCTAAAACAATGAACACAGATTGCAAAGCCAAAGTACTGCAGTCGAGAGGCATGAGTTTTGCCCTCGAGGAGAGCATATTTGATTGCACACGGGTTCGATTCGCCTTTTCCCGTCCTTGTGAAAAACGAATCAATGGACAGGCTGAGTCATCCCTAGAGAGGGTATCCTCTGGGAGAAGGCTTGTGTGCAGTCCTTGCATTGCACAACAGGGATCAGACCTCTGTTCTCATCTGTGTTCTTTAAACAAAAAAGGGGGAACTGTAGAGAGCTGCGAGAGGCCGCACCTGGAAGATGGCGCCAGCTGCCGCCCTCCGCCTTCCCAAAGGCGAGTGCTCTCTGTGGTAAACAACTCCTTATATGACTAAGGCAAAGAATCTGGCTTGCTTCCGCGCACCTGAACCTATTGGTGGTTCCCACGTGGCGTATCAGGGTTGGCTACCCAGCGGGTACTTAAGGCTGTGGGGAATTCTCCCCGGGGTTGGGGTCAGAAGATTACTCAAAGGTCCTGAATAAACTGCAGAGAGAAGAGTTCGGTGTCGCGTCTTCCTTGGTGGTCAAGGCAGTAGCAACACCTACTGGTTTTGCTCTCCTTTAGATTCCCCTTCCTTTGCAATATATTTTGGCAGGCTGATAAACAACAAATGTCAACAATTAAGTGTTCAAACACTTTAAGAGTTTAGTGACTTACCAGCTATTTTATCTATTATATTAATAATTACTGGAGTATTTTATGAGCAGTTCTAGTAGGTGGCTTCATTGGAGGAAACAATATTTGTTACCTTTTATCCAAAACAGTTCCTATATGTGATTTCTTCATTTTTCTATTAAGAAATTAAAAGTTCCATCCCAAAGCACTCTCTGTATTCTCATAACCCCACCATGGATTTAAGGTCTGAATAATGAGAATCAAGATTTAAATTCTGGGGCTAGGAAGGTGGCTCAGTGGTAGAGTGCTTGCCTTGCATACATGAGGCCCTGGGTTCAATTCCTCAGCACCAAATAAGCAGAAAAAGCTGGAAGTGGCACTGTGGCTCAAGTGGTAGAGCACTAGCCTTGAGCTGAAGAGCTCAGGCCCACGACTGACAAAAAAAAAAAAAGATTTAAATTCTGCTAATAAGCCTCAAGGACCACTTAAGACCCTTTATGTCTACCTGTCTACACTGGAATACATGAGTTGATTCCTATGGAAAAGCATCAATTCACTTATCAGTTATTGTTCACTTGAAAATATTATGGCAAGAAAGTGACAACTCATAAGTATATAAAAGACTACCTTTTTTGATGGAAGCAAATTTTGGAAATATTTTGCTTCTTTAAAAATATTGGAAGCTTCTGTTATCTATCTGAGTTAGGATGCTATGCTCACATTCTTTACTATCTCTTGAGAATTGCTGTCTGGGGCAGTCCCATCGACCTACCCATCTGGGAGATTAATGAACCTATCACAGGTAAGCTCAGAAGCAGCCAAGGTGGGAGGGGGAGGCTCTTCAGTCGCTGAGTTACTTAGCAAGGGAATAAAGAAGAATTTTATAAGAAAACTTACAAATAATTTGAATTAGACAAAACAAAGGATCCGTATATAAAAATGCTTCTACCTTTCATTCTGTAAGGGTAGGCTGATAGAACATGCCCTTCTACACAGACCAACATGTAGGAAGATCAAATCTAAGGGAAGGTACCACAGCCAATGTCAATAATGCAGTAAGGGAAGCAAGAGTTTTAGAATGTGACAGATGAATTTGAAACGCTGCTTTGTCACTTAACAGAGTGGTACAGGCCAGTTAGCCTCTGAGAGCCTGAGCTTTACATCTGAAAAGAAGAGGGGAATAGTATCTATCTCCTACAGTGGTGGTGGTGAGGTTCAAAAAGTATCCATTACCCAACATAATGAGTCTTGAGTCCAAAACAAAATGAATAAGTTTAAATAAAATTATTAAATTCAAATAAACAAAATTAAATAAAACAACAACATGTTTAGGTCAACTAGGGAGGAAGTCCACGGCAGAACAGGTCTCCATTTTTAACTCTGAATTGACCCCATTTTGTTCACTGCACATGCAGAAGTGGGAGGAGGGGGCAATAGACAGTCTAATCATCTTAAGTAGAGAGAGGGAGTATCTCATAGCTTCACTCACAGTATCTGCCAGGAAACCTTTTCCTAGAGGATTCCAGAGGACTCTGGTCTTGATTGGGTCTGATGGTTCAGGCTGGTCCAGCTGAATCCTGTATTTGTGCCAGTAACAGTCACAGTGGCAGGTGAATGGGGTGCCAGGATGCACTAAGCATGTTCATTATTTCATTCATTTGCTCATTCATTGAACATCTTCTATCTCCCAAACACTGTGCTAAGTATTCCACATATATCCACAAGAAAATCATTAAGACACTGCTCTAAACACCATCTTCTAGTAAGCAAATGGAAACTCAGAGAGATAAAATACATTGCCTGATATTTTACAGAAATGAACACTAGTCGGATCAAATTCTGTGGTATCACTGGGCTACGACTTGGAAAAACATAGGGCAGGAAGACTGATTAATTTTGTCCAGGAAAAATCTTCACAGTAAAATGATGATATTTGAACTCAATCTTAAAGGATGAAACAGAATTGCCCAAGGACAGGGTATCCAATACAGATTGAAGATGATATACAAAGGTTCAATATGTGTGGCAAATGTTGTTAGGTCAGCATCCAAAGAGTCCTGGCTCAAACTCCTGGAGGGGCAGGTTCAAATAGTGATAGTGCCAAACTGCATTTCTTTGCAAATATGAGGAATAGCATTTCAGTTACATTTAATACATTCACAGACAAAAAAATTCTTTAAAACAAACCAAATGATAACTTGACAGACATCTACCAGTTAAGTTCTAGTTCATCATAGAATCATTCCAATCATTCTTATTTCTCCCTTTCATTTCTCCTAACTTCCTTTCCCAGCCAATTACTGGAAAGTTAATGCATCTATTAGTCTGCCAATGAAGTATATCAGTAAGGTATTATAATGAAATTTTATTTTGGTTATAAATTTTTAAATCAAAAGTAACAAATTGCCTTTTAAAAGATTTGAATAATAGTGGCCACTAAGAAAGTAAAATGAAGCTTCAAATCTTCCATGATAAACTGCTTTCCGCCACCTCAGTAAATAGGAACATCATCTACACAGCTGAGCAAACAGGAAACTGAAGCCTCACGATGGTTCTCAGATTGCTCAGTGCCTCCCTCTCCTCTACACACAAAGCCAAGACCTATGACCTCTCTCTTTCTGTTCTGTGATTTCAATTGTCCTTACAGCTCCCTTCGTCCCCGTACCAATTTAGGACTCATGCCTTCCCTCCCTGCCTCTGTCTTGCTGCCCTCCTCTCTGTCCTCCCAAGTGAGCTTTTCCTTGGTTCCTCTGCAGTAACTCCCATTACTGACTAGAGTGATGAGGCCAAGAGAGGCCAGAACTGTGGTACAGATGCTGGGAAATTTAAACTTTTTCACATGCCTCCTCTCAAGTAGAAAATTTTATGTGCAGGAAGAGAGACTAACACTGACATTCAAAGGGAAGGAGAAAGGCTGCAGAGATTAAGCAATGGCAAGTCCTGGCAATGTCAAATCTTTGGTTCTCACCCCTGAGAGGATTACTTACTATTACCCCATCTCTTTAGGAACCAAAGAAACCAGTAAATTCCTTTTTTGTTTAAAACAAAGAAAAAAATATAATGCTAGTTATTTCCATCCTAGATCTTCAATGAGTCATTATCTTGAGAGTGAAGCAAACTCAGCTCTCCACATACAATGCCTGCCATCTCTCCCTACCCTACCTCATTTCCTCATGCTTCTGCTATATTCACAGTTCAAAGCAGCATTTCTATGGAGCTGAATTCGATTGTTGAGGATAGTGCTGTTAAAAATCATTGATGTCACACTGACATTACCACGTTGTCTTTGGTATTAGACCTCTACATTGCACACAAGCAGGCTTTCATCTGCTTAACAAATATATTGATCCTTGAAAAAGATTTTTTTCCAATCAAGCTCACTTCTTGGTACAATCACAGCCTCTAAACATAGCTCTAGCAAAGTGACCATTCTGTATTATAAGTCTCTGTTTACTCTCTGCCTTCTCTTATCCCATGGGAACAGCAGAGTCTTCTCAATAAGTAATATGGTGCCAGGAATATGCAACAGGGAGTCAGAAATGTTTGATGAACAAACAAAATGACATACTCAGTCATTCAGATTGGACATTTTAGAAATTATATTCTACTGCCTTATTTTAGAAAATCCCATAATCTGTGCAAATGACCCCCATATCATTGAAGAATGTAATATAGACACATTCAGCTCATAGGTTAAATTTTCTTGTGATTGAGCTGATTCCTTTAAAGAGTTTAATATTAGCTTTTAATTACATCCTGCCATCCCACTAGTACTTTAATAAATGCAACGGAGAATCCATCTGCATATCAACAGAAATTAATTCAATTTAGTAATTCTATTTAAGCATTTTTGTGCTCTAATAGTCAAATTGCTAGAGGAGATGTCATTCCCATTTCCATAAGTTTGTCAACCATAGAACACTGTGCCGTTATTTGAATATCTTTTAAGAAGCTTCCTGTTTCAAAGGCGGGCATCAAATTATTCCCAAAGCAGTACTGTTGGCTGATATCTTCCCAAAATTTCTACATTCCCTCCCCAAAGCAGTGATTATGGGGATGGACACTTTTGCATCTTCCTATATCCTCACTTCCAAGATCAGTGGTTTCTTCTTTTCAAAGTTCACACCAAAGCCATCTCTTTCATAAAACACACCCTGACTTAGAAGTCACTGATCTGCATTAACAAATATCCTCAGTATGGCACCTGAAGATCTGATTTCCAGCTTAATCTACTCCAGCTCATGAGCTCAGGAAAAGAAATAGACACTCCACCCCTTAATTAATTTTCCTGAACGGTAGGAACTGGTCTTTGAGAAAGGGAAACCTGGACAAGAATGTTATATTTGAAGAAGTTTGGAACTGCCAGCTCACGCCTGTAATCCTAGCTACTCAAGAGGCTGAGATCTGAGGATCACGGTTCAAAGCCAGCCCGGGCACGAAAGTCCATAAGACTCTTATCTCCAATAAAGCACTTAGAAAACCAGAAGTGGCACTGTGGTTCAAGCGGTAGGATGCTCACCTTGAGCTGAAGAGCACAGGGACAGTACCCAAGCTCAGAGTTCAAGCCCCACAACCAACAAAAAAGAAAAAGAAAAAAGAAATATGAATCTGGACATGTGCTTCCAGAGTCTGTTGCTTCTCGTACCTGTGGAATCTTCTCCTATGTTGGACCAGTGTGCCTTCTACCAAGTGCCTGGCCAGCAATCATGTGCCCTCTTGTTTCTCCTCTCCCTACATTCCTCTCTGCCTTCACCATGCAGCATGGGAGCATTCTAGAGGATTGTACACTACAGTGCCCCTGAAGACCAGGGAATAACTTCCATACCAGCTAGTCCTGCAGGAGAGCAAAATGAGGAGGCTCAAGCAGGAGAATTATAACATAATCTTTTTTCTTCATAAATTATTCAGTCTCAGGTATTCTGTTACAGCAAAAGAAAACAGATTAAGGCCATTCCTGACTTCTGAATTTCACCATTTCAAGCCCATTCATGTGAGTCTAAAATAGCTCGCAGCAACTTAGATGGGACTTGGTACTGTGAATGTTGCACATATCTGTAAACAGTGAAAACCCAAACAAATGTTGGTTGTGTTATTTCTACATATAAATAAAAGCCTCCCCAGATCACACTGATCTGAGATTAGAATTGAGACTTTCTTGGCTATGGAGCCCTACACCTTGTTGCTTTTTAAGAAGAAAGCTCAGCAAACACAAATTTGAGGTTTGGAGGAGGATAGATATGTATGGACTCCAACATGCGTATTTGACTGATGCTGAATAATTCTGAACTATATATCCAACCTTGAGTGGTAAGAAAAGCTCAGTGGGTTAGAGTTCCAGCTCTACCACAGAATAGCTACCTAGCCGTAAGCATGTCACTGTTTTACTCTAACGAAGTATTGTTTAATCATACATCCATTCTAAGAGTCTGTAAAGAATGTCATGTCACTGTAAGTCTTTTGCTAGACTTCAAGATGTTTTATACAAATACCAGTAAGAATATTAGAGTCTTGTTCATTAAATGGTAAAAAGTTGTCTTGTTTGGTCTGTTTCATACTTTTCTAACCTTGCACATTTCCAGTTACCTTGTATGCCCTACAAATTCAGTTTCACCCTTTAAGACAGTAGCTTGGATGCAGCTCAGAACCTCTGGGAAGATTTCCCAGTGCTTCTCCCCAACTCTTGACAGGTTAACATTTCTATCTTGGAGCTTTCTATCTTGGATCCATTCTAGCATCTGAAAGCAGTAGCAGGTTTTCTGCTTCTAGAAGCTCTGGGGCCTGCTTTTTCCCTAAAAGAGATGAAAAAGCTATTACAAACCAGATGTACCACCACTGATTCAACCTTGCTCACATATCCACTATGTATATGGGATCTGGAACTCAGGAAACATTGGTGAATACCATGTGGTTCCCATCTCCATGAAGCTGAATGCATTAGAGAAGAACAGAGCTGCTCATTGGTTGATGTTCAGAGTGATGCTTGTGAACTCAACCTGCTGCTCAAGAATGCATACGGCAGAACTCCTGGACTGCATCTTGGAAGACAGGCAAGTCACCTGGAATACCCTTGCCATTATCCTAAAAGACGTGGGAACCTTCACAGAAGGATAACAGATCAGATTTACCTTCAAAGAGAGGAGAGGAGAGGCAAAGGGGAGGGAGAATGCACTCTTAATATTTAATGCATAACCTATGAAACTAAAAGAACTGATGGGCATGTTTGGGTCAAGAGGGATAGGAGGAAATGATGAAAGAGGTGGCATTGATCAATATGCTTTGTACTTATTAACTGATTGTTGAAAGGTAACTCCTTTGTACAAATATATATATATATGCATGTATTCTCTCTCTGCATGTATGTATATATGCATGTATGTGTATATGTATATGTATACATATACATATGTATGTATTTGGGGTTGAATTCAGGCCCTGGGTGCTGTCACTGAGCTTCTTTTGCTAAAGGCTATTGCTCTACTACTTGAGCCACATCTCCACTTCTGGCTTTTTTGGGGAGAGTAGTTTATTAAAGATAAGAGTCTCATAAACTTTCCTGGCTTCCAACAGAGAGTCTCCTTTGTCAGCCTCCTGAGTAGCTAGGATTTAAAAATATGATTTTTTTGTAAAAGAAGTGCCAGCAGGGCTCTGGTGGCTCACACCTGTAATCCTAGCTACTCAGGAGGCTGAGATCTGAGGATTGTGGAAAGGCTGTGAAACCCTTATCTCCAATAAGCCACCAGAAAACTGGAAGTGGCACTGTTGCTCAAGTGCTAGAGCACTAACCTTGAGTTGAAGAGCTGAGAGACAGCTCTCAGGCCCAGATTTCAAGCCCCAGGATGACCAAAAAAAAAAGTGCTAGGTCCTTCTTATTATTCTCGATCTTATATGGATCTTTCTTTCCATATATTCATTGAAACTACAGCTCTTCCCCAACATTGATTTTTAAGATGTCTGTTTCTACATATGATCATATTCCCCTTTAAAAAAAATTCTGTTTCTAAAGCTCACAGACAGTGCCTATGACCTGAGTTCAAGCCCTAAGACTGGCAGAAAAAAAAATACAGTCATTGAGTCAGAGATTCTGACATCTTATTAGCTTACCCATATTACAGTAACTATTTAGAGTTCACATGAGAAGCCATTTTCTTATTAGTATACTTTTCAGAAAGATTTAAGTATAATTCAGCTGCAACTTTATGATAGTTTCTATAGTTTACTGCTAATAGTATCTCAGGATTTTGAAATAGAATTTATAATATTATCTGATTTATAACTTGTGCCTTAATAGAAAATTTCACATTTTTTATTTATGGTTATTTCATTATAAAAAAATCCAATATTTAGTACTTCTGCATAATTTTTTAAACAAAAATAATTAAGCAGTGTAGAAAAATACTTCTGGTCTCTCAGATGTTGATGAGAAAACCCTGTCTTGCCTCAGAGAGCAGAGATTAATGTAGCTGAAACCCAGGGACCAATTACACAGAGAAAAGTTATCATGAGAGCCAAGGAGGATTTTTTTCCAAGAACAGAGGAACTACAAAGGCACTTGGCAGAATACAGTTTATCTTCTGTGTTATTACCAGAAAAAAAGAAGCCTGAGTGCCCACACTTCAGATCTTTTTCACCGGTTTCAGAGTAGTTTGTCATCAATCAAGAAGATATGTTTGAATTGTAGATGGACGATTTGTGGCTGTTTCCTCCTTTTGTGAATAAGAAAGACCCTTTAGATGACAAGGTTATTTATTAGGAGCAAGACTTCAAGAATCCTTTCTGTAATGACACAGCTAGAGTCTACTTTGGGTTGATTCTGAGATCAAGATATCCTCCCTTTTCAAAGTTCAACACAAAGACTTATTTCAACAAAGCTATTTATCTTGAAAAGAGAAATTCTCAAAAAAAAAAAAAAGTCCCTCATCAGGGTATCTTCATTTTTTACTTTGTGTGTGCGTGCATGTGTGTGTGTGTGTGTGTGTGTGTGTGTGTGTGTGTGTGTGTGTGTGTGTGCAAGTACTGAGGGCCTTGTGCTCTACCATAGCTTTTTCACTGGAGAATGGTGTTCTACCTCTTCAGCCATACGTCCACTTTTGGCCTTTTGCTGATTAATTAAAGTTAATCACAGTCTCACAGACTTTCTTGCCTAGGCTGGCTTCAAACTGATCTTCTGCTCTCAGCCTCCTGAGTAGCTAAGAGTAAGCCACTGGTGTTAGAGTTAAGGTAACCTTATTTTTTAACCCCTGCTTTCTTCTTTACCTCTATAACTTGGTATTTGTTTGGCTCAGTCACAGACATTATTATTTCAATAGCCAGTACTGAATTCACTTGCTAGAATCTAATGGTGCTTTGATGATAATGTTTTATCATTAAATAACTATTTATATATAAAAGCTTCCTACTTCCATTACCTGGTTCCCAAACCAACTGGCCTTGTTGGTTAATGTTCCTTTCTTCCCCTCCCCCACTGTACTAGACAGCCTTATCAATCTTTAAAATCTCTCTTAACTTAGAACTTTCTGGTAATTCTTAATCTTGGGTTTCAGGGTTAGCACCACTCACCTATGGTCCAGACGAGTGATCAGTCAGCTTTCACAAGCTAAGTGACAATCTATCACTTCTGTGGCTTACATCAAAAGTTAATTTATCTATCATGTCACATGTTGGCTGCAGTTTGGCTGTAGCTCTATCCCATGGGTCATCTTTCTTGAATCCAGACTGAAAAAAAAAAAAGATGTCTGGGGCATGCTACTCTGCAGCAGTGGTGAAAAAACAATGAGAGAACAAAGTGATATTTCTTAATGATTCTCCCCAGCATGCATGCCAAAGTAAGACACAAAGCCCAGTCTAATGCCAAAGTACACAGCATTATAATCTCACAGGAAAAAGGGTGAATAGTTGGAAATAATAGGATAATCTACTGCACTTGGGGTTCTTTCCTAGTACTCACTGCCAGGGGATCCACAGCACTGTTTGGAGACAGTACTCTGTTTTGTTTTTTTTTTTCTGCAAGTGTTGTCAGTACCCTCAACTGGATTCTTTATATATCCCTCTTCAGAAGTTCACCCAGTTCTGTCTTAATCTTTCCTCCCTTATAGAATCTAGAGTAATGATCTGTAAACAGAAATAATAATCCTTGGTAACTGCCAGCCTTTCCTAAAAGCTAATGGTGGCACAAATGGCTTATTTAGCTAATGAAGAGTTAGAGAAACAAACTAACTTTTTTCCTTATAATTTTGAATCTAGAGATATTTTTTAATTATCTTGACTTAATTTTTTAAACTTACAAAAGGTAAAATTTAAGCCCTGTGCCAGTTGCTCACGCCTGTAATCCTAGTTGCTCAAGAGGGTGAAATCTGAAGATCACAGTTCAAACTTGGTCCTGGCAGGAAAGTCCATAAGAAGGAAGTGGAGTTGTGACTCAAATGGTAGAACATTTGCTTTGAGCACAAAAGATAGGGACAGCACCTAGGCTCCGAGTTCAAGCCCTAGAACTACCCCACCCCCACCCCCACACACACAAATAACAACCAAAACAAACCCAAATACTTCAGACCCAGAGGGTAATTTATTTGCCTGTGTTTCAAAGGCTACAGAATTACAAAGCAAAAACTGGAACTCAGATCTCCCTAAAAACTCAAAGCCCTTTTCATCATTCCAAGGCACTTAGCCTACTGACAAACTTCAACAAGGGTTTCATTTTTATCTCTCACAATTTTCTGTGAAGAAGATAGAAAATGTGATGACAGACATTCAAATGGGATTGTCCTTCATTGAAAGAACTCTCCACCCAATCCCACCAAAGAGTACAGATCCACATATCCATGCCCTTCCTGAAGGAGTTCTCTAAGAATTTACAGTAGGAATATTGCCTGTCTTGTATGACTTGGTCAACATTGTTTTGTTAATTATTATGTCAAAATATAAAGATCATGGTGTGACAGTCATTGGCACTACTTATGATAGGATTATAATTTCTAACTTCCATATACTTGGTAAGAAAATAAAATTAATTCCAGCTAAGAATCAAAAATGATTCCTATTACTTCTAGGCAGCAGCATCTGGTTACCAGTGTTGTCTTCCTTCTTCTATGTGGATTACCAATACTGTAGATAAGGTTTTTTACTCTGATTCTGAACCCTGTCTGTTGAAGATGTAAATGTGAATTTCCAGCCAATCCACAATGAACACATAGCAGTAGCAACAAGCAATGCTTTGTATTTTATTAGCCCCTATTATTAATTTTTTGTTATCTTCAGGTAGTTGTACAAAGGAGTTGCCATTTAAAAAAAAAAACAGTTTACAATGGAGGGGGTAACAATGTTCAAGAGAAAGTGTACTCATTACCTTACTCATGTAACTAACCCTCTGTATAGTATCTTTACAATAAAAAAATTTATTTTGAAAAAAAAATGAACCAGAAAAAAAACCAGTTTATGAATACAACACATCATGATCAATGTCCTCCATTTCAACATTCTCAGCCATCCCTTACAACCCACCCTTTCCTTTCATTTTCTTAATTTTATAGGATGTACATGGAATTCTTTACTTCATTTTCCCCACTCCTCTCCTCTTCATTTACCTACTTCTCTCTCCTTGACCCCACCCCCACTCTTGCACTGTTTCATGGTTCTTATTTTGTTGTAGCCCCTGGTATTTAACACTTATTTATCTTTCATTATGACTGATGCTATTCTGACTGAATCTCAGACTAACAAAATCTATTAATACAAAACAAAGTTGAAAGAGGTCATCAGTATAATAGATAATCAATTCAGGATGAAAAGCATTGTAACAGGTTGGAATTAAGGGCTAAATGTGAAATAAAATAGATCTCAAGAATGCAAATGTAATTTCCACTACTTATGTTCCATAAGTAAATTTCAATTTATAAAAGGAAAGGTTTACTGAGCACCAGTGGCTCATGCTTATAATCCTAGCTACTCAGGAGGCTGAGATATGAGGATTATGGTTCAAAGCCAGCCCAGTCATATAAAATATGTCAACAAGCAAAAAATTCCAGAAGTGGGACTGTCTTTAGATTGATAAAGAGCAACCTTTGAGCAAAAAAGCTAAGAGACAGTGACCAGGGGCTAAGTTCAAGCCCCAGTATCAGCACACACAAACACACACACACACACACACACACACACACACACACACACACACACACACACACACACACACATTTTCTCTCTCTCTCTTCTCTTGCTCTCTCTTCTCTTTCTCTCTCTTCTTTTTCTCTCTCTCCCCCTCTGGCCCTCTCAATCTCTCTCCCTACCCCCTCTCTCTCTGTCTCTCTCTGTCTCTGTCTCTTTCTCCTTCTCCCTCTCCCTCTCTCAAAAGAAAGGTTTGTGAGCTATTAAACAGTAGAGACATGCTTCATACTTTGCTGGCCAAAATACCAAACATCCTGGTTTTCTATATTCATACAAAAGAAGTATTTGTAAGTCAAGAAAAACAATAGTCCTGTATTTCATAGACTACACCAAAAGTATCAGCCTTCAGTTAATGAGAGTGAAGTCAATGGGGAGTGACTAAGAAAATGAGAGGACTTGAAACTAAGACATGTAAGGAGCGGGATAAGAAACTGAAATGAACAACCCCCCCAAAACATGAAACTTAGTAGGGACCTGAAATATTTTTTTGACTATTTGGAGAATTGTGATCAGTAAAGAAGTTTTATTTGCTCATCATCAAGACTTATAATAGGAGAACTATAAGGAAGAAGTACACCTAGAAAAGCATCCCCTGATCTCCACAGAGAGAGTCTCTTTCAGACCTACAAGTAAGTTTGGTGCTTGTTGAAACAAAGATCAAACTGAATTTGTCTGTATGAACATGTCAGAAAACTTTGAAGTTCATCAAGGAAAGAATAGTACATTATTTATCTATTCCAGTATTCAGTATTTATGAAATAGAGTTTAATCAGAAAGAATTTTCAAGCAAGCAGACATCCAAAGCAGTAAAAAGGGCCCAAATGCACACTTTCACTTAAGTAAATCAAGGACTAGTAGAAACCTTCTAAAAATGCTGTTGTCACTCTGCTTCCAGAATTCTGTCTATCCTGAAGTCTGGCATCGAAAGCCTAATTCCAACTCATATGTTTTTGACACACACAAATATGTGTGTGGGAAAGGATGGGGGTTCTTCCTTCTTAAAAAAAAGAAAGTAAAAGAGAAACATAGAATTTAAAATAGCAGGGCTAGGGCTGGGAATGTGGATTAGTGGTAGAGTGCTTGCCTACCACGTGTGAAGCCTTGGCTTCAATTCCTCAGTACCACATAAACAGAAAAAGCCACAAGTGGTACTGTGGCTCAACAGGTAGAGTGCCAGCCTTGAGCTAAAGAAGGGACAGTGCACAGACCCTGAGTTCAAGTCCCAGGACTGGTTAAAAGAAAAAGATAGCAGACAACATTGTATGCCTAGTTTTTTTTTAGTACATTTAAGGCCCTAATTTCCTTACATAAATTTGTATATAAATTAATGAGGCTCCTCTCTCATATATATGTTTGATTTTTAAAAGACTCTCTCACTTTCTTTCTCTGTGTAGGTCAGTGAGTACACAAGAAATATGAAAGCTAGGCCCCAGTGGCTCAACCCTGTAATCCTAGCTACTTAGCAGTTGACATCACTGTTCGAAGCCAGCCTAGATGGGAAAATCCATGAGACTCATAATCATGCCCAAGAAGCTGCAAGGGGAATTATGGCTCAAGTGGAGAGCATTAGCCTTGGGCAGAAAAGCGCAAGGGCAGCACCCAAGCTCTGCATTCAAGCCTCAGGACCAGCGCAAAAAAAAAAAAAAAAAAAAAAAAAAAAGAACATATAGTAATTTTGCCCTGTGCAGCCTATGTGGTGTAGAAATTTATGAGGGCACTGTAACTGGAAAAATAGTCGGGGATTTAAATTAGAAAACCCATTAAAATGATTATACACCATGATTACTTTGATTTGATTCCAGGAATTTAAGTATGGTTCTACGTATGCAAATCAACATGTTATGTAACCTATAAACAGAATAAAAGACAAAGGGCACATGATTTTCTCAACAGATGTAGAAAACAATTTGACAATATTTAATATCTCTTCTTGATAAAAGCTCTAAAGAAATGAATAGAAGAGACATTCCTCAATATACTATAGGCTACATAGGATAAACTTATAGACAACATTACAGGAAACAGAAAACCTGAAAGCACTTCCTCTGCACTTAGGAATGAGATAAGAGTTTCCACTCGCCCTACTCATATTCAGTACAGAACTTGAATTCCCAGCCAGAACAAGTGTCAAGAAAAAGAAATTAGAAAATGATATAAATAGGAAATGAAGAGCTCAAATTATCCTTATTTGCAGATAGAAAGATGATAGAGGGGTGACTCTGATCAAAGTATAATATATGTATATATGAAAGTATCACAATAAACCCCTGTATAATTAATATATACAAATAAAAATGTCTCCATCAGAAAGAATGACATTGTCCCATTTGTTAGGAAATGGAAAGACTTGGAAAAAATTATATTCAGTGAAGTAAGCCAGGCCCAAAGAAACATAGGTCCATGGTTTCCCTTATTTGCAATAACTAGTAGTATATGTCTGAGTCAAGCAGAAAAGGTCAGATAAGTTGATGTTGGGGAAATGAACCCCAAGATAAGTATTCAAATGTTTTTCTTGTTTTTTTTTCTTTCATGCAACTGTTTCTAACATATTTATAAGATTATTTCTATGTTGCTTTGTATGTCCCTCCCCCACTGTATAACCCATGCTTTCACTGTATTTGATGTAGGTATAATTTGTGGAGAGGAAGGACAAAAACGAATAGTTTAAATAGGGATATAGGTGAACCCATCGCAACAATGAGATGTACAAGTTGTTGTGTCAAAAAATGAACTTTATAACTTTGGTGGGGGGTGGGGGTGGGTGGATCCGGTGGGAGAGAGGGGGAGTATGGGAAGGGATGGGAAAGGGAAACAAAGAGGAGGCAACAATGCTTGATAAGAAATGTACTCGTTATCTAGTCCATGTAATTGTAACTCTTCTGTATGGTATTCTCACAATAAAAAAAAGAATAGATGCATTTTAAAGGATTTATAGTTCACAAGGATAGGGAAAATTGTATTAAATATGTGAAAAAATCTGAGAAAGGAAGTTCACTGAGTGGTATTACATACAATAAAAGACATACAATACAAAGTTTAAATATGAACCAATCAAACACTTGTTTAATAGAGGAAATATATATATATGCATATATAACATAACATTTTGGGAGGTAAAGAGTTTTTATTTAATGAGTCTGGTTTTTGTTTGTTTTTTGGGGGGTCCGGTCTTTGGGCCTGAACTCTGGGCCTGGGTGCTGTCCCTCAGCTCTTCAGCTCAAGGCTAGCGCTCTACCACTTGAGCCACAGCGCCACTTCCGGCATTTTTTCTTTTTGCTTATGTGGTGCTGAGGAATCGAACCCAGGGCCTCAGGCATGCAAGGCAGGCGCTCTACCACTGAGCCACCTTCCCAGCCCCATGAGTCTGGTTTTTATAACAAGATTTTCTTAAATCTAAGAAAATAGATAAGTACAAAGCTCTTATATACACCTTCTTTTACAATGTAAACTCTCCCCAGTGTCAACATTCAATGAATAAACCTACATTAGCAGGTCATTATCACTCAAACTACACACATTACTTTCAGATTCACTCAGGCTCTATGTTCTTTGGGTTTTGATGAATATGATGATTTCGGTCCAGCATTATAACATCATACAGGAAAGCTCACTGCCTTAAAAATCATATATACTGGGGCTGGGAAGGTGGTTCAGTGGTAGAGCGCTTGCCTTGCATGCATGAGGCCCTGGGTTCGATTCCTTAGCACCACATAAGCAAAAAAGAAAAAAGCCAGAAGTGGCACTGTGGCTCAAGTGGTAGAGCGCTAGCCTTGAGCTGAAGAGCTGAGGGACAGTGCCCAGGCCCAGAGTCCAGGCCCCACGACCAGACCAAAAAAAAAAAAAAAAATCATCTATACTTTGCTAACCATATTCTTCTCTCTTCAAGACTCTAGAAATCATGGATTTATTCTTACTTTTATTTTTATTTTGAGTTAGTACTAGAGCTTCAATTCAGGGCCTGAACTCTTGCTTGACATCTTCACACAAGGGCTGGTTCTCTACCACTGAGTCACACCTCCACTTGCAGCATTTTGCTAGTTAATTAGAGCTAAGAGTCTCTTGGACTTTTCTTCTCAGGCTAGCTTTGAACCTTGATCCTCAGATCTCCCTTATGCATAGTGACAGAATTACAGCCATGGGCCCCCAGGGCCTAGTGTATTTTTATTTTGCCTTTTCCAGGATGTCATACAATAGGAATCATAACATATAGACTTGTCAAATTGACTTCTTAAAGTCAATAATATTCATCAAAAGTTACTCCATGTATTTTCATATCTTGATAACTCATTTACCAAATTCAGTTGGATTTACCACACTCTCCATTTGCCTACAGAATTGCATTATGGCATTTTCCAAGTTTGGGAAAGTATGAATAAAGTTGTTATAAACATCAGTGTTCAGGCTTTTATGGATATCAAAGTAAAATCATTTGTGTAAGTATCAGACAGCACAATTGCTAGGTCCGTTGGCAAGAGTGTGTACAGTAAAAAAAAAAAAAAGCCAAATTGTTTGTCTAAGTGCCTGTGCCATTTTGTATGCCTGCCAGTACTAAATGAGTTCCTGTTAACCTATTTGGCATTTTCAGTGTTTCAAAGTTTAACATTCAACGGAGTGTGATGGTATCTCATTGTTGTTTAAATCTGCAATTCCCAATGACATATGATACTCAATAATATTTTTGTTTATTTGTCATATGGATATCTTATTTTTTGCAAACAAAATCATGTTTCATTATGAAATGCTAATAACATCATTTTATCCTGTTCTTTTGTTTCTTTAAAAAAATATTGCAAGGTTGACATACAGGGGTTGCAGTTACATAAGTCAGGTAATGACAGGTAATGTTTGACAATGTCACCTCTCCCCTCCTTTTCTCCCAGTTTTTCCCTCCTGACCCCTCCCTGACAAGTTGTATAGTTCATTTCCAACATGGTGTCTAGTGAGTGTCGCTGCTGCAATTTTTCATCCCACCATTTCTGTGTTAAAATAGATAAACTTACACACAAGACAAAAGATACAGAAATCAAAAACAGTGACAAAGAAGGGAAAAAAACAAAATAACAAAAAGTCCCTTGTTTCCATTTTTGAAGTTCATTTTGATAAACATCATTTTATATGATTTTATATGATATATGATATACACATAGCTTTTTAGCCTTTGTGATCCTCTCCTGAGAATGTTCTCCTTCAGTCTGACTGTATGAATGTCTAGAGTCCTGTTAAATCCTGTTTAATTTATCATATCCAAATGTAACTTCTTGTCTTTTACTACTCAGTGTGTTTACTTATAGATGTATAGGCACATTCTAGTTATAACAAGTGAGGGAAACTATGCAACCTACATTTCTTTGAGTATTGCTTACTTCACTTAATAAGATTTTCCCCAAGACTTTCCATTTCCTTATGAATGGTGCAATATCATTTTTTCTGATGGAAGCATGGAATTCCATTGTGTGTATATATACCAAATTTCTTGATCCATTCATCTGCTGAAGGGCATCTGGGTTGATTCCATATCTTGGCTATGGTCAACAATGCTGCAGTGAACATGGTTGTGCTGGTAGCTTTAGTGTGGCCTTGTTTGTGGTCTATTGGGTAAATGCCCAGAAGTGAAATTGGTGGCTCATAGGGGAGTTCCATGGTTATCCTTTTAAGGAACCTCCATACTGCTTTCCAGAGTAGTTGAACAAGTTTACATTCCCACCAACAACTTAGTAGTGTTCCTTTTTGGCCACATCCATATTAGCATCTGTTTTTGTTAGTTTTCTTGATAATGGCCATTCTAACTGGGGTGAGGTAGAATCTCAATGTTGGTTTTTGCTGTTGATTTTGTTGGTTTGTTTGTCTTTGCCAGTCCTGAGGCTTGAACTCAGGGCCTGGGCACTGTTCTGAAGCTTCTTTTGCTCAAGGCTAGCATTCTACCGCTTGAGCCACAGTGTCCCTTCTGACTTATTCTGTGTATGTGGTACCGAGGAATCGAACCCGAGCTTCATGCATGTGAGGCAGGCACTCTACCACTAAATCACATTCCCAACCCTCGATGTGGTTTTGATTTACATTTCTTTTATGGCCAGAAATGTTGAACATTTCTTCATGTGTCTATTGGCCCTTTTTATTTCTTCTTCAGAGAAGTCCTCTTTAAGTCTTTAACCCATTTATTCAATGGATTGTTATTTCTTTGAGAATTTGTTTTGGTGGGGTTTAATTCTTTGAGCTCTAAGTATATTTTAGATAGGAGGTCCTTATCTGATGCATAGCTAGTAAAGGTCTCCCAATCTGTAAGCTTTCTATTTATCTTGCTAGCTATACCCTTTGCCATGCAGAAATGCTACAGTTTAATGCAGTTCCATTCATATAGCCCTTCTTTGATTTGTTGTGTTTCTGGACCTTCACTTAAGAAGTTTTGACCTGTGCCAAAGAGCCCTAATGTGTCCCCTATCCTTTTCCTGTAATATTTTCAAGGTATCTGGCCTTACGTTGAGGTCTTTAGTCTATTTGGAATTGATTCTGGTGCAGGGTGATATATAAGACTCTAACTTCAGTTTTCTGTATGTGTATAACACATGCCAGCACCCTCTGTTGAAGATGTTGTATTTCTCCATCCTGTGTTTTTGGCTCCCTTACCAACTATCATGTGGCTATAGGTCTATGGGTTCATTTCACTTCTAGGTCTTCTATTCCATTGTTTCTCAGGCCTATTTTTGTTCCAGTACCAAGCTGTTTTGATTACTATAGCTTTGAAATAGAGTTTGAAGTTTGGTATTGATATATCTTCCTTCGTAGGGTTAGTTTTGTTATTTTGTTCATTGTTCAATTTTGTTTTCTTATTTTCTTAAGAGTTGGTTTTATATTTTGGATATAAAGATTTTAAATATGTCTTATACATACTTTTCTTATTACATGATTTACATGTTCATTATCTTTAAGTCATTATTAAAACAATTCTAAGACAGATTTTTAACAAATTTTAACAAAATTAGTAACAAAACTTATGTATCCTTCATGAGTATGTTTTTGGTGTTGTATCTCCAACTCATCAGTGGTTCGACTTTTTTCTGTGTTATCTTCTGGCAAATGTACTGTCTTATATTTTATATTTAAGACTATGGTTAATTTTGAATTAATTGTTGTAAATGGTGTATGGTCTGTGTCTACTTTTTTGCATGTGGATTTCTAATTGTTCCAGAAATACTTATTACAAAAGCTCTGTCTATTGAATCTTTCTTGCATCTTTTTCAAAGTTCAATTAGCTGTGTTTGTTGGCTCTAATTTTGAGATATCTCCTCTGTTCTATTGATCTATTTGTTATTTTGGCAATGCTATTTTACTCTTATAGTTTTATAATGGGCAGTATCATAGAATTAGCTGTGCTTCTGTGCTATGTTAGCTATTCTGGGTCCTTTGACTTTTCATGTTAACTTTAAAGTTTGTTAAAAGTTCACAAAATGACTACTGGGACTTTTTTTGTTATAATTACATTAAATTTATAAATCAAACAAAAATAACAGCTTAACAACTTTTGATCTTTGTATCTAGGAACCATGAAATCTCTCCATCTATTTACATATGCTTTTATATCTTTCATCAGTTTAGTTTTCTTCAAATAAATACTGTACATTATTTTACATTTATACCCATTTCATTGTTTTGGTACTAATAAAAATGGAATTGTGTTTTTAATTTTTAATTCTAAGTGTACATTGCTGGAAGATAAGAAGCAACTGCTTTTGAATATTAGTATTGTATTCACTACTAAAGTGTCTTGCCACTTTAAAAATGAATTATTAGTTCCAGAAATTTTGCAATGTCTTTTGGATTTTCTACATTGATGGTTATATTATCTACAAATATAAATGGTTCTATTACTTTGTTGCAAATGTGTATTCCTTTTATTATCTTTTCTTGAATTACATCATTTTCTAGGACTTATAGAACAGTATTGAATAGGAGTGGTAAGAGGTTGCTTTCTTATGATATTTCTAATCTTAGGGAGAAAGCATGTAGTTTCACTTTACTAGAATAATGCTATCTGAAGATATTATTGAGATATACTTTATCAAGAAGAAATTTTTCTTTCCTAGTGTGCTGACAGTTTTTTATCAGTAATGGATAATGTATGAGCTCTTATCAGATTCTTTCTCTGCAACAATTCAGTCTGATTTTCTTTTTGGCCTGTTGATATAGTGAGTTATAATGATTAATTTTGAAATGGGTCAGCCCTATATAACTAAATAAATCTTATTTGTTTGTAGGTTGAATTTTTTTAATATTTGTTGATTTCATTTGTTAATATTTTGCTGAATTTGTTGCATCTATCATCATGGGAGATATTGAGTTGTAGTTTTCTTTTCTTAAAGTATTTTTATCTGGATTTTGCTTCCATTTTTTGGATGGGGACACAACAAATTTGTATCATTTCTTCCATAAATATTTGGTAGAAGTCACTAGTGAACCCATCTGTCCTGATGCTTTCTTGTTTAGAAGATTATCATTAATTCCATTTGTTTAACAAATATAGCCCTATCTAGATCACACCTTAGTGATTTTGGAATCTCATTAAATATCGCAGTTTTGGTTAGGAACTGAGTGTGTGCCAGCTGTATCTGAAGCAGGATTGCCAGGTGTTGTCACTTTACCACCACCTTCGAACCTCCTGTGAACAAAATCTGGGGATAAAACTCTCCCTCATGTACTGCATGGATTGGTAGTTTTATTTATCCTCATATGTCTCTGGTTATACACAGCTTTTTTCTTCCTTACTTTCTTTTCTTTCTTTGTGCCAGTCTTGGGGCTTGAATTTAGGGCCTGGTCCCTGCCCTTGAGTTTTTGCTCAAGGCTGGTGCTCTACTACCTAAACTATAACTTCATTTCTGGATTTTTGAGTAGTGTATTGGTGATAAAAGTCTCATGGACTTTCCTGCCATAGCTGGCTTTGAACCACAGCCCTCAGATTTCAGCCTCCTGATTAGCTAGGATTTCAGGCATGAGACACTGCTGCCTGGCAGGAACTGTTTCCCAAGTTATATGAGCTATACAGACACAGAGAAGGCAGCATCTTACTAAGTCATCTTCAACACACCACAGGGTTAAAACAAACACCTGGACAAAAGAAGATAACCCTATGCAGATAAGTGCAGTTATCCCAACTTAAAAGATCCAAATTTGGTGTACAAAAGAAATTTTCCAATTCATACTCCATAGAGTAACAATAGATCCTAGATTCATCAAATATTTATGGATCAGCTAAATTTCAACAATTCAAATGGAATCATCTGGAAGTCTATTTCAAGTTCAACATATGTCTGATAAAGTTAAATCTGCAGAGTAAGAAACTAAGTTATCAGAAGACAGTTCTATTATTAGCAGCATCTTATTTTGCATTATTGTAAAGTGACACTCAGTATAAAATATCTCGGGCATAACCAGATAAAATCACTTTGATAAAATGTCTATGTGAGAGCCTGGTTTAACTGAAATGTACACACAATTTGCTACATCAATCCCATGAGTGCTAAAGATTTCCTATGTGTTTTGATACCACTATCAGGTGTGATTCCTAGTAAGAATGAACATTCCATTCCAAGAGCCATTCATTCTGATTCAGCCATCATCCATGGTTAAATTTGAAGCAGGGGGTTATTCTTTTGATACAGTTCTTTTAAAGCGTATACATACTTGAGAAACTAATCATTCCTAGTTGAATGAGGCAGATAATATTTGAAAGCAAGGGTGCCTAACCCACAGTGCACATGACTTGATCCATCTCAGAACACACACCTTTCTTTTCCTATTCACCAAGGTCCAGACTACCTCTACAAGAGAAACTCATTCTAAGAATGTAGTCCTTGCCATTCAGTCAGTCCCCAAATCCCCAAGGGTGTGTGCTCTGTTGATGCACTGCACTAATATTGAGTGTACACTTGTGAGTAAGATAAACATGATTCCTAGCAAAAACCTTAAAAGGTCAAAACTCTAGTAAAAGTTGACAGAGTGCACATGCAAATGTGGAGTTGTGAGGTAAGAACAATTTATATGCATCATCATACCCTTCCATTCCTGGTAATTTCTGCATGGCCATCCAGACAAACCTTAGCTCTAATTGTATGATAATTCAAAGCAGAATCAGCTACTGCCTTAAGGGTAGGAAGTTTCCAATCAATGAGGTGTCAGGTATTAGTTGATCAGAGGAAGAGGACTCAAGTTTAAATCTGGTTTTAGATGGGAAAACCTCTAAAAATTCCTAGCCTTTCTGCTCATTTGAAGCCTGCTGGAATTTTTCTTCTCTATCAGAAACTTCACATCTGCCTCACTCACATTATTCTGACATCCATCTGTGGTGTTGGTTATGCACATTCTGGCCTGCTATGCAACACATTGTCTGCCATTTCCCCTTCTCTATTTCTTAACTTGTACATAAATTTTGTATGCACAAACCTATCTCTTACTCTAAGATCAGGATTCTGATTTCTTATAAGCAAATGTCTGAGTCATTTGAAGGTGTTCAACACATATTTGGTGAGCTCTGTTATACAGCCAGTCTTACTCCTTTCTACTCCACAACACAACCATTTTCAGTGTGCTCACATTCCCTCAAAGACACAATGGCCAGTCTCACTCTCTAAATTTATTCTCCTCACCCAATTGAGATTTCCTTACCTTCCCCCTCAAAAAATGCTTTGCATGTTTCATGTGTGTCACACCCTGTGCCAAGGCCAGACAAAATATCTTCCTAACGCTTCCTCACAGTATACATTCTAGAGGAGAAGCAATTAAGTAAGAAATAGAAACTGGAACAGTGAATGATGATGAGATAAGTAGGCAGAGGTGCTTTAGCAACTGAGAGATAGCTACTGCCCAATCTCATAGATGGAAAATTCCTCAGCAGAGGAGATGGCCCTGTCACTGAACCCTGCAGTCACAAGGGTCAGTCAGTCCAATGCAATGGAAAGATTCTTGGATGTAAGCCCTTCTCATCCCTCTTTCCACTTCAAGGTCCATCTTCTGTGGGAAGACAACCTCCATACTTCCCAACCTCTTAGGCCCTCACTTAACATTGTCTTTTTTGTCCTTATGTAGCTATGTTGTATATGACTATTGTTACAGTAAGAATTTGACACAATTGGCTCTCTGAGAATTCTCCATAGGATACCAGCACAACCATGTTCTTTGCAGCATTATTTACCATAGCTAAGATATAGAACCAACCTAGATGTCGCTCAATAGATGAATTAATCAAGAAGATGTGGTATAGCTGGGCGCTAGTGGCTCACACCGGTAATCCTAGCTACTCAGGAGGCTGAGATCTGAGGATCACAGTTCAAAGCTAGCCCAGGCAGGAAAGTCCGTGAAACTCTTATCTCCAATAAACCACCAGAAAACCGGAAGTGGCGCTGTAGCTCAACTGGTAGAATGCCAACATTGAGCTGAAGAGCTGAGGGACAGTGCTCAGGCCAAGAGTTCAAGCCCCATGACCGACAAAAAAAAAAAAAGAAGATGTGATATAAATATATAATGGACTTCTATCCTTCCATCAGAAAGAATGGCATTGCCCCATTAGACCTGGAAAAATTATATTAAGTGAAGTAAGCCAGACCCAAAGAAAACTACGTTGTATGGTTTCCCTCTTTCTAATAACTAGAATATGTCAATGATGTTCTTAACAAAGGATCTCAATAACTCAATTGCTAAGCACACAGGACCATATGTAATGAAGCATATTAACATGAACTCCAAGAATTGGAGTTCATGAATGTACTTAGTTCTTTTTTTGTTGTTTCTTAGTTTTCTGTACCTTTTGTCTAGCATATAAGTTTATTCGATCTGTGGGAGGGAAAGGGAATCAAAGCAACGGCATGACAAGTATGAACTAATGCAACAGAGATACTCAACATTAAGTTGCAAATGAACTCTAGAATTTGGGGAGAGGGGAGTAGGAAGGGTAAGAAGGAGAAAATGAGGGATGGGGTAAGAGTGTTTTAAAATAAATGTACTCATTACCTTACTTATGTAACTGTAAACCCCTGCTCATCACCTTTTCAATAAAGTTTAAAAAAAAAGGAGAAAGACGAAAAGGAAGAGGAGAAGGAAGGAAGGAAGCTGTGAAGGGAGTAGAAAGGCAAGAAGGCAGGAATGCAAAAAGGAAGGAAAGCAGGAAAAAAAGGCCAAAGCAGGAAGGCAGGAAAGAACGAAGAAGGAAAATAGGTAGAAAGGAAGGTAGGGAGGAAGGAAGGCAGGGAGAGAGGGAGGAAGAAACAGAGGGAAGAAGGAAATAATGGAGGGAGAGATGGAAGGAGGGAAGGAGTGGGAGGGAGGGAAAAAACATAAAAGAAAAACATAAAGCACAAGCTGAATATAATGGCACACACCTATAATATTACACTCAGGAGGCTGAGGTAGAAAGATCACAAGTCCCAGGACTGCTACACGACAAAAATTTCTTTCAAACATAAATAAGTGAAATACAGATATCCCAATCTATTTGTGCACATATAAATTCAATAGAAAATATATTTTCTACAAACAAATCTACTGTCCAACCAAGCCTGGGAAATAACCACACATCATTCCTTTAGCATGTCCCACACACAACTATCTTTATTGTCTAAGGAAATGTTAATGCTACTTCCTCACCTCACTTAGAATCTTTTCAGTCTTGAACTAACATCAATTTTCTGTCATATCCACTGTCAACCCTCATTCTAGCACAATACTGTCATTATAATAAGTATTCAATAAATACTTTAAGTCAATGAAGAATAGATATGCATAAAAGTCCAAAACAATAGAAACAGAGAGGCATTTTTTTCTTTTCAACACTAACATTATTCTATTTCACTGAATAATTCTGAGCTGTGACACTTATATAATGTTGAACAAGTTGAAAACTGTCTTCTAAAATGTCACTGTAATTTTTCCAGTGATCCCATGGGGTGGGAAGGCAGAAAAATTAGTATTATCATTGCCACTACAAGTTATAAATTAACAAATCTAATTAGTCAAGCTAATTAAAAGACTAAGATTATACGATATTAGGCATCTTGCCCATGTTTAAAAGAAGATCAAAGTCAAGTCTGAAAAGTTTAAAAAGCTTTCTCCCTTTCTTGCGCATCTCATGAATTTATCAAAACGTTTTAAGTAAATATGCTGTAAATATTGTAAATATTGGGGATGGAAATAAATTTCATGAAAGGCATGTACTCATCCATGAGCTAGGCAGTGATGAATTTGTGGGTATCAGGGTATTATTCCAGTCTGGCCACAGGAGATAAATGTTTGCATTTGACAGACAGAAATGGGATGATGATGACAGATAAAGGCCCAGGAGTCTGAGGCAGATTTTGTCACTGCCTTCTGTGTCATGATTAATGGAAACTTTTTACACAGTGATATTTAATCTCTGAGCTTGGTGAGGTAAATTTAAACATACAAGCAGCCAACAAAACCTGACATCAAAGATATGATCTTGTATTGCAGGCTCTGGTCCCCAGAGAATATGTAAATGAGAGAAACTGGGACAGTATAAAGTTACAGAGGATTGTGGGCAGTCATCCCTCCTGTGACACTAACCCCTTAATTTTAGTAAGATTTGAAAAAGGCATGAAACCAGTCTATTGATTCCCTGTGCAATGTTCTTACCCTGAAAGATAGCATAGCCATAGATTGGATTACTCTTTGCAAGCTTGGGGTTCTCAATGTATATGGGAACATAGAGCAGGAAAAAGATACTTTCAGGTTTTATCACAAGGTTGCTGGATCACAGGCATATTAAAGAAATGCAACATTACTTGGGAACTGTGTCTATCAGAGTCTGGAAGACTCTAGTCAAGCTATCTAGCCAAGAAGATGTCAGTCATGTTAACTAGCAGTTCAGAGCCCTAGGACTCCTCAGCTCCTCCCTGCTCTTCTCAGCATTGGCTCATCAGCCAATGATTTCACAAAGCAAATAGCCTTTTCTTCTTTCTCAGACTGTGGCCCAAGTGTTTAATCTAGTCTTTGCTTTTTTCCCCCACTATTGTGCTTCATTTGATTCTTCATTCCTTCATTTGTTTTATGGGGAGGAAATGAGAGGGGGAAGACCATTGTAACAGCCAATGATTTCTTCTTTTCATGTTTTACTCTCTGTTTTGCCTTCTACCTTCCTGCATGAGATATCCTTCTAAAAGTAGACATAACAAGTTGCTTCTCTGCTTAAAATCTCTCAAAAGTGCTCTTACTTGAAGAGTGACAGAGAGACAGAGACACAGAGAGGATCCCAAGTTGCTCACTTACATATAAAGTCCTTGATACTCTGAAACCAACCTAATTGTCTAATCTTAGCTGCCTTTTGTCTTCCTGCACCCTCTTGTTCAGCACTTTCTGGACCCTGTGAGCTCTATGTTCCATTTAACATCCCTCCTGTCCACATCCTACTCCTCCATGCCCCAGGCCTTTGCTCCTAACTAATAACCTCATGCCTTGACAGTTTGCTCTGCTTGAAATGAAATACAGCTTGAGCATATTTCCAAGCCTCCTTCAGAACTGGGGAAAGAACAGCATATAGTGAGTTCTTGCTTTAGGAGTACCAATAAGTTGTGACATGTTCCATTTCCAGGATTAGTCTATGAAAACGTATCCCTCTGTGATATTCCATGTACTTTCCCCCAAGCCAGTGGCTATAAAACTAGCTGCTGGGGGCTGGGAAGGTGGCTCAGTGGTAGAGTGCTTGCCTTGCATGCATGAGGCCCTGGGTTCGATTCCTCAGCACCACATAAGAAAAAAGACGGAAGTGGTGCTGTGGCTCAAGTGGTAGAGTGCTAGCCTTGAGCTGAAGAGCTGAGGGACAGCGCCCAGGCCCAGAGTTCAGGCCCCTGGACGAGACCAAAAAACAAAACAAAACCAAAACTAGCTGCTGATGAACATAAGTGCATAAAAGGCTTACAAAAAAGGAGAGAGAGTTTGAATAATGCTGTTGCCATTATTGCATTTGAGAAATTCAAAATATAGCTCAGGCTATTTTGATTACTGGCACACACAATTGTTTCTAAAGAATTACATATTATTTAATGATTATATAGTGAAAAGCTGTTATGTGTCAAGCAATGAGCTTGGTGCAAGGGAATAAACCTTGAATTATGACATGGGCTCTACCATCAACATACTCAAAAATTATTGAAACAGACAAAGAAGAAACACCTGAAATGGAACAGAATGGAATACGTGCTTTTATAGAATGATGGGTGTATTCATATATGTGTGTGTATTCATCATATATATGTCAATCAAATAAATCCTCATTTATATCTCATATATATACATATATATGTTATTGGCTTATATTAGCTTACATTGTCAGAGGTTAGCCCAACAATGGCTAGTTGACTGAAGACTGGAAAACTTAGTAGCCACTCAGTTACTCAGTGCAAGAAGCTGTAGCATCAAAGTAAAAAGCAATGATAAAATATCAGTCTAGGGCAGAAGGCCTGGAAGCTCCCTGGAGAGTCACTGGTGTGATCGCACATGGAAAGTTTCAAGAAGATGGAGTCAGAAGTCTTCAGGCAATGGCAGCAATAGATCTATGTGCTCAGGAAGAGTGGAGCTTGCAAACCTTGGATGGCTTTCTCCTCTTCTACCTCTACCTCTCCAGGCTTCCATCCTATTCAACAGTGTTGTCAACATTTGTGGTGGGTCTGAAAGCCTCAGTTGCTGCCTCACGTGTTAATCATCTCTGGAAATGTCCTCACTTACACACTTGAAGTATCTTTTACTAATCTCCTAAATATCTCTCCATCCAATCAAGTTCACTATCAAAAGTAATTACCATAAGAAGGCAGAAAGGGAAGGGAACTCAGAGCTTTCTGTCTTTAAGTCAATAATAAGACAGGTGGGCCTTCCTTCTCTAACTGGCCATCACTGAAATTTCAACACTAATTCCACAGAGTCTGGAAGGCAGAAGCCCTGTACAGAGGAGTTGACTGGGACATAAAGTAAATGTTTTCTGGTAGCTTGAGTTTACTTAGGCTTTAGGGAAAGATAGGATCATATCATAAATGGGACCTGCTGGAGTTAGACATTAGTAAGTCTGGGGCTGGGAAGGTGGCTCAGTGGTAGAGCACTTGCCTTGCATGCCTGAGGCCCTGGGTTCGATTCCTCAGCACCACATAAGCAAAATGAAAAAAGCCGGAAGTGGTGCTGTGGCTCAAGTGGTAGAGCGCTAGCCTTGAGCTGAAGAGCTGAGGGACAGCGCACAGGCCCAGGAGTGGGTAACAATGCTTGATAGGAAATGGACTGATTACCAGCACCCAACTAAGTTCCTAGAATTATTGAATTTCAAATCCCACCTGTGATTGCCTTGGTAGAGCCAGATCAAATAATTTTGAGGGCATTAAATGTCCTGTGTGTGAGACATTCTTGACCTCTGAGGGAACAAATGTTTCAAGATACAATAATGCAATGCATGCCTTGCTATAAATAAATAAATAACATGAAATTCCAGTATAGCACATGACTAAAGAAAGGCAACTCGGAATTCCTATCTGGGGTGAACTGAAGATAGAGCAATCTCAGAGCCAGAGCAGCTAACAAACACCAGAAACATTAGCATCATACCAGTTGAGTGGCTGTTCCTGGCTTCTCCTTCACCCCCCTCCCCACTTCTTTGAGGTATGGTTTATTATCTACAGAGGCATTATTATCATCTATCTTCAGCCATTCTGAGACAGCCTATGTGTCCAAAGTAGCATTTTAAAGTTAATTTTCACAGTATCCCGTGCATTCAAGCTCATTATCTACAATTTAAGGAGACTGAAGAAAAGATGTCCTTGGCAAATCTTCCACTCAGGACTCTTCTGTGCATTTGAGATGTATTGATCCTCATGCTTAAGGAACTTTTTGAATCAAAACCTATCACAATGCTTGGCACAGATTAATACATACTACTAATTACTATTAGGAAACTATCTTAACATTTCTTGGATTCCTACTTGCATTCTTTTATTTAATCTCATGGTTATCCATTGAGGAAAATGGTAAAAAGCCCCAAGTGATAAATCAGGAAGCAAGGCTTGGAGACATTTGATGACTCAGATTATTCTGTCGCCAAACCCAGGCTCCCCCACCTCAGCACACCCCATCTTTCCTTCCTCTTTGCCGTACTTGTCAGTAGATGCCTCTCTTAAGTCGTATTATAAAGTGTCTGTGCTCTTTGCTTCTTGTATCAACAAAACTCACTCCATATAATAATGTCCTAGTGGGTTATAATTAAGCCCTGCAGCTTGCCAACTGGGCCAAAAATGGCTTGTCTTCCTTTTCCCTCTCTCCTCAGCAGTCAAGGCTTTACCATCTGCCACTCAGCAAGAGAGCTTGGCATCACTCTCTGCTTGGAGGAGCAAGCCTATGGCAGTCTGCCTCCAAGAAACTGTGCTTAGGGAAGGTGCAGTCAGCATCATCAGCCCTGACAACTCTGACCCCTTAATACCTACCTGCCAGCTTTCGGGAGCTGCCTCCATTCTGAAGCACTTAATGAACTAAGTCTTTAAGCCCCCAGCACAGGAAGAGAGTGCTCATCCTGCTGACTTGAAGGTCTATAGAACTCACAACCCATCCAGGCTCTGAGTCACATCAGCGGCTGCCTGGCAGGGAAGTTCCATTAGGCAGAATGGTCAAGCTAGGAAGACCCGTAACAGCAAAAGCACAGGCTCTTCTTTGCCAAGGATCCAATCTATCACTGCCAGGCCAGAATTTAAGGCCAGACAATTAGAAATTGTGCAAAAAAGTTAGAGGTGCTAAGAGTCACTAGGATTTTGAACATTATCCAATCCAACCTTGTTGTTTTACAAATGAGGAAACTCCATTGCTTGTGGAATCTACCCCTAACATTTTTTAAAATCTCAGATTAGACAATGTTACTTCAAAAAGCTGATTTATCAAGCTAAGATATAGTCTGTCTATCTCTGTCTTGGTCTCTTGCTGTGTCTTGTCTCTGTGTCTGTCTCTCATCTGTGTGTGTGTGTGTGTGTGTGTGTGTGTGTGTGTGTGTCAGACTCAGGCTTAAAATCAGATCCTCTCTCTATTGTTTGGGTTTTCTGCTCAAAGCTGGTACACTGCCACTAGAACCAAATCTCTACTTCTAGCTTTTTGCTGGTTAATTGAAGTTAAAACTGCCACAGACTTTTCTGCTTAAGATACCTTCAGACTATGATTCCCAGATCTTAGGCTCCTGAGTGGCTATGATTACAGGTGTGAGAACACTACTAGGATAGAATTTCTTGATGTATATGCCCTTGGTCCAACCTACATTCTCCCAATATTTGTCCACCATTTTGCCTGCATGCCAACCACCCCACTATACTTGAAGTTCCTTCCTAGTCCATCTCTGTAATTGCAACTCTAACATCTAGGAAAGTACTTGGCATTTGAAAGACATTTAGTAAACACTAGTTGAATATTTGAGCAGAAACCCACTGAATTTGTCCCAGAAACTGAGACTCGGGATTCAACAGGTAAAGTTGAATCATACCTTCTTTCCCTAAATCCTCTCCTCACATAGACCATGTGTTCACATGACCATTTGTCTTCCAAGAGATCACAACTTGTCACACCTAGGCCTTCCTGGAGCATAGTTTCTTCCTCAGATCTCTCTCTCCTCCTTCCAGCATGCTATAAGGCCATATCTCACAATCACACAGAGATTAATCCAAGAAATGAGTCTTATAAGGGTCCAGTGCCTAGCAACAACAGAAATATTGTTCCCTCATATATTCTCATAAACAGAGACAATTGGAGATATGACAACATGCTTTCACCAGTCTCTAAATATGTTCATTTCTCCAGGATTTCATCATCACAACAGTTTTGGAGTTAGGTGGTGGATTATTCTTCAGTTCCTATTTGCCTGATATTTCCTCATGATGATATTCAGAATGTACCTCCCCAGTTTTTCTTCATTATATTCAGAAATAAAACAAATAGTCTTTCTTTAAAAAAATACATTCTTATTGTAAAAATACTGTATAGAGGGGTTACAGTTACATGAGCAAAGTAATGAGTACATTTCCTATCAAGCATTGTTACCTCCTCCTCTGTTTTTCCCCTACACTCCCTTCCCTCCCACCTCCACAAATATTCTTTGGCCTTCTCAGTAGATCATTCTATGGATTGCACAATGTCAGTAATTGCATATCATTTTAGACTTCTCATGGGGTATATGTGTTTACATCTCTTCACCCAGGGCAGGATGGCAGATTTTAACCAACAGTATAACAAAGCATGCTGTGTTAAGACAAAAGACCCTCTCATTTCATAGTTTAAAAAAAAAGACCAATGCTGTCTGCTTTGAGTGCAAATTATCAAAAAGAAGGTCCTGAAATTATGTGTGCTGTCCCAACTTGAGCTCAAAGTTTACCCAGTCTTAGTTTAATAAAAGAAACCTAAGGAATACGTATGTCAGGAATTAATAATTTATAGCATACCTGTCACACACCTCTTACCCAAAGAAACCAAAAGTAGAGACTAGATGGAGTCCATTGAAGGTAAAGAGAAACCACTGACTGATTTATGCACTGAGCAAAGAAGGCATATCTGGTGTATGTGGCTGTGAGGGGTGGGGGGTTCTTTGAATTTCACTTCATATTCACCAAAAACATTTTCAGGGGTGAATTTCATGAGCAAGAATAAATAACTTTCCGTATCCATGCTATAAATAGGCTTTTGAGGAAGTGTATGATTTTAATTAAAATGAAAATTTTCAAGTGAGTTGCTAAGAAACGAGACCTTATCTGTGCCATAGGAGCCCAGGCCAATAACATGTGGTAATAAATGGTTTCCTAGGAAACAATTCCTATGCCTTCTTAAATACTAATGCTGAGAAAGAAATGGTCTTCTTAATAGACAGACATGAGGACAGTTGGTCAAATGCTAATAGAGCAAATGAGCCAAGTAGGAAAATAAAATATGACAGTCAAATATTATCCTCAAATACAATAACCTCTTTGCAATCTCTTTTCTATTCTGTTTGATTCTGCTTCCTTAATATAAGCATTGCATGTTTGGGGAAATTATTCAAATATTGAGAGAGAAAATAAAGTTAAAACTAGAATTACATTTGTTGTTCATCAGAATTACTCATTACTAACTGGTTCTTAGGTATTCTTGGAGCCATTTTCTATATTGACATGAGCATGTATCCCATATCTTTATTCTATACAACATAATAAAATATTCTGCTTGTTTTCTTCTCCCTGTGCATTAAAGATTTTCTGTGTTGAGTCACAGAGATCTACTTTAACCTGTTCACCACCTCCACCAAAGAGGAGGTAAAGCTGAGTGGAAGTTTCTATTCTTCATTCTCTAACATTGACTAGGAGTGTCTGCCTGCTCACACAAGAATGCAATAATATTTCCATGTTTTGTTTTGTAGATTTATGTATGTCCATCTTTAGGATAAGTTCCTAAAGTAGACTAGCTAGGTCAAACTCGCACACATCTTGTCACTATTGCAAAAATTACCCTCCAGATATCCCACACTAAGGGGCTTCCCACCTGCAACATCAAACGCTTGCTATTTCTAGTCCCTACCCCAGTGCCTGGACAACACTAAGAGTCATGGAACCTAAATATCCTTATCACTCTGTCAAGATTATATCGCTCACTCATTGCCTTTTGCAGTTCTTCATTCTGAATTTACATGATGTATCCACTCATTGGCCATTTCCATTCCCTTCCCAATGGACTTGCTGTTTGTGGCCTTTTCCCACTTCTCTTTCTTATTAGCATATATTAGGTGTACAATAAGGGTTCATTGTGTCATTTCCATACATGTTAACAATTTATAATAATCTGCCCCCTTGTTGCTCTTCCTTGTCTTCTCGCCTTTCTTAAAACAATTTCAGCAGGTTTCATTGTTCAATTTGCAAACTACTTTGACCTTATTATCCTTCTTTACCTTGTTAGTTTATCTCCCTCTCACTGGTACCCACTCCTCCAACAGATTCTGTTTCTTTTGTCTCATTTTCTCCAACCCCCTATTGAACTATAGCTTTCACTGAGATCTTTGTATAATCTTCATTTGCAGATGCAAGTTGCTTCAGCTTCTTCATCCTCTATCTTCCTTTTTCTCTCTCACTCACCTCATCCTCCCAAATAATCTCAAGTTAGGATTATGTTCTATGTATATAACTCATGTATAAACTCATGAATATGTACATGTATATAACTCATGTATAAACTCATGAATATGTACGTGTCTATGAATATGTATGTGTTTTAGATCTAGGTTCCACCTATGAGGACAACATGCCATATTTGGCTTTTTGAGCTTGACTTACCTCACTGGAGATGATATACTCCAATTCTGCCCATTAACCTGCAAATAACATGGTTTCACTACTATGACATGAATATATGCATATTTTGTGTATATGCATTCATCTATGCTGGACACCGCTGCTAATTCCACTATTTGGCTATGTGAACAGTGCTACAATAAACACAGGTATGCAGGTATCTCTATGGTATGTTAGTTTCCGCTCCTTTGGGAATATTCCCAATACTGGTTTTTCAAGACCTTCATAAGGAAGATCTATTTATAGTTTTTTGAGGACCCTCCATATTGATTTCCATTGTAAGTGCAGTAATTTATACTCTCATCAACAGAGTATGAATCCATTTTCCCCATATCCTCCCTGCCATTTGTAATTGTTTTCTTGATGGTTGTTATTCTGACTAGAATGAGATGGGATCCTAGTGTGGTTATGATTTGTATTTTCTTTATGGCTAAGAATACTGAACACTTCTTCATGTATATATTAGCCATTTGTAATTCTTCTCAGGAAAATTGCCTATTCAATTTACTTGCCCATTTATTAATGTGTTATTCTGTTGTTTAATTTTTAGCAATATAGATTCTGAGTATTAATCTTTTGACAGTTGGATAGCTGGTGAAGATTTTTCTCACATTGCATCTGTTGTCTCTTCATTCTAGTGGGTTTTTTCTTTTGCTCTGCAGGAACTTTAATTCGATGTTTTTGCATTCATCAATTCTTGTTCTTATTTTCTGTTCTTCACACTTTTCTATTATTATCTTTTTCTTATTGAAGTCTAAGTACACTTTCTTACTAAGGAAATAAGTTCTTATGAGTTATATGTGTGTGTTCATGCGTGTGTTTATATGCATGTGTGTGTGTGTTGTGTGTGCTCATGTGAGCACACATGCACGTACTAGTCCTAGGGCTTCAACTCAGGGGCTTGAACACTGTTCCTGAGTTTTTGTGCTCAAAATTAGTATTCTAACACTTTGAGCTACAGTTACATTTCTGGCTTTTTGTTATTTAATTGGAGATAAAGTCTTACAGACTTTATTGCCTGGGCTGGTTTTGAACCATGATCCTCAGATCTCAAACTCCTGAGTGGCTAGGATTACAGGCATGAGCCATTGGGACAGAGCCCTTTGTATTTTCAAATAGTTCTTTTGGTAGGGAGGAGGTTTAACCCAGGGTCTTTTGCTTTCTAAAGGAGAGTAGGTTGTCTGAGAAGTACCCAGACATGTGAGACATCCCAGCCAAGATCAGCACAGCTGTTGAGCTAACGTTAAACTTATGAGCAGTAAAAATTCTAGTTTCCAGGGGATGGTTATTCCTACCTCAGGGTGCAGCCTTGTCATTGTAAGGAATTATACTCACTTGGAGGGTTTCTGTCTTGCAAAGTTCAGTTGTTCCTTAGGCATAGCCTTAGTCTACCTCATAAAGATGTCATTAGCCAGTCCTGTCCTGTCCTGTCCTGGACTCCAAGGTGGTTGCCAAGTGACTACAGAGAGAATGGCTTGGAAAAGAGACACACAAATTAGAGGCAGGAATGCCTAGCTTCTTCCTGTTTTAGTTCATTTGTGGGCCCAAGTAAGGAGTTAATGCTTTCCATCAAAAGCAGTTTTGAAGCACCTGTTAAAGAAGATACAGTCTCCAAAGAGAATCTCCTTCTGAGGTACTAGGGCTGAGGACATTAACATAAGGATCAATGCAGGCACATTCACATGAGCTTATAGCAACACCTGACAAATATATGCATCCCACTCCCTCAGCTCATCCTCAACTGGCTCCATAGTATACCCAGCTGCTCTTTTCTTCTCCCCTCCTCCAAACCTCTCAACTCTTTCTAGTGTGTAATGTGTATTCCAGAACTATGGAAATCAGCCTCATCTCACCAAACTACAGTAACCCAACTTTCCCACCAACTGCAAAGATCATGAGTTCCTATGTCCAGGAGAACACAGTCCTGGTTCTAAGCTCTACCAATTCCACCGGTAGGATAAATTACCAAAACTTTTGAGCACCCAGTTTCTTCATTTTATGGTAAAGATTTATTTTAAATATTAATAGTTACTTCTACACCCAGAAGTGAGAGCCAGGAGTCATCAAGGAACAGATTATACTATTACTAAGAAAAGAATTGCTGAGTGGTCTCACTGAATTTGGAAATGGAGAGAATCCATACCAAAAGAACTGGAGGAAGAGTGTGTGAGTTAGCTTGTTGGGTTGACAGGGCAAGGTGTGGTTCGTAACAAGGAGTTACCCAGTTACCCACATGTTTCTGAGACTGGGAAAGATCCCTAGCCTAAAAGCCTAGAAATCACTCCCTCTACCCTTTCCAGGCATAAAGCAAGACTTCACAAATCACTAGTAGTGAAGCAAAGTTTTTATTTCCAATCTATCACAAACTCATACTAGAGGCAAATGCAAATAAAATGCATTATAAACTCAAAGGACGAAAGAAATGCAATGCACTTGTTTTTATTCTTAGATTCAGCAGACATGAAAATAGCTATGAAATTGCTGTCTCACATTTCATTATTATCAACTTTCTAAATTTATTTTTTTGCAATCTAGTAACAAAAAGTTTATGGACAGGCCTCTGTCCAAATGGCACAGTTTGATTGGCACCAGGGTAAGTCTTCAGTTACTAGTGATTAGGGTAGAAATGTTAAAAATAGGATATTTAAACATTTAAAGCCAGTTTTTCTTGTCCATAGCAATAAAATAGACTTGAAATCAAATTTTGTCAAGAGAAGCCAAAATTATGCCTACTTACCTTTGAAATTCCAAGTGAGCAGTGTGAAAGGGGAGACTGGAATTTTGCTTTAAGAAGAATGTGGTCCACTTTCTGCTGGATGTGAAAATTACTCATTTATAGTATCAGTGTATTGACTGAAACAGGATCTTCTATCTACTAACTGCTTAGAAAGGGAATTCACATGTATGATATACATATTTATGTCTCTCTTTGCTTAAAGTCACATTTTGGTTCCCTTTTTGGAGGTAAGGGATCTGAGGTAACAATAGAAATTAACACTCTTTAGCTTCCTCAGAGTTGGAGGAAGGGTGAGTGTTTTATAGACTTCCTAGTAGGAGTTTGTTTTTTCTAGGGACAGAGTAAAGGAACAAAGGCCTTGTTATATCTTGTTCAGAACTCATTGTCATCTTCATCTCCCATCATTATTAGCCAGTCTTTGTTTGGACTTGTTAAATCTAGAATTCTGAACCAGGCAAAGACAGCAAGAGTTATAAGCACAGCCTTGCCTGACTTGAGGACCCTGTAGCCTGCTGGGTGGTTTGGGTACCATATTTGCCATTAGTATTATAATATGAATTAAGGAAATACAGGTATGTTTACTAATTACAATGACTAACAAGCTATTTCAAACTTTGCTATCTTCTGCATACCTTCATCTGTCCTTGAAATGCCTACAAGATATAAAATAATCACTCAATAAAGTAAAAATTCCAACTGCTGATGTGAATAAACATGATTAAAGAGGGCTAAAAGAACAGAAAGAGCCTATCTTTGGAATATCTTATTTTTCTGGTCATGGGGCTTAAATTCAGGGCACTGTTGTTGCTGTTGTTGTTGTTGTTGTTGTTTTTGCTCGAGTCTAACTCCTTACCATTTTGAACTGCAGCTCCATTTCCAGTTTTCTGATCAATAACTGAAAATTAGAGTCTCACAGACTTTCCTGTGCAGGCTGGCTTTGAACTGCGATCCTCAGACCTCAGCTTTCAGTGTAGCTAGGATGACAGGCGTGAGCCACCAGCATCCAGTGCTCTGAAGCATCTTGAGAGTAGCTTCTGTCCAGCAAGTGGACAGCAAGCTCTGTGTTTGCAGTAATGAGTTTAACTGAGAATGCTTCAGTAGTCACTCACTTCTAGCCATGATAGAGTCTGCGACCACCTGTGGGGTAAGAGAAGTTGAGGGATTTGTGTTGCACTGAAAAGTCAATGGAAACACCAACAAAGCATCTAGACTGAGAGGAAAGTACATATGGAAACCAGAAGTCAAAGTGGAGAATCTTCCCGCTCTTTCAGAAGAAACTGGACATACCAGCTAGCCAGTAGACCACTCCACTGGGCAGCATGACTCCTAGAAAACCAGACTCTTCCCTTGGCCAAAGCCCCTGGAGTAATTTTCCTCTGAGTGCCTCTCCCAGGCTCCCCTCCTACACATGGTTCCAGCTCCTTCCATTGAGGCAGTCTTAGCAGCTGTGTGTCCAAAGCCCTCAGATGTTCTGACCCATCCCAGGTGTTCCATGAAAACCACCTGTAATATCTAAACTGTGAATTGTCCTGTCAGTCTTTTTGATAGGAAAAAAAAAGATAACTATGCTTGGCCCTGAGCAATTGGGGGTGGGGGAGGAGAACAAAGGTATGGAGCAGTGTGGAGCAGTGTAGAATGAAAGACAGTAAGTTCAGGAAGAGAAGGCATATCACACACACACACACACACACACACACACACACACACACACACACACTTTCATGCTTCCCCTCCCAGCCAGATTTTCCCCTCTAATATTACCTTTCTGTTCACCATAGCACACTCCTAGTTCATCCAAGTATCACAGGAGGAAGGGTGGAGGAGAGGCAAAAGTTTCTTTCTGAGCAGAAAGAGCCCTGGCTTCTAACCTGGCCTGCTGTGTCTTTAGATCCATTCTTTGCCTTTCTGGGAGCAGAGAGTTGACTATGGGGCTCCTACAATTATCTAGCATGACACAGACACAGGATCAGAGACAGTATATGTATATATGCATGAGTTTATGTGTGTGTGTGTGTGTGTGTGCAAACACATGCACGTGAGGCAACTGTAATGAGTTGAATGTAAGCTTTACCTTTTTACGAAAGTTTAAGTATGCAAAACCAAGTTAAGCAGACATAACATTTGTATTTCTCACCTACTTAGCCATCTATGCTGGAGACGAGTACAAGTGCTACAGGAGACTAAGGGATCACTCATATGCTTCAGGCATCCACTGGGGTCACACAGAATCCCAAAACATTAAGAGATGAACATGACATCCATCTTGACGGACAGGACCATGTTCAACCACAAGGTGTCACTGTCCTACTTTAAACATCTCATTCTCCAGCTCCAGGGAGATCTCTTCTGATTCTTGGAATTTAGATCTAGTTTGCATCCACCTTTCTAGAGTACTGTCTACAGGTGTCTGCTCCCCTCACCTCCCTGCCTTCCTGGTCTCTGAACTTGAACATCGCAATGTGGAACATGAGGTATACATCTGCCCACAAATGGGCAGCAGCCAAGGGCCCAGCACCTTATATTCATTCTTTCAGTTGCAAATGTAATGAGTATCTACTGTGTACCAAGCTCGGTGCTAGAAACTGGAGATTCAAAGAAGAAAAGCACTTCCCCTTGCCTCAAGAGCTCACAGCAGACATGTCAACCTTACTCTAGGCTCAGGAGGAAGCACTGAACTGAAGGATTCCATGTCCACCATATCAAGAGAAGCTCTCAGGCCTGCCTTTAGTGGGCAGAGGAGCTTCACAAGGGAAGAAGTGTTTGGGTTGAGTTTTGAAAAGATTAAATCATTTGATATTTGAACCATTGGGATAACATCCCTCAAACAGCAGAGGCAAATAGGCCCACTGTTAAGCTTAAAGTAATCCTATTGAGAAACTAAATCCTATGGAAATCCACTTGATCTAGTTACCCTGCTTGGGAGAAAGAGCAGGCTCCATTCTATACTTGCTGCCACCATGGAGATCAGAATGTGATTAATGCTTTTATGAAAATTGATCACTAGCCAGGTGCCGGTGGCTCATGCCTGTAATCCTAGCTACTTAGGAGGCTGAGATCTGAAGATCAAGGTTCAAAGCCAGCCCAGGCAAGAAAAGGCGGTGAGACTCTTATCTCCAATAAACTACTCAGAAAACCAGAAGTGGCACTGTGGCTCAAGTAGTAGAGCCTTGCCTTGAGCTGAAGAGCTGAGGGACAGCACCTAAGCCCAGAGTTCAAGCCCCACGGCCGACAAAAAAAAAAAGAAAGAAAATTGACCACAAATGGAGGTGTATTTTGAGAGAAAGAATGAACAATTTTACCTTATAAACTGAGCTAAGACACTGCAAAGATGTTTAAGACATCTTTTCCAAAGGAGAAACTGAGGCACAAGCCCTAGTAAAAGATCATGCATGCCTTCTGAATCCTGCTGGACGCTTACTAGGGAGAGCCCATACTAGCTTCCTCCCTTTCTCTTATTAAATGATCTGCAGACACAGCATGTCTAGGGAATGGGCTTTTCATTGAATAGGTAGAGCTCACATTCAACTCATTTTATTTTTTACTTCCAGAGTCTCTTGCTACTCCTTTTTCAGGAACATTGCTCAGGGCATAAGAGGAACTAATAAGGTAATAGAACTTGGAAGCTGTGTGTTCTCATCCAAAGTCAAATTGAGGAACTGGGAGTGAGATCATCTATATGCTAATCTCACAATCTAGACCCAATGGCCTTTGGCAGAAATTAAGCAGCTCCACAATCCATTCTCTGGGGTGATTTTTTTTTTCTTCCCAGAAAAGCATTATCAAGTGTTTGCTTCTGCCAAGATTTATCAAAGGCTTTGCCATCCAGAAGTACACACACCTGAGAGGAGTGGAAAGCTGGAAGAAGGAGTGTGGATGCTGTGAATGCTGGCTGGGGAGGCTTTGGCTAAGTGGGGGACGAAGGAGGCCAAAGTGGGCAGAAATCAGCTCTGAGGCAGACAGTGATCTCATCTTTTCTCTACTGCAATCCCTCCATCCATAGCCCCATTTCTAATGGAATAAACTCCATAGACCTTACCCTAACATCTTTCACCATCACAGTCAGCCCTGACTTACCTTTCCAAGCTGCACTCCCACTATTTTTTACTGCTTGCTTCACATCAGCCAAATGGGCCCACACACTCTCACCAGAAGGACTCCTCTGCCCTCAAACTCAGCTCCTAGAGGTCTCCCATGTACACACTTCATGAAACACCCACCCCTCCAGGTGAACCATGCTCTTTGTTGCATTGATAAGCTCCCATTTAACCTTCACACACATTGCAAGCCTTTCTTGCCTGAGCTTGAGGACTCTTGTGTTGAATATAACACAGCTATCATTTCTTATTACTGGGCTTGGAAATTCTAGTGTGTGGCTCCAAATTTAATGCTAGGTGTCACTGCCCAGCTTCAGCACATGCTAGATACATAATTAACATCAAAGCACAGGTCTCAAAGGAAGATCCCAGAGTCACTCACTTTTGTATCTCTGACCTTTTGACCAATATTGGCATGGGGAACGACTTAAACATGTGCTGCTTGAATTAGTACATGAGAAAATAAAGATATAATATAAAATAAACACTTGTGGGGCTAGAAAGTTGGCTCAGTGGTAGAGTACTTGCCTCACATGCGTGAGGCTCTGGGTTTGATTCCTCAGCACACGTAAGCAGAAAAAAAGCCAGAAGTGGCACTGTGGCTCAAGTGTTTGGGCGCCAGTCTTGAGCTAAAGAGCTGAGGGACAATGCCCAGATCCAGAGTTCAAAACCCACAACTGACAAAAAAAATCAAAAAACAAACACTCATTAATTAATTTTATTTTAGTACAATTTAACTTCTTTATTCAAAGAATTAGTAGAAAGGACTTTGTACTTTTGGGTGGAGGTAGACGTGTATGTCTGTGTCCATACTGAGTTTGAACTCAGGACCTTTCATTCTTGATCTTGCTTGGCTTTTTCCACTCAATGCTGGGGCTCTATCATTTGAGCCACAACTCTATTTCTGGAGAGAAGAGTCTAACAGGCTTTCTAACCCAGGTGGCTTTAAATTGTGATACTCAGATCTCAGTAGCTACTATTACAGATATAAGCCACCATTCCCCAGCCCAAACTATGTACTCTTTGCATCTTGTACTTCTATTCTTGAATTCCTAGCTCCCTAAAAGGGACATATCCCTTTTATTATGTATATCTATATGTGTGTGTGTGTGTGTGTGTGTGTGTATGTGTGGATAGATAGACAGATAGATAGATAGATGACAGATAGTACTGCTCTCTGGCTCTGTGGCTATCACGGCTTTCCTCCATTGCAGAAGAAGTAAGTTAAGAGTAATCCATTTAATAGTGTTGATGTGTATCTACTATATGCCAGGCATGTGGTGACATCAGAGCTAGAGCAGTAAAAAAGACAATTTCAGTTTTTAGAACACAGATACTAAGCCAATAAATACCAAAGTGAAGTATGTCTCAGAAGCATAATAGATGAACACCAAACAGGGAACTTAATGTAGTTATGGGGAGCTTAGGTAAGGTTTTCTATGAAAATATAACTAATCTAGGATAAAATGAATAGGCATTGGCCAGACTTAAAGAAGAGGGGGAAAAAAACAGAGATTAACAAGTTAGGTCAGACTGGATATGGTGATTTGCCTATAAATCTAGCACTCAGCAGACTAAGTCAGCAGGAGGTTACCTAGGGAAACCCTGTTGATAGGAAAAGGAGGAGTTGAGGCTGGAAAGGTGGCTCAGTGGTAAAGTGCTTGTCTTGCATGCATGAGGCCCTGAGTTTGATTCCTCAGCACCACATAAGAAGAAAAAGCTGGAAGTGGCACTGTGGTTCAAGTTGTAAAGCGCTAGCCTTGAGCTGAAGAGCTGAGCGACAGTGCCCAGGCCCAGAGTTCAGGCCCCATGATGGACAGAAAAAGAAAAAAGGAGGAGTTGTTAAGATAGGCACCCTAAAGATCCACTACCCCGCCCTATCCCCTGCCCCATTCCAGTCCAATAATTACAGCTACCTTTTTCCCCAAAGCACATCCCTGATTCATTCCTGCAATCCACATTGCATATTTTATGTGAACACCAATTCTAAATGAAACTGAATTCTGAAAGAAGCCCAGCTCATACCATGGCAAACACTGTCTGGGAAATCCTTCAGTCTTGTTCTAACCTTTGGTTACCCGCTATTAGCCACAAGCCCCTGCCAAGATGGACCAGTGGTTTATCATGCATATTCATTATATTCTTCATTCTTCATTCAATCAACAAATACTTTCTAATCATACATAAAAAATTAGACATTGCAAATCTTTTTTAGGTCTTTTTTTATCATCAGTCCTGGGGCTTGAACTCAGGGCCTGGTTATTGTCCCTGAGCTGCTTTTGCTCAAGGCTGGCACTCTACCACTTGAGCCACAGTGCCACTTCCGGATTTTTCTGTTTATGTGGTTCTGAGGAATCGAACCCGGGGCTTTGTGCATGCAAGGCAAGCACTATACCACTAAGTTACATTCCCAGCCCAGACATTGAAAATCTTGTATAAACATGGAGATACATTTTATGTATCTTCTCTCTTCATTAGTTGAAGAAAGCCAGCAGAGCTATAAGTCTCTGCTTTAAATACAGCAATAAAACTGTTCTTCTAACTGGGAAGATGATAAAGGGTTCCACTGAAAAGAGGCCTCATAGTTTGCATTGGAGACCTGGGAGTTTGGATGACATGTTGGGATTGACAATATTAATGCCTCTTCAGAGAATGTTTGTGAAGAGTAAATAAAACCAAGTGATTAAGACTTTGTAGACTGGGAAGCATAAGACAACTGGACACACGTGACTTATGCCTATAATCCTAGCTACTCAAGTGGCTGAGATCTGAGGATCATGGTTCAAATTCAGTTCTAGCAGAAAAATGTCGAGTGAGAGTGAGAAACCCTGAGTTCAAGCACCAGTACTGGCAAAAAAATTTTAAACAAAAAGAATAGGACAACAGTTAGTAGCATTCTGGGTTCCCACAGACTATGAGTTAAATCCTAGTCTCATTAACTTTATTGCAAATTCCTGATGATGGAAAAGTTTTACTGAAGCCTTGATTGAAGGAAGCCAATCATTTTACAAAACCATGTTTCCAAAATATATTTTAGGAGTTCCTAGGTATCTTTTATACAGTAAAAATAAAATTGAATTAAAAAAAATAAAAATCTCTAACCCATGCTGATACCAGAACCACTCCAGGTCCCGGCATTTCCAGAAAAGATCTATGACAGCTCTGAGTCTAGGTCCAAAATAACCACTGATAAGAAACAAAACCATTTCCCTGGAGCTAGGAGGAAATCTCTGGCAGAGCTGTCTAATTGGCCGAGGACCCTCACCCAGAAATGTATAAACTCAAAGCATCATGTGTGACCTAATCATGTGTGACCTAATGTCTGCCTCCAGTGTTCACTGATGCCCACAGGGTGACTGGGTGGGAGAGAGGTCAGCACTTTCTCCTGCACCATACCAGCTCTCCCTTGTGGTATTCACCTTTGTGGCACCGCTCAGGACAATTTATACAGTTGGTCATATCCACGGACATTGTGGTTGTCTCAATCAAGAGGAGGATGCTACTAGAATTAAGCAAGGAGAGGTTATGGATTCTTAACTCCTGCAATGGACACGCTAATCCCTTATAGCAAAGAATTATCCAACCCAATATAATCAATAGATAGAAATCCTCTCTGAGGGTGATTTCTTGGTTGCTATTGTTGTTCCTCCTTTGAATTTCACCTCTGTGCAATCCTTTTCTTGTCTGTCAATCGTGTTCCTTTATGTTTAATCCGCAATGTGGATAACTTTGAAGTTTAAGGCCCAATCCTAGGCCCTTATATAACTCAGCAGATAAAAAAATAGTTCTGTGGCTCTCTTCTTGCTCTCTAGCCAGGCAGATCTGAGGTTTGGCCTCTGCTTATTAGAGTTGTTATATTGAAGGTGAATTTATTAAAGGTGCTTTCATTTAAGAAATATTTGTTGAACATTGACTGCAGTTGGCACAATACTCAAAATGTGATGATTACCAAGCAGACAGTGCTGCTGCTCCCACAGAGCTTATCTTCTGGAAGGAAAAAAAGCAATAAGTAAATATATGCAAAGTACCTTTTTGCTTTGTTTTGTGGTTGTGGGACTTGAACTCTGGGCCTGAGTGCTATCCCTGAGCTCTTCAGCTTAAGGCCAACGCTCTACCACGTGAGCCACAGCGCCACTTCTGATTTTCTTGTGGTTTATTGGAGATAAGGGTCTCATGGACTTTTCTGCCTGGGCTGGCTTTGAACTGTGACCCCCAGATCTCAGCCTCCTGAGTAGCTAGGATTATAGGTGTGAGCCACTGGCACCCAGCATAAAGTGCCATTTTTAAATACATTCTCTGAAGGAAAAGCATAGGATATTGTGAGGACAAATAATGGAAAGTAAAAAATTTAGATAGAAAAGTCAGAGAATGCCTTTTATTTTGTCAGTCATGGGGCCTGACCTCCAGGCCTGGGCGCTGTTCCTCAGCTCTTCAGCTCAAGGCTAGCACTCTGCCACTTGAGCCATAACACCACTTCCGGCTTTTTCTGCTTATGTGGGGCTGAGGAATCAAACCTCAGACCTCATGCATGCAAGGCAAACACTTTACCACTCAGCCATCTTCCCAGCCCCAGAGAATGCCTTTTTTTAAAAGGAACTAGATTGAGGCCTAACCGAGGCAGAGAAATTAGTTTTGGTGCTACCAGAAATTTGGGCCTCTGAACTCCATGCAGAAATAAAGAGAGCAGGGTTTTGGAGAAAAGAAAGTAGAGGTTTATTAATTTTGCCAGGCAAAATGAGGGCTGTTCACACTAGCCTCTCAAGAAAACAAAAATAAAGTCCTCCAATCCAGGGGACCTGGGAAGGGTGGACTTTGAAAGGAAAGCCCAAGAGTATTGGACTTCCAGATGCATCTATACTGAGGCATGACTTCAGAGAGGATGGTGGCTTTTGGCCTGCTTATTTCCTGACTTTCCTGATGTGCCAGCATCAGTCTCCAGAGTTGTATCCTTTGCTCTTAGGAATGGTCCTTCACTCCTGTGGTCAGTGAGATAAGGAAATGAGTATATGATTTGCCTGCATAAAGGGCTTTTTTTTTTTTTTTGGCAGTACTGGGGTTTGAACTCAGAGCCATGTGCTTGAGAGGCTGGCTTTTGGAATCTCCTGAACTTTTTTGCTTGTCTTGAACCACAGTCCTCCAGACCTTAGCCTCCTGAATAGCTAGGACTCTAGGTATAAGTCACGGCACCGAGTCAAGACATTCTTTTTTTTTTTTTTTTTTTTTTGTCTGTCATGGGGCTTAAACTCTGGGCCTGGGTGCGGTCCCTCATCTCTTCAGCTGAAGGCTAGCACTCTACCACTTGAGCTATAATGCCACTTCCAGTTTTCTGAGTAATTTACTGGAGATAAGAATCTCACAGCCTTTCCTGCCCAGACTGGCTTTGAACCAGGCTGCTCAGATCTCAGCCTTCTGAATAGCTAGGATTACAGGTGTCCTGCACAAGACATTCTTGAGTTCTCTCACATGGCAGACTTAGGGGAAATAGGACATCAATAAATAAAAGAAATTTTCCTCTTAAAACTTGTGCAACTGGCCAGGTGCCTGTGGCTCATGCCTATAATCCTAACTACTCAGGAGGCCGAGATCTGAGGATCACAGTTCAAGCAGCCCAGGCAGGAAAGTCAGTGAGACTCTTATCTCCAATAAACCACTAGAAAACCAAAAGTGGTGCTGTGGCTCAAGTACTAGCATTGAGCTGAAGAGCTCAGGGATAGCACCCAGGCCCATAGTTCAAGCCCCAAAAGACTTGTGTAACATAAAGCAGGTTGGTTAATAAAGTGAGTCTTTGTGCTAAAACTAAGTTAGAAGTATTTTAGGTGTTTGCTCCATGTTGATGAAAAAGGAGAAAGAAGAGAAGAAGCCTGGTATGGTTATATAGACTTGTAATCCTAGGAGGATATTATTCAGCCCCAGGCAAAATGTAAGACCCTCTATGAAGAATAACTAAGCATTAAAAGGGGACAGGAGAGGCTGGAAATGTGGCTTAGTAGTAGAGTGCTTGCCTTGCATGCACAAAGCCCTGGGTTTGATTCCTCAGCACCACATAAACAGAAAAGGCCAGCATTGATACTGTGGCTCAAGTGGTAGAGTGCTAACCTTGAGCAAAAAGAAGTTCAAGGGCAGTGCTCAGGCTCTGAGTCCAAGCCCCAGGACTGGCAAAAAAAAAAAAAAAGGTGGGGAATAGAAAGCTAGAGTTATGGCTCAAGTGGTAAAACACCTGCCTGGTAAGGACAGGTCCTGAGTTCAAACCCCAGTAGCACCAAAAAAAATAAAAAGTAGGAGAAAAAATATGTTGAAAAGCTCTTATGTGTAAAAGAGATTAGCATCATCAAAGCATTAGAAAAATAAGATATCTGATAGGATCTAATTTATATGTAAATAGATCTCTCTGTCCTGTGGACATGTTTTAAGGGTGGCAGGGAGAGGCACATAACAAGGTAAAATGCTATGGTCTGGGGGAGCTGGGGAAGCTGGCCTAAAGAGTAATGGTGGAGAATGAAGTCCTGCCCTCTGTGTCAAGGGATTGGCCATGGTTGAAGTGCTTTGGAGACTGAATGTCACTCCCTGAAGTACTTCCTAAGGTTGCAGTTACCAGAAATCAGTACTCCTCTTTCCTACTCAACTCTCCTACATGGGAGGAACTATGCACTTTCAAGGGTAGGTAATTTTTCCTATATTGTAGTTTGTTTTGTTTTGGTAGGTGGGAATTTTCAGTGGGGGGTGGTAGGTAAAATATTGAGTAGAATTTATTTACTTATTTTTCTTTGTGTGCAAGTAGAGGGTTGGGAGAAATAGAGGACTTATCACAAAACCCAATTTCCTGTGTTTTCAAGAGCCATCCATCAGCATCTTGACTCTACGCCATTTCCTAGTGAAGTCAGGCTGATTGACATCAAGTCATTGCCAGAGCCTGGGGATTTTTCCCCCCCTAGAGGCTTTATTTACCCTGGGGCTTAAAGAAGGCCTAGAGAGGGTTAGGTATCAAGTTAAACTCATCATCAAAGGAGGAGCCTGGTAGTCTTACTCTCCAGACTAGCCAGGGCCAAAGACTTATAGGGAGAATCTGCCTTTGCAAGCATGGGAGGCAACGTTCATCTGTTCAGAGCATTCCTGAATAGGAAAACATGGGCCTAGGTCTGAAAGACAGAAGAGCTCCTGCCTGCAATAGAGATGACCCTCCTGGGATTAGCTGAGCTCCCACAACAGTGTTATGTGGACCCCAATAGCTCAATTGTGTGGGTAGGAACATATGAAGAGAATGAACAGAGTGAGGGCTTATCAATAATTTCATTAAAAAATTGTCCCTTCCCTTAAGGAGCTGACATCTGGCATGGAAATAAGACATGAAGATGAATGGTGAGAACACAGGTAGTGTGTTCCTATGCTAGGAGTAAACACAGTGTACTGGAGGTTAGAAAGAAGTTCTTGCTTTCTCGGGACACCCGCCAAAACTCCCCAGAGACAGCAATAACTGTTCCACAAGTACCTGCATTGGAGTCACCAGAATTTAATTAATTGCACTTACAAAATTAAATAAATAAAACAGAAATGCCAACAGTGCATAATGGAGTAAGCTACATAGGGTGCTCCATTACTTACGTAAAAAGAATTATCAAGTGACATTCATTCACTTACGGATTTTCTTTCCTATAAAGTCATGCCTGAGGGGAAGAGTTTTCAAATTCTGAAATATTCTTTTCGAGGGAGATTGCTTTAGACTTGGCATTTCAATCCAAGCTTCAGAAGCATAGATCTGTGCAGGAAGCCTGCCCTTCGGGGGTAACTTGAAGAGAATTCAGAGATCAAGAAGCCTTAGTAGCAGGAGATAACAAAGATAAAATGGGGATGGACACACCTGCTGGCACAGGATTTTCAGGACTGCAGAGGGGCCCTGGAGAGTAGTAATTGCCTACAGATGATGATGATGACACCATAAACAAGCTACCCGCCCTTACATCTCTAGTTGTAGACTCCCTTGTAGAAATTGTGATGTTTTGCAAAATATATTTTCAAAAAGCCTATTTTCCAAGAAAATGTCCAATGCTTTACTTCCTACAGAGAATGATGAAGCAAATTCATGATCAAATTCACACCTACAGAAATAATCACTACTTCATTCTCTTTTTCCTCCTTCCATAATATCTTTCAGATAGGAAAGCAGCAAGTCCGCTTCTAGATTCCCCATTGCATTACTCTGATGAACAGGAGACACTAGCTCAGAATCCTGGGGTAAGCAAGGGACTGTGGGGATTATTTCCATGGACAACCCCTTATTTTTCCTTTCTCATGGCCTCTTCACAAGCATTAATTACTCTTTAGTATCTTTCCAACAGCTCCCTCAGACAGGACATCAAATCAGATCACTGGTTTACTAAAGAACTGACAGATATTCTGACATTGAGAAGCCAGAAAAATTATACAAATGTAGCTAATGTAGTTAATCCTTAAAAGAATGAGATGGATTCCAAATAGAAAAGGGGGGTAATGCCAATGCAGTGGAACATGTTTTACTGATCAGCTCATTGTTGGATATAATATAGAATATAGATGACAAACTTTCGAAAGTTACGAGTACAAGCATTATTCAAGAATTGATAGAAAGATTTCCAAAATTGACCATTATCAGCACACATGATTGTGAAGCTAAAGTTCCTCTCAATACAGTTAATAATAAAATCAAAATTGTTATTAGTACACAAAAATGCACTTCCTGTATCCTCTCGCCAGGACCTGTGTCTGTACAGAAGGATTTTGTTACACAACCAGTACCACATTCCAGGCTCAATGGAGCCCCAAACTCAAAGCCACTTCTGGAAGTAATGATGGACCATCTGGATTGCCATCCAGTAGTGCAGGCTGAGTCGTCCAGAGCACATACTGCATGCCAGACACTACTACCAGCTTTTGTCTTTATCCACATGAACAAGTCTCATCATTCCAATGAAGGAATTTAGAGATAATTTGTTCAATCTCTAGAGTGGGCAAGAAGCAGCCATTGGCCACAAAGTCAGGTCTGCCCTGTCTGCAAGCTCTTATTTGTCTTCCTGGGATAATTTTCCAACTGGAACTAGTACAAATGCAGGCACATCACTTACTGTCAGACAAACACTTATTTCTTTGCCTCACATGTGTCAAAGTACTCATGTGTTCATGATCTGTTGCTAATCAAGATGAGCAGAAGAAAATAAATGTTCTTAATCTATATCGGGTACTGAGCAATCAACAGACATGAGATGACCTCCCCAACAGCCTTTCCTGAGACCAGAATCATGCATACAGAATAGCAGACATCAAACCACAGGATAGCTCAAGCATCCCTGAAGCACATCAAGGACCAATGTAGGTAAGTCTAGAATACATCCCAGACAGTAGGATAGTGACTAAATTCCTGCCTGTGATGGTAATGAGGTCCTATTGGCATATGCCCAATAACTAGTAGTAATGTCTATCCTGAATACTTACTAAATTAAGGTGATAGGAAAGTAGAATGAGACAGGTCAAAATGATCTAGCTAAGGTGTATTAAGAGAGCAAAAAGAGGAGTAAAGAAAAAATAAAGATAGATAAAACAAGAATGATCTGGCAGTGTAACTACCTGCTAAAACAACAGTCAGCAAAAAAAAAGGATTGAATTGGGAGTCAATAGAAGAAATATAAAGAGGAGAGCTGCTGCTTTAACTGTGGATGGGAAGAAAGTAGGAATGGGAAAGGGTAATAGAAAAAAGAGAAGAAAATATGGTTGACTGAATATTGAATTGTGCATGTTGTGGTTCACACACTGCAAGGAGAAGAAGGGAGAAAAAGCAAAACTACAAAGAAAGCCGGTCAGAAAAAGAATACCTAAAACAAAACATACATAAGATAGAAGGACATGACACGAAAATAAAAATGAAAACAATGACACAAAACTCCACCAAGACAGTCTTTTCTCTTCTTTCCTTTCTGTCTTTATTTTATTTTTGTTTTTATGTTTATAATTCAACACCAGCTGTTCCAATGAAAGGAAGCTGGCTTGGAGCCAGATCAGCAAGATAGGCACAAAGGTGAATTTCAAGTTCAGATTAAGGACCACACTTCTTAAGAGTATATTAGACTTTGCCAGAAAACCATGCAAGCATCCAGGTACAAAGAACAAAGAAAAGATTTATTGCCGGTAAAGGAACTGGCAAGACCCCCTTCTCAAGAGAGGAGTGAGAAGAAGTGCTGGCTATTGTCTGAGGTGACCTTAGAACCTACTGAGGCTAGGAGGGGCTAGAAGGGGCTAGGAGGCAGACACCCTGGTGTGGATGTGGGGACCAGGTGCTTCATCATGATGGATTAGGATTTATGGCTTCTGCCCAAGTAGGTGATAAAGGGGCCCTGCAGCTGCCCAGACTTGAAGGTCATTCTAAAGGGCTCTTGCTGCCTTCTATGATGGTAGTGCCCCAGAGGAGTGCCATCCCAAGGGAAAGGGGAGTTGGAGGCTGATTATTTACTGCCTTTACTAAGGGACCTAGTGTTGCCTAGGAAAGGAGCATGCTAAACTGTAGAAAGGGGAAGGAGCCTGGTAAACTATGGGAAGGATCTCACTGGGCTAACAATACTAAACCTCACAGTTCCAAGATACTCCCCACTTCAAGGACACCATATTCCATCTCTCAGGTCCCCTCCAACTCACAGTCTGTCTGTCTGTCTGCCTGTCTGTGTCTAGATAGGCACTCTTTGGAGCCAAGATCAGAGACTGCTGTGCTAAGCTTTGAGTTTGGCCATGCCAAATAGATCTGTACCGTGGAGAATTCCTGGATGAAATGGGACTGGTATCAGGCTATGCTACTCCTCAACACTCTGTCTCTGTCTCTCAGGCTTCTCTGTAAAGGAGTTAATGTGATATCCTCAGTTTCCATGATAAGCTCAGCCTGGATGGACCAGAGATGTTTGTTCTTGCAGCTCCTCTCCTCCAACTCTGTTCCTACTGCCAATGGAGTCTTCCCAGTGAACTCCTGGGATATGAAAGATGCAAATCCACTGTGCCATGAGCGTTTACTTCATTAGCAGTTCTGCAAAAAGTTTGCTGTAAGAATAGTTCTTCAGTAAGGTGTGTCTCTAAGGAAAGATTCTAAGTAATATTACTCAGTTGCCATCTTCCTCATAAAGTCTATAAACAGATTTTTTAACTGTTTAGTTAAGTGTGGTTAAGTATAGGCACAATATCATATATTTCTAGAAAGTATTCATCGTGTTCTATGGAAACATTTTGCCCATTGCATAGCAACTATCCCTCTCCCTTTCCCCAAAGCCCTGACAACCACCATTTCACATTGCATACAGGAATTTATTTTATGGTCTTCCTCATATAATTGAAATATCTTATGCAATGTTTGTCCTTCTGTGACATGCAGCGTTTGTCCTTCTGTCTCACTGAGCATAAGTGACATCAGATCAGAATCCTTCATTAACTCCTATTTTACTGCAGGATGTAGGTCACAGGCCTTCCCATGCCTTGCACTTTGTACCTGTGACCCCTGGGCCATCCTTGCTAGTTCTCATCTCCATGTTCATGTCACCTCAGCCATGCTGGCTTTGGGTGTTGTTCTGTGAAACCTGCCAGTGCTAACAACTGGTCCTTCTGCCTGTGATGGCCATCCTCCTTTAAACATTTGCTTAAAGACTGAATATAAGATGGCAGAGGAGAAGCTGGGGGCTAAGCAAGCTTTCCCATAGAAACCAGCATTAGTATTCCAGTGGAAAATTTAAGGCTCCCCTATGACCCAGCAATCCCACTTTTAGGCATTTACCCAAACGATCACAAACAAGGGCATACTAAAGCTACCAGCACAACTATGCTTATCACAGCATTATTCACCACAGCTAAGATATGGAACCAACCCAGATGCCCCTGAGTAGAACAAGAAAATGTCACACACATTGGAGGTTCCTCAAAAGACTCCACATAGAACTCCCCTATGACCCAGCAATCCCACTTTTGGGCATTTACCCAAATGTTTACAAACAAGACCACACTAAAGCTACCAGCACAACTATGTTTATTGCAGCATTATTTACCATAGATAAGATATGGAACCAACCCAGATGCCCCTCAGTAGATGAATGGATCAAGAAAATGTGGTATATATACACAATGGAATTCTATGCCTCCATCAGAAAGAATGATATTGCCCCATTTGTTAGGAAATGGAAAGACTTGGAAAAAATTATATTAAGTGAAGTAAGCCAGACTCAAAGAAACATAGGTCCCATAGTTTCCCTTATTTGCAACATCTAGTATATGTATAAGTCAAGCAGAAAAGGTCAGATAAGGTGATGTTACGAAAATGAACCCTAAGATATGTATTTAAATGTTTTTTTTTCTTTCATGCATTTGTTTCTAAAGCATTTATAAGATTATTTCTTTGTTGCTTTGTATGTCCCTCCCCCACAGTATAACCCCTGCTTTCACTGTGTTTGATGTTGGTATAATTTGTGGAGGGGAAGGGGAAAAACAAGTCGTTTAAATAAGGATACAGTGGACCCGTTGCAACAATGAGATGTACAAGTCGTTATGTAGAAAACGAACTTTACAACTTTGGTGGTGGGGGCAGGATTGGGTGGGGGGGCCGGGGGAGGCTGGGAAGGGATGGGAAGGGTAAACAAAGGAAGAGGCTACAATGCTTGATAAGAAATGTACTCACTATCTTGCCCATGTAATTGTAACCCCTCTGTACAGTATTTTCACAATAAAAAAATTAAAAAAAAAGAAAATCTCTCTCTCCCTCTCTCTCTCTCTCTCTCTCTCTCTCTCTCTCTCTCTCTCTCTCTCTCTCTCTCTCCTCTCTCTCTCTCTCTCTCTCTCTCTCTCTCACACACACACACACACACACACACACACACACAATGGAATACTATGCCTCCATCAGAAAGAATGATAATGCCCCATTTGTTAGGAAATGGAAAGACTTGGAAAAAAATTATATTAAGTGAAGTAAGCCAGACTCAAAGAAACATAGGTCCCATAGTTTCCCTTATCTGCAATAACTAGTACAGGTCCAGGACAAGCAGAAGAGGTCAAAAGCTACATACATATGACCATATAACCTGATGCTAAGCAAAATGAACCCCAAGATAGGGACACAAGAGGTTTTATCTTTGTTTCTGTTTTTTCTAATGTACTTATAATGTACTATGTGATTTTCTTTTGTTTCTTTGTATGTTCTTTCCACATGGTACAACCCCTGTTGTCACTGTATTTGATTCCAGTGTCCTGCATCTTGTATATACATTTTTCTAATTTGGAGAAAGGAAGGGAAGTAAGAAAATGCTGAAATAAGGATACAGGATGACCCATTATAACAATGAGATGTACAAGACACTATGTTGAAAACAAACTTTACAACTTTGCAGGGGCTGGGGACAGGGGAGGATTTGGGGAGGTGGGGGGGGAAATGGATGGTAGGGGAAAAACAAAGGAGGGTATAACAATGCTCAATAGGAAATGCACTCATTACCTTGCTCATGTAACTGTAACCCCTCTGTACAGTATTTTTATAATAAAATATATATATATTAAGAACCAAAAAAAACACATTTGCTTGGCAGTCTCTTTCTCAGTGACACTCCACCCTAATTAAAATGGCAGTGCGGCTCCTATCTTTACTTCCACTTGCCCCATATTCATTCATGGTATTTTTTCTTTTGTTCATTTATTTCCAGAACATTTTCTACCTTCTAATTGAAAGCCTCAGAAAATAGGGGACATTTCATTTTGTCTCTTTTATTCTCCTGTATCTTCTAAAATCCTGAGTTTCTAGCACATAGTAGTCACTCAGTAAATAACTATTCAATGAGTAAGGGTGCTATGGAATATAAAAGCTCTAGTCCAGAGTCAACTAGATATGGTTCAAGTTCACTGTTTCATATAAGCTCTATTATCTTGGATAAGTGTCTTAAGCTCTCTGTGCTTCCATTGCCCCAAGTGAAAGATATTTTGGTATGACTCACAATACCAATTGCCATAGATTGGTATGGATTGCCACAGTCAGCTTCCTTATTTAATCTTGAGCAGTACTCGCCCCTTACATTGATAACAGTGATTTGCTGAAAGGTTGTGTAACCTCTTCAGGGACCCTAGCTGGAAATTTGCAGCTTGGGTTTCTTTTGACTCTTGTGTTCTTTCCTCCACAGCACATCAGGTTTAGGAGCATCTTAGGGTCTTGACACCATGCAAATTTGTCAGGAATACTAACAAGCGTTCACATTTGCAGAGTTTTACAGTTTGAAGCAGCTGTTTAGGATAAGCTGAGGAACAAGTGAATTACTTGGAATACTCAAAATGCACGTGCTTGTTTATACTTCCAGCTTGTGGAATGGGCCAACGAATTCGCATATTCAAAACCCTTTTCAGGTCATTCTTCCATACGCCCTGAATTTAAACTTTTAAACACAGTTTTAAATTCATTTTTAAAACAACCTCATGCTTAGTGCTGGTAACACATCTGACATCCTAGATACTAGCAGAGTGAGATCTGAGTGTTCTGGTTCAAAGCCATCCTGGGCAGGAAAGTTCATCAGACTATTATGTCTAATTAACAAGCAAAAATCTGGAATTTGAACTATAGCTCAACCAGCCTTGAACTAAAAAGCCAAGGGAGAGCTTGAGGTTCTAAGTTCAAGCTCTAGTACAAGCATCATAATAAATAGTTAATTAAATAAATTTTAAAAATCTCATGAGCTATATCTCATATATAATTAAATAAATAATAACCTCATGAGGTCTTTCCAAGAACTCAAGACTCCAAAACACAAAGGTATTTATGTCTAGCTACAAAGCTGCAGAGGGAGAGGACTGACATCCCAAATTCTACCTCTCTGCTTCAAAGTAAATTCTCCAAAAAGCACAAAATTAAAAGTCAGTAGATGGGCTGGGAAGGTGGCTCAGTGGTAGAGTGCTTGCCTTGCATGCATGAGACCCTGGGTTCAATTCTTCAGCACCACATATGCAGAAAAAAAAAAAAGCCAGAAGTGGTGATGTGGCTCAAGTGGTAGAGCACTAGTCTTGAGCTGAAGAGCTGAGGGAAAGCGCCAGAGTTCAGGCCCCATGACTGGACCCCCCCTCCCAAAAAAAGTCATTAGACTTTGTCTTGGTGTCTTTGAAAAGCTAAGGGAATGCAGCACATATTTAGGAGCTCATAGTTTATTTTGATAGAAAAGAATATATTGTTTTTTACTTCCTTGAAGTAAACAGGGCAAGAAACAAATGGATAATAATCATGAAATAATAGGCAGTATGTATTGATTGCCTATCAGAGGAAAAAAACGTCCTGCATTAGGATACACTCAGTCTTTTCAACTGTTTGCAGGGAAGTTTTCACTACCTCTATTTTACTGAAGCATGAGGCAATGTAAGTACACAGACAGTTTGTGGTAGACAGTGGATCAAATGTATATCTTTCTGGTTCCAAAATCTCCATACTTATCAATAATATTCATACCATAAAGGACATGGGGAAATTAATAGCTATTATATGCATGTTAGATATAAAGGATGAGAACAATGAACATTGATCTATCATCATAAATCATACCTTGTTCAATTCAAATAATATTTACAGAGTACTCTCTAGGGTCTGTTGTAGCCAAGGAGATAAACAAGACTCAATTTTTGCTAGAATGGCCTACTGCATTTTTACCACAATGACATAGATAGCAGAAGTCCTCAATTCAGTTTTATAACATAAAACTCATCCTCCTAACTCTTCCCTTAACAACAGAAATCATAGGCTTTTAACAGAACCCTCTAGGTATAGAGTTTTACAGTAGGTAAGAGTACTGTACTCCAAAGCTACAGTATTCTATTAGGCCTCATGACTATATTTCCTCTGAAGTTCTAAGATTCAGAAATATATTCATCTAGTAACATCTAAGTCAGAGGACCACTAGTGAAAGGCAGATTGCTGGATAAATAGTCAGTTCTTTCTGGTTCCCTTAAAAGTGTAATTCAGAACAATGGTGGCTATGGCCTCTAAGGTGTCCCAGGAAGTAGAACAAGTGTAGAAAGCTTTTCCCAGGAACCAACCCAAGCTCACAACCCAGCATGACCATCTGAATTATAGTTAGGGTTCACACAATGAACAGTATCCAACAAAAATTAGTGAGGATTAAGTCCAAATTCAAAGCAAGAGGTCTTGAGACAGGATCAGGAAAAGGAACAGGTTGCAAATGGAGGTCCAATTTTTCAGAAAACAGTCTGTAGATAACTTCACCTGCAGGGAAATGGCAGACAATCAAATTCCTATTGCTTCTTTGAGAGGATCAGCAGGCTAAATAAATATTATGTTCCCATGGATAATGAAAAAAGAGTAGGTGCTTTGTATTTATTAAATACCAGCCACCGTGCATACTTGGGTCTGATCACATAAGGAGTCGTCAAGGATGTTAAACCTTGACCTTCTACTTAACATTAGCCATTAGATGTGAACATGGAGAAGGTCATTTCAGGACAAAAGCATGGGATAGCTTTTCTCCAGAGATTCCCAAGGGTAGACTCAAATAGGGTCTGAGGCTGTTCTTAATAACATTTGACAGCATGTTATGGTCATGTTTTCTTTTCTTCCAGTGCTTGGCTATGTTCCTATGGTCTTATTAATGATACAAATCCCAGTGGGCACCATGACTTAGTCACCAGTGCTGGACTAGGTTGAACCCAAGGCAATTGTGTGGTGAAGCTGAAGTTAGAGACAATGGGTTGAGACTTCAAGTGCCTTGCTTGACATGCAGCCCTTGGACTTCAGACAAGAGAAGCCTGCAGGGAGCTCTGCTATGTGGGGGAAATGGAAACAAGCCTAGGAGCATTTCCAACTCTGGAGGAACTTGGAAAAATGTAGTGATGAAAGGCCAGTCCTTTTGAGCCCCAGCTAAGTCCCAAGAGAGCATGAGGACAGTAGAGCCAACGTCAAGAGTGGAACAGCTTTTCCCCCTGACAGAATCAAATACAAGCTATTGTGCATGTATCAGGTAGACTTTTTCTTCAACCCTTCCCCACAAATTCAGGGTGACCATACCTCTTCTCCAATGACAGTTTTGTGAGATGAAGAGTCAGAGTTTTGCCCTGATTGCCCTAAACCACTTAGAGGAGAAAGGAAATAATGTCAACTACCTTGGGAGGTATCTAGAGTTGAGAAGAAAGAATGCTACCTCCTATAGCATTCAGACTCTTGGATCCATGAAATGCTTTAATCCATCACTCATTCAACTCTTTGTCCTTCATGTGCTCTTTCCGCTGTGCTAAAACAGGAGTACAGAAGACCAGTATTGTTCCAGTTTATAATAACAATTGGAGATAGGAAGAAAGTGACAATGACAAAAATTCTATAGATTCATGTTTGTTATAAGTAAAAACTAACAGAAAAATTGTTCATCATAGAGCATATTTATAAAACTTTCAAAAAGAAGAAAAAAAGAAATGAGCAGTAAAATTGTTAAGAAATAAAGATGAGGATAGAGCCCAGGCCCTGAGTTCTTTCAAAAAAAAAGAAAGAAAGAAAGATGGGGTATAGTAAATGGTAAAGCACTTACCTAGCACATGGTAGGGCACTGAATTTGATCCCTACATCTGGAAAAAGATAAAAAGAAGAATATATAATCATTAGCAACAAGATATTGACAATTTTTTAAAGGTTGTGCACAACTTGTATTTACAAAAATGGCACAAAAGGGAATGCAACACAGTCATTGCACATGCACGCTTCATTCACATCTTCCACCATGAAAGGTTTGTAATGCCACAAAAGGGGAAACAAACTTCACCAACACTGAAGCCATACAAGTTATACTGGAATGGACAAATATTGCCCAAGGAGATTCTACTGTGAATGCTGAGACAGGTTGAAGGCCATTAAACACTGTTATTCCAATATTTTGGAGCCCCATTAACTTGTGTTTGGGTATGTGACTTTTCTTCCAACTTGTGGTCTTAAACTTCCATTTTACAAAATCCAAAAAGAAATACAAAAGAAATAAAAACAACAGAGGTCATATTAAACAGGAGTTAGCGTATGAAGATATAATTAAGATGGAGAAAGAAAGTCGGAACATTAAAATGGTACAACTTGCTTTGTTAGTTGTTGGAACAAGTCCTACATTAGAAGTTAGGTAATATAGGGGCTGGGAAGGTGGCTAGTGGTAGAGCGCTTGCCTTGCATGCTCAAGGCCCTGGGTTTGATTCCTCAGCACCACATAAGAAAAAAAAGAAAAAATCCGGAAGTGGCGCTGTGGCTCAAGTGGTAGAGCACTAGCCTTGAGCTGAAGAGCTGAGGGACAGCGCCCAGGCCCAGAGGTCAGGCCCCACGACTGGACCCCCCAAAAAGAAGTTAGGTAATATACACAATTATTTTCAAGTAGATTACTTATGTTGTTCTAACATGTCCTTCTCATCAGTGCACTGTTAAGCTAATCAAAACCTCTACAAAAGAACAGTCCCTTACAATAGCAGCACACACTATCGCTACCTACAAAGCTGTCAGTCTCAAAAGACTTAGTGAATGAAAAGAAACAGAAGTGGATAAGTAATATATTAAGGAGGAATAATGGGAATTAGAAGATTCATGCAGTTCAGTTCTTTTAATCAGCCAGCCAGCTTGCTAGCCACGAGGGATGGTTTCCGCTGAGGAAGGTCCTGTGGAGTGGGAATGTGGTCCCCAGTGACCTCTGTCTTGTCCAGAGCTGCAGTGGGCAGTTGCTTGTTCTTCATCTTGGCTTTAGCCATGTTGTAATCTCCAGAATCAAAATATTTTTGCCCTTTCTATAATTGTTTCCTTAGAAAATCTGAACCCCCAGGCTTCTGTCCCAGATGAGGATATCTTGCTTTTAATTTTGCTTCTTCAGCTTTCTCTGGACTAGTCACTTTATCTTCCATTTCCTTCTGCTCTTCAGCCGAGGCCGCCTCAGGGACTTGTGCGGACATGATGCTCCCTAACCCCGTTCCTCCACCTCGGCAATGTCTTGATATTGAAAATTTTATTTGGCTAAAATTATACTCTAAAATCTTAGCAAAAGGATAAAATCTTGCAAATTTTACATTAAAAAATTTATCTGGAAAAAAATTGTATTTGTGAACTATAAAGACCAGGAAGAAAAAAAATAAGGAGAAATATTAATCGATAAAATTGTTGACTATAAAACAAAAGACAATAAAAGAAAATAATGAAGACATTTAATTGTATTTTGAAATGTACACATACAGAATGTGTCTACAGGAAGGGGAGACATGGTTCAACAGAATTGTACTCATTATCTAATTCATGTAGCTATGACCCTCTGTATATCAACTCTACAATAACAATTAAAACAAAAGAATTTGTCTACAGCAATCTCAGTCAAATAGAAGTAAAAGTAGAAGTGGGTCACATATACTAGATAGAAAAGTGATGGAGGAGGCTAAAGCTATGCTTTTATATGGTAGAACATGATGCCCAACAGGTGTGGTGCCTTGAGTTCAAATGCCAGTATTGTCAAAGGAAAAAAGAAACTTATCAAGGAATTAAGTTGTATTCATGTAGAATGCTCCAAAAGAAAAAGTGCTTATTCAACGAATACTTGTTTACTCAGGTATTATCATGGATTAGGTAGTTTACATTTTTTTAATGTATGCACACTACAGTATGCTCAAGCCAAAACAGCAAGATCAAAATTCAAAACTACAGGATCAAATGTCCTGTTCTCATCCCTTGGGACTGAATCTTGGTTGAAGTACATGGCTTGGCTACTAATAAGCACTGTGGCTTTGGGAAAGTCATGCCTATGAGCCTCAGTTTTTTACCCATAAAAATATAATATAATAGGTTGCAACAAGCAACATCATCTTTCTTCTGAAAATTTTCTTACCTCTAATCTTCCGTACTTTTTATCATATAACCTCAGGTTATAATAGTGACCTCTGGAACTAAGAATAAATCTCACCCAAAGATATCTATGCCAAAGATAACTACGTTCAGTTAACAATCTGTCAAAATCATTGTCCACAAAGATACTTTATACTCAGTGAGTGGTTAATACAATCTATTAAGTCAACTCAAGGAATTTTAATATCATAAATGCAAAAAAGTAAGGAGAGAGTGGGACTGGCAGAACAAGAGAGCAGCAGTGAGAACTCAAGAGGCAGAATCCATGAGGTGGCAAACTAAGTTAGTAAACGCCATGAGTAAGCTAAGACCCAAAAGGTGGAGAAATGAGTCCATCAGAAATGCAATGAGATGAAGCTGATGGAGAGAAATAGAGATGAAACTATGCACAAGAGTTCTCCAGAAACCAAAAACTAACAGGGGATAGATAGATAATAGGTACACAGATCTCTATTTACATAGATAGATAGATAGATAAATAGATAGATAGATAGATAGATAGATAGATAGATAGATAGATAGATAGATAGATAGATAGAATTATTATGAGCATTGACTTACGTGCTTAGGCAGGCTTACTGTGAGAACTGACTATGTGGTTGAGATGGCTAAGAAGTGCCACATCTGCCATCTGGGGAATGAGGACAGCCAGTGGTATAATTAATTTGTTCCTAGCTAGAAGTTCTGAGAACCAAAAAGCTGCTGAATCTGAAAGTAGAAGATGAATTTTTCTGCTTTGCTCTCCCTCTGCCTTTTTGTTCTACTGGGACAGAATCATGGATTGAATGACACCCACCCACATCCATGTGGGTTGATTTTCCACTGACTCTAATGCTAATTCCATCTAGAAACACCTTCCTGCACATAACACCTCAGTGTGTACTCTTTAAACAACCATTTGATACATCAAATTAGCCCTGGCAGTCATGAGCTCAGAATACTTTTCAAGTGAATTGTTGGAGCTCAGAGATACCGATAGACTTGTGACACAGTTGATAAATTGTACATGGGGGAAGCATTTCTAATTTTCCCATGCATCCATTGCTGGTGAAACAACTAAAGCAAATGGTCACTAAATAAACAAAATACATTCATCCTCAGTCACAAGAAAAATGAAAATAAACACGAGACTGAAATTTTATTCCTCATCTATCAAATGGGAAAACATTTAAGAATTTGATAAGAAGCCATTTTATCAAGTCTACAGGAAGTTGGTACTTCACTACTAAAGGGAGGAGAAAGTAGTACAACCAGTGGGGGAGAGGGGATTTAGCACTTTCTAATAAAATTACATCTGTAGTAATATATACATATTTATTTAATAAATATATAAATATTTATATTAATATAATAGTATATACTGTAATATAGAATATATTTTCATATAATATACTAATTTATATATAATATGCATTTATATTATGTAAATATATTTCACTTTAGTTCTATTTAATTGAAATTATTTATATAAATACATAATTATTTGAATTTAAATATAAATATTTGAAAATATGAAATTATATATATAGTTGAGAAATAAGTTTCCATCAATAACTGGCATACACAGCCAATGTACACTACTTAAGGATATGTAATGTTTCTACCTATGGCTATGGAATGGTCTCTAAGTTTTAATATTTAAATAAAGAATATCAAGCCAAAGAAGAATATGTACATTATGCTATTGTTCTCCTAAGAAAGGAAGGTACTCACATACATACACACACACACACACACACACACACACACACACATATATATATATATATATACATATATATATATATATAAACCATGCAGCAGACCTATACTGTGGGTCCTAATTATTCTCATTTAAGATAGTTATGTCCTAAAAAGTAACAATGAGCAGCACCAAATTAGCAAATCCTTAGACGTTACTCCCAGAGGACATACAGAGTCCAAATACTGTTGTTTAAGCCACAGTGTGGTATTATATTATGGCAGTCTGAGCAAACTAATGCACTGATATTACCAAAGACGGTGCATCTGTTAGAATCTTAGCTACTCAGGAGCCCGAGAGTTGAAGAATCCAAGCTAGCCCCAGCTACACAGGCTGCGAGATGCCATCTCCAACATAACCAGAAAAACCTTGGGCCAGAGGCAAGACAGCTTAAGTAGTAGAGCACCAGCCAAGCAACCAGGATGAGGTTGAGTTCAGACACCCCGGTACTGCCACTGAGAGAAGGGAGAGACAGGGAGACAGAGCTGATAAAACTGTATGCCAACTAGGAAGTCATTTCACTTTTTAAAAAACCGTGAATCTGAATCATATCAAAGTTTATCTCTAATGACTGATTAAATACAAATGGTGCAACACGCTCCCAGGGTGTCTCATACCTGTAGTCCTAAGTACTCCGGAGACTAAGATCTAAGAATTTCAGTTCAAAGCTAACATGTGCAGGAAAGTCCTTGGGACTCTTATCTCCAATAAACTACTCAGAAAACGCCAGAAGTAGCTCTGCAGCTCAAATAGTAGAGTGCTAAGAAGCTCAAGGACAGTGCAGAGGCCCTGAATTCAAGCCCCAGGACCAGCAAAGACAAACAAATGGAGGAGATAAAGGATTGTGCTTCATGGTATCAATCAATCCAATAAACCCATATACGAAAGTTCTTTAGATGCTAAAGCAAACTATGTGTGTTTGGAGGTGGTGAGTGGGGGGTGGGGGTCGGGATGTGAAAGACAGAGAATATGAGAGAGAAATTTAAGCCCTGACTGGATTCTTGATATGGAGGATTTTCTACAAAATTCAATTGTATAATAGGAAAGACCATTAAAATACACAAGTGTAACAAGGGAGACAATGAGCTTATTTAGGGATGGTAATAAGCATGAGGGTTTCCTTATATTATTCTAAATTTAGTCTATGTTTGAAATTTTGAAATTCTTCTTTAATTTCCCCAATTTACCACCACCAAACTGAGTACATCCCTGTTTTCTCATATTTTCAAAGAACTCATTTTGAATGACATGATTATCAAGATTAAATAAAGCATTCCATGAAGAATAAAAAATCCAGTGGTTGGGTCTGGGAAGGTGGCTCAGTGGTAGAGTGCTTGCCTTGCATGCATGAGGCCCTGGGTTCAATTCCTCAGCACCACATAAGCAAAAAGAAAAAAGTCGGAAGTGGCACTGTGGCTCAAGTGGTAGAGAGCTAGCCTTGAGCTGAAGAGCTGAGGGACAGCGCCCAGGCCCAGAGTTCAGGCCCCATGACCAGACCAAAATAAAACAAACAAAAAAAAATCCAGTGGTTTGGGGTGGGGGAACCCAATCTTTATTTTTCATGTGCAATTTGGAGAAACTATTATCATTTCTTTTTTTTTTTTAACTCAAGACCAGGACTTGAACTTGATATCTGATGCTTTCAATCATTGGCTGGCATTCTACCACCTGCACCATGCCTCCAATCCAAGTTGGAGACATTTTGGATTCATTTTTATGTGAATGGACAAAATAGAATTTTTATACATTGAGCATACTTTTAGGAACCAAGTCTCAAGCATTTTATCTGGTTCCAAATAACATTTGATATTTTCCTGCCTGGAGCCAAGCTCAGAGTTACTCAGCTCTGAATAGTTCACTGAGTGTCTCTTGATTTCACTAACATTCTTGCTTCTTTTCCTACACTAATGAATTGATTTCTTCCAGCCCGACCCTTCCAGTTACTTTCCACTTGACCTTGTTTGTCTCTTCTCTGGGATAACTTAACTCCCCCACCTAGATTAGTCTCCTTGGGGCAGGCCTTCTGATTCAAAATGTCTCCCTCCAATCTGTCCTCCCCACCTTCATAATCCCTCTAGCCAGTGGAGATAGGTCCATCACTGCTTCAGGCTCTCTCTCCCTCTCTGCTGACATTTTGATTCTATCTTGCAGTATCCTTTGTCCAGACTTTAAAAGCAGCAATAAGTTCAGGACAAGTATAACCACCTTGTGTGGCCTCCAAAAGATTGATTCCATGTTGCTGTTGACCTAGTTCTTATATTTCACTCTTTCCAGAAATCAACTGATTAGGCAATTTTAAAAGTATTATGTTCTCTTGTTTTTAATTTTCTCTAAGTAGGATGACCTTGTAGAACTCAATTAGCTATTCCCCAAAGTAGGCCTAGTGGTTGGCAATCTTAATGCTTACGTAAATTCTAAGAAGGCTGGCTTCCATATTTTTTTGGAAGTCAATAATCCAACCCTTTAATCTTCTACCTTTGTCAATTTCAATTCGACCAAAGAAATTAGAATGATATAAAGCCCCAACAGAATATTAACAGAGAAATTAACATTAAATATTTGATTAAATCACATCTCTGTTCTAGGCTTCAGTTGCTTCACCACTAGAGGGCTTTTGTTGCTGTTTGTTTACATTTATACCCTAAAAATCTTAAGTCTTTCAGACTCATGAATGGTATATACTAATCTTCAAGGAACAAGGTTCAATGAAATGGTGATTTTCATGAAAATATTTTAATATCAATAGATTTTGAGCAACAGCCAACCATTTATGACTAAAAGAGCCCTGGTCACATTGAAAACCTGCCCAGAGTTGAGAACTCAGTTCAAGGACACGATGCTGCAAAGGAGATGGTTGTGGAGGAGATGGAGCCAGGCCTGCCACACTCACAGAACACACACATCTGTACTTGTCCCACTGGACTGAAGATACACAGATTTTTTTAGAGTCAGAGGGTCTTGAATATAAACAGATTCATTATGCTCCCACTTATAATACAAGGGACAAATTGTAAGCGAAAGGTTTATTTGAATGAGAATTTTTTTTACAATTTTGGTTTTCTTGGCAGTTGGCTTTATTTTAGTGTGAAAAGAGAAGTATCCACAAAATCATGGGGGTACAGTCAGGCCCCAGAGAGACCTGATAACCAGGCTGAATATATCCTACACATTAGGATACAGGGCAAACCCATCTCTGCATTCCCCTTTCTATAGGACCAAAGGATCTCTCGTGTGTTTCTTCTGCCCAGGTCTTTGCTGAGCAACTTTTCCTTCACTTGTAAACAACTTAAACCTGGCTGCCATGTGCTTGAGACTTGTAGAGCAGATTCCTCCTTCCTCTTGGCTAAGTGTCCACCCAGTACCTGAATCACCTAGGTAACTGGCACACTTGGAGGCAGTCACCACCCCCACCCCCTGAGGTCACATCCACATCTGATGTGGCCCCATACCTTCTCCCACCCCTAGCCTTGCTAAGTCTTGGCCTGGCTATGGTCCGACTCTTCCCCCAAGGGCTTCCAACTTGACCAGAGGCAGCTCAAAAATAAACCTTTCCCCTGCCTGAATACCACATGCTGTGCGGCTCTCTCTTTCCTTGGCTGCTGATTTAATTTACCTAAAACTTCCCTTCCTCTCTATCTTCACCCCCATCTCTGTCTGTCTCTTTCTATGTTCAGACTCAGGTTGTCACAGCTGCTTACTCATGGTTCTCAGTACACTTCCAAAGTCCTGGGGTCTGAATCTCTCCATATCCTAGACCAATGATCTCTGCCCACTCAGCAGCAATCTATTTTCTTAAGAGTGGTGACTTTACTGGGGATATAAAATGATCAGATCCTGTTTCGTGCAGCTCAGTGTGGCAGAGGTATCGAAGGCCAAAAGTTTAGTGGGTGTTGCATTAACCCAGGAAAGAAATAGTAATTAAGTAGATAGAGAGAAAAATATGAGTGTTAGGAAGGAATTAGAATGAACTGCATGGGGTGAAAAGATAAATTTCTAATCTACAGAAGGACAAATGCCAGAACCAATCATTAACTAAGAAAATCAATGGCAAGTTTAGGTAAGGCTAGGAAAAGAAGAAGATTAGACCATCTTGTCTCTTGATAAAAGGATATTTAAGCCAGGAACAACAGTGTGAAGATACAATAAGGTAGAGGAACGATGGGTCATTGTGAGACAAACACACACTTTAACCTTATCACTACACCATAAACACTCCTTAGTGATTCTTGATAGAAAAGCTCAAAAATCCAATCTTATATGCAGAAATCTCAAAATTCTTCCCTACACAACTCCTGACCATCTCTCCAATCTGAGCATCAAGCATTAAGAACTGCTGGAGATTCCTGCATGTGTTACTTTCTTCCATCACTTGTGTGTATTTAGACAGCACTTTCTCTCCTTCAACTGCCTGGCTGCTATCTATTGTTCAAGATACTTTACCCATCCAAGACTACCTCACATGCTCTTTGCCCTTGGGTGACCTCTACACTTCCTATATAGGCTCAAGAGAACTGCTAACTTGCAATCTCTGATTTTCTGCTCTATCTCTGGCTGTAAGGCCACAAACACAGGAACTGTTGCTTGTATCTCAGTATCCACAATACCCAGACATACTAGTAGCTATGAAATATTTGTAAGCAGGAGGAACCTTAGCATAGATGTAGCAAACACAGCACATGTGTCCCCCATGGTATTCCTTTCTTCTTCTTCTTTCTCATGCTCCACATTACTTCTTTGGACAAACTCACAGCAAATATAGTGTAGGAAATAGATTTCTGCTTGAGCTTTTGCATCAAATAGGCCTCCCCACAGGCTTTGTTGACTTCCCACAGTGCCTTGGAATTAAAGCACCACTGGCCCATATTAATTGTGCAGGAAAAAGAAGATAGACTCGTTTTAAGTAAATTAAAATATATTTAGGGAGAATTTGAACCTACTAGGGCTGCAAAATACACAAGGAAGAAGAGAAAATGGCACTCTTTTAAAATTCACAGTGGGGCAGGGCAAAAAATGTTGACTCACAGGTTTTCAATGTTAAAAGTTTAAAATATAGATGAAGTCAGTCCTTTCAGTTGCTGTCAGAGAAACCCACAGACTAGGTAGTTAATAACAACAGAAATGTATTTGTGACCATTGTAGGCTATGAAATCCAAAAGGAAAATGCTGGCAGATTTGCTATCTAATGATGACACATTTCTTGATTCAGAGATACTCATGGTCACCACACATGTTGGAAAGCATAAGTATGTCTCCCGATTCTCTTTTATAAGCACACAGATTCCAATTATGGGAGCCCTGACCTTAAACTCAAGTCACCTCCTAAGGCCCTCACCTGCAAATACCCTCACACTGAGGATTAGGTTTCATTAATTAATTGGAATAACCCAAACATTATTAGCAGATGGTATAACTACACCTCAATACACACACTCTCTCATTTTTTTCTCAAGCCTGATTGCAGTAAGATGGAGAGAACAAAAGAATGAAGAAGCAATGGATATGAGACAAAATTGCTTTATCAAGGTAAAAGGCCCATGAAGTACAAGAGAGTGATCTTAAAGTGGTGTGTGTGTGTGTGTGTGTGTGTGTGTGTGTGTGTGTGTGTATGTGTGTGTGTGTGTGTGTTGAAAAATAAGGTTTGAACATATATCTCAGCTGAAAGACAAAGGAGAACTCAAAAGGACAGTTCTAATGCAAGAGGCCAAAGAGAATGGGGCTATGAGCCCAGAAGAAGGAAGATATTTTTTTCCACATTACAGTGAATCAATCAACTATGTTAGCAACTCAGAGGCTTTAATACACATCCCTCATCTTGCTCTGCCCACTACCCCTGATCATGTCTCCATAGCTTTCCATACATTGCTCGCTCACTCTCTCACTCACTCGCCCTCCCAGGAGTGTTGATTTCCAAGTTATCCTTAACAAACATGGGCTTGCCCTTCAGCTACAACCCACAGATCTCTATAACAAGGAAACATTCCTGATACTTCTAAGCACGCAAAGCAAATCCTCCTCTGGCACTCATAGACTTGCAAAGACCACCTTCATTCCTCCTGACTCCCCCTCTGAGTAGAAGCACATTGAGGGAGATGGATGACTTGCAGACTGAGCATTCCAGCAATGTGGATGAAGGAATGAGGAAACGATAATCCACTGGGTCTTTGGGAGATTTGAGATGAGAAAGAAAAAAAGTCTGGGCCATTTCTGGGCTGAGGAGGGATGGGCTGAAGCCTGAGGAGCAAGCAGAACTTTCTGAAGCAATGTCTCTGGGAACTCACTGGAAAGGTGGGTAGATGTAACTGCAGCAATGACAGTGAGTCTATATAGAGCTCCAATGCCAAGGCATCAATGAATAAATGGAAATTCACAACATTGAAGTTCATGACATTCTTGTGAAATAAAAAATAATTCTTTGGACTCCCACAGTTGTTTTATCTAAAAAGTAAAATAAAAAAGATCAAATCAGATTTGTGAGACCTCTGGGGCTGCATGTCCACGGCTGGAGCTTTGGAAAGGTTGCAGATGCCAATAATCTGTCCAAGTCTGAGATCAAAGGCCTGCTGGACTCAGCCAGGAAGAAGAAAATGCTCTTAATAGGATTAAGAAAATCTTTGATTCTTAATCTGTGGCTGTGTGAAAATAGGAGTTTTGTCTAGCACATAGAGTTAAACATCCATTGTAATGTTTTTAAAGATTTAGGAATAACCAGTGTTTTTCCAGAAAAAAAAAAGATCAGATGCAAATCGAATTGTGGACTTGCCTTGTGTCTCTTCCTTTCCCAGGATTCTGATAGCTCTGAACACCAATAGTGTTAGAGTCATGAGGAATCCTGAAGAATACATAGGTCAGCAATCTGATTTTACTGGAGGACAGGGTGGAAAAGTGAATAGCTTGAGCTTCCCACCTCATTAGTAGTAGAACTGAGCCAGAAATAATTTTTCTCATCATTCCATCAAGTGATCTTCCTTCTGCACCATGTTATGAAAGTAAGTTAAACTATGTTCAATCTCTTCTTTTTCAGCTGGTCAGTGAATTAGTATATTTCAAAGAATTTTGCCCCCAGTTAGACTTTGATATATTTCCATGTCAAAAATGGCAACTTGCGGGGCTGGGAAGGTGGCTCAGTGGTAGAGCGCTTGCCTTGCATGCATGAGGCCCTGCGTTCGATTCCTCAGCACCCCATAAGCAAAAAGAAAAAAGCCGGAAGTGGCACTGTGGCTCAAGTGGTAGAGCACTAGCCTTGAGTTGAAGAGCTGAGGGACAGTGCCCAGGCCCAGAGTTCAGGCCCCACGACTGGACCCAAAAAGAAAAAAAATGGCAACTTGCCAGGGCCCATTATCCTAGCTACACAAGAGGCTTAGATCTGAGGATCACAGAACAAAGCCAGCCTTGGCAGGAAAGTATGTGAGACTTTCATCTCCAATGAACCACCAAGAACCTGGCATCGGAGTTGTGGCTCAAGTGGTAGAGCACCAGCCCTGAGCAAAGAGACAGCACCCAAGCCACACACATACCAAGATGGTAGCCATAAAATATTGCTTTTCTGCAACCTTTCATTTCTTGAGTTTCAGAAAGTGGACAAAGACTTAATGTTCTAAAAGTTCTACAGGAAAGACTTGGTTGATGTAGGAAACACCAAATTGATCATGGAAAAGAGAAAACATGAGCAAAAAGGCTTGTTGAGTGGATTCTAAGCTAGATAAAGGAAACTATTAGAACAAAAACTCCAATGTTATTGGATTGCTAAATCTGGACTGGTTTTAATTTGTTTAGAAAAATTGTATGAGAGCACATTCCACAGAAACCTAGTTCCAAATATGTTCTGTGAAATCTAAATAAATAAAAGGAAGTGGGAATCTATGTGCAAGCAAGATTTTTTAAATGCTGCAGACCGCACTATTTACTATAGCTAAAATATGGAACCAACCCAGATGCCCCTCAGTAGATGAATGGATCAAGAAAATGTGGTATATATACACAATGGAATTCTATGCCTCCATCAGAAAGAACGACATTGCTCCATTTGTTAGAAAATGGAAAGGCTTGGAAAAAATTATATTAAGTGAAGTAAGCCAGGCCCAAAGAAACATAGGTCCCATGGTTTCCCTTATTTGCAACATCTAGTATATGTCTGAGTCAAGCAGAAAAGGTCAGATAAGGTGATGTTAGGGAAATGAACCCTAAGATATGTATTCAAATGATTTTTTTCTTTCATGCAATTGTTTCTATAAGATTATTATAAGATTATTTCTTTGTTGCTTTGTATGTCCCTCCCACACTGTATAACCCCCGCTTTCACTGTATTTGATGTCGGTATAATTTGTGGAGGGGAAAGGGAAAAACAAATCGTTTAAATAGGGATACAGGTGGACCCATTGCAACAATGAAATGTACAAGTCGTTATGTCGAAAACGAACTTTACAACTTTGGTGGGGGGGAAGCAGAGAGGACTAGGTGGGGGGGCAGGGGGGAGGATGGGAAGGGATGGGAAGGGGAAACAAAGGAGGAGGCTACAATACTTGATAAGAAATGTACTCATTATCTTGCCCATGTAATTGTAACCCTTCTGTACAGTATTTTCACAAAAATAAATAAATAAAATGCTGCAGACCCTCTTAAAGAATGCAAGAATACATTGACAATGTGCTATTCTTGTGTGTCTGTGTGTCTGTGCCTGTGTGTCTGTGTGTCTGTGCCTGTGTGTCTGTGTGTCCATGTGTCTGTGTGTCTCTGTGTGTATCTACTGGGGTTTGAGCTCAGGGTCCTATGTTCTTGTTTTTTTGTTTGTTTGTTTCTGTTTTTGTTTTTATCAAGACGAGTCCTCTACCACTTGAGCCACACCTCTACTTCAGGCTTTAGTGGTAACTTGGAAATAGAAGTTTATCTGACTATCTTGCCCAGGCTGGCTTTGAACAAGAGCTCCTCAGATCTCAGCTTGCTGAGTAGCTAGGATTATAAGGGTAAACCACCAATGCCTAGCATACCAGTCCTTATATAGTAAAGAAACTTTAAATATTTTTTCAGACTTCTAGTTGAAATGCATAATGGTACTGCTTAACAGAGTTTCACAACTGAACACCCCTAGAATTTAGATCATGGATCAGCTCCCCAGAAAGATGTGGGCTTTTTCCAACACTTCAGTTGGCCATAGAGCAGAAGATATCAAGATTTTCCATAACAAAAGAGATGGTAATTATTTTAAGCTTTGCTAGCTACAGACAGGCTCTGTTCCATCTTCTTCTTAATTTTTTGCACAACTTCTTAAAGATGTAAATATCATTTTTAGCTAAAGGGCCATACAGAAGGAAGCCTCTGCTCCATCTTTAGTTTTCTGACTACTGCTTGCCATGGATTCCTCTTTTGTGTGCCTTTTATTGCATGGTATGTTACATTAGCATCTTATTACCTCTGGTTCTGCTAAAGACATTTTAGAAAATATAGTTTAGAGAAATGTCTCTGAAACACTGAGCATAATCAACAGTTGAAGGCCTGTTAAATGCAGAATTTGCATGTAATTGTGCCTGATACCCATGCAGGCCCAATCACATACATAAAGAAAGGCTGATGGGAATGGAAAACCAATGGTAGAACCAGGCTCAGGTGGCTCATTCCTGTAATCCTAGCTATGCAGGAGGTTGAGATCACGGTTCAAAGCTAGCCTGAAAACAAAAGCCTATGAGAATTTTCTCTCCAACTAGCCACCAAAAAGTTAGAAATAGAGGTATGATTCAAGTGGTAGAGTGCCAACAGTGAACAAATATGCTAAGGGACATTGAGTGCCCAGACCCAACACAAGGAAATAGGCAAAAATAAATAAATAAGAAAATTAAGGGTAGTAAAGCACTGGGGATGGAGATAAAGAGGTAGCCACAGGGCAAACACAGAGGAAAGGCCTAGTTGTTTTCTTGAACATATCCCAAGTTTCTTCAGGGAAAAATTGCCAAGTTCTTTAAATTGTCAAACATGGACAATGAAAGAAAGCTTTCAAGAGAGGAAGTCAGTCTTGTCCCCATGGTTTCTCTGCCTTGGGGACATGTCATTCATCATATCTGCCACAATAGACTGGTGTGGTGGTGGTGAATTCCAGATAAGGAAAGGCTTTTCCTCAAGGTTTTAGTAAAGACTTTTGAAGGAAAAGAAAAGAGCAATATGTAATAAACTACTGTTATGGTTTTACCCAGCTGTAAAACAAGCTTTAATTTCCAGAGCTTGGATCCTCCACCCCATTGGAGCTTCTACCATGATTCTATGGTGTGGTGACTTCACTCTGGAGGGGTGCAGGAACCTGTATGTCACCAACTGTTCGTGTTTTCCCACTGGAGATGCATAAAAGCCCCACTGATTTAAGTGTAAGCTACAGCAGGCCTTGTTTTGAAGTCCAGAACTATCCCTGGCTAGTTACAAAATGCTTTATTTTTGAGTCTCAGTTTACCTTTCTATAAAAAAAACAGATATAATATTTCCTCCCACTTTATGGTTGAGAATACTAACGAGAATATTAAATTAAGAAAACTGTCGGGTGCTAGAGGTTCATAATCCTAGCTAGTCAGGAAGCTGAGAGCTAAGGTTTAAAATTTGAAGCCAGTCTGAACAGAACACTCTCTTGTGAGACTCTCATCTCCAATTAACCAACATAAAAGCTTGAAAGTAGAGATGTGACTCAAGTGGTAGAGCTCCATCCTTGATCAAAATTGCTAAGTGAGAGGACCTGAGTTCAAGAATAAAGAAAGGACAGAGAGAGATGATAGTTTTCTATCTCTCCTTGCCTAAAGCCTTCCAAGGTATCCTTTCCTGTCTGAGAACACTGCTTCTTCCATGAATGACTGATGGTCAGAATAATGTAAAGAGAGCCCTACTGCAGGCACAGGGCCTTTTCCTATAGATGCTTCCTTCTGTTTCCTTAGTGAGAGATGGCCTAATAGAGCTCAGCAGAAAAGAAACAATATGTAGTAGAAGGTGGGCAAGATATTATTGTAGCATCTCTAGACCTAAAATTATACCTCCTCTATTCACACTAAGTAGGCCTTAAGGACAGAAGTATCTACTTCCCCATGTCTAGCTTTTTCTCAAGAATGACTGGTATTGTAATTCACAGAGAAATTAGCAAGAAAAAATGTGGAATATTCATGAACCTTGACATAGATATACTTTCCCTCCCCAGTAGAGCATTCTGCACCCAATTCAATTCTTTCTCCTAGGAGAAAGTGATCTGAGGCCTCCGGTTGTCAGCCTCAGTCCTCTGCCGCCCGATGCTGTAGCAGGAGAAGATTGCCATGGACCAGCATTAACCACAAGTCCATTCTGAGAGGCTGATTGCTTGCATGAAATTCCCCAGTTGCTCTCTTGTTATTTGCCTCTCCTGGACACTAGGAAGAATCACAGGGATTGTCCATCAGGAAGCATTTCTATTATACCTATTCCAAAGGACAAAAGAGTTTTCCAAATAGGACTTTGACTTAGACCAGAAATAAGTATGCAACACACAATTCAAATCTGCAGGCAGTGAGACACAGCAGTATGTAACCGACTTCATTAAGCTATTGTTCAATTACAAGTAAAATGCTATCATTTTACTTTGATATTGAGTACAAGGACAACTTTACTTAGATGAGGAAAAGCTTTCAAAATGAACTGGAAAATTAAACATGGAGAAGTTAGATGTCTGCAGGAAATAATAATTTCTAAGGCATGAATTGTTCAGATTATTATTTCTTAAGAAATTCTACAGAGGTACGCATACCATAGAATGTATTCATTGTAATTATGTAGTGCTTTGAAACTGTTTTATATAGTGTTTTGAAACTTTACTGTATTTTGAAAGAAATGGAATATTTTGCTTTGCCCACACTTAGTTCAAAATGACTCATAAAATCTATTTGAAATTTTTTAATTTTCAAAAGTTTTTATTAGCACTTATTAATTGTACAAAACTGTGTTCTTCATTGTGAGACTTTCACACATGTATATGACATGTTATAACATATTTACCCTCTTTTACCTCTTCTTATACTCCCTCATTTCTTCTCTTAATCTACTTTCTCTTCTATAATAGTTCCCCTTCTACTATATATTTTTATTTTTATGAAAATTTATGTAGGACATATATTTGAGAAAACATTCTTGTCTTTCCGAGCCTGGCTTATTTTGTTTAACATGATGATCCCTAGTTCCATCTATTTTCCTGAACACAGCATGATTTTGTTCTTTATGGCTAAATTATACTCCATTTGGGCACACCTGTTGCATCTTCTTTATCTGTTTTTATGCTGATTAGCTATTATAAATAGTGCTGCAATAAACACAGGTGTGCTGGCTTCTCTATTATATATTGGCTTTGATTACTTTAGATGAAAAACCCAGAATTGGTATAGCTGGACCATGTGGTATTCTTTCTTAGTCTTTTTTGGGGGAAACTCCATAGTGCATGGACTAATTTATAATCCCACAATTGTGTACAAATATTCTTTTTTCCTGTAACATCACCAGTGTTTGTTGTTTGTTTTATTCATAATAGCCCTTCTAACTGGAGTGAAATGTAATCTCAATCAAGCTTTTATTTGCATTTCCCTGACCACTAAATATGTTGGATTTTTTCACTTTTTGTCATTGTACTTTTTTTTTTAAAATAAACTGTTTCGTACATGTGCCCATTTATTCCTTGCAATGATGCCCACTGAACTCCACAGGAGCTAAAGATGTTTTGTGAGGAAGGGACATTTAAAAGATAAAGAGGAATTGCTCATGTTAAAGGAATTCCATCCACCATAGGCCCTGCAGTGACCAGAGCAAATCCATGTGGTTGATGCACAGTGAGGACAGACCAACAATGTCATGTAAGGATTTGGAACCATATACTAAGACAGAGGGGGGGGGGGGAAGGAGAACTTCCAAAGAAGGAGTAACATCATCAACTATACTTTTTAAAATGCTGGTTCTTTCTATTTTGTGGTATAGGCACCAGACTGAAGCAAGAGAGGATTCTGGGAGGCCAGGGAACATAATGCAAAAGAGTCATCTAAGGTACTTCTAACTAACCACACAAAGGAAATTCTCATCAAGTATTGGCATCAAGTATGATGATAAACTCTTCCACCTGTGTACAGGGCTGGGGATCATTGGTCAACTAGAGCTTTAAGAACTACTAAGAAGAAGCTGTCCCATCCATCCGACAAGAGCCTGTGATTAAAGGGATGCCTAGATATTAAAACCCACTGTCCACAAACACATCCTAGCAGGGATTGGGTGATCAACAACAAGCTGTCTCAAATCATCTTTGCTGGAGCAGGTACTTGACAGAACATAATGATTTGAGCACAGCTCTTAGCCATCTGTAAGAGCAAAGGTGCCAGGCAAAGAAAGAAGAGGTGTGGACAGAGATGAGCCAGGCATGAAGGAGAGGTCCTTTAATAGCTCTCTGACCATGAACTAGCTGTATCTTCTTGTATCCTAGATTCTTCATCACAGTGCAAGATGGGACTAAACTAACATCCTGCCACATTGGGTTTTGTAAGAATTCATTAATACGCACAAGATCTTAATTTGCAAAGAATGTGACCCAAGAAGCCCTCAGAAAAAGAGTTGCTCATTTTCTTATCTGAAAACTATGAAGGGGGGCTGAGAAGGTGGCTCAGTGGTAGAGCTCTTGCCTTGCATGCATGAGGCCCTGGGTTCGGTTCCTCAGTACCACATAAGCAAAAAAGAAAAAAAAACGGAAGTGGCGCTGTGGTTCAAGTGGTAGAGCACTCGCCTTGAGCTGAAGAGCTGAGGGAAAGTGTCCCAGGCCCAGAGTTCAGGCCCACGACCGGACCAAAAATATATAAATAAATTTAAAAAAACTATGAGGGAATTTGGATCCAGCCCCATGTGTGAATCCCATCGCTGTTTATTTAGTCTTTATAATTTGGACCAGTTAATGAAATTCTCTGGAGTTTGGCTTCTTCAGTTGTTCAAATGGGGTAATAAAACCTATCCTAAAAGCTAATCACAGAAACTAAAGGAGTTAATGCTATTTGCTCTTAAGTGTACCTCCCCTTGCACACAGTGGGGTACACTGAGAGCAACGGTCACCCAAAGCAAGAGGAGGATCTGTAGAGGCAGTGACAGAGGGACAGAAATGAGCCCAACGTGGGTGCAGACGTGAGGATTTTAGAAGCCTTCAGGTAACACACTCACTGTATGCATGTAAGAGGATGAAGACCATTCAAAGTGAAGCTGAATCTTTCTGCCGGTGATCCCAAGGGAGAGGCTCTAATTAGCATTTAAAGAGATCCTGGAAATGGATATTGCTGAGAAAGTAAAACCCTGAAGCGTGAAACTCTGCACTAAAAATGTGCATCCTGCCTTGACCAGGGAAAGAAAGGCAACCTTCACAAGTCAAGTTCCTGTTTTTCCTGCCAAGGAAGGGGCACTGGGGCTGGTTCTGACACCTCTAGACTTGTCAGAAAAGTAGGCTTGCACTGGTCCGTGCATGTTTATTCATTGGTTTAACCCAGTCCTGGCCTATCCACCAATTGCCAGGCACTTCACTACAGGTGGATGAGACAGGATGTATGCCTCAAGGAATTCACAGGAGCAGACAGTACAAATTGATCTGTATGATAAAGACCTTCAGAAGCTCGACTCTGGCCTATAGGCAGCCCAGACAGACTTAGAGGAGATGTTTGGGGGTGGAAGGAGGTAGCAGGGGAGCTTTTGAGATTCATCCCTGTATTATGAGAAGGAAAAGCAAAGTGGGCTCTGATGAGGTGAAGACAGGGACATTACAATATTTCTGACTTGTCTCTTTTCCACTGAAAATAGCAGGAAGACTATGTTTGGTGGGTTCACAATAGGTATATCCCCCCTTGTGAGTTCAGAACTCATATTGTGAACTGGGATAGTCATATTTTATCCTGAATTGTAAAGACAGAAAACTTGTTAGAAGGTACAACCGTGCTCAAAGTCTTGGAAAAATAAGACAGATATAAGTGGTCAAGAAAGGAGGGAGAGAGGAAGGATGGAAGGAAAGAAGGAAGGAAGGAAAGAAAAAAGAAAGTTACAGTATTGTCTATGATTAAATCAGCAGGAGATACATTCGACATATCCAGGGAAATATCCTGGAACTTCTTTTCCCAGAATCCCTTTTCAATATGGCTCTGGGTTATCTTCATCAAAGAGAAATTCTTTTTTGGGGGGGTGTCCGGTCATGGGGCCTGAACTCTGGGCCTGGACACTGTCCCTCAGCTCTTCAGCTCAAGGCTAGCGCTCTATCACTTGAGTCACAGCTCCACTTCCGGCTTTTTTCTTTTTGCTTATGTGGTGCTGAGGAATCGAACCCAGGGCCTCAGGCATGCAAGGCAAGAGCTCTACCACTGAGCCACCTTCCCAGCCCCTCAAAGAGAAATTCTTGAAAGAGCTTTGGAAGGCTGACGGCAAGATATCTTCATTTCCCAGGGCCAGCTAGCTGTTTACAAGCCTAAAGACACTGGCAGAAGATAGGTGTTTGGGACATACCCTGAGAATCTTTCTTTGTGTGCTGCAAAATGCTGAGCCATAACTATTCTCCCACAGCTCTAGGCGGCCCCCTAGGAACTGCTCGCCTTGGAGCTGAGCTACTGAGATCAGCCAGGGCACCTTCTGTATTTTTTTTTTTTTTTGGCGGTTGTGGGGCTTGAACTCTGGGCCTGGGTGCTGTCCCTCAGCTCTTCAGCTCAAGGCGAGCGCTCTACACATCAATGTCAAATGTTTCAGGAAATCTCTAATCCCCTGTATTATATCACTGGCTTTTTTGGAATACCGAGAGTGGCTACTATTCTAATCAAAGCCTGTGACTAATAGGCTACCTATGAAGGGACCCAGTATTCCACAATTGCCCAAAGTGTGGGGTACTCCCTAAGCCACATGAACAATCAGGCATATGAACTATTTATATCTGGATAAATAATTCTCCTTCCTGTTTACATCATTCAAATATCTCCTCATGTGTCTCTTGATCCTTTAGGTTTTTTTTTTCTTCTTTCTTAATCATCAGAAAGAGAACACATGATGGTAGGCTTTTGTGTTAACAGCTATAAACAAATACTGACTCTTCCCCATGGGGATCTCTTTCGAGCAATAACACATTAGATTCCTGGCAGTACTGACTAATCCCTTGAAAGCTTGAGGAAACCTTTAGAAAGTCATTGAGACATCTCCTACCTGGGACACTATTTCCATTGGATCCCTGGAGGGGAGACAGAAGATCCACTGCAGCCTGTCAAATTCACTCCAGGCCATAGCTGGTGTTAGCCTTTTTCTCACTGACAATATTATTCACCCATTCCACACATGCACTCATTGAATAGCTGATCTGTGCCAGGCAGCCGCACTGAGTGGTAGGTAAGATGGTAGCAAACCATAGTCCTCTACTTGAGAAACTCAGACATCCTCAGGTCGCAACAAATGCTCAAATTGTAATTCCAGAGGGCTCTGCTTTTAGAGTCAATCAGAGTTTTAATCTAAGTGCTGTTATAAAAATAAAAATGTAAACCAAGAAACTAATCAAGGTTGAGCACTGAGTGGACTATTTCCTCCCGGGCAGGAAATAGCCAGCAGATTGCTGATCTACCAGAGGTAAATTGTGGGAAAGGAAATGGAATTGGTGTTTTAAAGTCCAGGAACTAAAAACTCTTTCTGCCCCATGAATGACAGTCAAGCCTCTGAATGCACTGGCAATGGTGACATTTGACTGACCCCCAGGGCAACTCCTGTAGACTGTGCTACTCTAGGGTCACTGCTCCTTACCTTGAGTTGTCAGATTTGGAATTGTAGACTCTTAGTTGCCAATTTACCAGAAGTTAGATAGGTATTGTCACCCATGGGCTAGATGGCATGACAAGCTAACTACATAATTTATTCATAGGATAACAATGTAATTCACCAATGCAACCAGGACATCATTCTGAGTCCAAAAAAATAAACTGTAAGTAACTGCAGGACAGCAACATCTGTGGCCATGAAAGCTATCACCCCTAAAGAAGAAGCAAAAGGAGACACGTGTGTTGAGCTGTACAAGAGTCTGCCAGGGTCCACATATGCTTTAAAATTCTAATCATCACAACAACTTTATCAAGCAGATGCCATTACTCTCATTTGACACATGACAGGTGATATGCTTGTGTAGTAATGAGTGTGACAGTAGGGAAAACAAATTGGCTTTTCCTATCTCTTGCACAGGTGCTATCCATCATTCAGAGTCCTGAGCCTCTGCTGGTCAAGGCTGAGGCTTCAGAAAAAAAGGATTTAAAAAAATTTTTTTTTTCTTCAGTACTGAGGCTTGCACTCAGGGTCTTGAGCTGTCACTTGACTTTTTGCTCATGGCTGGCGCTCTACCACTTGAGCCATACCTCCAGTTCTAGGTTGTTTTTTCTGGCTAATTGGAGAAGAGTTACGAGAATTTCTCTGCCCAAGCTGGTTTCAAACAATGATGTTTAAATCTCAGTTTCCTGAGTGACCAAGATTACAGGCATAAGCTGCTGGCACCCCACTTAAAAAGATGATTTGTACCCCAATGGTGCGCTGAGGACAGGTATAAGATACTAGTGAAATGATTCCATTCCTCAGCCTCTTTTGTATGTATATATATATATATATGTATATGTATATATAATTTGATTATATTTCAGCCAATAATATGTGAATAGAATTTGCTGAGTGAAGCTTAAAAAGAAAGTACACAGCTGCAGGCTTAAGGACTTTTGGTTTCAACCCTTTTTAACTTACTTCCTGCCTGCAATTCAAAACTTATAGCTAGTGCTCCTGCAGCCATATTTGATTATAAGACACTTAAAAGATAGAAGTTGCCCACTAAAATAATGATATACAAAAAATAAACAAGTTCTCTAAAAGAAAACACTGTAGAACCAACAGACCATACTTTAATGTTAAGTACAGTCAATTTTCATCTTGCTTAAGCCGCTGTTTCTTCTGGCCTTTAATCTCCTCACTAAGTGCAATTCCTAACAATACACTGTAAATACATAGAAAAATCCCCAAATGGTTCTTCTGTAACTAAGGTCTCTCCCACAATCTCCACAGCTGCCCTCTTGCTGGTTGTTACCAGCAGTCTCAAAGACAACATTTTCAAAATCAAGCTCATTATCATTTTGCACACCGCAATCCCCTACTGAGTCTGTCTCTCATCCTGGAGCTTGGGGACAAGAAGTGATGGGCATGGGGTCTCAGAACTGGGACATGTGCTAGGATTTGTCACTCAAAGCTAAGGGAGGAGTTACACAGAGAGCCACAGAGCAGGGCCTTTCCAAGACCAAAGCCCCAACCAAGGCCGCATCCCTGGACCAACCTGGACCACACCAAGGTTCTACATATCTCTTAATGTCCAACAGAAGTAGGGGAGGCAGAGATGGAAGACAGCTCTCAGGAATCTCAGGTAGCTTCCTTGAGAGTAGGAAAAGCTCAGAGAAGTTATGATTATTGGAAGTACTTTGTCTTATGAAGCAACAGCCCTCAAGGAAATGATGGCAAAAATCAACCAATCGTAGAAGACATGGCAGCCTAGAAAGGACCATGCTTGTGGCCTTAGTAAGCCAATAGACACGTGTGTGTGTGTGTGTGTGTGTGTGTGTGTGTGTGTGTGTGTGTGTGTGTGTGTGTGTGTGTGTGTGTGTGTGTGTGTGTGTGTGTGTGTGTGTGTACCAGATCTGGTCAGTACGTACACATTGCAAGCATGCATGCACACACATATCTGGATATCTGGATGCACATACATCTCTGCATGCACACACACCTGTGTGTACAGGAGTCTGATATGGAAGGAGGATGTGAGTAGAGCAGCAAAAGGACTAGTGAAGCCCCCTAACTGCCAGCAGAGTTGCTAAATCTAAGAGATTCACCTTGAGTGAGATGGGGAGAATGATGGAAGGGGTGACGTGGCTCAAGATGCATTGTCCTCACAAACTGATGTGTTGAATTAAAACCTCTGTACAACTATTTATAGATAATAAAAATAAATAAGTTCAAAGAGATTAGCCTTTAACAAATATATTTTACCTGCAATCCCAAACAGGCCCTGCATACATTTGTGAGGAAGAGATTAGCATCATTCCTATCTTTAAGGGCAGGGTCTGAGGCCCAGTGAGATACAGCTGCACTAAAAAGAAGAATCTTCCCAAAGATGCCACAAAGCCAGACTGTCCACATCAGGCACTGAGAATGGAGATGCCATGGAAGGAAGGGCAATGAAGTATGAGATTCTAGACAGATGCCCCGTCTCCTAGCCATGCCATACTTACTCATCTAATTATTCATTTGTTCAGGCCAAACATGAACGCTGGAAGGAGGGGAAGAGAGTCTTGCTCCTGGCAGTGGCAATAAGAGTACAAGTCGTTAGAGAAGTGGAGGTTAGATTAAGGAAGAGAGGGTGGGCAGAATTCAATTTCCTTGTGAATAGATTCCAAGCTAGCTTTTCTTTACATTCAGATTCTACTTGATTGAATTTCAGAACACTAGAGCTTAGGTTCAAAATGCCTTCTAAAATTAGCATCCACCACCCTGCAGCTTCTCATTATGCACAACACCTGCCCTGTTCAAGCACTGCCCACTTTTCCAGCACTGTCTCCAGCAGGGAAGGAGCCAGGAATTACCAGACGGAAGCCTGAACCTCGGCAATGTTAGGCTTGGAGGAAACTTATACTGTCGGTCTCTGTTTATCCCAAGTCAAGTTGGCAAGAAGGTAAAGCTGCTTTTCCTGGACTGGTGGAGAAAAGCCAAGGACACACGTGACACTGTGCCCAGCATGCTGTAGAAAGACAAACCTTGGGTTAGCCTCTGCCCTGACAACCATGCCATTTGGTTTATTGACTTTTTATCTGCCTTCACATCTTTCCATTAGGGGTTCCCATCTTCCCTTCAAGACAGGCATCTTTCCACCCCATTCAGAACAGGGAGACTTAGAGAGGCTTCAGGCTCATCAGAGGCCCCAGAGTAAGGTAATCAGGACCCCAGCCATGGATCCAATCCTCCCTCCCCACTTCCTTCCTTCCCTCCCTCCCCTCTTCCTTCCTTCCCTCTTTTCCCTCTGCACATCTGTGTACCAGACATAGAAGGCTACAGTGGAAAGTTAGTCCCTGCTGGTGTCCTTCTGCCTCCTGATGCCAGCTTCTGCCCTCCATTGCCCTCCATTGCCAGGGTGATTCCTGACTCCACCTCCTCCAGCGGCCTCAGCTGGCAGGGGCTCAGCATCACTAGGCCTCCTGTACCACGAGGCTGAGGGTGGAGCTCGGAGGCTTGAGGATTCCATGGAGAAACTGTGCACTTGCTTCCTATAAAAAAAAAAAAGGGGGCTGGATTTGGAGAAGTGTTCCCTTCCTTCCAGGCCATACTGGGTTTTCTTTACTATATACTCGGCTCAATCCCCCGCCCCCGCACCCCTGACACATACATACATCAAAGCTGCTGAAAACATTGTTGGATTCTACTGTGGGCAAATGTCATGAGGTGGAAATGTTATCTGACAGCTGGCCCTAGTCTTTGTCCTAGGAAGGAGCAATCTGTTGTTATGGTTTGTGGTTGTGGTCTGTGGACAAAGGCCTTGGAACACAGTGGAGACTGACCCTCAGGATCCTCTATTAAGTTGGCCCATTGAACACAGAGAAGCTCTAGTTTTGTTCTGGAGAGAGCATAGGCCAGAAACACTGAGATGGAGAGTTCAAGAAGAGAAAACGGATTATGAAGGAAATTCGTGAGACTCTGGTTCTTTCCAAGCCACCAGCATTCCTGCAGAGTCAGGTGGAGTCCAGACTGTGGCCCTGCCAACAAAAGATGAGAACAGCAATGCTCGCCTTGACAGTGAATGTAAACTCATCCATCATCCCTCAGAAGTCAGCAAACGCTTTCTCTCACATTCACTGTCAGGAATGAGGTTTTACTTTTGGAAGGGGTGGAGTTTTATTATCCAGATTCTCTTCCTGAGGAAGAACTATCCTTGAGAGGATGGCTCCCTGGGACATTTTTGGGATAACCTTAGACTACTGCAGAAAAACACTGACGTTTGAAGAGGCCACATTGAGATGCACAGTAAATAAAGGCTGTGCAGTTGATTAAACTAAGAGATGGAGGTTGCCAGGAAAAATGTGTAACTTAATTTCACCCCAGAGTAACATCATGGCTCAAGGCTTGGCAGAGTAATTTTGAAACCTGACATTTTTAGATCCCAGGCCTAAACTCCAGGAGTTTCATATGTCATGTGCAGTCATTTGCCCCTACACGCCAAGCAAATGGGTGTGGGGAAGGGCCAAGAAAGATGTATTAGCCGAAACAGGTACCTGTGGGATAAAGCAAAGTAAGTACTTCGTCCATCTCAGGATACAGCACACAGTGGGTCTGAGACCAGCTCCTGGGTCCTCACTGATGGGTGGTGAGAGCCCCAGACACTCCAGCATCAGAGACCATATTTCTCGGGTCCATTTCTCTCAGCAGGCTCTAAATGTTGCTGCTCCTGTTTCCTGTGCTCAGTCTCCTCAGCCTGGATCGCAGGGTGAGATTCACAGGAGCTATGCCACTACGGGTGCTTTTCCTGTGTGGACCCAAAGAGCTAATATTTGTCTTCAGACCTACCAAGGAGGTCTGCTCCCTTCCCAGCTCACAACTGCAGCTCAGTCTCTCTTCCGTGCTATGGGTATGTCACTGGATATATGCATCCTCCCAGTTGTCCTTAGGGAAGAGCATCCTCGAAGTGTAGAGGGAAAGAGAAGTAGAGGTCATTTCCAGATTCAGTCTCTAAATGCCCTTCTACCCCTCCTCCTTTCTCCCTCCCCCTTCTCCCTTTCTACTTTTCCCCCTTACCTTGTCCTCTCCCAGCCTCCTCAATCTGCACAACAGATGCCATTCTGGCTTGGCTAGCCTTCTGTCTTGGGGAGCGTGGATGTGAAGTGTGGATGAAAGGTGAGTGGGTGGGAGGGAGAGGATATGGTAAAAATGAGACGGACATCTCAATTCTGTCCTGCAAGGGTTGTGACTCCAAATGTCTCAGCCTTTCCTGTTTATCTTGCTGCAGGCTAGGAGGAGCATTACCCAGGCTGCAGTAAATAGCCTAAACACTGCTGGGGAGGAATACAAAGCCAGACTACAACTGTACTGTGTGTGGAGATGGATGGAGATGGATGGTCCTTGGATCCCACCCAGCCCTGGATGCTACTGAGACGCAGCATTTAAACCCCATCTGCTCCAGCAGGTGCCCCTAGACATAGTCCTAATTCTAAAGTTGAAGGGTGCAAGTTGACCAGCACTGATGGAGTGTGGGTGCCACCTGGTGGTCATATTTAGAGTGACTGACAATGATCAGACTTTAGAGGCCCGCTAATAGTGTTCATTCAGCACCCACACTACATTTCTCATATGTCCCCCCTAGGTTGGTCCCTAAATTGTCACAGCCCTATAAATTGTAGCACCTCTATAAAAATAACTGGATACCATACCACAGGAATTAAAAATTAAAGCTAGTCTGTCTTTTCAATGCACTCATGTGCTCAGATAGTAACAATTAAATAAGACAAGCTGCTGTACAGTATTTTCACAATAAAAAATAAAAAAAATAGGGCTGGGAAGGTGGCTTAGTGGTAGAGTGCTTGCCTTGCATGCATGAGGCCCTGGGTTCAATTCCTCAGCACCACATAAGCAGAAAAAGCTGGAAGTGGCGCTGTGGCTCAAGTGGTAGAGCGCTAGCCTTGAGCTGAAGAACTGAGGGACAGCACCCAGGTCCTGAGTTCAGGCCCCGAGTTCAGGCCCCATGACCAGCAAAGATAAATAAAAATTAAAAAATTAAATATTAAACATTTTTTTAAAAAGAATAACTGAAACTTGCAACTTACAACACAAATAATTTCCAGTTTAAATTGTAATTTGTTTATGTTTCCTCTATGTATTCCAAAAGAAATTGATTGGCTTTATTCATTTATTGAAGCATTAGAAAGCACCTTATTACAAATGCTTTTATACTTTGGAGAGAAACTTACAACTATGGAGTTAGTTTCATTCACAAAAGAATAAATAGATCAGTATAATGAATTTTTAAAAAAAGACAAGGTGCAGGACACAAAAGAGGTGACCTACTGCTGAACCCCAAGAGCTTGTTATGAGGTGCATAGGGGATCGGAAGAGTGGGTAGGTGACAAAGGGAAAGACATTCCAGACAGAGGGACAGGCCATGAAAATAGGGTAAGGCTGCAGATGTGTGTGTGTGTGTGTGTGTGTGTGTGTGAGAGAGAGAGAGAGAGAGAGAGAGAGAGAGAGAGAGAGAGAGAGAGAGAGAGAGAGACAGACAGACAGACAGACAGACAGACAGACAGACAGACAGACAGACAGACTGACAGACTGACTGACAGACTGACTGACTGACTGACTGAGACAGACAAAGGCAGGGATAGGGACAGTTGGAACTTGAAGGATATCATGATTCTGGCCAAGTTTTAGATTTGAACATCTTAGAGCTAAGATGAGCTACTGAAGGGTTTGAAGCCAGGAACCACCAGATTGTTTTCTTAAAAAGCCATTTAAGAAGCAAGTGTGCCCAACGGGGCTGGGAAGGTGGCTCAGTGGTAGAGCGCTTGCCTTACATGCCTGAGGCCCTGGGTTCGATTCCTCAGCACCACATAAGCAAAAAGAAAAAAAGCCGGAAGTGGTGCTGTGGCTCAGGTGGTAGTGTGCTAGCCTTGAGCTGAAGAACTGAGGGATAGCACCCAGGCCCAGAGTTCAGGCCCCACGACTGGACCCAAAAAAAAAAAAAAAAAAAAAAGAAAAAGTTTTCAACTATGTTTATTGCAGCATTATTTACCATAGCTCAGATATGGAACCAACCCAGATGCCCCTCAGTAGATGAATGGATCAAGAAAATGTGGTATATATACACAATGGAATTCTATGCCTCCATCAGAAAGAATGACATTGCCCCATTTGTTAGGAAATGGAAAAACTTGGAAAAAATTATATTAAGTGAAGTAAGCCAGGCCCAAAGAAACATAGGTCCCATGGTTTCCCTTATTTGTAATATCTAGTATATGTATGAGTCAAGCGGAAAAGGTCAGATAATGTGATGTCAGGAAAATGAACCCTTAGATATGTATTTTAATGTTTTTTTCTTTCATGCATGTGTTTCTAACGCATTTATAAGATTATCTTTTTGTTGCTTTGTATGTCCCTCCCCCATAGTATAACCCCTGCTTTCACTATATTTGATGTCAGTATAACTTGAGGAGGAGATGGGGAAAAACAGTTGTTTAAGGATACAGGTGGACCTGTTGCAACAATGAGAAGTACAAGTTGTCATGTCCAAAACAAGCTTTACAACTTCGGTGCGGGGGTGGGGGGGGGGGAGAAGAAGGATTGGGATTGGGGGGGAGCGGGGAGGCTGGGAAGGGATGTGAAGGGTAAACAAAGGAGGAGGCTGCAATGCTTGGTAAGAAATGTATGCATTATCCTGCCCATGTAATTGTAACTCCTCTGTACAGTATGTTCACAAATAATTAAATTAAATTTAAAAAAAAAAGAAGCAAGTGTGCCCAGAGACTACATTCCAGTGACACATCATTCCCCCAACACCAGCACACATGAACAGGCCTAACAAGCACCTGGTGCTGTTTATGTGTAATCCCTGCTCTCTTGGAATCAGTGTTCTGGGGCCTGATGAGAGGTGAGGCTTAGGTCAAAGGGTGGAGGGAGAAGTCACATGGATAGGCTGAATCTCCAGGAGGTTGATGGCTGGTGTGAGGGGAAAGGAAATTACTCTGCTTTTAGGTGTAATCACTAAACATGACACAAAATTCTGAGGTTGAAATTGTGTGTGTGTGTGTGTGTGTGTGTGTGTGTGTGTGTGTGTGTGTGTGTGCCAGTAGGAGTGACTGAACCCAGGGCTTCATGCTGTTGCTCAAGTGGGAAACTGCTAGCCTTGAGCATAAAAGCTCAGGGACAACATTCCTGAGTGCACATGCATGTGCACACACACACACACACACACACACACACACACACACACACACACACAAAGTTTGTTTTCTGAACTTGTGACTCAGAAAGTACGTAATCATGAGAAAATAAATGTGACATTTGTGCCTCCATTCAGGCATGTGAATAAAACTATGCAAGCAAGTCAGGCCTCCTGTCCTATGGCCAGAGTAAATGACCCTTGTGCCTTGCTTTAGACTTACTTTCCCTTACATCTTTTATTTTTATTTTTACTTGTAGAACTTCAAACAGTCATGCAAGGGGTTACAATTTAACATGTCCATCTACGTGTCTGATGCTTATTGATTCCTTTCTTAGTTTTCTTTATTCTTTCATGGTTTTTTTTTCTTGCAGTATTGGAGATTTGAACTCAGAAACTTATTCTTGCTGGCCCTCAAGATACCACTTGAGCCACCCATCCAGCCCTGTTTGGTGAGGGGAAGGGAAATAATAAAATGCTTAAATAAGGATACAGGTTGAGCCATTGTAACAATGAGATGTACAAGACACTATGTTGAAAACCAACTTTATAAATTTTGCAGGGCCTGGGGGGTGGGGAAGAGGGAAGAGTTGGGGAAGTGAGGAGGGAAGGGATAACAGGGGAAAAATAAAAGAAGGGTGTAACAATGCTCAATAGAAAATGTACTCATTACCTTGCTCATGTAACTATAACTCCTCTGTATTTTTACAATAAAAATCATATTTAAAAAGAGGCAGTCATGTGAATGGCTTAAAACCCACTGCAAAGGGGAAATTTATACAATGCAGGGCATAATACAAACAACAGGATTGCAGAATCCAAAGGCTAGGTTTACTCTAGTTGATGAACATCTTTTATGGATTGTACTTTTGGTGTCATATTTAACAAATGTTTAACTATTACAAGGCCACAAAAGTTTTCTCTATTCATTTTCTAGAAGTCTTAAAATTTTAATTTTTACATTTAGTTTTATATTACATTTTAGTTGAATAAGTATATATGAGTTATTTGTAATAATTTGTCATAAGGTACAAGATTCTTCTTTGGGGAGAGATATATGGCTTGCATATGTATTGGAAGATTGGTCTTTCTGTTGTTGATGAACCATGTCATTTTTGTAAATTTATTGACTGATTCCTGAAGTCAGTATGTTCCATTGATCTATTTGTCTATGGTTAAATAAATATGAAAATGTGATACTTTGGGAAGTTTTACAATAAGTCTTGAGAAAAAGTAACATATCTCCTAAATTGCTCCTTTTTCAGTAATTTAGGCTATTTTTGTTCTATTTTCCACATACATTTTAGGATCCACTTGCAAAATTCATTCATCAATTCTAATATTCTTTATACATTTCACAAGATTTTTTCAATGGGCAATCCATCTGCCATTAAAGGCAATATAACTTTTTCCAGTGTGAGTGGCTTTAATTCTTCATGTCTTATTGGAGTGGCAAGGAAATAGTACATGGTTAATTAGAGTGGATAACCTTGCCTTGCTGATGATCTTAGAGAAAGGGACTTGATCTTTTCATAATCAAGTCTAGCATTCATTGTAAGAGTTTTATATGTACCATTTACTACAAAATCTGTTTCTGTTTCTCATTTGAGGAAACTTTCTTCCATTCCTACTTTGACCAATGGGAGAAGTGAATGTTGGCTTTGTCAAATGCTTTTCCTACTTATATGTGATGATCATTAGTTTGTTTTGGTTTTTAGTTGGTAATTGATTTTCTTACTGATTGACCTCCAGTCATGAATTCCTGAGATAAGTCCTAATTGGTCATGTTTGTTCAGTTACTTTGCTAATTTTTATTTATTTATTGTTTTGGTGAGGGGTATCAGGTGCAGTGGTTCATGTCTATAATCTTAGGTGTGGAGGTAGAAATGGAAGTTGAAAGCCAGCCAGGCAAAGAATTCACTGGACCCCATCTCAACAGGAAAGGATGGGTATGGTGATATGTCCCTGTCATTCTAGCAGGAAGAATAATAAGAGGATCCTGATCCAGGCTGGCATGGACTGAAAATATTAAGATCCTATGTCAAAAACAACCATTGCAGAATAGGGCTAGAGGTTAGTGTCTGTGTAGTAGGTACAAAAGCCAGAGTTCAAGCTCCCAGACCACAAAAAAAAAAAAAAATGGGAAGAGATTATTTTGTGTTTTGACTGGGAGGAATGTTGGGCTTCTCTTTTCTTTCCTCAGAATCTCTTTGCCTGGATTTTATATGAGGAAAATGCTGGCCTCATACAATGAAGGCCAGTTTTCCCTTCTTATTCACTTCCTGAAAGAGTGTATATTTGACATATTTCTTCCTTTGATGATGGATAGGACTCATGGAGAAACCCAGCTGGGCCTAGAGCATTGTCATTTAACTAACAATTCAGTTGCTTTCATTCAGCATTGTATCGATTATCTAGTTCTTCCTGTATGAGATTTGTTAGCTTGCCCTTGTCTTAGTCCACAAAACCTCACACATTGGGTAATTTATATTGAATATTAATTTCTTTGGGTCATAGGTTTGGTGGAGAAGCTGACAGCAGCCAGTGAGAACCATTCTTCTCTGTCATCCCATCACAGAGCAAAAGGTGGAGACAGAACAAGAGAGACTCAGCCTTCAGTGAGGCAACCCCTTCTCTGCTAAAGGACTTACTCCCTACCTAACAGTTTTAGTCTGTTCGTGAGGTCCCACCTCTCCACACTGGGGATCAAGTTTCTAACATGTGTGCAGTCAGGAGAATCCCAGTTTCAAGTGATCCTGGGGAAAGAATCCATTAAGATCTTTCTTATCTCAGGAAAAAACCATGCACTTGTCTATAATTCCTGCTACTTAAGAAGCAGTGGGAGGAGCTTGTATTCTGAGACCAGCTGGCCAAAGTGGAAGACCCTATCTGAAACAAACTAAACAGATGATCTGGAGGCATGATACAAGTGTAGGGAACTTGCCTAGCAAGTCCAAAGCCTGAATTCAATCTCCAATGAAAATGTTTCCAGCATTCAGACAACAGTGGTATTTTCCAGAGAATTCATCTATGTTGTCAAATTTATCAGCATAAATTGCTTAATCTCTGTGCCTTTCTCAAGAATTTATACTGTTGTCACCTCTCTGTGTTGCTGATATTTCTGCATCTATTTTATTGTTCTTCAATCTGTTGGAAGTTTTTAATTCCTATTGTTTTTCACATTCCTTCCATTAGGTGTTTTCTCATTTGTTTCTTCAGTTGGTGGTCTTGGGATCTGAGCTGAGTCTTGTACTCTACCAATTGAGATGAGCTCTCCACTCATCTTACTGTAGTTATTTTACAGCCATCGTCTTGTGTTTCTGTCCAGAATGGCTTTCAACAATGTTCCTCCTCTTCGAGTCTCCCACATAGCTAGGACCATCAGTGTGTACCCTATGTATAACTTGTTGAGCCTTCCAAATAGCTGGGATTAGAGGCAAGCACCACCACACTCAGCCATATTTCATTGGTTTCTGAACTTAATGCTGTCTTTTCTGTTTAGGAATTTATTGGTTCATATGTGTGTTTCCAGTTTCTTTAGATAGAATTTGTGATCATCAATTTGAAGTTTTTGTTTCAACATGGGCAATTAGTACTATAATTTTTTTCTTTACCGGTATTTAATAAATGCTAGTAAGTTGTATTTTCATTCACACCAAAGTACTAATTATTTTTTTTTTCATCAAAAGCAGTTTGGAAACTAAGGTTTTCACATATTTGGGTATTTTCTAGATACCTTTCTATCATTGATTTCTAATCTTTCTCTCCTTCACTGGAGAACATATACATACGGTTTGAAATACTTCATTTATTGTAACTTGTTTAAAATATTTATTCTCTTTTGGGAATGTTTTGACTTGTGTTGTTGGGTAGAGTGTTCTATAAATTCAGGTAATTTTGTTTTTCATGTCTCTACTCATTTTCTGCTTGCAATGATTGAAGGTATTACAACCTCCAAACTCAATTTCTAGATTGGTTATTTCTCCTTACAATTCTATTGGTCTTTTCCCCCCTATTATCTAGAAACTATGTAAACTTTTCACACACACATTTGGAATTGCAATTTCCTATTACTGGAATGACCCTTTTACTCTAAATGATAACATTTTGTGGAGGAACTGAGGACGGAGGTACTGGACTTGGTACTAGACTGGCACTGGAGGTACTAGACTTGGAGCTCACATGGCCATGGCTCTCCAGCCTCCTCTGCACTGGTTATTTTTGAGGAAGGGTCTTGCTTTATGCAAAGATAGCATGGCTACAGCACTCCTGCTTGTGCTTCCCTGTGTCATGAGACATGACAGGAGTAGGCCATCTCTGCCCAACCACTGGTTGAGATTCTTTCAAGTTTCTTTTTGCCCAGTTGGCCTCCAACCACAATCCCCCAATCCCTGCCTTCCAAGTAGCTAGGATTACAACCTTAAACCACCACAATGTGTTGGTGTTAATCCTGGTCATGTCAATCCTGGTAATAATCTACTTTGCTCATTATAATGGGCAATCCTCATTCTCTATGTTAGCGTTATTGTATTTCCTGTATATCTTCCCTCTGAACCCTGAAATCTAATCATCTTTATACATAGTAGATTTTGATTTGTTTGTAGTTGGGAATTGGGCTTTTTTTTAACCAACTTGACAGTCTCTGCCTTTGTGTTCACATCATTTATGTTCAGAGTGGTTCTTACTGACATAATAAGCTTAAATCTATGATTTTGCTACTTGTTTGCTTTGTGTTTTGTCTGTTGTTTCCTTACTCCTATTTTACTATTTGCTAATTATTCTTAAATGATTCTGTATCTTCTGGCTTTAGATATAACTTTGTGTGAGAATGATTAGATTTTATATTTTTAACTTGACGTTTTCATGGATTATGCTTATCTAATAACAACCCTACAATAATAGAATTCTATTTTCCCCCTCCTATAACTTGTTTTGCTTTGTGTGTTATGAATCCTACAATGAACTGTTACTATCTTTGTTTTAAGCAATCAATTCTTTTAAACATATTAAAACAAAAATAATTTTTATATTTATCCACATTCATCATATTTTCACTTGGTATCAACTTACATGTTTCTGTCTTTTAAACATATCTTATAGATCATTTCCTGGTAATTGGCTCTTCATATTTTGGATGCTCAAAAAGTTTGACTTTTTTGGTAAAAGCCATCTTTAACTACGTGCAGAATTCTGTGAGGGCTTGGGGACCGTCACCTTATCGTGAAAGGTGTTGTCCATCGCTCCTCATGAAGTTCCTGTCCTACTGTGCATTTCTGTATGGGCCACCCCTCCTCCCCAACCACACCTATGTCTTAAGTCCTCACTTAAAACAACATGTCTTGATTATGTATCTAAAGAAATTTGAGTAATGTCCCAGGATTGTTATTTTCATGTTTCTCTCTCTTGGACTTATTGTTTCAACCTGTGGCTTTATCATGTTCATGATTTGAGGGGGGTGGAAATTCCTGGCCATTGTGTCACCATCTTATTTCTGTGCTCTGAGTCTTCATATGCAAGTCTTCTCCTTTGAAGATTCCAGTCCTGTTGCACATCCTGATGCCTGATGTGGGCCCACAGTCCACTGAAGGTTGGTCCCTGTTTCCCCATCAGGTTTGACTATAATTTCTATCATCATCTTCCACCTCTTCACTCATGTGCTCTCTAATCTGCTCATCCTGCCCAGTGGATTTTCCATTTTCATTTTTTGTGTGTGCTGTCCTGGGGCTTGAACTCAGGGTCTGGGAGCTGTCCCTGAGGCCCCTCTCCTCAGTACACCCACCCCACCCCAGCCCTCAAGCCACAGCCTTCAACTGTGGCTCTACCACTTGAGCCACAGTTTCACTTCTGGCTTTTTGGGTAGTTTAGTGGAGACAAGAGTCTCAGAGAGTTTGCTGTCCAATCTGGCTTCAAACCACAACCCTCAAATCTCAGCCTCCTTAGCTGCTAGGATTACAGCTATGAGCCAGCAGCACCCAGCTTCTGTATTTTTAATTTAGAATTACATTGAAAAATAATCTTTGGTATCTACTATGCTCACACTGGCTTTACCTTTCCAACCTATACCCTTGCATTATTTTGGTGTTACTGGGGTTTTAACTCGAGGCTTTACATTTGCTCCAGCTTGCTTGCTCACAGCTGGCCAGCACTCTTCAACTTGAGGCACACCTCTACCCCTGACTCTGGCTTATTCTGGAGATGGATTCTAGTGGACTTTTCAGTCCAGCCTGACTTTGAACTGTAAGGCTCCATATCTCAGTCTCCAGAATAGCTAAGATTAAAGTTGTGAGCCATAAGCACCAGCTCCAACCTGTACCTTCTTAACTGTATCACACAAAGATGCAATGCTATTTTGCATTAATTCTACAATTTGTGTCAATGCTGGGTATATTTGTTTGTTTTTGAGACTTGAATATTCTCATTTTTGGAATGCCTAGTCATTCTTCACGGGATGCTAAACATATTGAATTTAACTTTGTTGTATACTGAATTCTTTTACTTCTATATTCTTGTGGCTTTCTGAGGCAGTTATTTAAAAACAGATTTTTTGAGGTGAGGTTAGGATAGCCTATAGTGTAGGGCTAATAAAGTATTGTCACACTGCAGCAATACTTTTCTGACTATTCTGTACAGCACCCTTTGGATTACTGGCTTCCTACTCTTCCTATTCTGGCTAGCAGACAAACTATTCACTGCTTCATATGAACTCAGAAATTGCTCTTGATATCCAGCTCTGGAAAGGTGCTCATGCACACAGAGTACTCCGCTTATTCTTTAGATTTCCAGTCATTTTATCAGTTCAGCTCTCTCTTTAGTTGTACTCTATGCACTTTTCCCATTTTGGTCTCTGTGTGTGTGTGCGCGCACGCACGCGCGCTCTAGCACGTGAGTACATGTGTGTGTGCATGTGTGTTTACAGGTTTTTAAGTTGTTTCCGGTGACAAAGTAAAACTTACTTGTTTTTCTAGCTAGACTAGAAATAAATACCAAAAACACTTTTAGAGGCAAGGATTTTATTTCAATACTATCTGATTCATTTTAAGAGAAGACAAAGATGCTAGTTCAACTTAAACTTTTAACTCAAGATCTGAGTGAATTCTAGAATTGTTACCTTGGAGAAATTACCAAATTGATTCCCAAATCCTTGAGTGGTAAACAGAACTAACAATACCTCCATTGCAGTACATTCAGTGAATGTGATATAAACAATCTATCAGGTATCAGCTCATCTCCTATAGTTATTTTCCTTCTCTTTCCCCTAAAGCTGAGATTTTCTTGGACCCACGTGATCATGATAGACATTTACTTCTCTCTAGATTTTTCCCATAGGAAAAAAATTAAATCAAACATAGTACTCAAAGACCAGGCACAAAATACTTCTGGGCAAACTGCCTGTGAGTTTTCTCTGTGGAACTGACTGAGAAGGGAAGCGTGTGTCTGCCCTGTGTATCTGGTTTTGGACTTGGCAGGTTTGAAGTGGGATACAACCAAAAATCCCAGTTCTGTCAAGAAACAAAAAACCGAAACAGATGACAAATCATTTGTCTAAAGACCTAAAGCCAAACTGGCTTCAGTAAGTACTGGGGCAACAGTAGGAGCCAATTTCCTGGGGTATTTACAAAATCATTTGTAAGGATAATACTTTCCAGACTTTTGGAGGAACAGCTAAGGACAGCTCTCTGACCCACACACTCCACTCCATAAAGTTAGCAGGCCTTCCCCAGACAGCTGCTGAGATCACCCCCTCCTGCCACCACTCCCCACACAAAGGCTGACACACCACTGAGATGGAGGAGGGAGGAGTTGCTCTTAAAATGGACAGTACAATTTAAAGAAGTAAAAATGAATATACAGCTTATCAAATAGCTTGGGCCTTATGGGAGATGCTGCCTCAGGACAGGTATTAAAAAAGTAGCCAGGAGCTCTGTGTCTACAGCACAGGGCACATTACCGTGCTCACTGACCACTGTTAGCCCATTGGATACACTGGTCCAGATTAAGTTTGCGTTGGCTGCTGTAGGTGGAGAATTCCCTTCTGTGGAAATGAAAGGCACAAATGCTGTAGAATTAGCACTGAGAGTAGCAGAGATTCATTTTGCTGATAAACAAAGTGAGCAAGTGGGAGCCTCCCATACCTCTAGACCATCTTCCCTAAGAGATGCACAACTGCCTTAATAGCCACTGCCCCTGTCAACACTCAATCCACTGTCATGATCCCCCAAGGCCCTTACCCTGACCAGTGGGCATCAAAGATTGCATGAGAGCCCTTGAGCCAAAGAGCACATGGTAGCAGAAGAGGACAGAAAGGTGAAAGGGTGACACTTGGTCAGGAATGAAGATCCAAGGCTGGCCACACTGGAGACGCAGCTCACTGGCACAGTACTGCCTAGCATGTACCAAGCCTGTACACTTGGACACAATTAACGGAAAAAAAAAAAAGACAAGGAAGGAGGGAAGAAGGGAGGGAGAGACAGATAAGGCAGGCAGGCAGACCAGACAGACAGACAAAACACACCAAAGGGCAGGGCCAGGTAGAGGCCACTTTCAATCCCCAGCACCCTCTTCATTTATTCTTCCTGTTGTTCCCTTGGTTATTCATTTTCTGTAAAATGAAAATGAATGCTAAGGCAGTAAAAAGTGACAGATCAAAGTGTTAGGGGGGATAAAGTGTATCAGATTCCTTACAATTCAGAAAGCAATACTCAACCTATGTGGAAGCACAGAGCAACTACATGACTGCACAAATGACTTCTTTGTAAACCAACAAAAATTAATGATGAGCAAAATTCATACAATCTTGGCCAAGGCTGATAGCGACTCTGCTTCAATAGGAATGAGAATTCCCTGCTCCAGGGACAACTCTCCTCAGGCCACTTAGCCAGCACTTATGGAGACACCAGCCAAAGACTACTTAAGTAGATAAGGGTCTTTGAGAATTAGGAACATCCATTTCATTGCCTATACCTTGGCAAACAGTTAGTGAGAGCAATAAGGACAGGCAGGAACTCCTTTGTGGTGAGCATTAGCAACTAAATTAAAGAATAGTCTAGACACAGTCTTCAAGTGAGTGTACACTCGAGCACAATGATATTCTACATGAAAAGTGCTCACATGGGTTCCATTACAAAAGGCATTTTCTTTCTAGATAGAAAGGAATTATAAATTCAGAATGCAAGGAATACAAAGATAAATGGAAATTAAGTAACAACGGACTAAACAACAAATGAAGATAAGACTTAAGTATCCAATGAGTGATAATTACATTTATATATCAAGAACCAAAAAAAAAAAAAAAAGACAACAGAACCAAAGATAAGCAACACAATGAACATAGAAACTCTGATTTAAAAAATGGGAAGATTTAAAAGGATAGTTTATTATCTTGCATCATCAACCTTTATTAACACAGAAAACAGAGATGAGATGAGCCTAATACCGTTTCTCCAAATCTACTCTTTTTCGTTCTAATAAACCTGTTTGAAAGTTAAGGGGGCATATTATAATTAGTTCTGATGGAAACACCACAGACATGACTGCTTCAGAATTTAAATGAACTAACAAAAAACATGTTTTGGAAAGGGGAAGTCTGGTGGGATTTAACTGTAGTTACCATGCCAAGAAGAGGTCAGTCAATACTTGATTAATTAGAGGTAGAAAACCATTCATTTTGATTGTCTTCAGAATAAGCAGTCTCTTTCTATCTGATCGAGTAAGTACAGCTTATAGTCATTCCTATGAGGGCCTATGAATATATCTTTCAATATCAGTTGTCCTACGTCAGTGAAAATATAACTCTTGACTGACCATTGAAAATTTGCCCATTTATACATCTGGCTTTTTTTTGCTTTGTAATGGTCATTTTGTTTTATATTTTATGTAAAATAAAAACATGACTTCAATTTGTTGAAAAATATATCTCATAAAATTGCACCTTTTTGACCAGCAAAAGTTTACCAAAGAATTTCAGCATATTTCAAGAGAATTTCTTTCAATATCACAGTTTGTCCAATGTCAATGAAAATATAACTATGGATTCAAGTGTATCGTTAGACAAGAAGACTGTTAAAAACACAAATTCTAAGTAGAGAAAATGAGGTGTAGGTAGCCTTGCTTTCTCGGTGCTTTAATACTTCATTTTTAAAAGTAAACACAGTACTAATCAGCATTTTGATCCCAGTGAATAAAACTTTAAATTACATTTATTAATCAACATCCAAGACTGAAACCAAAATGATCCTTTTAAGAGTATTGCTAAGGAGACAAGTCCAGTCTAAAAAGTTAAATTAATCACAATGCAACATTTTGAACAAACAAAAGTGGCTCTGTTACCATGGCACTGGATGAAATTTGTCTTTTTGTTGGATTCCAATTTGTGGTAACAAGCAAGAATAGGATTGCCTACAAACAGAAGTATACAAAGCAGGCTCAAAGTGAATAAGGGGTTCAATGAAGTTCTACTACACGATTGGCAATGGCCTACAAACCTTTTAGCAACAAAACAATATTTAAAGTATCATCGTTCCTATATGTTTCATTAACTGAGGACATCATATCACTTAAGCCTTTTATTAACTTAGAAATGTGCAACTTTTCCCTGAAGAATTTGTGATCGTATTTCAACCAGCTGTCCTGAACTAGTTTCCTAATCAGCAGAGGATATATTCCAGAGTGGAAGGATGACAAAGATGTCACCCGGTGAGAGCATAAGGCCAATATGTGATGAGACCAACGGCAAATAACCACTGGATTCTTATGCTCAGCTGTAAAACATTCATCACTGAAGAGAAAGAGAAACAGTTGGGATGGTACAAGCCGGCAAACTTGCCAAAACCTTCCTTCCGTTTTGATCCCTTTGAAGCCAACCATGACACAAAAACTATACTATGGAGAATTTAGTCCTTGTAAGTGAAAACAAATACACTATACCTATAGGAGGTTTAAAAGATTTGTGTTTAAATATTTGTCTTTAAATACTCAAGTTTAATACTACTGTAAAAAAGATTTCAACTATATCATATGTGTCAATTTCTGTTTGCTTCTAACCTGCCACTAATACGTCCATTCCTTGAGCTGCCAAACAGCCCTACTAGTCATGGAGAGAAATGGTGTTGTCCATTGAAAACCTAGTGCAGACATCACTCCAACATTGAACCAAATGGCACAAGACCCATTTTAGTATCCCTGAAATAAAGAATGGCCACTTTGTCCACGTCCTCTCTACTCAAGCAGCACTGTCTATGGAGAGTTCCTTCAAATCTTTTAACACTTCACTGCTACTGATTCAAAAGTTACTACCAATTCAAACATTAAAACAAAAACACAGACCAAATTCATGTACCCGTGATCCTTTGTAAATCCTACAAGGTAGAAATATTCTTAGTTTTAACCAAGAATATATTGGAATGAACTAAATACAGCTTTTAAAGTAATTTTACTCTTGTTATTATATTTCTACATAGACTATTCAATATTGTTTGTAGACATAATTTAATCAATAATATATCATAACGTCAACCACTACAGTGATCCAGAATTCGATTCTGGCTACAGAGAAAGCTTAATTATTAAGCAACACCTTTCTAAAAAGCTTTCTGTATTTCTGATTGATAAGAAGGGAAAAAAAGTATCTCTCATTGAAATAACACTGAAGTTCGAGCTCATGCTCCTTCGCTGTGTTCAACATAATTAACTCTTCAGGATAAGTGAGGAAACACATAGCCACATTAATAATAAGTCACAGTCATCTTCAAGAAAACTCTATGGGCAACTCTGGTGTTACAACTGTATATCTAGGGTCCAATCTGGGGATGAAATCGTGAAATTCTTTAGATGCACCAGTACCAAAGACATCAAGGGCTTTTCGGTTCATGAGAGCAAATCTGTAAGACAGAGGACACATTAAGAAATATTTAACAAAGTTTACAAAATAAAATGATTCACTTTCCTTGCCTCAGTTTTCATGAAATGGGAAAACAGAAAAGGCTGACATGTAAGGCCTAAACTTAAGGGCAGATTCATAAGTAAGAAGGATATTCTAAGATTCATCATCTAATATTTTACTTAAAATGATTATTTCCAGACCTGAAACCACAGAATTCAATCATCATTTCAAACACTTCAAACAGAAATTTTTCTGATGGAAAGCATAGGAAAGTAAAGACTGAATGAGTTAACTAAGAATAAATGAATTGACATTACCAATGAAGCAGAAGCATTAAATATAATTTCTCCCATAACTGAAATAATAATACCTCACAATCAAAAAAATACTCTTATTAAAAATGCAATGACTAATAAGGAAACAATATATTGGCTCTCAAATTTCTAATATATACAGAATTGAAACTGACCTTCCTATTATCTAATCCTCTAATGTAAGAGAGGAAAAAAATTTAAAGACATGTTTACCCAAAGCACAAGATAGCCTTTCGTGTGAATGGACCTGCCTACTCATGAGCATTCCTTCCTAACAGAGGTGGTATAATAAAAGTAAGTTTAGAATCAGTGATCAGAATCAGTATCGTAAGAACCCCAAATGGTACTTTTTGTTGTTTTCCTAAAGAAAACTCCCTTCCAATATAATTGAAACATTCATTAATGTAAAGAAATCTAAATGACAAAAAAAGGATAATAACATCAAAAACACAGTGTCATGGTATGAGGAAGAGTTCTGAAGTTACATTATCTGACTAACACTGCAAGCTGCTTTACTTTCTAGCTGTGTGACTCTGGCTTGCTATCTAACCTCTCTTGAATGTTTCTTCACATGTGAAACTGGTTTAAAAAAGTACCTAACTCATGAAACTATGTTAGGAATTAAATATAAAAAAACGGTATGTATAGTTCTTAAACCATACTTGGAACCTGTTACTATGTAAGCATTTGCTATTACTGTGAGTAATAAGAGTGCTAGCACTGTGATTCAGTGAGTTCCTACTAAGTGCCAAGCATTACTACAAACCACCATTTGTCTGTGATTTGTAGCTCAGTGCTCCATGTATTAGACTTAGTTGCACTGTAGCAGTGGCGAGTGGTGGAGCCAAATGGAGTGGTCTGGCTCTGCAGGAGTGGATTAGTTCCTATGGGAACAGAATGTTATAAGGAAAGTTTTGCCTCTTCTGCATATAGCCAGTTCCCTTGCTGACTTAGATTGCCCACATTAGGCCAATATACCAGCCACACACCATTAGAACTTTCAGCTACAAGAACTGGAAGCCAAGCAAATCTCTTCTATAAGCCTATTCCTGTCAGGTGTTTTCTTACAGCTACACAAAACACACTAGATCACACACAAATCAGATTCTGCATAGAGAAAAGGAAAACTATACTCATGAGAGTAAATCAGATTCCCAAAGTAAAATGATTGACGGTACTACGAGTTGAAGTCAGCTAGGTTTGTCTAACTCCAAAGCCCAGGTTTTTCTTATTAGGTCAAACCGTTTCCCAAAGAATTCAGTTAAGAAACAAAAGAAGAAGGAAAGGATTTAACAGAAAAGGCAGAGGAAAGTGCACATAAAGCACTGGACAGAAGAAAATAGCTATTTTTACAAAACTGAAATCAAGTAATTATGTAGAGACTAGCCATTACAATGAATCACTTTAATACATGTGTGTACACACTTATCTCCTTGTGCTGGGGGTCTAACCAAAGATTTTGTACATTTGACACATCACTCTCCACTAAACTACATTGCTAGTCCAAATCAATTTTTTTAACCATAAAAAAGAAATCAAAGATTCAAAATGATATAGGCTTCTATGTTTATTTAGTAACTAATTAGCAGTTAGAAAATGAACATGATATTCACATAAAATACTTAAAAGAACAAAAATACTATAAAGGAAGAATAGTCAAAACAATTAGCTATTTATTTGATTATTAAGTTAGTCATATTTGACTTGCATATAAATAACCTCTACCACTGGAAAAATGTTCTCTCAAGAAGACAGAGACTCACAATGATTCTCTAGAAGTTGCTCTTTTGTTATAAGCCCTTAAAACTCTTGTCACCTACCTGCCCTTGGTGAGCCTAAGGAGGAACTTCCAGTAAGATGGTCGCAAGTTCTGAACTTCCATGACAGCCTAAGATTATACAAGTTGAGATTTCTTTTAGTAAATACAAACATTATCTGCAATCTGAGGCAATAGGGACTTTTCTCTCTATCTTTGTGGCTCACTGTATTTCAAAACATTAGTAATAACAATAACAAAAGCACGCATTTATGTTTATCAATATTGAGAATATTTGTAAATATGCTTCTAAGTAGAAATGCTATTTTGGAAATAATAATTGCATGATCAATCATTATTATCAAGAGACAGTTGTCATTTCTCTGACTTGGTGACAACATCTCTATGAGAAAGAAGAAATAAAAGCTCTTTGGAAAACCTTAGTAGCCTTTAAACTATTAATATCAATAATGATGATTACAGAGTTAAAAGAGATTAAACAAAGCTTCTGTTAAGCCAGTTTTCCACTGGGCACTGGTGGCTTACGCCAGTAATCCTAGCCACTTAGGAGGCTGAGATCAGAGGATCACAGTTCAAAGCCAGCCTGGGCAGAAAAGTAGTCCTTGAGACTCTTATTTCCAATTAATCACCAGAAAACCAGAAGTGACACTGCGGCTCAAGTGGTAGAGCACTCCCCTTGAGCTAAATTGTTGAGGAACAATGCCCAGGCCCAGAGTTCAAGAGCCACAACCAAAAGAAAAAAAAAGCCAGATTACCACCATGCTCACTCCTAAGCACAGTTAGGGAATATTCATGCCCATGGTATTTTTTACCTTAAGAATAATTAAACTGGGCACTCTACCTACAATACTAAATGACAATTTACCTATAGACTGTACTGTAATAAACCTAAAAATTAGTTTGTTCATAAAATGGGCCTAATCCTTTAAATTAACTTGTTTAATCATTTAAAACATGTAAACTACTTTGCAGGGGAAAAAAACCAAACCAACAAACCAAAGAAACATAAAATGTATCAAACAAAGATATTCTCAGAAATCTCCCTCTCCCCAAATGGCTTAATGTAAACTAGACATAGAAATTCAAATGATCATTTCAACAGCTGTACTTACTGCATGGAAACAAATTGCTGTTGAGATGGCATAGATAATAGTATCAGCATGAGGGAAATAGGGAACCTTCCCTGCTTCAATGCCTTTGAAATATATTGTCTGCAAAATAAGCATAATGGGAAAGTTGCATAAAAACTTTAAAATGCATGAATAATATACAGAAGTTGAATGTTCTATACCTACAAGTCATATATAGTCTACCTTTGTGAATTCTAATTCTTCCTTCAAAGCTTAACTATGTCATACTTTTCCTTTCCCTTCATTCAAAACTCCAGCTTCAGCAATAATTTCCTGTGGAAATCAAGCCCTTCATTTCTATTGCTATTGTTAATGTTTTTATAAATGCTCAGGTCCACCCTTCCTTGTTAGACTTGCTTATCCATTCATTTATTCAGAAAATGCTAATGGTGTCATTATATGTAGAATATGATGTTAGGAGCAAAAGATTTAAAAATAAAACACAAGGCATAATGAATAGCACTGATGAAGGCCATAAAATATATGTGTATATACATGTATAAGTATATATATATAGTGTATATATAAACACACATATGTGATATATACATATACGAATATATACACATATGCATCATATATGTATCTTATATGTACACTTTTGGGGGGACAAAGGACCAAGGACAAATGCAGAGAAGATTACATTTGAGTAATGTTTTGTAATTCATCTGCGGTAAAGAACCACTTTTTGTTTTTAACTTAACATTCATGGATTAATACTTTATTTTTTCCAGTTGTGGGGCCTGAACTCTGGGCCTGGGTGCTGTCCCTCAGCTCTTCAGCTCAAGGCTAGTGCTCTACCACTTGAGCCACAAGCACCACTTCCAGCTTTTTATGCTTATGTGGTACTGAGGAATAGAACCCAGGGAGGGCCTCATGCATGCAAGGCAAGCACTCTACCACTGAGCCACCTTCCCAGCCCAGATTAATACATTTTTAATGTAATTAAATGAATTCTGGTTTTTAAAAAATACAGAATTGAACCAAATTCTCATTATGAGTTTCAAAAGGCAAAGTACTGCTCTGTCAAATTGCTATCAAAATTCCTCAGTGTTTACTCTCAGTGTATTTGTTGAAAGGGAAAGCTTTCTTCAGACACACTGCACCTAATCAATACAGAAGAAACAATAGTAGATTATCACCATTCTGTAACTCTGAGTGAAGTGGTTATAATGCCTATAACTATGAAGAAAAGGTACTGCAGGAGCTGATGCTCATTCTATCAACATCTAAGCCCATTGACCAATCTTAGCACATAAAAGAGACATAACCAGACATTTTTGTGGCACCTAATATGAAATAGTTCTACCACCTATCCATATTCAAAAATGAAGATTGAATTTGCTTAAGCCTCCAGATAACTGTTTGCAGGAAAAAGAGAAGCTAAACAACTACCATAAATACCACCAGTAAAGATGCATTCAGCAAATCAAAAATGTAGCAAATTCTGTGGGACTACTGGTATAGGTGTTTAGAAAATAAATAGTAAAGAAAAAAAAAGAAAGGAAAGGAGATGGAGAAAGGAAAAAGAGCTTATAGATTATTATAGATTATGACTTTGAATGATACAAAGATTACACAAACACACTTATAAGATGAACAAGTTGTACAAACACATTTTACTAATAGATGAAAACTTATAGAATAATATAAAGTGCTGGCCTTCTCCATTTCATCCACACCTCCGAGCTGGCATTTTGTTGGTTAACTGGAAATGGGAGTTTATAAACTTTAATGCCTGAGGTGAATTCAATCTACCAATCCTCTAAATTTCAGTCTCCTAGTTGCAATGATAACAGGCGAGCCACTGGGTTCCCAGCTCAAATTACTGAGTTAACAAAATGTATAATAATAATACCGTGTTTATACTTTAATGGAGTTGCTGATTTGTTTTTAACAAATCTTTACCCTGAGCTTTTTATGAATGAAATAATACAATGTCTGGGAAGTTGGGGCATACACATTAAAGGAGATCAAGCAGATGCTGATAACTGATTAAAAAAAAGTATGATGAGTACATGGGAGTTAATTACACCATTCTGTCTTTACTCATATGTATTTGTACATATATACTTCCCAAATAGAGGAATCGACTTGATAGACACTTTTAAAAGAACTAGAAGTTTCTTTGTAATAGGGCTATCTACTTACTGCTAAAGCAGTTAGCTTTATGCCCTTTGCAGTTGCTCATATATAATGTTCATTTTCTGCTTACCTCCACCAATTTGGAAGCTAAATACATGGAAATTGTTGTGCTTTTATAAAACATCATTGATATACCTGCCAAAAATCCTGAAACAACAAATAAAGAAAAACTGATCAGATTGAAAAGTATTTCTTTACTAGTAAGTCATCAGAAATGACACTTCACTGAAAGTGTCATTTGTGTTATATCACAATCAAGGACACTGACACACCTGCTGATACTATACAAAATGAGTCTTATTACAGGTTTTTAAGTTTAAAAAACTGAACCTTATAGTTAGGAACATACTGTTATAAGGTATATATAGCAAGAAAGAGTTCAATTTTGAAACAGTAGTACACTTGTAAAATATTGTTTTTGATGTGTTTAAAGGATATCAGTAGCAATTTCGATAGGGAATGCTCATTCATCTAGTCTCTGTGAGTACTTTCAAGACACTTTTCTCCATGGTACTGCCTTCCTCCAACAAATAGAAAAACTAAGGGGTGTGGGCTGGAATATTATCAGGATTATTATTAATAAATATCTGACAAATAGCCTATTTTCATTTTTTTGTAGGTATGGGGTCTGAATTCAACACCTCATACTCTCTAGGCAAGTGCATTACCACTTGAATCATACTCCCAGTCCTTTTTTAGTTATTTTTCAGATAGGATCTCTCACAATTCTGACTCAGACCAGTCTTAGGCCTTATTCCTCTTGTCTATACCTTACACAAAGCTGGGGACTACAACTGTTCACCACTGACGCTGCCCCCCACCCGCCTGCTTTCTGGTATATTTGTTGAGATGAGGGAAGGGGGATTGTTCTTAGTAAATTTTTGCTCAGGATGGCCTTGAGTTTCAATCTTCCCATTCTCTACTTCCCATGTAGCTGGTATTATAGGCATGAGTCACCATGCCCAGCCCTTTATTTTTTATACAATGATTAAGTTCCTTTCAAAAATTATTTAATTAAAATTTTATTTATTATTTGATTAAAAATATAAAAAGCTTGAAAGAACTGCAAGCAAAAAGTTTTTTAAGCCTTCATGTTCTTATAAAATATTTTAAGTTTTTATGTTGCTTTGTAACACATTCTCTAAAAGAGCAGGGCAGAAACAAGTCATTATATTGCTAACTGAAAACACCAAACATCAAGATGCCCCCAAGAAACTCATGAGTGTCTCCATAGGGATTCTAGTACAGAGAGAAAGGGAAACCTAGGGAGACTAGAGACATGCAAATCGGCTAAGTTTGGAAGCTATTTCGGATTCATGCTTACTACCAACTGATACAATAATAATCACTCTTCTTTATAGGTTTACCTGCTACAATAGCATGCAGTTCATCATCCAGGTTTCTGATCCAGCGCAAGAAGCAACTAGTACCCTGTAATAAGAAGAAAATAAAAGGACCTTTGTTACGTTATTTCTAGAAAAAATGCACAAGATCAAAAACTCCTCTGATGAATGATTCACTAGCTGACCTTGGAGATCTTCTAAAAATCAGACTGAATACATAATTGCAAAAGTCAGACTAAATGATAAAGGTATAGCACAAAAGATTGGAGAACCTAAAAATAGCATTATAAGGTTCTTATACTATGTTAGGAAGTTGCTTAATTCTACTTGTGTTATAATAGTAAGTTAAATGGAACCAGCCCAGATGCCCCTCAATGGACAAATGGATGAAGAAAATGTGCTATATTTACACAATGGAATTTTACTCATCCATTAGAAATAAAGGTATTGTGGCATTTGTAAAGGAATGGAAAGACTTGAAAAACTTTATGCTAAATGAAGTAAGTTAAGCTGAGAAAGACAAAGGATCCATGTTTTCCTTTATATGTGGAAGTTAGATTTAGCTTAAAAACTCCTAAGTTTGGGTGGTATGCAAGTATACAAATTATCTGAAATACAGTAGATTCAAGGGAGACCACAAATATTATAATTGCTTAGAATGCCAAAATAAAAATTCAGCAAAATAAAACACCAGGAAGTGGATGTCAAGGGGAAGATGGATGAATGAAGAGGAAAAGAGGGAGAAAATTCAGATAAGAATACAATGTATATCCTACAAAATTAATAAGCATAAAGGAAAAAGTGCTTAGGGGAGAGATGGGTGAAAATGTTAAAAGGGGTGATATTGATCAAGATATTATATTTATAAACTGTTTTGTTAAATGGCAGTTCCGTTGTACAACTTCCTAGAGATAATTAAAAACATATATTCAAAATATTAATAATAGTAAAAGTATTAATAGTAAAATAAAATGGAGCCATAAAACATTCACAATCATTATTAGAGGGACAAAGAATACATTGAGTCAGGCTAGAGGCCCAGCTCAAGTACATAATACCAGCCTACCAAATCAGAGGCCCTGAGTTCAAACCCCAATCAATACCGCCAGAGACAGAGAGAGATAGACAGAAATAGAAAGATACATGATAAAAATAGAACAATAAAATCTGCTGAAATGATTTTAAGATGGATTAAAAGGGATAAAGGAAATAATAGAAGGTATGAATTTGATCAAGGGACATGTTATTCACATATGAAAATATCACAATGAAACCACTTGTACAATAAGCTAATCAAAAATTCAATCCTTCTAGAAGTAGTTAGATGGAAAAGGGAAATAAGGAAAAAATGGAACAAATATAAAACAACTACAGATGTACAGCAAAGAGATATAAGCTCAGCCATATCACAAGTATACCAAGTGTAAATAGTCTCAACATACCAATTTTTAAAAATAATTTATTGAAATTAAGTGATAACATAAATTTCATAAGTTTCACAGTATTGCAGGATAGTGATACTTAAAGTCACAAACACATTTTAACCTTCACAAGGTAAATTGTTATCCTGATCTAAGTGAATTCTATGAGCTTTGACAATTCAACTATTTTATTTCTTCCACAATAGATGATACGCAATTTCTTTCCTTTCGCATAGCTGCCCAAGTTGCTTAGTTCATTTTCATCAATGTCCAGTGCAGCTGATGGGGGCCCCTCTGTTGTATATTTTCCTGTCTCCATCTGATTCTGTGTCCTCTTCTTAGCTTCCTTCAGATGTGTACACACACACACACACACACACACACACACACACACACACACACACACACACACACACACACACACACACACACACACACACACACACACACACACACACACACACGGTCAAGAAAATGGAGTCATTTAGAAATGATATGACTAATTGAGTGGAAGTCCTTTGTTTCTCAAGTCCTGTTTACTTTGTCATATCTCCTTGTATTTTGGACTTAACATCCACATATTAGGGAGACCATGTGCCATTTGTCTCTTTGCTCTTGGCATACCTTGCTAAAAATGATTTTTTTTTAGTTCTATCCATTTCCCTGCAAACGCCATTATTTTGTCCTTTTTAGTGACTGCAAAATATTCCATCGCATATAGGTACCACAATTTTTGGATCCATTCATCTGTAGTGGGGCATCTGGATTGTTTCTTGTCTATTGTGAACAGTGCTGCAATGACCATGGAGGTCTATGTGTCCTTGTATCCTGGTTCCTGTTGCTCAGGATAGATGCCTAGGAGTGGTATGGCTGAGTCATAGGGGAGGTCTATATTTAGCTTTCTGAGAACCCTTCCCTATGCGGATCTCTTTAATGTCCTTTTCTTGCCTTATTGCTCTGGCTAAGCATTCCAGAACTAAATTGAAGAGGAGTGGAGAGAGGGCATCCTTGCCTTGTTTTTGATTTTCAGGAATTGGTTGTAGTTTTTCCTCATTTAGTATAATATTGGCTATTGGTCGGTTGTGTATGGCTTTTATTGTTTTAAGGAATGTTCCTTCTATTCCTCTTTTCTCCCTAGCTTTTAATATGAATGGTTGTTGTATTTTATTAAAAGCCTTTTCTGCATCAATGGAGATAATCTTGTGGTTCTTGACCTTGGATCTGTTGATATGATGGATTACATTAATTGATTTATATATGTTAAACCAGCCCTGCATCTCTGGGATGAAGCCTACTTGATCATAATGTATGGGTTTTTTAAAATATGTTTCTGGATTCTGTTGGCTAAAATTTTATTGAGGAGCTTTGCATCTGTGTTCATCAAGGAGAATAGTCTGTAGTTCTCTTTTTTTATTGGATCCTTGCCTGGTTTGATGATCAATGTGATATTGGCTTCATAGAATGAGTTTCGGATTGCTACTCCTGGTTCTTTTTCTCGGGACAGCTTAAGAAGTATGGATACTAGTTTCTTTTTAAAGGTCTTATAGAATTCTATAGTGAATCCATCTGGTCCTGGGCTTTTCCTTGTTGGAACATTCCTGATTGCTTCCTCTATCTCATTGTAAGTAATTGGCTTATTTAATTATTTCTTCTTGGTTCAGTTTGAGCAATTTGTATTTCTCTAAAAATTCATCCATCCATTTCTGCTAGGTTTTCCTTCCTGAGTATAGATTCTGGAAAAAGTTCTTTATAATTGTTTGGCTGTCTTGGATGTTTACTTTAATTTTTCCTGTGGCACCCCTGATCTTATTGATTTGGTTCTCCTCTCTTTTCTTTTAGTTAATCTTGCCAGAGGTCTGTCAATTTTATTGATCTTTTCAAAAGGACAGCATTTTGTTTTATTTAGTTTTCTTAGTCTCTATCTCATTAATTTCAGCTCTTATTTTGGTTATCTCACTCCATCTATTAACTTTAGGTTCAATTTTTTCTTACTTTTCTAGCAGTTTTAGTTGAATCATGAGATTATTTACTTGGTCTGTATTTTCTTGATGTGTGCACTGAGAGCAATACATTTGCCCCTCAGGGCTGCTTTTGCCATGTCCCACAGGTTTTTTTTTGTGTTTATTCACTTTCATTGAATTGTAGGAATGTTTTAATTTCTTCTTTAATTTCTTCTGTGACCCAGGTGTTGCTCCGAAGTGTGCTGTGCTGTTCAATTTCCATGTATTTGAGTAATTTCTAATGTACACTTTGTTATTGAGAACTAGCTTGACTCCACTATGCTTGGATAGAATACAAAGGATTGTGTCAATTCTCTTGTATTTTGTTTGAATTCCTTGTATAAACTATGATATGATCTATTTTGAAGAAAGGTCCATGGGCTGTTGAAAAGAATATGTACTGGGTTGTTGTTGGGTGGAAAACTCTGTAAATGTCAATTAAGTCCATTTGAAACATGGCATCATTTAATTCAGAAGCTTCTTTTCCAATCCTCTGGTTGGTAGACCTGTCCTTTGGTAAGAGTGGAGTATTAAAGTCTCCTAGTACTATTGTAAACACACCAATTTTTTTTAAAGATACGGACTGAATTTTTTTGAAAAAGAAGACAACAATACATACTTAAAAGAAACCAACTTTGAAAATGAAGTGATAGTAATTAATACAAACATGTTTATAGGTCAACTTTAGTGAACACATTCAGATTGAGACTATAAATTTCAGACCTTTAATAAAACAACACAGAAAGGTGATTAATACAGTAGCAAGTACCATTAAACAAAAAGCTTAAATTTAAAGCTGCAACGTACCATGTCAAGAGTAATCTCTACATGTGTTCAGGTGTGGCTTAAGCATATATTGGCAAATTTATAGGGACACAAGTAGTAGAATGGTACTTCTGGTTAACTGATACAGTAGAAAGAGTGAAGCCAGGCACCAGTGGCTCACACCTGTAATCCTAGCTACTCAGGAGGCTGAGATCTGAGGATCGTGGTTCAAAGCCACCCTGGGCAGGAAAGTCCGTGAGACTCTTATCTCCAAGAAACCACTAGAAAACTGGAAGTGGCTCGGTGGCTCAAGGGGTACAGTGCTTGCCGTGAGCTGAAGAGTTCAGGGACAACACCCTGGCCCAGAGTTCAAACCCCATGACCGACAAAAAAAAAAAAAAAAAAAAAAGTGAATAAAAGAATGAAATAAGAATGAAAAAAATTGAAAATAAGTGATTGTATACCAAGGCTGCAAAAGGAAATACTTAGTGATTAAATCAAGTATCAGCTATATAGGCCTGAAATAGGTTTAGATTTGTAGTTGGGGACAGCCTCCTGTATTATTTTATACTGGAAATGCCCCGAAGTTTCTATTTTTTTCCAGAAAAAAAGAGTCTTCGGTATCTTATTATTATATGTAATATAGTAAAACTGCATACTTAGGTACATTAAATAACATTATAAAAGAAAAAAATGCCTCTAACCCGAATTCCTGGTATCTACTGTAGACACTGGTGCTGTCAAAATATTTATGAATCTTCCATGAAAAAAAAAGCATTAAATAAAATGATGGGTGATTTAGGGCCATGTTTCACTCTTATAGCAGCCATGTAATTTATGATACACGTATCTGACCTCTTTGAAAAGCTTACCTTATATATACTAACGAAACAGCCAAGAAAAGCTCCAAGCTGGAAGTTTTCCTTGTTATAGAAGAGGGAAAGCAGCCGGGACGGCTGTGTAAACACATGCCTAAAGGCAGAGGGGACTCGCAGACAGCACTGGATCAGGTACCCCACACTGAACATTCGGATAAAACCCTAGGGAGAGTGAAAACATTCTGACAACCAAATTGTGAAGTATCATACAATATTATCATTTTATCAATTACTTTATCATTTCCAAATCCAAGTAAAATTTTACAATATTTAATAAAGGTTATATCACAACAATTTTGAAAATAAGATTCTTGAAAACTCAAACAATAATTTTTAAACAATTACCCTAAAAATAAGGGTGATCTACTGGTGGTTACATTTTCTTTGATTTATAAACACTTAAAGCACTGCCCAAGCTGGCCTATATTCCAAAATTCTGTTTCTTGATATTTTATTTACAATGGCAAGGATTTTTAATTGCTAAACCACAAATGAGCTTTAGAAACAAAATCATTAGAATTCAAAACAAACAGTTCACAAAAACAAATGCTTCTGGTAATGTTAATATAAAACTGTTCTTAATCTTTAGTGTAAGTCAGAACTGTTTTGCTAGAGGAGTGATTTCATAATTTGCTTAGCTCTTTAGTATCAAATTTTTATATAGTCAGATTCAATTTCCCAGAAATAAATATATCTAAGTCTTTTTTTCCAGTACTCAACTGCATCAGGTTAAAGCACATAGACGTGCCACTTCAAAGCCCACCATACTAAACTTGAAAAAACACCCTTCTCCTCTCTTCTTGACACTGGGACAGGAAAACACCTGACTGCTGGGCTTGCTTGCTTGCTAAGCTCCACAGGTCAGGCTTGTATTTATTTTCCAGCTTGCAACTTCCTTTTCTAGAAAGTACTAGTTAATTTACCTGAAATTACCAAATACCTGACTATAGTAACATGGAAATTACAGTGGCCAACCAATTCCTATGAATTACCACACATTTAGCTAAGATTGCTAGTATTCATATGCACAAAATGGTCATGCTTTTATGTTTGATAACTTTATAATATTAATCTCAGGATTCAGTACTCACAATCATATTACAACCTTCCCACGTTATTTCCCAAAGACAAAAAAAAATTGGAAATCCACTCATTCACCCTTTTGTGTATTCAAAAAACGTGTGCTGAATTCCTATTTATGTTACACTAGATGCTGGGGGTACAGTGGTGAAGGAGACAAAAAACTCTTGCCTTCATTACCTACATGTGGTCATTGTATAAACAAATGAACCAACATAACATAAGCACAGATTACAATAAATGCTCTGAAGGAAATAATGAGGGCACCAGGTTAATCTGCATAGACTGGGTGGTAAAGAAAGGCTATTGAGGATGTGGCATTTAAATAGACCCAGAAGAGAAAAAGTTAGAACATTTCAGACAGTTTGGACAGACAGCACAAAGCCAAGAAAGCAGTTAGCTGGTATAAGGAGCTAAGAAAGAGTTAACTGATGGGGACCTGAAGAGAATGTAATTAACATGAATATTTACTCGAGGATATTACTTGCTTTGCGGTATAACTTAGTCTGTGGAAAAATCTAGTGTACTATAAAGAAAATGTTCACTATTTCATGACATGAATTCCTCATCCCTAAGTCTCCAAAGGTTTTACACTCCAGATATAATACTCCTATTTATACAGGAATTATCAAGTTTATAAAAGTGGCACACATTTCAGACTTATGAAAGGTTTGGGGTGTTTTATAATTCCCACCTATTCTTTCAAAAAAAGAGAATTGCTTCCTATCTCCTTCATCCACTCAAATTTCTCCAGTACCTCTGATATCTCAGAATATTCCTTGTCCTCACCTAAATTCTCCATCTGAACATGGTTAGCTGGAAAGAACAATCATTCTTCACACTGCAAGCAATACTGGCTTTTTTTTCCCTCTGCCACTTTAAGTAAGGCAGAAAATTAAATTTGGAAAGAGTATATCAGGAACTGCTGCACAACTTGAAAAGATACTGCTGTTCATATCTTTGAGGACCATGAATACAAGCGTGGGTTTGGACAGTTGCCACTGTTAACACCAGGCCACAAGGATTCACATTAATAATAAGCCCTGATATGGGACAGTCCTCTTTTCTACATAGCCACAAGGGAACTGTCTTTTGGAGTATTGTACAACTCAACTCCCCAGCTGAGCAGGGTTTAGTTCTTGCAAGAAAGAATATTAACCACTAACATCCAAGCTTTTAAAACACCATTCAAATCTAAGAGACTGGTAGCCATAGGTATTACCTTTGTCAGTCAGAATAACTACAGTGAAAACACTTTCTTCTTAGAGCTGGTGGTGATAGGAGAAAAAAGCAGGACAGGCTGTGTGTGTGTATGTGCATATGTGTGTGTGCGTGCGTGCGTGTGTGTGTGTGTGTGTGTGTGTGTGTGTATTACACAGGCATATTATGAAACTGAGAATTTATGCCAGTGGCTATAACTAATTGCAAACATGTCTCAGTTAGTTTAATACCTTTAAAATATGCAAAAAACAAATATCTCTGTAAGATTGCACATAGTATTTCAGTATGTATACATAACACACTGGTCCAACTAGCACATCACCCAGTCTAAGGGCCTATTCTGGGATGTTCTTCCAATGAAGCTATATTACAAAGACAAATTTCAATGGCCTTTTCTCTTTTGTTACAACTCCTACCTCATAAATCTAATATAAGCTAAGAAATTTTTAGTAGTTCTGGGGTTTGAACTCAGGACTCTGCCCTTGCTAGGCAGGGGCACGGTTTTTGCCTAAGCTGCTCTAGATCAAAATCCTATGTAGCTGGGATGCTAGACACACATATCTACTTATTCATTGAGATGGACTCTTGTGAACCTCAAATCACAATATTCCCAAGTCCTGAGGACCTAGGATTACAAACATAAGTGACCATAAAAACTAACCACAACAACAAAAATAACCACTGTTGGGGATTAACACAAAAGCCTCTCTTCCCCCGACTCAAGTTAAGCTAATTTTTTGCTAGGTGCTGGTTGGCTAACACCTATAATCCTAACTACTCAGAATGCTGAGATCTCAAGGTTCAAAGCCAGTCTGGGCAGACAAATACAAGAGACTCTTATTTCTAATTAACCGGGAAAAAAAAAGCCAGAACTGATGATGTGGCTGCAGTGGTAAAGCAAGCACCAATTGTGAACAGAAAAGCTGAGTGAGGGCAAGAGAAGGAAGGAAGGAAGGAAGGGAGGGAGGGAGGGAGGGAGGGAGGGAGGGAGGGAGGGAGGGAGGGAGGGAGGGAGGGAGGGAGGGAGGGAGGGAGGAAGGGAAAATTTTTGATTGTTTAAGGATCTGACAAAAGAATATTAAAAGCCAAATCTCAAAACTTTCTTTTCAAGGCATGCAAAGAATTACAGCTATTACTGTCAACTTTTCCATTTACTTAGACATTATCTCTTAATAAACAAGTTTTGTTTAATATATTCCCCACTGTAGAGAAGGTAGTTTTATATACTTACTTTAATGCAGTAAGAAATGCAATTATCCTCATAGTGTTTACAACATCTATGCCTTGGTCCGTGCTTGCATCTGAAATTAAAGAAGAAAAACTAAACTAAATATAATTAAAATACATATGTACCTGTGGGACTGTATGCATGTATACATGTGTGGATTCCTGTAGATCCATTTCAAACTTTCTAACAAATAGTGGAGAAAATGTAACTACTTTTGTGCAACTTGTTCCTTAGAATATACAGAAGCAATGCCAACAGGTATTTTTGTGTTGCTTCTTCATTTCTTACTATGTATGACTACAATCAAAATATTCTAATGTGGTATAGAAAAACACACTTAAATATTGGTGACTAAATGTGAAAAATATGTACATGTTATCTATACATATCTCCAAATCTTTGTGAACTTTAAATCACTTAATACAAAGTATGACGGTCATAAATCATCCATGAAGCCAGAACTTGAACAAATACCATAATGAAACTGTACTCAGGTTACAAGAATTTATACTTAATTACATTTGAGAGAAAACATCTGGAAAAGAAACTCGATATATTATTAGAATTCAAAAATGAAGCTTTTAAAATAAATATAGAAATAGAAATCATGTGGGATTCAAAAGTAGGTTATTTGTGATTTACTTGTAAATCACTTAACCCTGTAGTGTTCAATATAAACTTTACTGGTGTGAGAACTACTGTTCATGACATGTTCATTTAATCATTTCATGCATTGCCTCAAGGATTACTTATTTACCTTTATTCATAAAAAATGGAAATACATTCTCTAAATAGGTCTTGCTCTGCCGCTTTAACTTGGAAAGGTTCATTTAACTTCTTTCAGGGTCAACTAGTTATTTTCATAGCTGCAACACAGATTCTTCCTTGTTTGTAGCAGTAACCTGTACAGCCATGTTCTAGTTCTGCACTACACCAAGCTTATTAGCTAACCGATTAGCATGATGTTTTAGAAATGCACTTCTGCACTGCAGTTGTGTCACACCGGCAGCCTGTCCTAGGCAGAGATGACAGACAGAAATGGTGCATACCAACCTAAGCCTTGCTGTCACTGGAATGCTATGACAGACCTTGTCATGTGAAGTTGTTGAGCTGATTAAAGCGGATGCTTTAAAAGACATAAACCAGAGAAGGCCTGCCTCATGCAAGCCATCACTCTTTACACTTCTAAGTGTCCTCTTCAAAGACATTTCTGCCTTTGGTGCCACAATTACAGAGGAATTATTAAACGCCCTACTGAAGTTCAATTCTGCTATCAACTATTCTGTCAGTATATGTTCCCTTATCTCTTATTAGAATGGCTTCTTAAGTCCTAAACTACTAATCACTTGAATCACTTGCTTTGCTTCTGGATGATTCTCTATCAGTTTCACTGAATGGACCAGCCCACTGAAGCTATTTAAACAAGTTCTGCTGTGGTCTCATGAGTTCTGACATCCAAGGCCTCATTCACTACATAATTCAGTTTTTGTATTTCTTTGTAACTATTGTTGCAAGCGTTTCCATTAAAAGTTATCTGTGCTCCCTTTCCTCCACTAATGTAACCCAGAACTATTTTTTAACTTGCTCATTATGTTCACTACAACCATTCCTGTCATCTGAGATTTCTTTTCTCTATTCCTATCTTCTGTTGACAATGTGTTAAAACAGAAGAAAACCCTTCAGTTCAGTGAAATTTGAGTCTTCTGTCCTCATACATTTAATCAGTCAATTTCATGTGGTATTTGCCTAATACTCACAATAGTCACTAAGGAAGAATATTCATCCCAGGAAACAGATAAGAACTTGGAGATACAGTGATTAAATTTCATATTCAAAGTGAAAGATGGGGGTCTCATATTTGGTAAAATACTGTACTTCCTACAGTGTATCCCTTCAATTTTAATACTGCCTACTCATTCTGCCCTCTCTCAAATGTCATTACCATGATTGGTTTTATTAGCTCTTCTAATTTTAAGCCACTCAATTTATTCCATTAAATGTCTACATTAAGAACATAAATGGCTGAATGAAAGATTTCATTCTTTGTGTAACAGACAACTAAGTATCCTTTATTTTGGTCTGAGAGCTCTAAAAACTGTCACCATTACAAAATATCCTTTCATTAAGGTCTGTACCTTATCAACCTGTACAGAACTTAAAACATAGGAAAGTAAACATGTTCAATCAGCACATATGAATCTGTTTCATTAAGTTCCTCATCATTGTCTCCTGCAACTCTGCTTCCCTTGAAATAGAAAAATATTGTAATTTCCTGAAAATTTATTTGGCATATGAGGCTACCCACCTGTGAGGAAGAATAAACAAAAATTATTATTGTGTGCTAGCTCTAATAAAACTCTACTGCACAGATTTTAGTGAAAAGAAAGAAAATGATAACTTGAAGAAAAACAAAAATACCAAATATACAAGATAGTGACAAAGTGCTAAAATCTCAAGCTACTGAACTCACATTGAATTCAAAAGTTTCCGAAGTAGACCAATTATGTTCATTCTTCTTGGTTTTTCCTCAAGTTTTTCTCTCTTTTGTTCCACTTTTGCATATGCTGTCTCTGGTGAGTAAGAATGTGTGGGAATTTCTTCCTTTCCCACAATGAACCTAAAGAACAGAGCAAAAGGTGAGGCATCTTCACATTAAGAAAAACACCGTACCTGGAACCAGAGATCAGGCCAGAAGACACCAATCACACAGTTCTGCCCCCAAACTCAACCATCGGGACTGAGTGAAAGGTGGAGGCTCTCTAAACCCCGATATTGGTCATGGTAGGTACCCTAATACCAGGAAAGGTTTTGGACAGCCATAGCAGGTCTCTAATGCTTGTGAGGACACAATGTGGTCTCTGACCCTGGGAAAAGCCTCACTGAGATCTCTAATGCCAGACAGTGGACACAGAGTTGGGCCTCTAAAAGCACACATGTGCATCTCCACACAATGCTGCCAGCATCTAGCTGGAGGGGTCTATGCACAGCCTTGCATATCACTGCATCCATGGAGAGAGACATAGCCAGCCCCCTATAGCATTAGGCAGCAGCACCCATCCAATATGACCTTATACCCCTGAGCAGGACAATGCCAACCTCCAACAATGTTGGGGTGGAAGGATCTGAAATCAGCTGGACCCAAAAGCCTTTGTGTGGACCCCTTGTGTGAGAAGCTGCTGCATACAGCATTGAGGATTTCACCCAAACCAGACAACTCCAAAAGCAAGCCAGGTCATCCATACATGGAACACAAACAACCATAGTGCCAGGGGTCTGCGCTAGCCAACCCCAAAAGCCCATTTGAGTTTTACCTTGTGGGATGCCCTCACCGCAGCACCTGCGGGGAGGAGGAGTCTATGCTCATCTGACCCCAGAAGCCAGCCTAAACATCCTAGTGTGGAACGCCAACGACAGCCCACAGTGCCAGGGCTCACACCTAACCTGCATAAAAGGCTTCTGTGTTTTCCTACACACAACACCCTCAGACACACCAGGGCTGGAGACAACAATCTACTGGACCCAAAAGCCTGGCCAGGCCTCTCTCGGGGACACCAACTGCCCAATGCCCACGAAAATTCAGAAAACCACAGGCCCATGACCCATGAACTTAATACCTAATCTTAATGACCTCTATAAACCCTGAACCCAAATGTATAAATCACAGGGAAAGATCACAAAATTCACAAGCAAGAAAGACAATTTGCCACTCTCAAGAATCAACAACAGTCAGGAAAGGTCTCTAGTGAGAGCCAAGAAGAAGAGATGGAAGACAACAGAACCATTAAAACAATGATTGAGAGAACTGGCTGCTGAAATAAAATGACATATCCAAAACAAATAGAGTTCAAGGAGGTAATGATGGAGAAAATGCAAGGTATAGATAAGAAGATAGAAACATTACATACTTCAATGAAGAAAACATTAAACACCTCAATGAATGAAAGATGAAATTAACACATTGAGAACTGACAACAACAATGAGCTACAACACATGAAAAGTTCTGTGTCCCTACTGCAAAACACAGTTGAAATGATAGGCAACAGAACAAGTGATACAAGGGTATCAGGAGTTGAAGATAAATCACAGGAATAAGAAAAAAAATCAAAGGCATGGAAAAAAGCACATAGCAAAGGGAGACTCAAGAAAACAATCACGGGCTGGGAAGTGGTTCAGTGGTAGAGCGCTTGCCTTGCATACATGAGGCCCTGGGTTCGATTCCTCAGCACCACATAAGCAAAAAGAAAAAAGCCGGAAGTGGCGCTGTGGCTCAGGTGGTAGAGCGCTAGCCTTGAGGTGAAGAGCTGAGGGACAGAGCCCAGGCCCAGAGTTCAGGCCCCACGACCGAACCCCTCCCCCCCCAAAAAAGAAAAACAATCACAAATAAGGCCAAACTAAAGCTACCAGCATAATAATCATGTTTATCGCAGCATTATTCACCATAGCTAAGATATGGAACCAACCCAGATGCCCCTCACTAGATGAATGGGTCAAAAAAATGCAATACACACACACACACACACACACACACACACACACACACACACACACACACACACACACACACACACACACACACACACACACACACACACACACACACACACACGAAGAATTCTATGCCTCCATCAGAAAGAATGATACCATCCTATTTGTTAGGATAGGGAAACACTTGGAAAAAAATTATATTAAGTGAAGTAAGCCAGCCCAAAGAAACATAGGTCCCATGGATTCCCTTATTTGCAATAACTAGTATACATCTAGGATAATCTTACCGGACAAGCAGAAAAGGTAAAAAACTATGTACATGTGACCATATAAGATGATGGTAAGCAAAACAAACCCCAAGATAGGGACACAAGAGGTTTTTATCTTTGTCGCTGTTGTTTTTAATGTACTATGTGATTTTTTTTTGTATGTCTCCCCCACCATGGTATAACCTGTTTTCACTGTATTTTTACTCTGGTGCCCTGCATCTTGTATATACATTTTTTTTTATTTGGGGAGGGGAAGGGAAATAACAAAATGCTGAAACAAGGATACAGGTGGACCCAATGTAACAATGAGATGTACAAGACACTATGTTGAAAATGAACTTTACAACTTGGGAGGGGTGGAGATGGAGTTGTGGAGTTGGAGAGGGAAGGGATGGTAGGGGATAAACAAAGGAGGGGTAACAATGCTCAGTAGGAAATGTACTCATTACCTTACTCCTATAACTGTAACCCCTCTGTACAGTATCTTTACAATAAAAAAATATTTTAAAAAAAAGAAAGAAAAGAGTTGACAGCTTCGGCCAAAAGATCAAATCTATGCATAGTTGGGATAGATGGGAGAGAAGAAGTCAAAACCAAAATCATTGAAAAGCTATATATCAAAATAATAACTGAAAACTTCCCAAATCTTAAGAGGGAATATCTCACCCACGTGACCGAAATATACAGAACTCCTAGCTGATGGAATCTTAGAAGAAATTGTAGTGAGAACTTTAGACTTTTGACAAGCAATTCATTTTAAATGCAGCAAAGTAAAGAGAGAGCTTTTTTCCCAGGGAAAAATGATGAGAATTACTGCAGATTTATTCATACAAACTGATTTCAAGGAGAGTCTAAAGTGGTATAAGTGAAGGTCTGAATGTCAGCAACTACCAACCAAACTAGCGCACCCAGTGAAGCTAAGATTCACAACACTCAGTGAAACAAAGTTTTCATGACAAAGGAAAACTAAAGAAATTCATGAACACTAAACCAGTACTAACTACAATGGATTCCAAAGGGAAGCATGCAATCTAAAAAAAACAAAAACAAAACAATCAAAGTTAAGGAAACACAGCATTGAATAAAAATCACTAGAAGATACATTAATAAACACAGCTAGAGGAAAACAACAAAATTGCAGAAAAAATGACATAGTTCTCATTAGTCACATTAAAATCAATGGGTTCAACTCTCCAAACAAAAAATGGAGAGAAGATTGGAACAAAAGACAAAATCCAATCATTTGTTGTCTCCATAAAACTTTTCTCACAATCAAAGATAACACAAATCTTGAGTGAAGGCATGAAAAAGGATCTTTCATGTAAATGCATTGTGCAAGAAGGCTGGAATAAGTACACTGGTATGTGATAAAAATAGGCTTTTCATTAAAACCAGTACGAAGAGACAAAGAAGGTCATTACATATTAATAAACAGAATGATCCAAGAATAGGAAATCACAGTGGCTAATATTTATGCACTCAACAATGGAGCACCTAAATATATTAAACAAACACTCTTAGGCATACAGAACATGATAGACACCAACACAATAATAATGGAAATTTTACACTCCATTCTCAGAAAAGAACTGGTAAACCAAACAGATCAGCAAAAAAAGCTTCCAAATTACATAACACCATAACCCACATGGACTTAATGGACATGTAAGAGCATTTCAACCAACAATCACACAATTCACATTCTTCTCAGCAGCCCATAGAATATACAAAATTAGCTATATCCTAGGACACACAACAAACCTGAACAACTACAAAAAGAGCAACGTAACTTCTTGCATCCTATCTGATCACAACGGAATTAAACTAGTTCAACAACAAAACATACTGGAAGAAACACTCAAACATATGAAGACTGAATAATACATTGTTGAATAACATGTGGGTCACTGAAGAAATAAAGGAGGAAATCAGAAATTTCTTACAATTCAGTGAAAATGAAAATACATCATATCAGAACCTCTGGGATACTGCAAAAGCAATGTTGAGAGGAAAGTTCATAGCTTTATGAGAACATACAAAGAAAACAGAAACAGCACAATAAATAATCACATGATACAACTAAAACTGGTAGAAAAAAAAACCCTAAAACTACAAGATGGAGAAAAATAGTAAAGATTAGGGAAAAAAATCAACAGAGACTAAAAAAACTATACATAAAATCAACAAAACAAAAAGGTATCTTTCTTTTAAAAACATCAATAAAATTGACAGACCACTGGCTAAATAGATGAAGAGAAGAGAGACTCAGATTTACAAAATCAGGGATGCCAAAAGAAACATTACAACAAACATCCAAGATATTCAAAAGAGTGTGAAGGACTAATTTCAAAATCTATATTCAAATAAGATGAAAAATCTAGTAGAAATGGATAAATTCCTAGAAACATACAAACTGCCTAAGCTAAACCCAGAAGACACAAATCACTTAAATAGGCCCAATGAGATTGAGGAAATAATTAGCAGTATTCCAGAAAGGAAAAGCCCAGGTGTTGATGGATTCACAGCTGAATCCTCTAATAAGACTTTTTTGAATATTTTTTATTTCTTTATTGACATTAAGTGATTACATAAACTTCACAATATTGTGATACTTAGCTAAAGTCACAAACACATTTTAACCTTTACAAGTTGAATTGTCATTATCATAGTCTATAAAGCTTTGAACTCTACAAACTTTGACAATACAACGATTTCTTCCAAACAGGGTGATATGTACATTTCTTTCCTTTTGCTTAGTGTAAGCTATTCCCTCTCTCTCATTCCCTCCCTCCCATGGCTGCCCTTGACTTGCTTGGTTCACTTCCATCAATGTCTAGTGCAGCTGATGGACCCCTCTGCTGTATTTTTTTTAACCTGTTTCTCTCAGATTCTGGGCCCTCCTCCTAGCTTCCTTCATACATGCACATATATACCATATGTGGGGTCAAAAATATTTTCTAAGATTTTTAAAGTTGAATAATGGTACTCCTCAAATTTTTCCATGAAATAGAAAAAGGATTAATTTCCAAACTTGTTTTATGAAGCCAGAAGCACTGTCATCCCAAAATCAGGCAGGGAGCCAACAAAAAAGAGCTATAGACCAATCCTTCTGATGAATGCAGATGCAAAATTCCTCAATAAAATACTAGCCAACAAAATTCAGCAAATACTCTAATTATACATTATGATCAAGTAGGTTTCATCACAGAGATGCAAGTCTGGTTGAACATACATAAATCAATAAATACATCAACAGAACCAATGACAAGAACCACATGACCATCTCAATAGATACAGAAAAAAGCCTTCAACAAAATCCAACATCCATTCATGTTTAAAGCTCTGGACAAACTAGGAATAAAAGGAACATAGCTCAAAATAATAAAGGCTGTATATGAGAGATCACCAGTCAACATCACACTGAAAAAACATTTCCTTTAAAATCAGGAACAAGGCAAGGATGTTCACTCTCTCCACTCCACTTCAATTATAGTTCTGGAATTCCCACTCAGAGCAATAATGCAAGAAAAAGATAGCAAAGGGATTCCCTAAGGGAAAGAAGTCAAACTATTCCTATTTACATATGATATGATCTTATCTCTAAAGGACCCAAAAGGCTCCATCTCCAAGCTCCTACAGCTTATCAATAAATTTGACAAAGTATCAGAATAGAAAATTAACCAACAAAAATCAGTAGTCTTCTATATAACAACAATGCACAAGCAGAGAGGGAAATCAGGAAAAACAACTCAATTTGCAATAGCCTCAAAAAAAATCTAGGAATAAACCTAATTAAAGAAACAAAGGACCTTTTTAGCAAAAATTATAAGAATTTGAAGAAAGAAATCTAAGATGACATCAGCAAATGGAAAGATTTTCCATGTTCATAGATAGGATTAATACTGTAAATTACAATATTGCCAAAAATGATCTACAAATTTAATGTAATCCCAATCCAAATCCCAATGAAGTTCTTTATTGAGATACATAAAACAATTCAGAAATTCATATGGAACAGCAAAAGATCTAGAATAGCCAAAGCAATTCTAAGCCAAAAAAAAAATATGCTGGTGGTATCACAATCTCAGACCTCTAGCTCTACTACAGAGCTATAATACCAAAATCAGATTGGTACTGGCATAAAAATAGACCCAAAGAACCAATGGAACAGTCTAAAAGACCCAGAAATAAAACAGATAATTTACAGTTGTCTGGTATTTGATAAGGGAGTCAAAGATAAACAGTGGAAAGAGCCTCTTCAATAATTTGTGTTGGAAAACTGGGCACCTATATGCAGGAAGCTAAGAGTGGATCCCTATTTGTCAGCATGCACAAATATCAACTCAAAGTGGATCCAAGACCTCAACATCAGACCCGAAACTTTGAAATTACTGCAAAAGGGAGTAGGAGAAAGACTAGAACTCAGAGGTACAGGCAGAAACTTCATTTATGAAGAGTCCCAGGGGCATAGCAGCTAGGAGAGAGACTTGACAAATGGGCTTACATCAAATTAAAAAGGTTCTGTGCAGCAAAAGACATAGTTTCTAAACTAGAAAGACAGCCATCAGACTGGGAGAAGATCTTTACCAGTACAACATTAGACAAAGGCCTAATACCCAAAATATACAAGGAGCCCAGAAACTAATCCAGTGTCTTGTATATATCTTTATCTGAATTGGGGAAGGGATGTGGAACAACAAAAAGGTGAGACAAAGGAAAAAAAGGCAAACCAATGCAACAGCAATATTCACAAGACAATGTGTTGGAAATGAACTTTACAATGTGGGGGAAGGAGTAGTGGAAGGGAAGGGAAAGTGGGAGAAAAATAAGGGAGAGGGTAACAAATGTTTAACAAGAAATATACTCAATACCTTACATATGCAAGTGTAACCCCACTGTACATCACCCCCCAAAAAATTTAATTTAAAAAAGAAAGAAACTAACCCCTCCTAAAGCTAATAAACCAATTACTAAATGGGCAAAGAAAGCTCAGGAGAGACTTCTAAGAAGAATGGCAAAGAAACACATGAAAAGCTGATCATCTCTGGCTATAAAGGAAATGCAAATCAAAACAACTCTGAAATTCCAATCTTATCCCTGTTAAGATTGGCCAACATGATAGATTCAAAGAACAAGAAATGCTAGCGGAGATATGTGGGAAAAGGAACTCTATTTCACTGTTGGTGGGAATGTAAACTAGTGCATCCACTCTGGACAGAAGTCTGGAGGTTCTTCAATAAACTAAACATAAATCTTCCCATGACCCAGTAATACCACTCCTGAGCATCTACCCAGAACATTACAAGCCCCAGATACCATAAACACTTTTGCACACCCATGTTCACTGCTGCCCTGTTAAGAATGGCCAAGTTGTGGAAACAGCCCAGATGCCCTACAATAGATAAGTGAATAAAAAAAAAAGTGTGTCGCCTATATATAATGGAATTTGCATAGCTGTTAGAAAGAACATTATGTCATATGCAGGGAAATGGATGTCCTAGAACAAATCATGTTGAGTCAGGTAAGCACAATAACACGCTTTCTCTTTTCTCTCATATGAGGAAGCTAGATTTAAAATACCTGGACATAACAAATTATACAGGTTCTTAGCATTCACTCACAGTGAGACTTAAGGAGTATATCCTTAGGAGAGTAACAGAAAGGCAGAATGCCTTTACATCTGATCATACAATTTATCAAAATGAACTCCAGGAAATGAAAACAGGAGGTTTTGTACTTTTTGTTTTTCTTTTCTTTCTGTTCTGTTTGTTTATATGCCTGTAGGACTGTAAATGGAGGCAAAGAAATGAAAGACCAGCGGGTGAACAAACGCAGCAATGGTATTAACTGGACACTCACTATACTGAAAACAAACTATATAACCTGTGGGTGGAGATGGGAGGGAAAAACTAGGAGAGAGCAAGGGAAGGGGTGACACGGTCCAAATTATATTAAGTGAAGTAAGCCAGGCCCAAAGAAACCTGGGTCCCATGGTTTCCCTTATTTGCAATATCTAGTATATGTCTGAGTAAAGCAGAAAAGGACAGATAAGGTGATATTAGGCAAATGAACCCTAAGATATGTAGTCAAATGTTTTTTTTTCTTTCATGCGATTGTTTCTAACACATTTATAAAATTATTTCTTTGTTGCTTTGTATGTCCCTCCCCCACAGTATAACCCATGCTTTCACTGTATTTGATGTCCGTATAATTTGTGGAGGGGAAGGGGAAAAACAAGTCGTTTAAATAGGGATACAGGTGGACCCATTGCAACAATGAGATGTACAAGTCGTTATGCTGAAAACAAATTTTACAACTTTGGTGGGGGTGGGGGGCGGGGAGGATTGGGTGGTGGGGGCAGGGGAAGGATGGGAAGGGATGGGAAGGGGAAACAAAGGAGGAGGCTACAATGCTTGATAAGAAATGTACTCATTATCTTGCCCATGTAATTGTAACCCCTCTGTACAGTATTTTCACAATAAAGAAATAAATAAAAATTAAAAAAAGAAATGTACTCTTTACCTGACTCTTTGCCTCTGTACATGACCTTTATAATAACAATAATAAATAAATAAATAAAACATCAGCAAGGGAACAAAGGTGCTAGTATCCAAATATATTCTCAAGTATCACCTTTAAAATAATACATCATTTTTATAAAATCTGATCTTACTTTCAAAATTTTAACCGTCACTTGTTTGGCATGTAGGTATTTTTAACCCAGGAAATATAGCACAGCACTACTGTGAAGCAATCCTTAGCTTAGGATCCATATTTAAGGCATTAAACACCGTAAAGACTTCCAAAAAGTAGATGAACCATGTTGGTCTATTACTCAATCACAAACATTAGATTTTTTCCTTAAAGTCTAATGAGGTACAACTGAACTAGTTTCTCATTTATAGTAAGCCTAAATTTATACCATCATTTTGAGTCATAAACAGGGGCAGTGCAGAAATTACTTTAGTTACCCAGGAAAATAAGTAGTTACAATAAGGTGGAATCAGGATTCCACAAGGAGGTCCTTGTATTATTTCATGAGAAAATCTTAAAGACTGTTATCCCAAGATACTTAATTTTCTTTATAAAAGTTCAATATCCAAGAGATGATACCATCCTATTTTGCCAAAACTGGGCATTATTTTTCCAACAACAATGCAATGAAATATGTTAGCAATTAGTTACCCTCAGTATCCTTTCTCAGAGTTTTCATTTCTGCTCTCTACATCTACATCATGAGTCCTTGCTCTAATAACGATTAACTAGAAAAGAAAGTTCTGGGCATGAACATGAGCAAAGTGTATTATATGTATGTGTAAGAATACCATTCAACCAGTAGATACTGCTGAAAAGGATATATTATATATAGATATCTAAATTTCACAATAAAACTTCTTGTACAATTAATTTAGATGAATTTAATAAAGAGCTAAGATTTCCTAAGAAAGTTCTATCACTTGAACTATCAATCTATTACAAACTATTACAAAATATATATAAAATAGAGAATTCATGAACTAAAATTCTGGGGATCTGAAACTGTAACAAGCAAACTAAAAAAAGCTATTAGTATGAACAATTGAGACCCAACCTGTTTGGGCAATCTTTGTAAAGCAAATCTGTAAGGTGGGTCCAAAATGTTTTGTCACCAGATGTCAGCTGTGAACCTGGATTACTGTTAGTTTAAAAAATCATGTTTGTTTTACTTATAGATGATTGTACATGGAGATTTTAAGATCTGTACTCTTTATAGGCAACAGAGACAGAACTAGAACAGATGGTACAGTACCATATGCCTTTTATAATACTATTATTGTTTTGGCCAGTGCTGACTGTCTCATGTTAGAGGTCACTTCACTTCCTTGGAGACACTGTCCCTGCCTCAAGACAAGCTGAGTTTCTGTGTCTAATAGCTCAGTAAACCCCCCAGGATTCTAAACTCTATTTCAGCAGACTATGTGTATCCAGCACCTAGCACAGTGTATCACATATACTAAATATTTAATTCATACACACTGAATGAATGCACATAGTAAGAGCTACCATTTTTTGGGTTCTTACTAAATGAAAGACACAGTGGTACGTCTTTTTGTTTTGTTTTGTTTTGTTTTGTTTTGTTTTTTGGGTCCGGTCGTGGGGCCTGAACTCTGGGCCTGGGTGCTGTCCCTCAGCTCTTCAGCTCAAGGCTAGCGCTCTACCACTTGAGCCACAATGCCACTTCCGGCTTTTGTTTATGCGGTGCTGAGGAATCGAACCCAGGGCGTCAGGCATGCAAGGCAAGCGCGCTAAGTGGTACGCCTTTTAAAAATATTAAATCATTTAATGCTTGTAGGTATCAGTTCCCATGAGAGTTAGTTAGCATGAATAAGTATCCTGCCCATGAGCAATCAGTTGTCAGTAATTATTTGGACAAATATCTGCCTGACTTGAAAGTCTGGTCTCTCAATCACCATTGATGTACACATCCGTTTCAAACTATGGTAAGTGAGGGCTTGTCAGATGCCAGGATTGGTGTTTCTTCCATGATTATTAATGTATTATTAGTTGTCACTATATATATATATATATATATATATAGACATATATATGGATATGGGTATATATACATAATCTGTTATCAGTGCAAATAATATATGCAAAGATATCAACATAGAGAAATATTCTTAAGGCATAGATTTGAACTTGCTAGGCTCATCTTCAGAAAAACTTCATAGGCTTTCAGGCTACTGAACTATATATTCAGTTTAAATGGTGTTTAGGACAGATGAGTGCATATGAATTGTTGATGTACATTACAATGAACTTCTGGCCATTCTCCAAATAAATCAATTCCTTAATGCTACTCCTTTTATGAAGTATATTCTTCTCTACATTTGCTGAAATATCTGTGCCTTTATTTTTTGGCAGTACTGGAGTTTGAACTTAGGGCCTCAAGCTTATGAGGTAGGTATTCTACCACTATGCTACAACTCCAGCCCTTTTGTGGGCTGGTTGTTTTCAGGTCAATTCCAAGCATGTAACAGGATCATAATACTCGTATGTTTTACTTGTTCCCCTGAGATGAAGTAACTCAGACTTTTGTTGAGGTCTGGAACTGTGACCCACTAGATTTCCTAAATGGAGTCAGATCATCCCATGTAGCTAGAAGAACAGGCAAGTAAGTAACACCATGGCAAGCTCCTGCTTGGGAAAAAGTCTTGAGTTTACAGCATTTAAATTCTAGTCTCTCACAGCATTTTATAAATAATTCTATGTAATTTCATGCTTCCTTCTCTGTCTTTATTCTCATCTACAACCCAGGAAGAAACATTAACTTTAAAGTCTGCCTAGGATAACCGACATTTCTGTAACATTTAATACAATTGTAAATAATATTGTTTTCCCCACAAGACCATAAGTGCTGAGGACCATATTTGACTCATTGACCAGTGTTTACTCAATGAAACAATGCATAGCCAAGTAGATACTGATTAAATCCTTGTAACATGCATGTAACATGTTAAGTGTTTTAGAGAAATAAGTGCTGCACAGAGTAATCTCTAAATTAAATTCTAAAGCTTTCATTTTATGTCTAATTAGGAGACATTAAATGAGGGCACTTTCTAAATACTGATGTGCTGTAACAGAGAACTTTCTTTCTCAATGAATCAATGCTTGTTTTAATGACAAAGTAATTATGATCTGCATAAGATGAGCACTTCCTTCAAGCATGCTACAATTGTATTTATTTAATTTTCAGAATATGAGCATTCTCAAATAGATCTCACACGAAGTATATTTTCCTCATAGAAGTTTAATATTGCCAGGACATCATATTAAGTTTGACCATAGCAAGCATCTTTCTTCCCATGTTGTGTAATTAATATTAAGTGTTGTATTTTTAACATACTATAAATTTAAAGCATATGTGTGCAATAAAAGTCAGCACTGCCAAGAATGAAGAGGGAAAGTTAGGAAATTATGTCAGATAAGTCCTTTGGAAGTCTACAGGAATGACATACATTAGCCCACATTATTTCTTGACAGAAACTTGACAATAAAAAGTATATTTGGCTTTCAGTACTATTCTTCTGAGTATCAACTTTATATATCTAAGGGTAATCAATTTTTAATGTGGAGAATATGAAATAAGGAATGTTTAATAGAAGGAGATATACAAAATAAATAGCATGACAATTCATAATACTAACAATTTTCTTTAACAAGAGTGCTAGCCAGAATAAACATTTTTCCAGAATATTTTCCTGTATCACAGAAAATGTAAGTGCCCATAGTTCAAACTAGTACTTTATTACAAATGAATCTGAAGAAGAGATATATCAGAAAAATCAAAGGTGTATGTTTTGTCTTCCTCTTTAAGAAAATCACCTTTTGGTTTTATTATTGACTTTTACTTCATAAAAGCTGAAAAAGTTATTTTTTAGTAAATTCCATGCTCTTTAAATGAAAACCATAAAGTAGGAAATTATATTGCCCATTATGTCTTAGAAAATGTTTGCTGTTGGTCCGGGAAGGTGGCTCAGTGGTAGAGTGCTTGCATGCCTGAGGCCCTTGGGTTTGATTCCTCAGTACCACATAAGCAGAAAAACCCCGAAGTGGTGCTGTGGCTCAAGTGGTAGAGTGCTAGCCTTGGGCTGAAGAGCTGATGGACAGCGCCCAGGCCCAGAGTTCAAGCCCCATGATGAAAAAAAAAATTTTTTTTAAAGAAAAGAAAATGTTTGCTGTTATAGTTTCTACAACCAAAGTTTTTTTTTTAATTTTACTTTTACTCTTTCTTTTATTTCTTTGCTTATTTACTTCCTGTGGTACTGAGAATTGAACCAACTGTCATGGTCTACTACTGAGCAACATTCCTAATTCCACATTTATAATCAATTCCACATTTATAATCACACAGGGAACTATCTCTCCCCACCCAAACAAATGTCCCACATTATGGCATCAGATTTTCTGCTAATAGAAGCTTCTGTCAGACACTTAGCTTTTCAACACGTGGCCAGAAATGTGAGATGGAAGGCAAGAGGAAGAAGAAAAATATCAGTCACTAGGTCTTCATTTTCATCCATTCTAAATATTAAACCTGGTCTTCTTCTATTTAAACCTCCTATTATCACCCAGATCTAGTCATTATTTTGTCTATCAAACTGTGGTTCTCTCTTTCAAGGGCTCCAAATACTGTAGCTAAACCTATCTTCCTGAAATATGTCAACTACTTCACTCAAAAATCTTCAATAGCTCGCTACTGCCCAACTTAGCATGTCTATGTTATTTTTCCTTTTTCTGGTTAAGTCCTCTAATCTAGCCCTCTGCAAGCTACCAAAAAATATGCTTTAAGTTGAAAATACGAAATTTTCTTACCAGTGAAGTTAATTTTCTTACTCTAAGAATGTCAACACAATGTTTAGCCTTCACCTTTCTACTATTATTCACTTCCACAGTGTTTGTCCTCTTACTTAGTGACCTAAGCTATACTTCAAATACAGTTTAAGTGATACTGCCTGTATAATTAACAGCAACAATAATCACTGTCAGGCACTGTTCTAAAACTTTTCCCTGACTAACTCATTTGATTCTCAGAATAGCCTGAGGAGACAATTACAGGAAATTTCTCCTAGCACTGAAGAATAATTTTCTCCTTCAATACTCTTAATATATACAATGCTACTGCTTTTCATTAGCTATCTACTGTATATAATTTGATGAGCAAAACTGGCAATAGTTTTGATATAACCTGGAAGAACATGGAGTTGGAAACCTATATAATAGAGCAACAGGTGGGATATTGTTAGTCAAATATTCTAAGTCTTGATTTCTTCATTATGTTGCATGGTTAAATAATACTCATGGGATGGTTGACAAAAATAAATTTTCTAAATGAAAAGGCCTAATGAGCTATAAAATACAGTGATAATAATGCTACTATTCACACAGTATATATGAAATGCCAATTATTCTGCTAAGAATGAGCTCCAAGGCAAAATAAAAAAGCTTCTGATTGAATCCTTAAAATATTAGCAATACTTAAGATCAAATAAGTATGACTGAGTTAAGTCCTACATATAATCTGGTGCCACAAAACTAAGTACTTAGTTTGCTGACAATTGTTCCTGTGCAGTTTTGTCTTTCCAAGATCACTGAAGAGAGTTCTTATCTTTTTTTGCTAAAATCAGGCATAAAAGTCGAACAACAGGCCCACAAAAGTAGTAGTTGATTTAATGATATTGAGAGGAAAAAGAACCTAGTAAATTACTCTTTGAATAAAGTATATTCAAAGGCTTGGCAATACTACTGTGACTTCTAAAAGTGTTACCAACTGAAAATGAGTCAATAAATATTTATTATAATCACCCAAAATATTTGCTGTCTTAAAACAGCTCCTATTCACTCCCAACATAAAGACAAATAAAATATACTTACCTAAGTGCAGAAAATGTAAATCCTTTCAAACCATCTTTACATCTGAAACAAAAATTTACAATCATAAAATAAATGTTTTAAACTATAAAGTAGCATATTAAACAGTCATTTTTTCTTTGTGGTAATGATCTAAGCTTTGCAAATGGTCAAACACGCAACAGGCAATAAAGCATGACTTACCATTTCATATTAACATAACTCAGGGCTCAATTCTCACATCTGCTGAAGAGACTTATACCAAACTTCTAAAGGCTCCACCTGGATTTAGAATGAAGACTGGGAGTAGAGAACTATTCATTCTACCCAGTCCCTGGGGGAGCAATTTGTTCTGAAGAAAAAGGCCACATACACTTGCTGGGGGATTACATATAGGTCACTCCAGGTCCAGACTTCTCTCTCCTCTTATTAATTCAGTGAATGCAGAGCAACATAGAATTGGCAGGCACAAAAGACCTTCAAGTTCAGATCAAAAGTTTTACCTTCTGATTAAGGCAAGGAGAAAAGCTAATATTGAATGGGGAACAGGGATCAGCAGAAAGAAAGCATTTCATATATAAACAGTATTTATTTAATGCCTACTTTTTGCCAGAGAGTTTGGGAGCTTGGGACCTTTATGCTCTGTGCCATTTACTCTATCACAAATCTATGAATATATTTTTCTTCCATTTTGCAGCTACACAGGCTCAAAAACTGCAATAACTTTCCAGAGATGATAAAGTTAAAAGTGATCAGAATCAGGGAGGCTGAGAGATCAGACTTAAAAGTCATTATTTAACCCTTGAGTTTGTATTAGTTTTAATTGAGAAAAAAGCAAATGATAATTAAAAAGAAAAAAAAAGAAATTCAGATTTGAATGAATTGTTTAAGTCTGATCTTAAAGTAGGGCTATTACTAAGACCCAAAAGATCATTGTGAGGTGATTAGAACTCTAAGGTACCTTATATAAAGGGCCTTTGTGTGTTATCAAAATCTCTTGAAGAAATATATAAAGATTAGTGATAGAATGTTCTAATTTATATACTATTTCACCAAGTTTAAAGGTCTCCAACCAACTATCAAAAATAAGAGTAGCTATGCCTCAAGTGGTAGAATTAGCCTTGAGAGCAGGAGGGGGAGAGAAGAGTCTATCTACCCTCAAATATAATTGGACAACTCTTTCCTTTGTATGCAAGGTCACAATAAGAAAATAAGAAAAATCTCTCTTATTTTTAAAAAGTCTGTTTTTACTGAACATGATACAGAATCTCAGGAAAAAAATGTGTACATGGAGATATTTTTAAAGACTTAAGGATTCATTCACTTCAGCAACAAAATCTACTATGTGGTTAAGAGAGAGAAATGTAACCACAGAATTCAAGTAACATACTACATAATTTGGGAGTAAAGTCAAAAGGCTCATATGTTAAGCTAAAAATGTGCATAGGCAAATTACAGCATTAAAAATCTTACATTTATCTATTTTCCATATGAATAAAATGTTTCATAGTAATGTAAAACCGATAATCTAGAGTTGGAAAAGAGAGGGAGTAGGCTAGGGACCTACTGACTAGAAAAAAGAAAGCAGCAGATTGATTAAAAGATTATGTACATCTGGGAACAAATTTTGGCTTTGATATGTTATTGTTAAAAGATAGCCATTTATCTTTGTGCAATGTGAACAGATAAAAGATTCTGACAACTTGAAATTGTCAGCACTGCATAGTTGTGATCCTAAACAATAAATTTAATTGCAGACCAAAACATCAAAAAGTAGCTTTCAAGTATAAAAGAAGCATATACAAATGCATTTGCAACTTCATTATAATGGAAGCTGGGTTCTTTCAGCAGAAGCCTGTGGGAAGCACTTCATATTGATAAAGTCTTAACAAGGACTCAAAAGGGACTATTCTTTCTTCCATTCATGTGTATAAGGTTAGTTAATGTAATTGAGGGTCAGATGTCTAGTCAAAAGAACAAAAACGTAATTATTCCCATTAAAAGAATCTTGAAAACAGTAATGTGGCCTTACATTTTAACAATCAAGAGTATTGTATGAGCATTAACCCAACTAAAAAACATTACCCTAATCTGTGTTAAATGTAAAAGGTATGATATAAATATAAGATTTAAACAAAGCAGATCCCATTAGAACTTTTCTCATTTTTCTATGGATTCGGTTATTGTTCTAAAATTACACTTTCCATTTAAGTATCAATTCTCATTGGCTTATTCAACAAATATTAACTAAATGTCTATTATGTGTAAGTACCTAAATGGGTACTTACACAGAACACTCAGCTGTCACAGAGTTGGCATTCCAGGGAAAAGAGATAATAAATTATAGTAGTAGTAGATGATAATTGTAGTAGTTAGAAAATACCCTACAAGTGGTATTCAGAAGAAACTATGTTGAAAATGAACTGTAGAACTGTGGGCAGGGATGGGAAGGAAAAACTAGGTGAGAATGAGGGAAGGTGTGACATTGTCCAAAAAGAGATGTACTTATTATCTGACTTATGAAACAGTAACCCGTCTGTACATCACTTTTATGGTAACAATTTAAAAAAAAAACACCCTGCAACATAAGGGAGAAACAGTAATGTAGTCATGCTTTCTTAAGTTACATAACTAACTAGTAACTAGAAGGGTCCAGTCAGTTGTTCTAAGAAGGTCATATTTGGTACTCAGACCAGAAACTTCAATATACTGAGGGAAGGCATTTCAGGGTGGAGCAGTATCAAATGCAAAGCCTACATTAGGAATCTGCATAGCAAGTAAGTAAGAACTTCAGGTAGTTTTAGAACTGGAACAGAACAAGGAAGGAGATGAGTGTTAGGGAATAAGATTATAGTGTAGGGTGGAGGGAGAAAGTGGTCTACAATGCAGGGAGGCCTCTTCAGGCTCTTGAGGAAGGTTTTCAGCAGAGCACTGACAGATCTGTCTTAATTTTTTCAGAATCATTCTGACTGCTGGATGGGAAGCAAACTGAGCAAGAGGACATAGTTAGAAGCAAGGGTAGTCAGCAAGGAAAAGTTACCTGTGGTCAGAGGGGGAGAGAAGTAATAAGAACCTGAATGTAAGCCGGGCACCAGTGGTTCACGCTTATAATCTTAGCTACTCAGGAGGCTGAGATCTGAAGATCATGGTTCAAAGCCAGCACAGGCTGGAAAGTCTAAAGCACTAGAAAACTGGAAGTGGTGCTGTGGCTCAAGTGGTAGAGTGCTAGCCTTGAGCTGAAGAGCGCAGGGACAGCGCCCAAGCCGAGAGTTCAAGCTCCCCAAGCCAAGAGTTCAAGCTCCAAGACCGAACCTGAATGTATTTCAAAGGTCAAATTTTCTGCCAAAATTTATTGGTGTTTTGAATGTGGGATAAAATAATTTCTAAATTAATAAAAATGTTTTTGGTCTGAGCAAAGAAAAGAATAAAACGATCACTTATCTGAAGTAAGGAATACAATGGGAAGAAGAGATTCAAGGAGACAATCAACAGTTTGTTTTAGACATGTTAAACCTGAGCTGTGTCTTAGTACATTAAAAACAAAAGTGAAGGATGCAATCCACTGGCTTCAGAAATAAGGACTAAGGAAGAGAGCAGTGCTAAAATCCATGAATCTAGATATAACGATAAGGACTGAATAGTTTATTATTTCAGCATTGATAATGAAAAAAAATCTCATACAAAAAGGAAACAAAAATCTATGTATCCTAACACAATCACTCTCTAATATAAAGTCACAGTTTTATTTAAGTGTACATAAAGATAATACACTTAACTCATTTGTACAGATTTTCTATCTAGTCTATGTGAATGACATAAAGTAACTACTATAATTTAATCCATATTCACTGATTCTAATTTTCCACGGTTCTTTGCTAAGCTATACTATAATATAAAACAGAGCCAGGGTAAGTAAGAAGGAAAAGGAATTTGCCTCATTACATCAAACAATTTAGTCAATACACAAGTAATTACAGAGGTTCAAGTTGGAATTACACACTAGGTTACAGGAATGTATGAAGCTTAGTGTTATCATTGTTAGAATAATGCTCTTAGTCAAATGTCCGAATTTTGAAATAAAAATGACAGTAAAAGAAGCACTTCTGCTCACAAGAGGTTTTTTTTTTTTTCTTCCCTAGCTTAATTTCCATGAAATTACTTCTTTGGGATACAATCATATTCATAATAACACTGTACCAGCAGATGTCGCTAAAAAACTGAGGAAGAATTTGTAGCTCTAGTGTGGGTTCTATATCAAACACTCTTTGAAGGACTTTTCCCCCTATGCATTTGTAGAAATTTAAAAATGTAATAAATTTCATTACAAGTAAATGCTGTGGCATTAGACTTAATGATTGTGAATTCTTCTATTTCATTGCATACTTAAAAAATGTTTAAGAATACTTTGTTATAAGGTAAATCATCCCAGAAGTCACATTTTAAAATACAGAATATTGGAGTCTTTATTATATAGTTAACAGGCTGCAGGCTGCCAGTTGTTACAAAGGTGTGCAGCACACAAATACACATGACACAGCTAGGAAACATGCTAAAGAGGAAAGAGATAACAAAAACAATACTGAATTGGGAGGCCATGATGACTGGAGATGAGACCAGAAACAAGACACCATCACTGAGACACACCATGGAGCCTGGCAGATAGGCTAGTCTGGGCCTAAATAGGTCTTCACAGAGGGCAGATCATCAAGAAATTCCCAGTCCCAGGCACTAGACTGACAGATTCAGTAACCTATCAGCCAAGTGCCTGCCCCTGCCTCCAGGAGTCCAGGCATGCCAATTACCCAGGCAGGTGATGGGGGGGGGGGGGGGGGGAGAAGGGGGCTGTTTCCTTCCCCGAGTATGTGGCCAATATGGGGCCGGCCAGATCTGGCCTCCTTACTTCAACTTGACCAGTTGGCATCAACATAAAATCAAAGGGTGAATATGCTACTTCATTGTATGTTCTTTAATGAGCTGAACAATAAGAATAAAAAAACACCTATTTTCATTCATAAAATAATTTGCTCCATTTTCATTCATTTGATAGATAAAATGGATGTACAAAATATAGTTTATAAATCTCATCTTTTTTTTTAAGTGCACAGTTTGGAACAATCATTGTGTTTGTAAAATAAATAAATAAATAAGCAAACAGGTACTAGTCACAACTTTTCTACCAACCTTGAGAAAAAAATCATTTAACTGTGGGGTTCAACTGTTTGTTAAAAAATGGCTGTTGGTCTCATGCCTGTAATCTTAGGCTGGGATCTGAAGATTGTTGTTCAAAGTCAGCCTGGGCAGGAAAGTTCATGAAATTCTTATGTTCAATTAACTTCCAAAAAGCCAGAAATGGAGCTGTGGCTCAAGCAGTAGGGTACTAGCCTTGAGCAAAAAAACTCAGGGACAGTGCTCAGGCCCTGAGTTCAAGCCCAAGGATCAGCACACAAAACAAAAACAAAAATATAGTCATTATAATTGAAGATTTAATTTAGTCTTCTAAGTATGTTATCATTTCATATGATATGTTACTTTCATCACTAAAAGTTATAGTGGAAAAGTATAATTTAAATTCAATTAAATCACATAGTTTTTATTTTTAAGTAAAAATTTCACTAAGGAATCGGGCACTGGAGGCTCACTCCTGTAATCCTTACTACTCAGAAGAGGAGGCTGAGATCTGAAGACCATAATTCGAAGCCAGCCCAAAACCCAGAAGTGGAACTGTGGCATAAAGGCAGAATACTCACCTTGAGCAAAACACTCAAGGATAGTGTCTAGGCCCTGAGCTCAAGACCCAGGACCAACAAAAAGAAAAGGAAAAAGGATCACTAAAGCTAAAAATAAAAACAACAAAAACAAACACAAATTCTTAATGTGCTTCAAGATTATGGGTTGTTGCAAATAGTGCCTGAGGCCCCTTAGTTCAAGCCCTAGTACACACACACACACACACACACACACACACACACACACACACACACACACACACACACACACACACACACACACACACACACACACACACACACACACACACACACACACACACACCACAAGAATAAAATACCAAACAACTGAGACACTAAAGAATGACCTATAATAATACTGTTAAGCAAAAATAAGCAATTTTAAGTATTTTCACTAATGATAAAATGTTAATTGTCACTGTATCAATGATAAAAATATCATTTTATCAATGATAAAGTATTGACATTATTAATAGTAAAATTTAAATGTTGCCTATTCCATAAACCTGGAATGACAGCATGGTATATAGGTAGAAAAGAGCAGGAAATGCTCATGACCAAGGAAATGCCTTGGGATTTCTGTAAGATTACATACTAAAACTTCAGATGGCCCACACTCTGGATCAATGACTGATATAATGAACCAATGATGGACATACGGCCCTATGTCCCTCTTATAGAGCACATTACCCATATCAAGGTACCTTTAAAGCTTAATGTCTACTATATGCCTTCCATGGACTGGGCTAAACCAAGGAGGGCAAACAGGTTCAAACTGAAGAACAAAAAGGATCCAATAAACAGGCTTACGCTCTCACACCAAGGTAGCCATGCCTCAGTCATCTGTGAAGAGGGGCACAAGATGAGGGTCTCAGTTTCATGCTGTCTAGTAACCCCACCTTCTTATATTAAAAAAAACCCAGCCCAGACAGCTTCCATATAAGCAGGCCTTATGTGTATTTACCCACCTCCCCCAGGTGCACTTTTGCTTTGCTACTAAGTCATTCTTTACTTATCTTACTCTCTGTCTCTTTCATCAAACCTGTGGAAGCATCCCAATCTTAAAAGTATCTAAGAACAAAGGAATCTGAGACCTCAAACACTGATAATCAAGTTTTAGAATACTTCCGATGTCTTTTGTCCTCTCTTTACTCATTGGTTACATAGAAACTCACAGGTTGTTAGTATTATATACTCTACCTTCATTCCCTCAACAATCATTAGTTAAACATATAACATACAGAAGACACAGGTGGAATACGAAAATAGCTATCTAGCAATTAACCATTCTGTTTCACAAGTGAGAACTTCAAATCTCTTTTGTCCAGCATTCTATATCATCGACTATCTCTTAAATTAGTTGATGTGAGGAAGCTACTACATACACAAAAGCACAGCTAAAAATGAAAAGAGATTGGCATGAAATAAAGACAAATTCTATTGAAAATATTGTATACACTGAAGATTCTTAAAATATTTTACCTCATTCTGACATCAGTCACCAAAATTAGTATCAAAAATTAAAGTTAATTTTATACAAACAAAATTATCTGGGCCAGGTGCTGGTGGCTGATGCCTGTAATCCTAGCTACTCAGGAGGCTGAGATCTGAGGACTGCAGTTCAAAGCCAACCCCTGGCAGGAAAGTCTGTGAGACATTTTCTTATCTCCAATTAGCCACCAGAAAACCAGAAGTGGTGCTGTGGCTCAAGTGGTAGAGTGCTTGCCTTGAGCTGAAGAGCTGAGGGACAGTGCCCAGGCCCGTAGTTCAAGTCCCACGACTGACAAAAAAAAAAAAAAAAAAAAAAACCTCAATGGTAAATGTCAAAATTTCTACTAGTTATGAAAAGAATGGTGTAGAATACTAAAAGAGCTAGAACTATTAATTTCTGAATTATTTTACTACTATACCATTGTATTAAAACATAAATGAAGTTAAAAAGGATTAAGAATGCCAATTTAAATGTAATTTTATAAATTTTGTTTTTATGCTAAATTCCTGATTTGTGTTTTCCCATATAGAAAATAAAAGCTAGACAAGTGCCAGTAGCTCATGACTGTAATCCTAGCTACTCAGGAGGCTGAGATCTGAGGATCAAAGCCAGCCCAGTCAGAAAAGTCTGTAAAATATTTATCTCCAATCAACGCTCTGAAAAAGCCAGGTGTGGCACTGTGGCTCATTTAGTAGAACACTGGGCTTGAACACAAAGAGGCTCAGGGACAATGCCCACATGCTGAATGAGGAGGAGGAGGAGAAGGGGGGGGGGGGCGGGGGAAGAGAGCTTTTTTCCTCCTAACTTATCAAAATAAAAAATAAAAAAAAGATTGACATGACATTAAGTTCTGATTTTGTTTTGTTCAAGGTCACATATGCATACTCCCAATAGGTTAGATCAATAATATCAATTTATATTACAATGCCTAATACAAATGGTTTTTCCTCTTATACCTACTATTGTTTCAACAATAAAATAGAGTTCAATTTTAACCTGCATATGGCATTTATCATGGAAAACAAAATAACTAGTGCTGTATTCTTATTTAAAAAAAAACAAACCAATAGGCTTGGAATAGTGAGAAAGCAAATTGGAGAAAGATTATTTTGTTTGCTTTTGAACACATATTTGTGATAGATTGCACTGAGTAATTAATCTTCCCAATGCATTAAAAATACTGTTTTTGATTTTTGTATTTTCCAGTTCTCTCATTCTATACAGTTCTCTCATTTTATACAGGCAGCAAGTATAGGTAATCAAGACTAAGTGCAGCCAGGTGCTGTTTGCTCTCACCTATAATCCAGGCTACTCAGAAAGCAGAGATATGAGGATCCAGATTGAAGCCAACTGGGGCAGGGAAGTCTTTGAGACTCTTGTCTCTAAAAATGAAAAAGAAATGAGCTGTAGCTCCATGTAGCTTGAAGGGGCAAACTAAGGGACAGTGCCCTGGCTCTAGGTTCAAGCATGGGCACCAAAAAACAAAACAAAAAGTGAGTACAAGTCCCCAACTGATGATGCTGCACTTTTTCTGTTGTATAAATTGGACTCAAACTTTTATAGTAACTACTGTGCTGCAATAAAATTTCTCCTTAAATTTGCTAAAGCTAGAGTTGATTTTGCTTTAGAATCCAAGGCAGGAAAGTTATGCTCCAAGCTGCCATCAATTGCTGGGGAGCCAAGAATCACCTTCAGAGTATTTCCAAAGGAAATGTTAACTAGGACAAATTTCCCTCTCAAAATGGACTGCTCCTGGAAACTCTAGCCAAACTTTAAAGTAGTTGTAAAAAAAAAAAAAAAAAAAAGGCAGACTGGTTCAGTGGTCCTAACCGGCAAGGCTTATTTGTAGTTCCCCAGCAAATGACATGTGTTTAGACTTGATAAACTATATAGGCAATCATCAAAATGACCAAATGGTGTTTCAGGTAAATTCAAGTAAAAAAAATATAGCAAGTGTCTTAAGCTGGTATTGCTAGGAATCAAAACTATTTACATTAAACAAAATTATAACCACAACACTGAACCAATCTATTTTTTAAAGACCTCAAGTCTGGCAAGTATTTCTACTTTTTCCTTGTGGAAAAACATATGAAAATGAATGTTTTCAATTACATGGAATGTCTGAAGCAACATTACAGTAATTTATTTCCCAGTGCATAGTGGTATCTATGTTATTAAAATAATACAACAATTAATTCTGATATGGAGCAAATGGGCAGCTATTTGGAACTATAACATTAGGATGTAATTTTTGACAAACTTTTGCTTATCTAACCCCAGAAAGTTCAGGTCTAGGATAAACAAAATATGTATCTTTGAGTAATGGAACAAAAAAAATTGGAAACTTTGAAAAACTACTGTATTCTGATTAGCTGGAGACATAAAGAGTATTCTGAGTCCAAAAGAAAAGTATTTATTTAAAATACTTAGCTTACTTCTGCTCAAAGACCATGAATTTAATTTGTGTATATGTGATAGAAATTGAGAGAGTTGACACATATTGGTATCTTGCTAGCCAAAAGCATGGTATTAGAATACTGGAATCTGGTAACTCAAGTAACCTGAGATAATTATATTTTACAGATTAAGAAACCAAAGCCAGGGAAGTAAGGGATCTGGTCCCAGTTTGGATTCAATATATCCTCATACAACAATAAATCCATCCTATTCGGCTAATTATCTGTCTCCTCAAGTCTCAACTATGAAGAAGAAATAATACAGAGAAGTAAAAGGATCTTGGTTGTGTAAAAGAAGCCACAGATCACACAGTAGAGAATAATAGTCTTTCAACTGCTGTGATGCAGACTTTTTACCAGGACAAAAGAAAGGATAGTTGTAAAGGAACTAATGTTCAGTTCCTCATTTCCAAGCATGATTTTACTGAAAGTGTACTTTGGTCAGACTCCATGCTTGCTTTTCTTATCACTTCCACTACACAGCAGCTATTTTTTTTCACAAATACAAATCCTTTGTCCCTCCTTCAGACCAGCTGAGCACAGAAATTCTTCAGAGTAGAGCCAATCTATTTGTTAAATCTATTTTAACAAAATGTCCACATGATTCTGATGCATGCACAAGGTGGAGAACCACACAGAGCAAGGTTTGTTTCAGTAACAAAATCGTGTTGCTTTCAGCAATAAAGTTTATTTCCTGCTCACGCCACAGATCAAAAATAGGTTAGGTATGGCTAAGCTGCAAGTAATCTTTATTTCAAAGCTAGGGTGATCAAGAAACATTTATCTGAAACTATGCTAATTAACAGAGCAGAGGGAAATAAGAGAATATAGGGAATTGCTCTGATTCAACATTTTTACTCATAAGAAAAACATAAGTCACATCCACTCAACATTTCTTTAGCCAAAGCAAGTCAGAAATCCAGGCATGTCAGGAGGGAAAGGAAATATAATGCTTCCCTGGGGAGGGCACTGAAGGATTTGAACAATAGCATATTCTACCACACAACACAGGCCAGCCACAGGATTGTTGAAAATCAATTGTATTTGCTCACAATATTTAAGGAAATCCAAAACATAATTTCCTTTTTCCACCTACTATATTACCACTAGTCATTTTTATATCTCATGTTAAAATGACTGTATTAAGGATCCTTTAGGTGCTAGCTTGAAAAACAGGGTATCTGCAATGCATTAATATTTTGTAATATATGCAATAAATATATAGGCATAACATATATTCTGAACTCCATTATGTTTAAATTCCTAAGCCACTTAGAAATTTCAGATGGTTTGATTAAGTATGTACAATGGTGTATAGCACACAAGGCACTTCCATAGATATGTATTAGAAGTTATTTTTATCTGAAATAAATAAAAGAGTAATTATATGCTTAACTGAGTGCCAAGTTTCTTAGGTCAGGTTTAATAGCAGCAATTCCAGTTTTATCTATGTTTTGATTTTCAGTTTCTAAAAGAATCTGTTTATTTTTAAATAAGCGGTTTGAACACTCATTAACAATTCCTAGGAATAATGTTTAGTATAAAATTCCATGGACTTCACTCAGGGCTCAAGTGGTAAAGTACTGGCTTAGCATGTTCAAAGCCTTGGGTTCAATACCCAAAACAGTATAATACACACACACACACACACACACACACACACACACACACACACACACACACACACACACACACACACACACAAACACAAACTCACAAAATTATATGTACATTTAATTATTTACACTCAGTGTGTACAAATGATAACCATCATGTATGCCCTCCAGGACATCACAATCCAGAGGGAAATTCATACAAGTAAATAATGGCACTATATCACAGAAAGTATTTTAATGTGAAGTGTACCATGCTATCAGTGCCGGAAAGAGGGATGCTAACCCTGGTTTTGACATCATGAGGATGTCCAGAAGGTAAGCTGCAACAAACTAACAAACAAAATCTCTGTGCCTTAATATAACAAAAGTATATTTCTTATTTAGCATTACCCAATCAGGAATTTATCGAGGGTGTTTTTGATACAGAACACAATCTCATTCAGTCAACTGTAGTGTAGTTCTAGATATTGCTTTGTGTATGAGATTAATGTATTCTCTAGATACAGGAAATGATAAACCATTAAGTCACACTAGGTGGAATAGCTATTCAGTTTTGCCTTAATGCTACATCTAAATACTAAGTCTTATTTCCATAATAATTTGTTACACCAGTACTTAGTTATAAGTAGTTAATAAGTACTTAGTTAATAAGTATTCAGTTAGTAGAGTTAAAAGAAAGACCAAGAATTCAGACAAGTAAGTTATTTAAATTCTATACCATTTCTCCATCTGTAACATGTAAATAATAGAGCCTACTTATATAATTATCACATTAGCTGCTAAATAAATGTTATTCTTAGAGTAGTAATAAGTCTAGTACTATTGCTCTCACCACAACAAACAAACACCTCAGGGATAGCAAAGTGTGACAGTTGCCATCTTAAGCATTAGAACTATAAAAAAAATTGAACCGTCCTTGCCTATCAAGCCTATGGACTTCAACATCTGCTGGAAATTAACACCACATATGTAAAAGGTTTGTCACTACAGGCTCCTTTAGCACAATTGCTTAAAAATTTAGGAAAATAGTTAAGTCTAAGTTGTCAAATGACAGAACTGAACTGGAAACAAGTCCACCAATATACACAGGAACAAATTGTGACCTATCTATGGAATGGAATACCATAGTAGACTCCCACCTTACATAGATTTATAATACACAATTTTGATCAAGTGTACTCAATAATAATAATAAATTTAAATAATAATTTTTAATCAAAAGAAATTTCAAAATCAAAAATTCCAAATTCTTATGTACAATACACAGCTCAGTTGATGTCTCCCACACGATTCACACATTATTGATAGGTGAGTTTAAATTATTAAGCATTCAGATCTGCTCAACATTTTCCTGTCCTTCATTTTGTGAAATCTCCCTCCCAAACAGCAAATGGTGTCCAAAAAACGAAGTAAATGTTTTAGTTTAAATGCTAAACTAAGAACTTCAGATTCATTTAAAGACAGTATGACTTTAGCCAAAATTGAGTGAAGTTATTGGGGGGCGGGGGGATCCTGAAGCATCTACAGGATAGCTGAGCTCTATACATCCTGAATCTGTTCAGGTTTTCCTCAACCTTGCACTTGGAGCCATAGACTTCTGAAACCCTGTGCCATAACAAAAAAATAAACAACTGAGGAATAACAAGATGAATGACTCTCCAAAAGTAAGTGGAGAAATAATCATACACACAAGCACATACTATATGGTCCCTCTTCTGTGGGATTCTAGAAAAATGAAAATCAACCTTTAGTGACAAGAAGTAATCAGTATTTTCCTGCTATGAGGACTTGAGGTAGGGGTGGAAAATGGTTGCAGAAGGGCCCAAGACTATATGAAGTGGTTATGATTAAGTTATAAATTTCTCAAAACTCATAGAACCCACAACTTATATTTTTAATACACATATTTTATTGTCTATAAACTATAAATAAAATAATAATTTGAAAAAAATACTGTCCTTATTCAGTAATATAGTATTAAACACAGATATAAAATGCTATGTTGAAAACACTACAAAAGATTACAAATGCGGGGCTGGGAAGATGGCTCAGTGGTAGAGCGCTTGCCTTGCATGCCTGACGCCCTGGGTTCGATTCCTCAGCACCACATAAGAAAAAAGAAAAAAGCCGGAAGTGGCGCTGTGGCTCAAGTGGTAGAGCACTAGCCTTGAGCTGAAGAGCTGAGGGACAGCGCCCAAGCCCAGAGTTCAAGCCCCACAACCTACCCAAAGGAAAAAAAAAAACCTTGGGAAAAGATGAGCACCAGTAGCTCCCACCTGTAATCCTAGCTACTCAAGAGGCTGAGGATTGAAGGTCAGGAAAGTCCATGAGACTCTTATCTCCAATAAACCATAAGAACAGACATATACTAGTTATTGCAAATAAGAGAAACCATGGGACCTATTTTTCTTTGGGCCTAGCTTACTTCACTTAATATAATTTTTTCCAAGTCTTTCCATTTCCTAACAAATGGGGCAATGTCATTCTTTCTGATGGAGGCACAGAATTCCATTGTGTATATACCACATTTTCTTGATCTATTCATCTACTGAAGGGCATCTGGGTTGGTTCCTTATCTTAGCTATGGTAAATAATGCTACAATAAACATAGTTGTGCTGGTAGCTTTAGTATTCAAATGTTTTTTCTTTCTTGCGATTGTTTCTAACATATTTATAAGATGATTTCTTTGTTGCTTTGTATGTCCCTCCCCCACGGTATAACCCCTGTTTTCATTGTATTTGATGGTGGTATAATTTGTGGAGGGGAAAGGCAAACACAAATCATTTAAATAGGGAGACAAGTGGACCCATTGCAACAATGAGATGTACACATCGTTATGTCGAAAAATGAACTATACAACTTTGGCCCGGGGTTTGGGGGTTGAGGGGATAAAGGGGGGAGGGGAGATGGGAAGGGATGGGAAGGGGAAACAAAGGAGGAGGCAACAATGCTTGATAATGAAATGTACTCATTACCTTGCCCATGTAATTGTAACCCCTCTGTACGGTATTTTCACAATAAAAAAAATTTAATTAAAAAAGAAAAAAACATAAGAAAACTGGAGGTGGAGCTGTGGCTCAAGTGATAGAGCACTAGCCTTGAGCTGAAGAGCTGAGGGACAGTGCCCAGGCCCACAGTTCAAGCCCTACAACCCACACACACACACACACACACACACACACACACACACACTTGGAAAATTATTAAAAATATATTATCTCAGACAAAGTGCTTAATAACAATTATTGAGGGTTAAATCTCTTTAATAACTGTTCTTAAAACTGTTTTAATATTAAAACTACTGCTATTAAAAAAACAAACTACTTAATGAAAACAGAATTTTAAGATGGCACGGTTGACAAATTAGCCCAGGGAGAAAATAAATGGTCAAGTTAATTAGAAAAGAATCTCAGAAAAGATTTATCAACGAGGGTATGGAGGAGAAAATGTGCCAGAAATCCTGAATTCCTTCTATCAGGATCTCCTGGAATCCTTAAGTTTGATGATCTTTCAACATTATAACTCTATTTTTGAAAAGTTATTAGGGGAGAAGTAGAGAAGGGAAGAAGAGTAGGTTATAGGATATTTTGGGTGAAAAATGTAGGAAAAAAGTTTTATTTTCTTTTAAGTATTATAAAACCTGAAACTCTACAATTGGGAAACTAGAATAAAAAGGTTTTAATTCATACAGTTAGATGGAATAGCTGTGAAGATTTTTGAGATATGTTTCTTAAATTCACACCCAAAAATGTGAGATTTGGCTTATATACAAAGCTTTATCTTCTAAAAAGAATGTACTTGACCTGCCTAAATAAGAAACAGAGAGGAATTAAAGGTCAGCTTAAACTATGAAGTCCATATGCTGTCAAAGACAGCTATTAGTATAGCAAATAGAGAGTTCAGTAAACAAAAGTAGAGCCATATGGAAGGCATTTCTTAGATATCAATCAAGTGGCACTGATAACCTAAAAATGCAAGAGAAAGAAACTCATACTCTTTGAGCAATGTCTGATTTATCAGCACTAATGACTTTAATAACTAAGAATAATCTTGAATTTACCAAGAATTTTAGCAAAAATCACTGGCTTGTCTGTGAATGCACCAACAAATATGTATACCCTGATAGTAATTTTCCTTCTAATAAATATTCTTCTTCTATCTTAGGCTACACAATTAATTGTGGTTAGAATACCTGATTTTTAATTTTTAATTTTGACCATTTCATTCAAAAGGTTCTTCAAAAGGAAACTCTGTTCTGAGCCTTTTCCACATGTAGAATGAAAGGCTAAATTAATACTGTAAGATTCTTCACAACTTAAAAATTCTACCATAAAGTATTATGCACAAATGAATGATTGAACATGGTCCAAATCTGAGTTTGGGGTCAAGTTAACACACTGATATTGAATAAATACAAAATCTGCATGATGCAGATAAGGAGCATTGGAAGTATCTTTTTATATAGTCTAAGTACAAAAACAGGAAAATTAACATTTTCCTCAAATTAAAAGAACATTTAATGTAAGTCCAGGAACTAAAACTTAAATTTTCAACATTATATTTTGTCTTAAGGTAGATTATCTATTTCTACATTACAGTGTCTGAGGAGCATTAGAAACTAGTAGGAAGGAAAGTGTGAGCAGGGAAGAAAGCTGTGAGGCAAATTACATTTATAAGGATATCTCAAGCAAGTCTGGATTATTCCTGAAAGCCATAGTATAACAAACAATTGCCATTTTAGCTTTGCTTACCACTGAAACAAGTAGCTGGAAGACTAACAAGAGGTAGGTCCTAGGTAATGTAAGAAAGAAAATCAGACATTGGGAAAGGTTTCATATTTAGTCTTCAGCAATTTTCAGAACTGAAAGTTTCACTGACATTTCAAGTTTAGGAAAGAGAACTTTCCTGATTTCCCCCCACTCTATACTCTATAAAGACTGGCCTAACCACCCATTACCAAAAAAAAAAAAAAAAAAAAGTATAAGATACATTTCATGAATCTCATACCTGATATCTATTTTTAAAAACATTCAACTTTCAATTATTTTTGTTACAACACTTGAGACCAATCTGTCTTCACAATTAGCACAGAACTCCAATATTCAAAGTAAAGCGCTTAACATCAAAGTGGAGGAGGGAGGCATACAGATAACAAAGAAAGACGCAAATAACTCAGAGCAAGTTATTAACATGTTTTGACACTACTGTTACCTTTGACATTACTATTTTTCTTTTTCCTTTTATTTTATCTTGCTTTTTGGTCTCATATTTTGCAAGCTGTTATTGAACTGAACAATGGAAATGAACTGAAAATAAACCAAACAGAAACATGTATGAAATTGTCATGATCAATATTTCTTCTCTTCCTGTAAGGCAGGATGCTCTGGCATCCAAAACAGTTCAGAAAAGTCTTCTTTCTGAGAAGATTAAGTACCTTCCCTATTCTAAAGATAGTTTGAAGTGTGAATATTTATGTCTTATTCATTATATACATTTCATTTACCAACTAATACATTTTAGCTGACTTAAGGTTCCAGCTAATGATTTAAGGATTTGAAAATGAATGGGGTAATCTTTTTTTATGTGTATTTTTAGAGTATGTTAGGAACAAAATTCTGACCTTCAGGGTCAACGGTACTGAACGAATTTAACAAAGAATTCTATCTGTCTCCTCTTTACTATTGTGTTATTTCTCCTACTACCCAGTCAACCTAGTTTACCACTGTTGTTACTGTTCTTTATTTAGTTTTGTTTGTTTTGTTGCTTGTAGAAACATGATTAGAGCTTTTGAGAGTGGATTTCAATCTGAAGTTATTTATTTTGTGTATTTAAGCTGGATTCCAGCTGTTTGAGGTTTTTCTCTAAGAAGTCTAAGTTTCAGATAGCATCTAGATTGAAAAGACAATTCTGAGTAAGATAGTTATCAGAGGCTTTCTTAAACTATTTAAATTGTTTTTCAAAGATTTTAATAATTTTACTTAGGTTTTCTTGTTAAATACATCAAAGTTCATGCCTACATTTATTGCACAGGTAGAATTAAACATCCCCAAATTTGCTTTTAAAATGGCTAATTTTAAGAAAGCATTCTGAGTTAAAATTACTTGTACTTTAAATTTTTCAATTAATCAAATAGTACTGAGTAGTCAGTTTTATAGAAAGTCCTATAACACACACCAAAAGAATGTTTCTTAAATGCTTCTCATTTAAAAGTTATACTCTGAGAGACACTTGAACTAATAGGCACAGGAAGGAACTTCCTGAACAGAGTCCCAGGGTCACAACAAGTTGGAAAGAGACTCGACAAATGGGACTACCTTAAAATAAAAAGCTTCTGCACAGATAAAGCTATCGCAACCAAGCTAGAAAGACAACCAACTAATTGGGAAAAAATATTTACCAGCAATATATCAGACAAGGGGTTAACATCCTGTATATACAGGGAACTCAAGAAACTAATCCCTCCCAAACCTAACAAACCAATTACTAAATGGGCAAGGGAACTAAAGAGGGACTTCTCAAATGAAGAAATAAAAATGGCAAAGAAACACATGAGGAAATGTTCATCATCCCTGGTGGTGAAGGAAACGCAAATAAAGACAACCCTGAGATACCACCTTACCCCAGTCAGAATGTCCCACATCCACAAATCAGCCAACGACAAATGCTGGAGGGGATGTGGAGAAAGAGGAACCTTATTACACTGCTGGTGGGAATGTACACTTATACAACCACTTTGGAAAGCAGTCTGGAGGGTCCTTAGAAAGCTAAAGATTGACCTCCCTTATGACCCAGTCATACCACTTCTAGGCATCTACCCTGAACAACAGGAACCAATATACAAGGACACGTGCATCTCCATGTATATTGCAGCACTGTTCACAATAGCTAGGATATGGAAACAACCTAGATGCCCCACCACAGATGAATGGATCCAAAAATTGTGGTATCTATACACAATGGAATATTATGCAGCCATTAGAAATGACAAAATAATGGCATTTGCAGGGAAATGGATGGAGCTAGAAGGAATCATGTTGAGCGAGGTAAGCCAAGAACGAAGAGACAAATGGTACATGGTCTCCCTGATAAGTGGATGCTAAATCCAAAATGTTAGGTGATATGACAAAACTAATAGGACTTAAGAAACAAAGAATTCCCACTCATCTGGTTGAACCACTACCAAATATCCCCATGCTGCTGATCACATATATGGTATATAACATGTGAGCACCGTTATAGATTACAGACTGTGATAGACAATTTGCTCCAGGAAAGTTAGAATGAACTTGTGACTTTAAATGAGCATCATTATTCCACAATACTGTGAATTTCCGGAAATTATGTAATCACTTAATCACAATCAAAAAAAAAAAAAAAAAAGAACCTCGGGGAAGGGAGGGAGGGAGGGGATGGTAGGGGGAAAACAATGGAGGGGGTAACAATGTTCAAGAGGAAGTGTACTCATTACCTCACTCATGTAACTGTAACCCTCTGTATAGTATCTTTACAAAAAAAAAAAAGTTATACTCTGCTAATGTGATAAGATGCATTTCTAGCTATATATCTAGGATATGACTTGTCTTATTTATTCTTCCTGAAAGTAAAGAAACTTTTTTCTTAGATTTAAGTATTAAACATCTGGTGGAATTTCTATAAAATCCTAATTCAACTTCTCTCATGTGAACTCTCAGTTATAAAATACTTGTCATGAAACTTGCTGTCAGATTACCAATTGGTTTGTTTACGTTTAGAAGTCTTGTTGATTGTTTCCTCCTTGACAAGAATGCTTAGAAGAAAAACTTTGTTGAAAACTATATACTACCACCAAACAAATAAATAAGATGTCTGTTTACAATCTAATTGGGTTTAGGAGTTGTTCAATTTTATCAATAACCTAGAGCTACTGTATGATCACATTGACGTTTTATGAATTTCTATGAGGTTTTCATGAGTCCAGTATCAATGGAAAGAAGATTTATTACACATTCTATTACTACCTTATTAACTTTAATTTTCAGAAAGTCAGTTGTCATCTGTTGGCTATAATCACTTTTGTAATTACCTAAAATTATATTGCCCTGTGTACTAAAGCACTGGCTATACATGTTATAAGCATTTGATATGTGGTTAGTTGAAATTTAGAGTACCATCAGTATAAAGCATACACAGCACAAATAGAATGTCAGAATCTCATTGACAGTGTTAATGCCTTTATTATTTTTAACTTACATTATTTGTTTATATAGGACTTGGCCAGGTTGGGGCCAGTGAATTATATATTCCTGAAGTTAATTTTACCTCTTCATTTTTACTTTTTAAAATAGCGATATTAGGATAAATTTAACTGCATGTTTGTCTGTGTTCTTTTTCTGCCAGATAGTACTGCTTTCTAGGAGATGCTTGATGATTTCAGGACTCTGTGGTACCAGCATTTGGAATGATTCTGATTGATGTTTGATTGATTCTAGAACATTAATTTTATTACAGATTTTCATGATGTTAAAGCCTTTTTTTTTTTTTTACAGGATCTTATTTTGGCATGTAGAACTCTTAGAAAATCCTTTTTCTTTCTTTCTGTTTTTTTTTTTTTTTTGGTTTGGTCTCAGAACATGAACTAAATTATTTTGCTGTGAAATTTAGCCTTTAAAGCTTTTCCCTATGCCTAGAACTTCTCTTTCCTGAAGGTGGACCTTTCTTCATGGTATAGCTAATATTAATCCTTCAGGTAATATTATACGTTTATTGTTTAAAAAAAGCCCTAAACATATTAATTTTAAAATGATTGTATTTATTCCATCTAGTATTTTACTTTCATAGACTAGAATGGGACAGAATAATGGGTTAAAAAAAAAAGAATGGGTTAGGGGCTGAGGGTCAGTGGTAGAGTGCTTGCCTTGCATGCATGAGGCCCTGGGTTCGATTCCTCAGCACCACATAAGCAAAAAGAAAAAAAGCTGGACGTGGAGCTGTGGCTCAAGTGGTAGAGAACTAGCCTTGAGCTGAAGAGCTGAGGATAGCGCCCAGGCCCAGAGTTCAGGCCCCACGACCGGACCCCCCAAAAAATGAATGGGCTAGAAAAGAATGGGCCAGAAAAAGTATGTAGTATTTAGAGTCATCAGACTTACATTCTCATTCCAATTTCTTCTGTTCAGTTGCACATTCCTGGGCAAGCTACTTACAAAGCTTCCATCTATGGATGTGTAGCTGATATTTTTATTGCCTGCCCTTAGTCTTATTGTGAAATCTTTTAAATATTCTTTGACAACATTTGACTCCATGAGTACTAGATCTTTCCTTCTTCCATTGATACTCTTGGTTCTATTTAGTTTTTTTTTTTTTTTTTTTTTTGGTCCAGTCGTGGGGCCTGAACTCTGGGCCTGGGCGCTGTCCCTCAGCTCTTCAGCTCAAGGCTAGCGCTCTACCACTTGAGCCACAGCACCACTTCTGGCTTTTTTCTTTTTGCTTATGTGGTGCTGAGGAATCAAACCCAGGGCCTCCTGCATGCAAGGCAAGCGCTGTACCACTGAGCCACCTTCCCAGCCCATCTATTTAGTTCTTTTAACCATTATGGTTATAAAGAAATGTACAACAGATATACAGATATTCCTTGATTTACTGTGGCATTGTTTTACTAAATCGAGTATATTGAAAAATATCTTATGTTCAAAATGTAATCAGTGCAGCTAACGGGTGGATACCACAGCTTATCAACATAGCATACTGCAGAGTGAAGAATATTTTTTCCTCATAATTCTGTGGCACTAGCCATACGTGGCCCAATGCCACAACCAGCATCAAAATAGTGTCATACTGCCTACCACAAGTCCAGCCAATGGTAAAAATTTTAAATAGAATGATGGTTTTTACTGAACACATTGCTTCTGTGCCACAGTTAAGCTCAAAAAGCTCTTAAATTGAATAGGGACTATTTTACAAAATGAAAATCTCACTTGGAACTTGCATCTGATTGTTAAAAACTGAGACAGGGGAATCAGAAAAAGATTTCTAAACACCAAAAGGGAGGAAGACAAATACTACAAATTTTAGGGAACAAAACTCAAGAGAAAGGAACTTAACATTTATTGGATACCTGACATGTTCCAAACTTTGCTCTTGATAGATTATTTATATATTATAACTCATTTTATTTTAAGATTACTACATTCCTATAAGTGATCTTGCTCACTCTATTTCATGGAGAAAGAAACTGAGTAACAACTATGCACAAAATTCTATACTTTAGTAAAAAGCTTTTATATATCATTAAAATAATCATGAAATACAGTTATGGATAAAGAAATAAGGTTAACCCAAGTGACCAAAAACAAGGCCACACTAAAGCTACCAGCACAACTTATGTTCATCACAGCATTATTTACCATAGATAAGAAATGGAGGAGGAGGCAACAATGCTTGATAAGAAATGTACTCATTATTTTGCTCATGTGATTGTATTCCCTCCATACAGTATTTTCAAAATAAAAAACTTATTTAAAAAAAAAAGAAAAAGAAATGGAACCAACCCAAATGCCCCTCAGTAGATGAATGAATCAAGAAAAAGTGGTGTATATAAATATATATATAAAACACATTTATATATGTACCATATTTATATATGTACCACATTTATATATATACCACACACACACACACACACACACACACACACACACACCACATTTATACACACACACACACACACACACACACACACACATAATGGAATTGTATGCTTCCATCAGAAAGAATGACACTGCCCTATTTGTAAGGAAATGTAAGGACTTGGAAAAAATAATATTAAGTAAGCCAGACCCAATGAATCATAGTTTGTAATAATTTGTATACATCTAGGATAATCTTAGCAGATGAGCAGAATAGCTAAATAGCTCTATACATATGACCATATAAGATGATGCTAAGCAAAATGAACTCTAAGACATTGACAGAACTTTTTCTTTGTTGTTGTTACCAATGTACTATGTGATTTCTTTTTCCTTTTGTGTTTTCCCCCCTATGGTTTATCCCCTGTTGTCACTGTGTGTGATTTTGGTACCCTGTGTATTTATCTGAATTAGGGAAGGGAAGGAGAGCAACAAAATAGTGAGACAAAGGACAAAGGGGGAACCTAGGCAAAAGCGATACTCATAAGACAATATGTTGGAAATGATCTGTACAACTTGCGGGAGGGGTAATAGGGGGAAAGGATAACAAGTTAGACAAGAAATGTAATCATTACCTTACTTATGTAACTGTAACCCCTCTGTATAGCACCTTGACAATGAAATTTAAAAAAAAAAGAAAGAAAGAAGGTTAAGTACCTATTTAAAGCTCACTAATCTCTTCAATAGATAAAAGTATACTTATACTGACTTGTTTTTTCTGTAAAAATCCTCCTGCTTTTCTTTTCTATACAATAAAGCCCCACAATCACATGAAGTCAGATACAGCACATTTTTCCATTCTTTAAAATAGGGAAGACTAGAAGGCTCATCTGTAAGAGAGGGTAAGTTAGAAGTAACTTCCTACTTACCATTCATTTAGGACTTAACTCAGAAATCAGTCTTTTTCTCTGAAAACATTACAGGATGGAATAGGAGAAACCCTAGGTCTCCTTGGCTCAGGCCGAAACTTTCTGAATAGAGACCCGGAAACACAACAAATCAAAGAAAGGTTGGACAAATGGGATTGCATGAAGTTGCAGAGCTTCTGCAGGGCAAATGACATAGCTAGCAAGATCAATAGAAAGCCCATGGATTGGGAGAAGATCTTTACTAGCCATACAACGGACAAGGGTCTCATATCTAAAATATACTTGGAACTCAAAAAATTAAACCCCCCAACAACAAATCCTCAAAGAAACAACTGCCCAATAAATAAGTGGGCAAAAGACTTAAAGAGAAACTTCTCTGAAGAAGAAAGAAGGATGGCCAATAGACACATGAAGAAATGTTCAACATCCCTAGCCATAAAAGAAATGCAATTCAAAACAACATTGAGATATCACCTCACTCCAGTTAGAACAGCAAAAATCAAGAACTCTAACAACAACAGATGCTGGAGGGGATGTGGACAGAAAGGAACCTTACTTCATTGTTGGTGGGAGTGTAAACTTGTTCAACCACTTTGGAAAGCAGTATGGAGGTTCCTCAAAAGACTCCACATAGAACTCCCCTATGACCCAGCAATCCCACTTTTGGGCATTTACCCAAATGTTTACAAACAAGACCACACTAAAGCTACCAGCACAACTATGTTTATTGCAGCATTATTTACCATAGCTAAGATATGGAACCAACCCAGATGCCCCTCAGTAGATGAATGGATCAAGAAAATGTGGTATATATACACAATGGAATTCTATGCCTCCATCAGAAAGAATGACATTGCCCCATTTGTTAGGAAATGGAAAAACTTGGAAAAAATTATATTAAGTGAAGTAAGCCAGGCCCAAAGAAACATAGGTCCCATGGTTTCCCTTATTTGCAATAACTAGTATATGTATGAGTCAAGCGGAAAAGGTCAGATAATGTGATGTCAGGAAAATGAACCCTTAGATATGTATTTTAATGTTTTTTTCTTTCATGCATGTGTTTCTAACGCATTTATAAGATTATCTCTTTGTTGCTTTGTATGTCCCTCCCCCACAGTATAACCCCTGCTTTCACTATATTTGATGTCAGTATAACTTGTGGAGGAGATGGGGAAAAACCAGTTGTTTAAGGATACAGGTAGACCTGTTGCAACAATGAGAAGTACAAGTTGTCATGTCCAAAACGAGCTTTACAACTTCGGTGCGGGGGGGGGGGGGGGGGAGAGAAGGGGGGAAGGGGGGGAAGGAGGATTGGGATTGGGGGGGAGGGGGGAGGCTGGGAAGGGATGCAAAGGGTAAACAAAGGAGGAGGCTGCAATGCTTGGTAAGAAATGTACGCATTATCCTGCCCATGTAATTGTAACTCCTCTGTACAGTATGTTCACAAATAAAATTAAATTAAATTAAAAAAAAAGAAATCAGTCTTTTTCTCCAAATATAATAAATGAGAAGTTTCCATTCATCCCTTTCCATGCAGAAAGTTTTCAATTAGTTAATAATGTAGCATACACTTTACATGAATATTTAATTAAGATATCACTTTATTGTAGGTTTGCTTTGATTTGAACTCAGGACCTCTCGCTTACTAGGTGATATTCTACTACTTGAGCTTGCCTTCAATCCTGTATTTTGCTGGTGTTAAAGGTAGAACCTAATATAATTTCTAGCCTGGACACTTGGGTGAGCCTCAGTCTGCCTACTTTAGGCTTTTTGTCATTATTGAGACCACAGATGCCACCACATCCAGCATCCCTCCTTCTTAGGAGCCTCTCAAAATGTACTGCCAGGGCTGGCCTCCAATAGTTCTAAGTCTCATAAGTAGCCAGGATTACAAGGATATACCATTGATGCTCACTATATGGTAAGATCTTACTCTAAAACTGAAGAAAAATGGCTACAGTAAATACAATTTATCCTCTCTCCAACTTGAGCTTTGTACTGTTGTCATTGTATGTCATGTACAGCTTCTAAGTGACAGGAATCCATCCAAATGTCTCAGTTCTTGCCTCACATTTCAGTTAATAAAATGCTAATTTCAAAATATGCTGGGAGAAAAGTGTTAAACTGGGAATCATGCCTAGGATAACTTTTCAGATTGCTACCTCCTTAACACAACAGGCATTTCTTTCTCTCTACTGGAGTAAGAGGAACCCAATTGCTACTTAGGCATACTGCAATCCAGAATAAAAAGCATAATTCCGCAATTGGTATGGAAACATAACTGTTTCAAGTAATGAGCTTTGCATATAAGTATTTGGAGCTCTGCTTAAAGATAACTGAGGAGAGTGACTCCTTTTTTCCTTTTTTGGCATTTGCCTGCTTTTCGCCTAAACAACAGATTTTTCAGCTTTAAACACTGAACCCAATCCTAAGTAATTTATATGAACAAAGAAAATAAGCCAAATGGAAGAAAATTTGTGTATTTTACTGACCATATTCTTTGTGAGGTCTTATGAAGTAGTAAAACATTATGAGGAAGAGGAGCAATTCACCAAGCATAGTGACGGACACCTATAATCTTATCAACTCAGGAGGTAGAGGCAAGAAGATTGTAAGATTGAAGCCAAACAAACAAACAAGAAAACAGAACACAGACTTTTAGAGGCAGTTAAATTCAAATCCTAGCTCTGCCATTTTCCAGCTGTGTAATCTTAAGACACTAATGAAACGTCTCTGTGCCTCAGTTTCCCCATCTAAAAATGGGATGGTAAGAATTGTAGTTACATAATAAGGATGTTTTGAGGCTTAATTAATATATAAAGTATAATATATGAGTTAACTAAATAAATACTAGTACTTGTTTTTTGTTTTTTTTTTGTCAGTTGTGGGGCTTGAACTCTGGGCCTGAGTACTGTCCCTCAGCTCTTCAGCTCAAGGTGAGCACTCTACCACTTGAGCTACAGCGCCACTTCCGGTTTTCTGGTGGTTTATTGGAGATAGGAGTCTCAAGGTCTTTCCCGCCCAGGCTGGCTTTGAACCGAGATCCTCAGATCTCAGCCTCCTGAGTAGCTAGGATTACAGGCGCGAGCCACCAGCGCCCGGCTAAATACTAGTACTTGTAACAATAGCTTTTATTATGTATGTATTAACATGAAGAAGTTGTTCAACAATGAATGTTGTTCTGTTATATTCCAATACTGGAATAAATATTCCACTTTGAAAGTTTACAAACACAACTACAAAAGTGTAATCACATCAGTCAATAAGAAAATGATTTCTATTTGGTTTTTACACTTAATTAAATAAACCATAATTTTTAAAGGATAATTTTTAATTTGGTTCTCTTTCAATAATTTAAAGTTATAATTAATCATGGGAACATTAAGTTTTTTCACTTTGTGATACTGTAAATCAAACTCAAGAATCCTACCACTTGAAGTCAGGTGTTGGTGGCTCACACCTACAATCCTAGCTACTCAGAGGCTGAGATCTGAGGATCGCGGTTCAAAGCCAGCCCGGGCAGAAAAGTCCAGGAGACTCTTATCTCCAATAAACCACCAGAAAACCGGAAATGGCGCTGTGGCTCAAGTAATAGAGCGTTTGCCTTGAGTTGAAGAGCTAAGGGACAGCGCTCATACCCCCAGTTCAAACCTCACAACCAAAAACAAAACAAAAAAAACCCACTATCACTTGAGCCATGCCTCTTAGTCCTTTTGTTTTTTCACTTTGTTTTTCAAGTAAGGTCTCACACTTTCACCTAGGCTTGCCTCCTACTACAATCTCCACCTCCATCTCCCTAAGTAGCTGGGACTATAGGCATGTATCCCCACACCCACCCTGAAGGAGTTTTAAGTAGCACCAGATATTTATAGAAATTTTTCTCCAAGATGTATATAACTGATCTTTATACAAGTAGAATTCTATCATCCAGAGGTAGTTAATGTGCCATCTGACTTGAAATTTTATACTGCTTTTTCCCCTAGCTCTTGTAACTTCTCTTACTCATACTAGTATTCTTGACCTCATTCTGTTTATAATAAGATTATTAAAAGTTATTTTTAATATGGAAATTAACAAAAGGGATGGGCACATACTAGCATTTCCATCAACTTTTTCTCATTATTAAAAAAATAATTAACATTTACTGAGTGCCTTGTCACCTGTTTTACCTTGGTCCATATTCTTAACCCCATTTGATTCAACTCAATGAATCCAGTGAAAACCAACTATCTCCTAAAGACATAAGCTCTGCTGGCATCGCTATTGAAAGTTTTTGCTTATCACCGTCTTCTTCACTCGCTACTTTTCATTGAACAGTATTTCATGTGAATCACATACTTTTCAGTCACAGCTTCCTCATCACTGTTGCAGCTATTAATCTGTCTATGATTCTCTCTTATCTATCAAAGTTCTCGACTGCACTCTCAGTCTTTCTCTCCTTTCCAACAATGATTTCAACACTGAAATGTATGATTCTGCAAGCCTCTGGACTTTTCATTTCACTTCATGTCAGCCATCCACTTCTGTGGTTACTACCACAATCTTGTCATCATAACTTCTTTTTAAAAAACGCATGTAAGCTGCTCATCTTCGAATAATATTCTCCTTGTATCCTAATTTTGTTCCTACTATGAAGGTTCTATGGCCTCTTAAGAGACCTAAAAATTCATTAGCTCCATATTTCTACCCATCTATCAAAGCTTTCTCCTTCACTACCCTTCTTATCCAGCTTATATTCCATTAGCCTAGGAACACACTTAAGGACCATAAATTCCTTGCCATTCAACCCTTGCATCCCTTCCACCTGGCATAATTCCTCCCAAAAACAAATGACCACTTCCTCTATCCAAAATGAACCAAGTGAAATATGCGGCTAAGGAAAAACCACACAACAAAATACATTCAAGTGCAAATGGACATAAACACTGCCAAATAATCCTATCATTTTACTCTATGTATTCAAAACAATTCAAATCCTATAAATTGTAGCTTTAGGCCTTTGATTTTCTATGCTCATTTTTTAGCAAAGACTCTGCCTTCTACTGTACTAAGAAACAGAAAAAAACAGATTAACCTTCCAGTGGGAAGCTGAGGATATTTCTGTCTGCTAGCGTCTGATTTAAGTGTAAATTTTTCATTTTTTTCTTTTCTATTAAATAAGAATCTAAGTATGGGGTACATTTTTTACAAGAATCTACAGCAAGATAATTAGAGAGCCTAGAATCAATCCTTAGAGAGCCTAGAATCAATCATCCTTGTCTAAATTTTGGTGGCTAAGTAGAAAATAGTGAAGCTCTAAATTTGCACTAAAACTAAATAAAACAACTTTAATCTCTCTCTGTGTGTTTCTCTGTCTCTTTCTCTCTCTTTCTCTCCCTCTTTTTCTCCTCTCTTTCTTTCTCACACACACATTTTGAAAACAAACATAACACTAGTGTTTTCTGACAACACTGAACATCAGTTTTTTGACAAATGAAACTTTGCAATGTTATTAATACTAGATCCAAAGAAGACTTTCCCCTGTGAAAATAAAATAATGTACTTGACAGAATTTTACTAGCCAAGGGTGGGGAAAGTAAAATTATTACGAGTTACAGACACAGACTTTCTAGTTGGAACAGAGATATTAGTGACTCATCAGGAACATATGTAGATTTAAGATTCTTAACTATAAACAGTATGTTTCAGGCCTGGGTGGTCTGTGCTTTGTCCAATAATATCTAAATTGGCTTAACCTCAAAATAAATGTTTCCTTTTTATTACTCTGAGTCATGAAAAATATCCAACCTTTGTTCAAAAACAGAAAAGTTTTCAATAAAACTTCTGAGCAATGTCTATATTTTCAATAGGTAGTTAGGGATCACTATTCACTAAATACATGTAAAGAGATATTAAATTATGTCTCAGTATTTTAAAGAACATTATAAATAAAATGGAAAATGCCCAATGAGAAATAAATGCCCCCTATGTACATGATCATTGGTTCTTTTTGCATAGTAGTTCATTTAACAAGCTGAAAAGATGAAGTGCTCCATAGTTGATAAGAAATCATTTAACATACTCTACAAGCCATCTAAAAACTACTTTTAAGTTAAACATGACATTTTTACTTCAAAAGTAAACCTAAAATACCAACTGATTAGGTGAAATAACAGAATATTGAATATTGAATATTAGAATTGCATAACAGTTACTTTCCAGAAGTCTATTTGGCCTAAGGGCTGGGTATAGTGGCTTTCACCTGCAATCTGGCACTGGAAAGGCAGAAATTAGAAGAACTGAAGTTCAAGGCCAGCCTGGGCAAAAAGTTTGCAAGACTGCAGCCAGACATGGTGGTACACACCCACAATCTCAGCTACATAGTAGGTATTGGTAGGATTGTGATCCATGGCAGGCCCCGAGGAAAAAAAATATCATATACTTACCTGAAAAATTAACTGAAGCAAAAAATGACACCATGTGGCTCAAGTATGTAACCCTCATTTGAATTCCAGTACCATAAAACAAGATAAATGGGCCTGACACTGGTAATCCTAGCTACTTAGGAGGCTGAGATCTGAGGATGACAGTTCAAAGCCAACCAGGGCAAGAAAAGTCTAAGAGTTCTTATCCTCAATTAACCACAAAAAGGTTGGAAGTGGCGTGTGGATCAAGCAGTAAACCACTAGCCTTGAGCAAAATTGCTCATTCACAGCTCCCAGCCCCCATGTTCAAGCCCCAGTACATGCACATAGAGAGAGAGAGAGAGAGAGAGAGAGAGAGAGAGAGAGAGAGAGAGAGAGTCTAAAGAAGTATTCATACTAAAAGAGATGAGAGTGGTGGAAAAGAAGAGAAAAGCCATAACTCTTAGTAAAATCTATGTGCAGTATGGTAAAATGGCTCCCTAAAATCTGCCAAAGAATTACTCTCTTCAAAGCTGAAGGAGCAGACATTTTTCATGGATGACAGGAACTTGGTCTAACTCAGAATTTTCTTCTATACCTGCTTAATGAGCTGGCCAGAAAATATTCTGAAGTCATACAAAACTGTATCACTGGAATATACAAATACCAAAATCATCATGACCAGATGTGTAGAACTGGATTTCTCACTATTGGCTTTTGAAGTAAGTATTAAATATTATTTGTTCTAACCCTAAACTCCTTCCTTCCAAAAAAGCTCAATTAAATATGAAACACTTTCTGTCTGTATGGAAAGCCAGGGAGAGCTATGAGAAAGTGTTTTAGCTATAACTAGCTGTATTCCATACAGAGCCTATGAGCTTCAAGTGTCACTCAGAATCTACATGGTTCAATGTCACTCAGAATCTATATGTTTCAATTCTCAAAACTAAAGTCAAACACCAAAAATACTTGCCTCTAAAAGATTAATATGATCTTTTAATTTTTATTATATATTATATTTTCTAATAATTAAGATGCAATTAATAAATTACCCATCTTACAGCTGCAAAAATTATTTTATTGGAATAAAATGGGTTGAGAAAAATTATACACTATTAATATTGAAGAATATAAAACTTAGCTTGAGTTTGGATCTGTACATTACCCTCCTATAACTAAATATATCTAAATCAATGATGTTAGAGGAAACCAACATTCTAAGAAAACTTTTTTATACAAAGAAAATAAGGGAAAAGAAAGAACATTTGTTATTTTTCAATCATTCTACTTATAATATGAAAATAAAGGGTATTTTCTTTTCTTACCAATTTTAAGACATTATTACCAAAAGTCAAGAGCATTAATACAGGAAACCTTTTATGAACAGATAGTAAGCTTTGGGGCTGGGAAGGTGGCTCAGTGGTAGAGAGCTTGCCTTGCATGCCTGAGGCCCTGGGTTCGATTCCTCAGCACCACATAAGCAAAAAGAAAAAAGCTGGAAATGGCGCTGTGGCTCAAGTGGTAGAGCACTAGCCTTGAGCTGAAGAGCTGAAGGATAGCGCCCAGGCCCAGAGTTCAGGCCCCACGACTAGACCCTCCCCCCCAAAAAAAAACATATAGTAAGCTTTACAATTTTTAAATATAATTTAGGTGGGGAGAAGAGGAGTGGAGAAAATGAGGGAGTGGGTAACACTGTTCAAAAAGAAATGTAAGCTGGGCGCTGGTGGCTCAAGCCTGTAATCCTAGCTACTCAGGAGGCTGAGATCTGAGGATCGCAGTTCAAAGTCAGTGAGGGCAGGAAAGACCATGAGACCTATCTCCAATAAACCACTAGAAAACCGGAAGCGGCACTGTAGCTCAAGTGGTAGAGCGCTAGAGCTGAAGAACTCTAGCTGAAGAGCTGAGGGATAGCGCCCAGGTCCAGATTTCAAGCCCCACAACCGACAAAAAAAAAAAAAAAGAAAGAAAGAAAGAAATGTATTCCTTACCTTACTTATGTAACTGTAACCCCGCTGTACATCACCTTTACAATAAAATTTGAATATCTATCTATATAATTTAAACAGAAGTGATTGCTATAAAGCAAAAAACTCATCAACTCTTGGGGTTTCTTTGTGTGTGGGGGGTGGGGGGAGAGGGGGAGAGTCCGGTCGTGGGGTCTGAACTCTGGGCCTGGGCGCTGTCCCTCAGCTCTTCAGCTCAAGGCTAGCGCTCTACCACTTGAGCCACAGCACCACTTCCGGCTTTTTTCTTTTTGCGTATGTGGTGCTGAGAAATCGAACCCAGGGCCTCAGGCATGCAAGGCAGGCGCTCTACCACTGAGCCACCTTCCCAGCCCATACTCTTGGGTTTTTTTGAATGAACGTATATTTTCTATTAAAAATTTCACAAAAGAAAGCACTTTGTAATACTTAACAGCACTCATACTCCTTTCTCAGATAATATAACATCCTGATGTTTAATATACCACTAAAATACCAATTTAATCATTAGAATTTTGTTGTGTTTTTAGCAAAAAAAAAAATTCAGCTTAATGTACTATCATTTTGTATGGTCACCAAGACAGGATTAATGACTTTGGATACCTATGTTCTGATTACCAGACTGTTTCACTCACACATAGTATGAAATCCAAATTCTTATATGAAGAAAATTATGAAAAATTTTATGAGTTCTTCAAACATAAAGCAAAACTATTTCTAAGGCTAAAGTAAAACTCATTTTTAAGCCTTAACAATGACATTTGTCACCACAGGTGTCCCAAATGTCTGTTACTAAATCTACATATTTTCTATACATTTTTGTATACATTATGACAGAATCAAATTATGCGTTCAAAGTCTCTACATAAACCAGGATAAATTAACAGTTGCAGAATTTTTCACATGTGCTACAGTTTCATCAAACTACTGCCTAAATTTCAGGTGGCAACAATATTCAGAAACCTATAAAAGTGAAAGTAAATCTTTCAAATGTAAGCCAACTGAACATGGGATATAAGAAATATTCTTTCATAATAACTTAATTATCATACAAACATAACAAATAGCATTATAAGCTATCTAGTCTCATTATTTATATAGAAAAACTTATATAAAACACAATCCTTATGTAATATTCCATATATAGTTTGTATGAGTTAATATGATAATTATACTTCTAATTAAAATAGACATTTAGTCTAATCTCATAGTTACAGAAAGCTGTATTACATATGGGAAATGAGGAACTATTTTAACAGCAGACTTTACATCACAGGCCTGTGAAACACAAAAGAGTTTCTACCCTTCAGTAAACTCATAGTCAAATGAGGTTTACATGACACAAATAAAAATAAAAGGACTTTATAAAGAATACTATTCGGCCACGTGCCAGTGGCTCACACCTGTAATCCTTCCTAACTACTCAGGAGGCTGAGATCAGAGGATAGCAGTTCAAAGCCAGTTTGGGCAGAAAAGCCACCGTAAGAGTCTTATCTCCAATTAACCCAATTAATGAGCAGAAAACCAGAAGTGGCACTGTGGCTCAGGTGGTAGAGTGCTACTCTTGAACATAAAGAGGCTCAGGGACAGTGCCCAGGCCCTGGGTTCCAGCCCTGCAACCAACAAAAAACAACAACAACAACAACAACAAAATACACACAAAAATAGTACTAAATTCAAAAGGAAGGTCTTAGTAATGCGGAACTAACTTTCCTAAAACATGCAATTAACAAGGGAGGCAGAAATTGTAGTGTTTGGGACATCTTCTAAGTTGTAGTCACAAAGCTAATAAACATTTAACATAGCATTCTATATACATGCATAGAAGCCTTGTAAATTAATTTAAACGAGTTTCAACTGAGGGCAAGAAACCCATTGAATAAATCGTTTTAAATTGAAAGCTCTCTCATTTGAGTTAGGAAATGAAGAGGACAGGAGCCAGAGCAGGAACACTGGCACTGATGGCAGGTGGCTCTTCCTTGGGCAATGACAGCTGCAGGAAGAAAGGGTCACAGAAGAGTTAAAGCAGACAACTGAAAGCATAGAAATGTGTAAGATTAGCAACTGATAGTACAAAAATAAGGAATTCTGACATCACAGAAGAGAATACTGAGCACTAATATTTAAGGGATGGCTGAAGAAGAAGTGTAATGAAGAAGCCATGGGATGGTGACTACAGAGAGAAAAAAAAGTATGAAAAGACACCATTTCATGGAGTCTTTTTATCTCCTCTAATGAGAAGTGTATAAAAAGGTCCTAGGTAGCTGGGAGACCTTTTCAGATAAGTATCCTTTTCACATAAGTGTACACTAGATTTAATTACAGTTCATGTTAAGGACCTCAGAGATAAATGTCTGAAGAGTCACATGGTGGAAGCCAAGTTACAGTGGCACACAAGAAAACCTAAAAGCAAGTACAGACAACACATTTGAGAATTCTGATTGTGAAGAAAAAGAAAACAGATAGTGACTAGAAGGAACAGTGAGACAAAAAAGGTTCTTACTCTTTCCTTGCTTCTCTCATTTCCTTTCCTCTTAACATGTATATACTTTCAATCTCTAAGACTTTCCTCTTCTGCATCATCATCTTCACCACCCACTTCTTGACTTCATGTATTTACGATGAGTGGATCTTTCAGGGCTTGGATATGATGTGGCTTGTTGATGAAGCATCTGCCACACTCCCTGGGTAACACTAATCACTGCTTTAAGATGTATCACACCACAAGCCATTTAAAGTAATCTATGTATAAAATTATTGTCTCCTCTAGCAGACAGTGAGTTGGCTACCAAAACACACAGCTCATCCTGAATGAGCAAAACCACCAATTATACACTGTTAAGATCACAGTACATAACGAGAAGGACAGGAGAAGAAAAAGAGGAAAGGAAATAGAGCAGAACTAAGAACTCATCACATTGAAACTCCTACCACCTGGCCTGTGGTAATAAGGGGAGCTAGAGACTCTGATACATTGAAAAGGGGCATTCATTTCTAGTACATCTTTTTGGAGGGAGAAAATGTAGTATAAAACAGAGATTCTCAATAAGTATACCTCCCACAACTGCCCAGTGACTAGATCCTGATCCTTTCCTTACTGTGCCCTGACTTGATGGGAAAGGGGAAGTTTCCAGAATCTGAGTCAGTTGCCTCCAGCTGTGAGCAGCACCAGCCACTCTCCTCACTCTGAAAAAAAGCACAGGCCAACCTTTCTCCATGCTGCTCAGAGAAAATGTGAATGCCAACTGAACCAGGCATATTGAGTAATGAGGCAAGCAGGAAACAAGGTCAAGTCCAAGTTTTCTTCCTCTCTAATTAAGAAACCCTTGACAAGTTCCTTAACCTCTCAAATCTCCAGTTGCCTTGCCTATACATGGAGAAGATTTCAATATCATCTACTACTGAGCACAGTAATGTGCTAGTTACTACTTTTTCACTTTTCATCAAAACTATACGATTCAGGAACCTAGTCTAGCTCTGAAACTCCAGGAGGCACAGACTAGCATTATAGCATATTTAAGTCATAATATGTGCATATGTTATTTCCATTAAGTTCCTTTTAATATGATTTCTTCAAAGCTAATAAAATTTAGGTAAGTATTTGTTCCTCTGATTCATTGCATTTATCACTCTCATTGGTATATTCTTAGCTCTGGTTTAAAACTTAAGTCACAGGAATAGAATTGCAAAGATCTCTAATGTTAAAAAAAATTATCTACTATAGCTGGGTGTGATAATGTATCTATGATCCAAGCAACAGAGGCTGAGGCAGGAGGATTGTGAGTTTATGGCCAGCCTGGGCAACACAGCACCCTGTCCAAAAAGGCAGAACTTTAACCTAAAAAAGAGTTAATGTTTTAAAGACACAATAAATTTCTTGTCATTATTTTTATAACAACAGCAGTTAATAACATTTCAATTTCTTCTTTATGTCAAAGTTTCACATTTCAATTGGAGTATATTGTTACTGTGGCCAATTTGATCTAGAAAGTAAGAATGCAAAACCTATTTGGGGCAAGATCATTTCACACCCATCTTATAAAATCATAATTAAGGTGAGGGGATGGGGGGAGGATAGGATGGGAATGGGAAACAAAGGAGGAGGCTACAATGCTTGATAAGAAATGTACTCATGGGGCTGGGAAGGTGGCTCAGTGGTAGAGCGCTTGCCTTGCATGCCTGAGGCCCTGGGTTCAATTCCTCAGCACCACATAAGCAAAAAGAAAAAAGCCGGAAGTGGTGCTGTGGCTCAAGTGGTAGAGCGCTGGCCTTGAGCTGAAGAGCTGAGGGACAGCACCCAGGCCCAAAGTTCAGGCCCCCATGACCGGACCCAAAAAAAAAAAAAAGAAATGTACTCATTATCTTGCCCATGTAATTGTAACCCCTCTGTACAGTATTTTCACAATAAAAGAATTAAAAAATTAAAAAAATAAAAAGAATCATACTTAAGTACAAATTTAAGTTATTTACAGCTTTATAAAAATAACCTAGAGGCAGGGAATGTAGCTTAGCTGGTAAGGCACCTTCCTAGCATATAAAATCCCTAAACTCAATCTCTAGCCCCACAAGATAGTAAAAATAACAATATACAATATCTTTTAACCGACCAAAAAGAAAGTGATCAATTCATGATAAAAATAAAATTGATTATAAGCTGCTATATAGTATAGCTCTTTATTTCAAAAATAAATCGTAAATAATGCATACAGTAGCAGTAACAAGTTTAATTCAGTTAAAAATTCAATCATACTTAAAGTAATATAATGGACAATTAAAGTTCAGTAACATAATACATTTCTAATCATTTTCTTAACATTATAAAGAAGAGAAAAAACAGAAAACAAGAGTAGCAATTGAATGGAGGGGTTGGGTTGGAAGGGATGGGGGAGAAGCATGAAAGGGACTTCATAGGTAAATCAATTGAATCTGCATGGTTACAGTCTATCTGGCAATGTGTAACACTGAATATTTAACTAGAGTGCACAAGATGTATATTTGAGAATATACCTCAGATGCCTTAAATATAAACCACTACTTAAAGTGAGTTAAACCTAAGGCACAAGGAAGATAAGTGGTTGATCAAAGGTGACAGTAAAATAAGTAAGCATTTGAGCCGGCACAGCTAAACTCCAAAGACAGATATTCTTAGCCAACTCTGCTATTCTACAGTGTATCTGGATTACCTTGAGGAAACTCAAGCAGAAAAAAGTAAAAGAAACAGAAACACAAGTTAGAAAAAGGCAACAGTATTATAGCATTCCACATAAATGGTAGAACAAGGATTTAAATTTGAACTGCTTCAAATTTAAGCATCAAAACACCACAAATGTCTAGTCAAGAACTTCCTGTGATTATCTACTTTGATTGTGAAGGACAAAAGATAGATACTAAAATCAATTTCTATGCAATATGCGTGTGTTATGCATCATGTGATTAATATATTTTAAATGTATATTTTTTGCTTCCAAGACTAATACTTAATCATATTACATTTTGATATTTTCCATTCAAACTCATTTATTTACATAGCTGCTTTGTCTCAGGCATTCACCAATGGGTAACAGCAAGCAAGTGGAAAAAAATCACTGAGCTAATGAATGTATTGTGATTGATTGGTATCTCAGCAAAAGCAGAATGAAAGAACAGTGGCTGTAGTTCTTAAACTACAGAAAAAGAATTTTAGGAATGTGAGAATTACTCTGGTGTTAATGAAGTAAAATAAAGAAGAAAAGTGTTCTCCAGCAGGAGCAACCTAATAGTGGATGGGAACCTGCTAGAGAAGTTTCTGTGGTAAAGGAAGTTTACACTGGCAGGAGATATAGACAATTTGGAGAAGTAAGAAGGAGAGATATCTAAAATGTGATCCAAAATGTCAACACATAAGGATATTAACCACATATTACTTGTGGCAAATCTATTTTTATTTTGGCTTCTCAGGTTTTCAGATAATTGTGCCCAAATACATTACTTGAAAATTTTAAGAAATAAAAATTTTGCAATTCAGGAGGCTGAGATCTGGGGATCACAGTTCAAAGGCAGCCTGGTATGAAAGTCCTTGAGACTCTTATCTCCAATAAACTTCTTAGAAAAAGCCAGAAGTCAAGCTGTAGCTCAACTGGTAGAGCACTAGCCTTGAGCACAAAGAGGCGTAGGGACAGTGCTGAAGCCCTGAGTTCAAGCCCCAAGACCAGCAATAAAAGAACTAACAATTTTAATTATAAGAAATAATTTGTTCACTGTTTTTGATAGGAGACAAAGAGAAATACTATGTAGGTAGAAATACTATAAACACAAAACTGTGACTACCGAAAGTGACATCAAAATTTATCTTTAAAAACCTTGCTACAGGGCTGGGAAGGTGGCTCAGCGCCCAGGCCCAGAGTTCAGGCCCCATGACCGGACCAAAAACAAACAAACAAAAAAAACTTGCTACATTATTTTCATGACAATAAAATGGCATTCTAGGTGGCTTAAAATTATTTTGTTTATAATTTTCACTTATATCATGTTAAAAATGCCATCCATAAAATAATCCCTTTGTCTATGAGACTTTAGAACATTTCTTTTTTCCACGATTATAAAGAAGATCCTAAATCAAGATGTATGATGAATCCTATAATTAAAAGCAAACAAATGCTTTAAAGAGTACCTGAGATAAAATTTTCTAGCAAATTCTTAACTATGCTTTCTGCATGGTCTGTCTTAACTACAGCTATAAATTAAAGCTATTACAAAAGCACATATACTGATAAAGTAACTAAAGGAGGCAGAATCATATACCTAGAAAAACAATACAGTGGTTCATGCCTCTAATTCTAGCTACTCAGAAGGCTGATATCTAAGGATCCAGGTTTGAAACCAGCCTAGGAAGAAGATATCCCTGAGTTTCTTATCTTCAATTAACTCTTGAATTAAAAAAAAAAAAGCCAGAAGTAGAACTGTGGCTCAAGTGGTAGAATGCTAGCCTTGAGCAAAAACACTCAGGGACAGCACCCATGCACTGAATTCAAACCATAAGAGAAGGAAGGAGGGAGGAGGATGAGGAAGAAGAAGAGGAAGAGGGGAGAGAAAGAAGGAGGAAGCATGGGGGGGAGGGCAGGAGGGAAGAGAGAGAAGGAGGAGGAAGAGAAAGAGGAGGAGGGGGGAGGGAAAGAAGAGAAGGATGCCCTCTAGACTGTACACAAAGAACCTTCTTTCAAACATCCTCTTACTAAAATTCCTCACAGAATCCATAGCATTGTTAAATACCTCCATGCCTGCATGGCTGGCAGGCCAGCTGGCTACAAACCAAAACAGAACCAGAGTTCTCTCTTCACACAGTCCCTCTCCTACCCCATGCCTTGCAGTATTCTTAGGATTCCATCCTGGGGTTTGGATGAAAACTTTCCATCACTTTGCATGAGATAACGTATGTGAAAGAATACAAAATAACCTGTTAAGAGCTACATGAGGGCTGGGAAGGTGGCTCAGTGGTAGAGTGCTTGCCTTGCATGCATGAGGTCCTGGGTTCAATTCCTCAGCACCACATAAGCATAGAAAAAGCCCGAAGTGGCACTGTGGCTCAAGTGGTAGAGTCTGCTAGCCTTGAGCTGAAGAGCTGAGGGACAGCATTCAGGCCCCACGACCCACAAAAAAAAAAAAAAAAAAAAAGAGCTGTGTGAAAGTACTATAGTTTCATTATACATTTTGTTAACCTGAGTTTATAATGCCAAAAATGTTATTTTGATTTTTAAGTCAATTCAGACTTTACTCGTCACAGCCTTTAGAAAATACTTATAAAACCAAGTTTTTCAAGTTCTATCTTTGAAAAACAAAAAAGACTGATATACTTTCTATTGAAAGAAGCCTCATTTCCTTTTTTCCAGATTAGAATAAAAACACAAGTTGACTTGTTTAAACATCAAATTTGGCAATACCATTTCATTAATTATCTAACTTTCTGCAGTGAGATTTAATATGATTATTAATAAGTTAAATAAACATGTCCACAACTATCTGTATGGATAGGAAAATTTACTTCCAGGAATAGAACACTGCAACTGCAATGGCCCAAGCTCTGCATAATACAGTTACTCATTACAGACACAAGCCAGAGTTCTGAAAAACATGTAACTTTGTTTTGTTTGGTTGTAGTTATTTTTTGTAAATGGTTTCATTTGACCATTCACCAATTCTCTTTTGTTGAGTTATTCAAGCTAACATCTGCCAAGAACAAGAATTTGGTGATAGTACTTCTTTGGGGAGAAAAACAACCCCTTTTCCTCAGAAAACTGAAAGTGTTTATCTTGGCACTTAAACCTTGTATTGAGACTTCTGGAAAGTATTTTAAACTGTTGTTTTTAACCCAGACTTTGGGACTGAAACAGGAAAAGGCTCCATAGTTTTGCACCAAAACACATATTTATAGGGCAGGTTTTCTTTGTACACCAAAAATTCTAGGTTGGTGGCAACAGTTTTCTGAAAAATATAATTTCCTAGAACTATGTTACAAGTTGGATAATTATCAGACTATTGAACATATAATTTGTTTTTAAACTTCAAAAACTTCTTGTGACTAGAAAATGCTAAACCTTAAACATGTATATTATCAGGTTGTTTCCTTTAATTTATGCTATGAATTTTTTATTTAAATTTCATTGTAAAGGTGATGTACATAGGGGTTACAGTTACATACATCAGGTAGTGACTACATTATTCCCTCTCTCATTTTCTCCAACCCCCTCCTCTCCTACAAGTTATAAAGTTGATTTCCAAAATAATGTCTAGTGAGTATCACTGTTGTATTGGTTCACCCTTTGTCCCAACTTTTCTGTGATTCCTCTTCCTTTCCCCAAATCAAATAAACTTACATACAAGATAAAGGGTACATAAATCAACAACAGTGACAAAAGGGAATAAACCAAAGGGGGGGAGAAGTAACTGCAAATTAAAAAAAAAAAATCCCTTGCTTCCATTTCTTGGAAATAAGCATCATTTTACATGTTCATATCCACGTCGCTTTTGAGCCACTGTGATCCTCTGCTAAGAATATCCTAGACATATAAAAGCCTCGTCATTCTTGCTGTGACTGAATTCTGCCTAGATCCCCTAAAAGTCAACTGATGGAGTACTAAGAGACAGTGCCCATGGCCAGAATTCATACTCAGGACTAGCATCAAAAGAAAAAAAATGATTTAATGAATATATTGAGTGTTCTAAATGGGAATTAAATGGCATCATTAAAACATGGAGATTATAAGGAGTAGAAGCCAGACCCTGGTGGCTCACGCCTGTCATCCTACCTACCCAGGAGGCTGAGATCTGAGGATCACGGTTCAAAGCCAGCCCAGGGAAGGAAACCACTCCAATAAACCACTAGAAAACCAGAAGTGGTGCTGTGGCTCAAGCGGTAGCACGCTGAGTGCTCGCCTTGAGATGAAGAGCTGAGGGACAGCGCCCAAACCCAGAGTTCAAGCTCCAGGACCGACCAAAAAAAAAAAAAAAAAAAAGGAGTGGACAAAACACACACACACACACACACACACACACACACACAAATTCCCACAGACATTCTTATTAGCATTTGTATGCTCAGCCATCCTAACCCATTCTTCTCAGAGCCTCAGTGTGGATGCCAAGTACAATTCCAACACCTACAATATTAATATTTGCCAAGTATGTATAGTGTGCAGGTCACCTTCCTAGAAGGTTTACACAAAAGTCCACTATTAATTTTCTATGTAAGTTGAAAATCAAGAGTGAAGAATATAAAAAATCAGGTCTATAGAAGATGAACATCAGAATTTGACAACTGGCATAATGAACTTTCCAAGATAAGCTACTCAAGAGAGTAGGAGGGGAAAACTCAATTGACTTCTTTTCTCTTCTCACAAAGCATGAACTAGGGATTTATCTCTAACCATAAGGGGGGGGGGGGTTGTACCACTCTTGAAGGACATTAGGGAAATACCTTAGTTTCATGGTTGAACACAAACTTCTAAGGGATACTATTCAGAGTATTAAAGTAAATACTGTACCATATTTAAAGAACAATGAAGCATACCTGAAGAAGAACATGTACATGGCTGCAGTAATGCAGAACAACAGCACCTACAAGGACAAAACACATTTCTTGAAGTACATCACTTACAAAAAAAAAACACTGAGATCATTTGTATGACTTATAACAGATAATATCTACTATTATTAAATCTTGTACCAGAAATAAAGGATGTACAAACTAGTTTTATTTATTTGTTTATTAATTTATATTTGCTACCTTCCAAATAAAATATATCAGATTTGCTACCTTCTAAATACAACATGTTAAGCTAATAATAAAAATAATCAGCCGGGCGAATGTGGCTCATGCCTGTAATCATAGCTATTCAGGAGGCTAAGATTTGAGAATCGTGGCTGAGATTTAAGAATCATGCTTCAAAGCCAGCCCAAGCAGGAAAGTCTGTTAGACTCTTATCTCCAATTAACCACCAGAAAAACAGAAGTGGCACAGCTCTCGCCTTGAGCTGAAGAGCTCAGGGACAGTGCCCAGGACCAGAGTTCAAGCCCCACGACTAACAAAAATAAATAACTAAATAATAATCAGATAGTTATAATATATACATATAAAATGATTTCAAAAACAACTCATCAACTGCCCCACACCAACAGATACCCAAATACCCAGATACTCAAGTCTCTTATATAATATGACTCAGTATTGGCATGTATCTTATACGTGTTCTCCTGCATACTTTGAGTCAACACTAGATTATTTATAATAGCTGATACAATGTAAATGCTTTGTAAATGGTTGCTATGTTGTATTATTTAGGGGATTAATATCAAAAATATCTGTCAAGTGAATAATTCTTTCTGAATATTTTTAATCAACGGTTGAATCCATGGATATGGAATCCAATGATATAAAAAATTGGGTATATAGTTTATGTATTAAGATGGATACTTTACATATAATACATATATACATATATACAAAGAGTAACATATACACACAATAAGTACAAATATAAATACACATACAAGTTAAGTAAATTTATGTAGAACAGAGCTCAAAAACAAGATGATTTTTTTAACTATTCTATCAGAATAACTGAAGCAGCAAGTAACTCTACAAGGATAACAGCTTTTCTATATTCAAGTCAAGTGATAAAACGATAGCCGGTGAATTATTGTATCAAGGTGACTAGATTTCTTATGATGTAAAATACATTCTAACTAGCACCCAATTTTAATCCGTTAAAAAAAAAACCTCAAATAAATACTTCATCTTTTGTGAAATACAGACTATTTGTTTTAAAAATAGTTCTCCTAAAGTTAAGTATTATATCCAATAAGTATGGATTTAAGATGTTTCCATCAAAAGTATCATACTGAAGTGGTATATGGAAGCAATCCAGTCATGACAAAAGGCTTAGCTACAGCAACATGGTAGATCTAACAAGGAAGTTGTGAAATGCACTATGTTAGTAGCAGTGAGAATTAAGCACAAACACTGAGAAATTGACTACAAGAATAACAAAAATGAAAACAGTGTGAAACAGAGTTCTGCTATTTCCAACACAAATAATCTCTAATCAACCAGAGGAAAAGAGTAACAGTTTAGCTATTACAAATAAAGTGTGACAAGCTTGCCATCTTAATTAAAGATAAGCATTAGGAACAGAAAACAAAGATACCAATTACGATTAAACAAATGTACAATGTGTGTATATTATATATATGAACTATATATTAAATGTGTAATTTGTTTAATATACTATATGCATACACACTGTTCTCCCTGTCTTCCTTTTCCCCTTCTCTACCTCTTCCTCTGATTGCCTTAAAAAGTATCCTGTACATAATACCTAAGGCTTACTACTGCACAGCTTTTAGAAATATAAAGCATACAGGATAACTTTTAGTTATTGAGCAATTATAACTTATAAATTAAAGCCCTAGTGAGTATGCTTACCTGTTATCTATTATCTATTAATTTCTTCATCAATTCCAGATCATAAAACTCAATTTTTGATCTCCATATCTATCCCTTTCTATTGAGCAGTACTAGTTTCCCAAGTATTCAGTGCTGAAAGCTTTAAAAAAAAAAATACTTTCTCATAGTCTCCACCTTCTCAAGAAAATTCATCTAGTCTTGAGAGAATCAAATTTTCACCATGATTTATCCTAATACCTTAAACATGTCTATGACAGTTATTAGATAACTATCTTTATGATTTGAATACATTTGAATACATTTGAAACTGGGGAAAAGGGTAAGAGTTGTAAGTCAAGTGGTATAAGTCTGAGGCCTGAGCTCAAATCCCAGCACCTTCAAATAACTCTTGTTATGTGTGATTGGATTTTTTTCTGTGATTTGCCAAAGCCTTACCTATAAATTCAGATAATGAGATAGTGCTTACAAAAGTGTGAGGTACTTGACAAATCTTTTTTCTTTTGCTTCTCATAGAAATGACTGAGACAAAAAAAAAAAAAAAAAAAACTAGTGCAGAGACCTAAATCTAGATAGGATTTTTTTTTTAAGTGCACTCTTAAGTGATTCAAATCTCAAATACTTTGGCTCATCTTTTATACAGCAAAGAATCAAGACATGAAGATAGTAAAAAGAGGGGAATAAACCTGAAGGATATTAAAATACAACTAATAAATTCATTCCACAAACTACTATGTGCCAAATACTTATGTAGCACTTACAATAGCAAACAATATGAAAAAAAAAGTCTGTCCTCATGAAACATATCTACTAGTCATAAAAGAGAGGGTATTGGGGAAAAATAACATGTCAGACCACGGTAAAAGTTTTAGAGGAAAATGAAGTAAAATAAGGAAACAGAAATGTAGGAGAGACAGGAAACTGTTTTCTTATACCAAGTAGCAAGGGAGGAAGACTATTCAGAGGGACTATGGACACAAATGAGCCAAGGAAACAAATCAATAGAGAACTGGAAGGATTATGGACTTTACCATAGAACTTACGGAAATAATCACAATGGAACCCAATTGTGCAATAAGAGAAAAAAGGAAGATGGGAACTGAGTGTACAATCCATTCAATAATATGTCAACTAAAACTACTAAAAAAAAGATTTTCATTTTGGGCTAGTATGTTAACTTTCTATTATAGTGAGAAATACCTGAAATAATCAACTCCTAAGGAGGAATGGTCTATTTTGGCTCACAGCTTCAGGAGTTTCAGGGCATGGTCACATGTCCCTATTGCTTTGGGCTCAGTATACCATGGTGAGAGCATGTGGCAGAGGGATTTGGGGATCCAGGAAGTAAAGAAACAGGAAAAGGATGGTGTCCCACTATGTCCTGTAAGACACAGCCAGTTAGTTACCCAGCTGCCTCCCAACAGGCCTCACCTTAAATGGTTCCAGTACCTCATAATAATGACATAAAATTGTTGAACAAGATTTTAACGCTTGGGACTTTGTAGAACAGCCAAGATTCAAACTACAACACTAAGAAGCACTTTTTCAGCATTTTTAAAGTCACTATGCTAGTTTATTAGTAATTCTGAGTTCAAAGAATACTTCCCCAAAGAAATGTAAATCTTTAAATGGTCAAGAATAGTCTCTAGTTTACAAATTATAAAGTTCAAATGAACCTCAGAATAAACCATTATGCTTTTTTTTCTTCATATGAAGAGATGTCACCCAGAGTAAGCTACATGCTTAATGGGCTGTTTCTTGCAATCCTTCATCAAATAAATACTGAAAAAGTTGTTCCTCTGTCATCTGCTAGATACAGAGGATATTTATACATACTTCTGATTCCAAGGAACTTACAGGTTGCTACTCCACAGGTCAACACAATAACTACTGAATACTTTCTGTTACTTAGATGCTTCAAAGCTTATTGAAATATAACTGACATGAGCAATTTTGAAAGTTCTGATGTAAGTAAATACCTGTAATATAATTATCATACAAGATTCATTTATAATACCCAGAAAAATATTTTCTAATTATTTACTTATTTAAATTTACTAATTCTAGATTTCGCTTACTTGGTGTTAAGTTTATTTTACTTTTTACAAATCAGGATCATTATATTTGAAGTTTATTACTTATAGACAACATTATCTTTCTTTTTAAAAAAAATTTTTTTGGGGGGGTCCGTTCGTGGGGCATGAACTCTGGGCCTGGGCGCTGTCCCTCAGCTCTTCAGCTCAAGGCTAGCACTCTACCACTTAAGCCACAGCATCACTTCCGGCTTTTTTCTTTTTGCTTATGTGGTGCTGAGGAATCAAACCCAGGGCCTCATGCATGCCCGGCAAGCGCTCTACCACTGAGCCACCTTCCCAGCCCTGTATTATCTTTCTCACTTTTCTCAGTCATGACAATCTCTAACTTAATTGAGATAAGAGCATCTTTTGTATTTAATGTGGTTAATAGTATGTTTAGATTTAAATCTATCATCTTAGATTTTTCCTTTCTGTCTCTTGTTTATTTCGTCTACTTTTTTCTGAATTAATTGTTTTCAGAAACCATTGTCTGTGCTTTGATGGCTTGTTTCACTGAGTGTTTTGTTTTCTAGTCTTCACAGTATATATCTTTAATTTTATTTATTTGTCAATCATGGGGCTTGAACTCAGGGCCTTGAGGTCTTCAGTTAAAGGCTAGCACTGTACCACTTGCAGCACAGTGCCACTTCCAGTTTTCTGGTGGCTAATTGGAGATAAGAGTCTCACAGACTTTCCTGCCTGGGCTGGCTTTGAACTGTGATCTTCAGATCATAGCCTCCTGAATAGCTAGGATTACAGGCATGAGCAACCGGCACCCAGCAGTACACACCTTTAAATTGGTACAGCCAACATTGCAATACTGTATTAATATATAAGAGCCTTTCTTATAAGAGCATATTTTATTTTCCTCCTAATCTTGTGCTAGCATTGTCATGCATGCTGTAAATTTGCTTATGTGTAGTTTCAACTAACTCTCTATTACATTTTAATCACTTTTTCTTAAAAATATATACCTGTTTATTTTTTCTCAGTTTCTTTTAAAAGATAGTTTTGTTGGGGCTGGGAAGGTGGCTCAGTGGTAGAATGCTTGCCTTGCATTCATGAAGCCCTGGATTCGATTCCTCAGCACCACATAAGCAGAAAAAGCCAGAAGTGGTGCTGTGGCTCAAGTAGTAGGGTGCTAGCCTTGAGCTGAGGAACTGAGGGACAGCACCCAGCCCCAGAGTTCAGGCCCCCACGACCAAAAAATTAAAAAATGAAAAAAAAATAGAAGATAGTTTTGCTAAGTATAGAAGTCTAGGTTGTTTATGGACCATTTTCTTTCAGTAGTTTGGAGATGGCATTTGCCCTAGTATCTTTTTACAATTTGACTGTGATGTGCCTTGCCTGGTTTCCTGTGTGAGGGTTTCATGAAGCTTTTTGAGTCTGTGAGTTTATAGTTTCCATCAAATTTGAACAGTGTCAGCTGCTACTTCATCAAACATTTGCCCCTTATCTTTTCCTTCACCAACTCCATCTGAAACTGTCCTACAACTTCCATATGTTCTCACTACTCTGTAAAGAAAACTGTTTTTCTTTTTCCTCTGTGTGTTTCATTTTGGATTCTTTCTATTGCTATATTCTGAACATTTTCTTCTAAATGATTTTATACCAGGTATAAACTGCCATTAAATAAAATTCTCATCTTACATGCTACAGTTTTCATCTCCATGGTAGAATGTAGATTTTTAACCTTTAATCTGTTACTATTTAAATTTTATAAAACTACATGATTTATTACAATAATTCTTTTTAATATCCATGTGTGTTAATTCTAAGATTTCTGTTAGTTCCTATTTAGTACTAACTTATTTATCGCTCAATCACAGGTCAAATATTTATAATGCACAAGGGTAATTCTTTACATGACATCAAATTTCCTGAATTTTACCTTTTTGGTAAAATAAAGGCTTTGTTCTGGTACATATTAAGTAACTTGGGGACACAGTAATCCTCTATGGATTTGCTTTTAAGATATTATAGGAGTGAGTACAGTAGTGTTCACCTTAGGGCTAATTATTCTCCATTACTAAAGATAAAGTCTTAGCACACACTTCACCCATTGTTACATAATTCTTTGAGATTTTCTATCATCACTGGATAATAGGAACAAATACTGTTCCTACTCCTGTTTGAATGCCAAGCACTCAAAAACATCAAATCTTAATAATATGCTGAGTACTTTCCTCTCTGTGCTAGGTCCTCTGAACTCTGTCCAGTATGATCTGCCTACACTCTCAGTTTTATTTTCTCAACTCAGAAAAGTCCAATGGGCATCATAAGAGTGATTCCTCTTTTCCTTGACTCATGCCTGGAAATTCTCTCTAGGCAGTGAGATACAGTGATAATAGGGCTCATTTGCTTCCGATAGCTCAGGGAACCCTTACCTTCAGTTTCTAATGTGTAGGCTCTTGCAAACTACTGTTACACAAATTTTGTCCATTATTTCAATTGCATAGTCATTTCTTTTGGTAGAGTAAATCCAGTCAGTGCTAATACATCCTGATCAGAAGCAGAGTGTGGATATTTAAATTAATGATAATATTAAAAAGCATTAAAATTCAGTTCCCCCATTTCCACTAGCCATATAGGATGTAACCAATAGCTCTGCCATTGAGGATGGAACAGGTGTAGTCCATCCTCACCACTGTAAAAGTCCTAATGGACATCACTAGCCAGTGAATGACATTTTTACTGTGTTTATGGCAATAAAACTCTGCATATTTTAAATCAGGTTGTAAACTATGCATATGTACATAATTTTGTATAATATTCTTTGCTTAGACTTTATTCAAAATCACTAGAATATTACTTTAAACTATTTCTCTAAAACATACTGCCCACAATATACACCATGAGAATTAAATGCTACCACATCAAATACAGAAGCTTCACAGTGACTAATAAATCACAGACAATTAATAAATGTCAAATATTGGCAAGACATAATTCCTCTGTAATTCCCAACAGCCTCACAACTATTGCACAAAGTACTTGAACAGGGTAAGTAATTTTAAATGATTTTGGTATGGATGAGATTAGATGGGGTGAGATCAATGGAAGCAGTGAGTGACATTGACCAAGATGCAAGGTACTGACTTGTTGGATTAAAATACTTTGTACAACTACTTAAAATTAAAATTTAAAAACATTTTTTAATTAAAAAAGTTTGTCCCAGGAAATGGAAACAAGAGGTTTCTTCTTTTCTCTGTTTTGCTTTACTTTTTTTAATTGTTTGTTAATTTATATGTCATTGAGAACATAAAAGGAGACAGAAGGGCTGGGAAGGTGGCTCAGTGGTAGAGCGCATGCCTTGCATGCCAGAGGCCCTGAGTTCGATTCCTCAGCACCACATAAGAAAAAAGGAAAAAAAGCCGGAAGTGGCGCTGTGGCTCAAGTAGTAGAGCGCTAGCCTTGAGCTGAAGAGCTGAGGGACAGTGCCCAGGCCCAGACTTCAGGCCCCATGACCGGACCCAAAAAAAAAAAAAAAAAAAAAGGAGACAGAAATGGAAAGACAAAGGGTAAACATGGAATAATGGTACTCATTGGACATTACACTGAAAATAAACTATACAACTTGTGGGTGGGGATAGGAAGGAAAAACTGGAGAGAGTGAAGGAAAGGGTGCCATTGCCCAAAAAGAAGGTGGTGGCTTATGCCTGCAATCCTAGATACTCAGGAAGCTACTAGCTGAGGATCTCAATTCAAAGCCAGCAGGAAATCCCTGAGATGCTTATCTCCAATTGTCCACCAGAAAACCAGAAGTGGTACTGTGGCTCAATGTGGTAGAGCACTAGCCTTAGGCTGAAGAGCTCAGGGATGCACAAAGGCACCATATTCAAGTACCACAACAGACAAAAAGAAAAAAGACTTACGTAACTGTAACCTCTTTGTAAAATTACCTGTATGATAACAATAAATATTTTTTAAATTTTTGTCACTAGGAATAGTGACCCATGCCTATAAGCCCAGATATTTGACAGAGATGGAAAGGGATCATTTTTTTGAAACCAACCTGGACTAAAATCTGGCCAGACCCTTTATCTCTATCCAAAACTGTCATCCCAGCTACATGGGAAATGTAAACAGGTGAATCAAGGTACAGGCTAGCAGGGGCAAAAAGGTGAGACCTTATTTTTTTAAAAGACTAAGTCAATAAAGGCTGAGTATGTGGCTCCAGTAGTAAGGCATGTGCCTGACTTAATTCACTGAAAAGATTTCTAGTTGAATTCATGTTATTCTAAAGCATGGGATTGTAGCCAGGCATGTTAGCACATGTCTATAATCCAGAATACTTGGATTAGTATGAAAGCTCTGTGTTGAAGTATAACCCTGGCAAAACCAAAACTGTATTTGAAAAAAAAATAAACTAAGAAAAAAAAATTGAAGGTCCAAAGACATTACTCAAGTGGTAGAGTGCTTACCTAGTAGGATTAGTACAATTAGTATAATAATTAGTATAATAATAATTAGTGTAACTCCCAGTACTGCCCACCACCAACAAAACATTTCATTCTCTTTTCAGAGTGAATAGTATCCCAATGCATGTATGTATCATATTTTCTTTATCCATTTATCAGTTGACAGACACTTAGGTTGTTCTATACTTTGGCTATTGTGGAAGGTATAGCAATAAACATGGAAATACAGATCTCTGAACAATGATTTCATTTCCTTTGGCTATGATACCAGGCATGGGATTGCTGGATTATATGCTAGTTATATTTTAACATTTTGAGGACTGCCATATTGTTTTCTATAATGACTGTACAATGCACATTCCCACCAACATGTTTCCTTTTCTCTACATTTCAGCCAGAGCTCACTGCTCACTATCTGTTGTCTTTTTGATAACACCCATTCTTATGGAATGAGGTGAAAATGATGTTATTAATTTTGACAAAAGTATTTCCAAATTTCTCTCCTAGAAGGCTATGGCAATAAATACTTCCCAAAGAGTTTATAAAGGCAGGTACTTCCTATTTCTTTATGCATATAACAACTGTGTTTAAAAAAATTGTCTCATCATTGCCAATCTGATGGGTTAAAGAAATATTATCTCATGTTATACTTTTCTTCCAGTAAGGCTTAATCTTCTCATGTTTATTTTGCATTGCTGAGAATTGAAGCCTTACAGTTGCAAGGTAAACATCTACCTCTAAATTCCGTCCCAACCCCAACCTTCACTTTATTTTTTTGATTTGTTGAACTGATTTTTCATATCCTTAGCCCATTTTGACTAGGCAAAGGAACCATTCTTGTCTTTTGAAATGGAATATACTTCTATTCAAACATGGGATTAATTTCAATATTATTACCAAAAATTGAGTGGTTAAATAAAAGTGATATCATGATGCATTGAGACAAAGGAGCAGCATGGAAAGTGAAGTCCCTGAGGCTGAAGAGCACTGCTCAGGAGGACCAGAGTTAAACACAACTTCCAATTACCTGCAGGAAAGTTACTGATGCTCTCATCACAGGCCATGCAGAAGCCTATAGAAGTGATGCCCCCCAATAACGACCTAGCAAAGGAGTCACACTAGATGAACACTTCAGAATCATGAAAATAACCACAAATATGTAGAGAAAGCTGGTGTTGTCATTTATGCTTCAAAACGGTTAAAACATATATGCAAGTGTCATTTTAAAGTCTATTAGAGATTGATGGTCCATTTAACTACTTCCTACCTCAGCATTCCTGTGCTGTTCTTTAACAGTTCAATAATTTTGTCTCTGGTCATAATAGACAGGACTACTCCTAATATGTTCAACTCCCTTCCCCACCCTGCACTACTTAATCACCTAGCTTTATTCTCAACTGAGATCCTATCTCTTCAATTATGCAAAGACCCACACTCAACTTTCTTTTCTTTTCTTTTTTTTTGCCAGTCATGGTGCCTGAACTCTGGGCCTGGGCACTGTCCCTCAGCTGTTCAGCTCAAGGCTAGTGCTCTACCTTGAGCCACAGCGCCACTTCCAGCTTTTTCTGCTTATGTGGTGCTGAGGAATCGAACCCAGGGCCTCATGAATGCAAGGCAAGCACTCTACCACTGAGCCACCTTCCCAGCCCCTCAACTTTCTTTTCTGGAGAAGAGGCAATAGCGTTCTGCTTGCTCATATATACTTAATTTATATTTTGTTATATATGAATCCACTCATCCAACAACACAGGAAGTAGCTTTGTATCTTTGTAATACTTTAGTACTCAGCAAGTGAAAGCAAAGGTGTGGATGCTGGTTGGCTCTTGTTTTTTGGACTCCTAATGATCTGGAAGTGAAACACAACAGGCAAGGAATCACAATTTCTTAATTCACTGTAAACATGGAGAGTTTAAAACATTTAGACCCTCCACCAAAGACCAGAGTACTCCATTCCTACCTCTACTAGGACCAAGAAAGGAAATACAGTTAATTAAAATGCAACTAATGACCAAGATAGTCAGCTGTTTCTTTGACTCCCCTCATTCATATTCCTCTATTTCATCATCACCTAATGGGACATCATAATCTATTAATACAACTAAAAACAAATGAGAGCAGGGTGCTGTTAGCTACACCTGTAATCCTAGCTACTGAGAAGGCTAAGAGACAAGGATCGTGGTTCAAAGCCAGTCCAGGCAGAAGAGTCTATGAGACTCTTGTCTCCAATTAACCATCAAGAAGTCAGATGGAAGCTTCGGCTCTTTGGTAAAGCATGAGCCTTGACAAAAAAAAATCTCAGGTACAAAGGACTAATGGAATAGGACTGAAGACCAAGAAATGAACCCACAGACCTACAGCCATCTAATCTTCAATAAGGGAGCTGAAAAAAAAACAGATTGGAAGAAAACAGCCTCTTCAGTAAACGATGGTGGCAAATTTGTTAAACATCTGTAGAAAACTAAAGCTAGATCCTTATATATCACCCTGCACCAGCAACAACTCCAAATGGATCAAAGACTTGAGTCAAAGTAGACATCCTGAAAACATTACAAGAAGGAATAGGAGAAAGCCTAGGGCTCCTTTGCTCAGGCAGAAATTTTCCTTAAAAAGATCCAGAAATACAAAAAAATCAAAGAAAGGTTGGACAAATGGGATTGCATGAAGCTGTATTGTTTCTGCATGGCAAAGGATATAGCTAGCAAGATCAACAGAAAGGCTATGGATTGGGAGATCTTCACTCGCCAAACAATAAACAATGGTCTCATGTCTAAAATATACTTAGAACTCAAAAAATTAAATCTCCTGACAACAAATCCTCAAAGAAACAACTGGCCAATAAATAAGTGGGCTAAAGGCTAAAAGAGAAACTTCTCTGAAGAGGAAATAAGAATGGCCAATAGACACATGGAGAAATGCTCAACCTCTCTAGCCATAAAAGGAATGCAAATCAAAACAACATTGAGATTCCACCTCACCCCAGTCAGAATGGCTAAAATCAAGAAATCTAATAACAACAGATGCAGGAGGGGATGTGGAAAGAAGGGAACCCTACTACATTGTTGGTGGGAGTATAAACATGTTCCACTTTGGAAAGCAGTATGGAGATTCCTCAAAAGACTCCACATACATAGAGCTCCCCTATGACCAGCAATCCACTTTGGGCATTTACTCAAACGATTACAAACAAGGCTTTACTAAAGCTACCAGCACAACTATGTTTATTGCAGCATTATTTACCATAGCTAAGATATGGAACCAACCCAGATGCCCCTCAGTAGATGAATGGATCAAGAAAATGTGATATATGGACAATGGGAGGAAGATGGCAGAGGAGAAGCTGGAGGCTAAACAAGCTCTCACATAGAAAGCAGTTTTAGTGTTCCAGTGAACAATCCTAGCCGAGAGAATCACACCAAGTGTGCCATCACAGTACAGAGAGTTTGGCCAGAGAGGGAAAATCCAGACAAGGAGACAGATCAGAGCACTTACCGGTAGTTGAGGCTGTGGCCGCTGCAGTGGAAGCCACAGTGGCTGTAGCCACCATAACTACAACACAGAGAGTCTGGGACAAAGGCTCCAGATGCAGCAGGTGAGCGGATTCTACTCAACACCAGCAAGAACTGACAAGGAGCAGATATCTTCATCCTGCATATCACAGACCAGAGACAACATAGGAACCAACACTGGGTGTGAGTAGAAGCCTGACAACCTCACTCCTTCTCAGGGAGCAGAGGAGGGAAGGCTGCCCCTCCCCCACCACCAGAGATCTCCATCTTTGATACTGACAAAGACCCAGCTAAGCAGCTAGCTCCAACTCAGGCCTTGGAAGAAAACAAAAGAGTCATTTAGCAGGTCACAGGAACCTGACCTGACCTGCCAGGCTCAGCTTCACCCAGGGAAAAGTCACCTCCGCCCAGGCAGAAGCAGCTCCCCCACCCCCTCCAGGAGTGACTTTCTTCACTGGGTAAACGGAGCTAGAGGCTGCCCATCTCTACAGCAGCCTAGACAATCAATTGAAACGCAATAAACATAAACCCTGAGAATGGCTCCAGGCTGGGCTCTGTGAGTGACTCAGGAGCTAGCCCCTCAGGGAAAAGCTAATGTTTGCTGAAAGGCTTTAACCCTACCCAGAATCTAGCCTCATCAGAGCATCTCCAAACTAGAGGAAACAGCCATCTCCATCTACTGTGATACTCAAAGCAGAACTACCTCCCACTGAACTAGCCTAGGAAGAGGATCACAAAATCCTGGGTAAGGCAGAGCATTATTCTGCCTGCTCAAACAAACTGACTTAAGAAAAAAAATCAAGCCACAGGAAAACCAAACACCACAAGCAGACCAGAGACTACAGGAAGAGACTGGTTACAGACACAAGGGAGATACAGGATCTTCCAATTCCACAACTCTCCCCCCCCCCACCAAAAAAAAAAAAAAATCAAAGAACTTTTTTGTAGCATTTTTAAATATTTATTTGTTTAAATTGTTTTCTATTAATCTTTTTTTCTCTCTTTTTTCCTCTGATCATTTTTATTTTTTGGGGGTGTGTGTGTGTGTGTGTGTGTGTGTGTGTGTGTGTGTGTGTGTGTGTGTGTGTGTGTGTGTGTGTGTGTGTGTGTGTGTGTGTGTGTGTGTGTGTGTGTGTGTGTGTGTGTGCGCGTGCTTTTTTGTAAATCTCTTTTGACCTGTTAGTCCCTTTTTATTTTTATTTTTTTATTCTTTTTTTTCCTCTTTTTTTTGTGTGTGACTTAACTGCTGTTCTGCTCATCCCCATATATAAACCTGTCATCGATTATTAGGCCTTATCCCCCATTGTATATGAACTTAATCCAGAAATTTATTACTTAATTCACAACTTCTTAGGCTTAACTTCTTTGATAGCAGTATTATATCTTTATACCTATATAATTTTCAAGTAACTAACTTTAAGAATTGTTATTTTTTAGTTTTTCATCTCACCTTTCTATCCCTCCCTTACTCTCATTCTATCCTTCTTCTCTCAATATCATTTTTTAAACTTACATAATTTTAAGTGTTTTACTTTTTAAATTTAAATTTTTGTTCTTCCTTTTTTTTTAATCTCTCTCCTATCATTCTGTCAAATCCATTTCCCTCTCTGAGATTAAGACTTGGTTAAATTCACTCTCCTTTTACCTTCTCCACATCCCTCTAACCCTATTTTTCCCCACATTTCTCCCTGAATCTAATAATTTCTGATTTGCCAAATTCTTCTTTGCTGTTCTTAGCCCATTAATCCCTAGTTGTTTGATGTTGAATAGATTGTATCTGTTGAACTAGATTGTATAACTACAGGACTTTAGCTGATGCTTGCCTTAAAATAGTGTTCTAGCACGAAATTGGTGTTAGTTTTATACCAAATGGGCAGAACAAGCAGGAAAAACACAGAAAAAATGGCAATCCAGGTATCTAAACTCCCACTCATGGTAATCCGGTGACAGAAGACTTAATGAATAATCCAGAGGAGAGTTCCAAAAAAGCTCTACAAAAACTACTGGTAAAAAGGGTGAATGAAAACATTGAAAACCTGCTAAGGACTCACTGCGAGCATGATAGGGAGAGAGAGGCGGCAAATCAAAGATTAATACAGGAATCTCGTGAGCGAAAGGAAGCTACTCAAAGATTGATACAGGAATCTCGTGAGCGAGAGGAAGCTACTCAAAGATTTATATAGTACTTGAGTGAGCAGGTTGAGAACAGTCAAAGAGAAATAAAGGAATTTCATGAACAGGCTGAGCACAGTCAAAAAGAAAGACAGGAATTGTGTAAGCAGGCTGAGAACAGTCAAAAACTACAGGAATTGCGTGAACATGAGGAAGCTCATCAAAGAGTAATACAGGAATTGCGACAGTGGGATGAGAATAGACAAAGATCAATAGAGGCATTCATAGAATCCATAAACAGACAGCTGAAAGAAGTCAGGGAGACCACAAATGGAATGCTGAATGGAGCCTGACAAAAGGAATGGGAATGCAAGGAAACCATAACCAATCAACTAAGTGATTTGAGAATAAACACTGAACACCAAATTAAGGAAGTAAAGGAGCTCACACAAGATCTAAAACAAAACTCCAACAAAGAATTTGAAGCCATCAAAGCCGACCAATTATAAGGAAAAGAAATAAAAAAAAAAAGTAGAAAGTCTTGACAGTAGGTTAGACCATGCAGAAGATCGAATCTCAGGAATTGAACACAGACTAGATATTACAGAGAAAGAACATGCAACTACCCAAGACAAATCCAAGAAATATGATAGATCTAGTCAACATTTGGAAGACACTATCAGAAACCCTAATGAGGATAATGGGTGTTGAGGAACACCTAGAGACAGAAGTTAATAGTCTAAGAAATTTGTTTAATAGGATACCAGCACAGAACTTCCCAAACATACAAAAAGATAGGCCTATTCAGATACAATAAGCTTTTAGAACCCCAAATAGACCAGACCACAACAGGACATCCCACTGTCACATTATAATCCGCACAGTATCAATTCAGACCAAGGAAAAGATCCTTAAAGCTGTCAAGGAGAAAAGAGCAATCACCTATAGAGCTAAACCAATTAGAATCACCTCAGATTTCTCAGCAGAGACAATTAAAGCAAGAATGATATGCCATGCCCTAAAGACAAACAACTATCAACCAAGAATACTGTACCCAGCTAAACTCTTCTTTATAACCTAAAGACAAATAAAAATCTTCCATAGCAAAGAAAAACTGAAACAATATATCTCCACCAAAACAGCCCTACAAAAGATACTTAAAGATGTCCTACACATAGAAAATGAACAAGACCACAATAAAGGCCAGGAAACCACACCCAAACTGAGAATCCAAGAACCATAGGAAGAACCCAGTTGCCTCAGCCCTCAAGAAGGTGGATAACATGGCAGAACTCCCAAACACCTCTCAGCCCTAACTCTCAACATAAACTGACTTAACTCCCTAATTAAGCAATATAGATTGATTACTTGGATTAAAAAGCAAGATCCTTCGATTTGTTGCTTTCAGGAGTCACATCTTGCCCATAAAAACACATTTTGAAAGTGAACGGCTGGAATAAAATCTACCAAGCAAACGGCCCCCATAAACAGGCAAGAGTTGGAATACTAATATCAGATAAAATAGACTTCAAATTAAAATTAGTGAGAAGAGATTAAAAAAAGGTCACTACATACAAATTAAAGGATTTCTCCTGCAGGAGAATATTACAATTCTAAATCTCTATTTCTTTCTTGTGATTGTTTCTAACATATTTATTTATAAAATGATTTTTTGTTGCTTTGTATGTCCCTCCCCCATGGTATATACTACAGTATTTGATGTTGGTATAATTTGTGGAGGAGAAGGGAAAAAAACAAATTGTTTAAATAGGGATACAGGTGGACCCATTGCAACAATGAGATGTACAATAGTTAGGCCGAAAAATGAACGATACAACTTTGGACCGGCAAGGGGAGGGAGGGGAAGGGGAGGGGGGAGTGGGAAGGGAGGGGAAGGGGAAACAAAGGAGGAGGCAACAATACTTGATAAGAAATGTACTCCTTACCTTGCCCATGTATTTGTAATACCTGTGGATGGCATTTTCTTTTTTTTTATTGTAAAGATACTATACAGAGGGTTACAGTTACATGAGTGAGGTAATGAGTACACTTCCTATTGAACATTGTTACCCCCTCCATTGTTTTCCCCCTACCATCCCTTCACTCCCTACCTTCCCCGAGGTTCTTCTTTTTTTTTTTTTTGATTGTGATTAAGTGATTACATAATTTCCCAAATTTCACAGTATTGTGGAATAATGATGTTCATTTAAAGTCACAAGTTCATTCTAACTTTCCTGGAGCAAATTTTCTATCCCAGTCTATAACATATAACGGTGTTCACATATTATACACCATACATGTGATCAGCAGCATGGGGATATTTAGTAGTCGTTCGACCAGATGAGTGGGAGTTCTTTGTTTCTTAAGTCCTGTTAGTTTTCTCATATCACATAACATTTTGGATTTAGCATCCACTTATCAGAGAGACCATGTACCATTTGTCTCTTTGCTCTTGGCTTACCTCGCTCAACATGATTCCTTCTAGCTCCATCCATTTCCCTGCAAATGCCATTATTTTGTCATTTCTAATGGCTGCATAATATTCCATTGTACATAGATATCACAATTTTTGGATCCATTCATCTGTGGTGGGGCATCTGGGTTGTTTCCATATCCTAGCTACTGTGAACAGTGCTGCAATAAACATGGAGGTGCACGTGTTCCTGTTGTTCAGGGTAGATGCCTAGAAGTGGTATGACTGGGTCATAAGGGAGGTCAATCTTTAGCTTTCTAAGGACCCTCCAGACTGCTTTCCAAAGTGGTTGTATAAGTGTACATTCCCACCAGCAGTGTAATAGGGTTCCTCTTTCTCCACATCCCCTCCAGCATTTGTCATTGGCTGATTTGTGGATGTGGGACATTCTGACTGGGGTAAGGTGGTATCTCAGGGTTGTCTTTATTTGCATTTCCTTCATGTGGATGGCATTTTCACAAAAAAAAAAAGAGAGAGAGAGAGACAAATGAAGAGGAAATGTGGAGAATTCAGTCAAGAATCCAATGTCTCAGGGATGGTAAGGGGAAACAAAGGAGGAGACAATACGAAATGTACTCATTACCTTGCTCATGTAATTGTAACCCCTCTGTAAGGTATTTTCACAATAAGAAAACTTATTTTAAGTACTCCGATGTCTAGCCTACCAAGTAAGAAGAATGGGGGAAGAGGTGGATAGGGGAGTTGTGGGTGAGAATGTTGAAAGGGGTAACATTGATCAAGATATAATGTACTCATTAATGATTTTGTTAAATGATAACAACTAGTTAATAATGACAAAACAAAAATTTTAAAAAAGAAAATGTGATATATATATATATATATATATACATACATACACAATGGAATTATATGCCTCCATCAGAAAGAATGACATCACGCCATTTGTTAGGAAATAGAAAGACTTCGGAAAAATTATATTAAGTGAAGTAAGCCAGGCCCAAAGAAACACAGGTCCCATCGTTTCCCTTATTTGCAATAACTAGCATAAGTCTAAGACAAGCAGAAAAGGTCAAAAACTATGTACATATGACCATATAGGATGTTGTTAAGTGAAATGAGCCCCAAGATAGGGACGCAAGAGGTTTTATCTTTGTTGCTGTTGTTTATAATGTACTTATAATGTACTATGGGATTCTTTTTTGTTTCTTTTGTATGTTCTTCTCCCATGTATAATCCATTTTCACAGTAATTGATGCCGGTGCCCTGGATTTTGTATATACATTTTTCTAATTTGGGGAGGGGAAGGGAAATAACAAAATGCTGAAATAAGGATACAGGTTGACCATTATAACAATGAGATGTACAAGACACTATGTTGAAAACGAACTTTACAGCTTGCGGGGAGGGAGCAGTTGGAGAGGGAAGGGATGGTAGAGAAAAACAAAGGAGGCGGTAACTGCTCCATAGGAAATGTACTCATTACTCATATAACTGTAACCCCTCTGTACAGTACTTTTACAATAAAAACCATATTTTTAAATAATCTTAGGTATAGCTCCCAGGGCATAAGTTCATTTTTTTCCATACAAGAAAAAAAGAAGCCAGATGCTGTTGGCTCACACCTGTAATCCTAACTACTCAGGAGGCTGAGAGCTGAGGATCATGGTTCAAAGCCAGCACAGGCAGGAAAGTATGTGAGACTCTTATCTCCAATAAACCACTAGAAAACCAGAAGTGGCGCTGTGGCTCAAGCGGTAGAGTGCTTGCCTTGAGCTGAAGAACGCAGAGGCAGCGCCCAAGCCCAGTGTTCAAGCCCTGCGACCAACCAAAAAAAAAAGAATTAGAGCTTTTACAAGTTTCACTTGATAATGAAATACCTGCTAATATCCTGTATGCAGAAAATAAAATAGTAAGCTAAAATCTCTACGTAAGAGAGCACATTATTTATGTAACTAACCAGATTTCAGAAAAGTAAAAACAAAAATATTCCATAATCCTCAAAACTTCTATAAAATTATTATTGTATTAACTTTCTAAAATGCCTAATTCAGATATTACAAACAAAAGCTAAATACCTGTCTTGTTTATGGATGTGGTGAGATTAGAGTATTCAAGCCCTGAACCAGTTTATCTGTGGGTTCACCAAACATGATTAACAGTGGCAAACATGTTACTTTGTCAACTCAGAAAAAAATTTCAACTCCCACATGTCATTCTGCACGTTAAAGAGACAGAGGTGAAAAGTTCTGCCTTAACTCAGGACAAACTTACAGCTGAAAAAATATTGTGTTTTCAGTGGGGCAAAGTAGACAGCTCACTGTAGCACAGCCTCCTTGTTATAAATAGACAATTTGTAGTAATTTCATTATTTTCCCCCAAAGGGAGGTATTCCCATTAACCTCAAGCAAGAATAAGAAACAGACTTGAGGTGACAGGATTTTCCCTCAGAGACATTACAAAAATAAAATAGAGCTTCCAGATTACTTTAGAAAGGTCACAGCAGGGACATCTACAGTATAGCAAAGCTGCTTCTTACCATCTGATAAACGTAGAAATGGAGGCTATTAGCTAAGGTGGTCAGTAAAACAGCACAACTCACTACTGCATCAAACCACACTCTCCTGCAGACAAAGTCTAACAGCCCTGCTACAGCTGAGCTCACATTTTTTTATGTCCACTGAGAGTCAATTTATTCTAGATACATAACCCAAGAGAAAACAGCCAACAAATAGGAGGCTACAGATTCTCATTAATGCTGTTTGAAACAGAATATGGGTAGGTTCCTCAGGTATGGAATGCCACTTCTCCCAATAGTGGGCCCTGGGCCTATAATCAAGCCATTTGCCAGTTCCCTAGGTATCAGCTCATTCCAGACATCATGTAAGAAAATCCCTCCTTCATTAGGCATGGTATTGCTCATATCTGGTTGCTTCTCACCATTTCTGTCCAGCTGTGGATTCCTCTCTTCCTACTCACTTCTCACTGATTAACATTTCTTCAAGCAGGAAAGGTCATGAACTGATGTTTTTCCCTAAAGAACATTCAGATGAGTCTTAGAAAACATTAGATTGTGGTTGAATTCTTGTCTAGAGGAACTATAGAAATGCTTCTCAGCTCCATTTCTTTGAAGAACCTAGTTATTCAGTGCTATCTTCCAACATAAACCAACATACAGGGTTGTCTTCCAGCTTCTGTGCTATCAGTGAAAGGTCAAAGCCCAGGCTGTGCTGAATAACCTTAAATTTTTTTTCATTTTGATTAACTATTTCCTATCTAGTGTTCTATCTAGTATACAATAAAAGACACTGATAATAGAATTTTCCAAAATTCTATAGAAGTATTATAACAGTTTCAAGAGAAGATAGTGCTCAACTAAAAACCACCACTGACATTTTTAAAACTTCAATAAAGACTTTGATCAAATTGAATGGATTTAGGGCACTGAGAAGAATTATTTATGTAACCTTATTTTAACAGTGCATAAAAAGGGTAGGGGAGAATGCAGTCAAGAATTCAATGTATAACCTACAAAATTAAGAAGAGTAAGGGAAGGAGGAAGTAGGAGAGGGATAAGTAAGAATGTTGAAATGGTGACATTGAGCAAGATATATTGTATTCATATACAGCTTTGCTAAATAGCAACTCCTTTGTACAACAACTTAAAGATTATATACACATGTATTTATAGATACAGATATATGTGTGTGAATGGAAAAACAAAAATATAGTACAATTGCAAAAGCAAGTTTAGCTGTCATTAGCACTTATAGGCTCTAAAGTGACTAAAAAGAAGAGAGAGATTTATAGACCATAGGTTGCCTCTATCCTGGAAACCTTATACTTTGAACTCCAGTTGTACGTGGCCAACCTTGTGTAAAATTTGTGTTCCGTCAGTTTCAAGGATAAGGCTGATCTGACCTAAATTAATGCAACAAGGAGTCTCCCTCTGCCCAAATACAAAAAACAAAAACAAAAACAAAGTAACTTTTTAAAAGGCACTAATAACTAATTACATAAAGGGATTAATATTTGGAAATGTTTCCATAAATGTTTCACTCCTAGCAGTATCTTACTTTAATAATGATATGAATATTCAGTATGTACTTAAAAGTAAATAGGAATATATGCACAATTTCCTGATGAAATCAAATTAGTAAGCTTTCTAAATACACTCAAAACAATGCACCATGAAAGCTTTATGCACACTTATAATCCCAGTACTCCGGGCTACGACAGGAGGATTTCATTGACAACCTAGGCTATATATTAGACCCTCAATGGAAAAAATCTAAGTATGATCTTTGCTTTTCTTATTTTTTTTCATAATGACACATTTCTCATCTCCAGAAAGTTTTAGAATGTGGAATGTGATCTTCACATAGTACTTTAATTCTTCCACTATGTTAACAGATCAGTAATTGTGAAATCCAACAAAAATTGCCATCAAAGGAAAAATGAGTTTGGCTTTTCTTTTTTTCTTGTGGTACTAGGGTTTGAACTCAGATCCTTGTACTTATGGTATGCAAGCATTCTACAGTTTGAGCTATGTCTTTGGTCCTTTTTGCTTTAGCTAAACACTTTTTGTCCACATTGGGCTCAAACTGTAATACTCCTACCCATGATGCCTCCTGTTTAGTTACAGGCAACACAGCAGCATGCCTGACTTTTTTGTGTGTATGGTAGTGACTCACTGATTTTCTTTTTTCTCAGAACAGCATAAAACCATGATCCTTCTGGCTCTACCCACCATGGAGCTATGATTATAGACACTACACCCAACCTAGTTTTATTTTCATTCTAAATTGTTTTTCTCAAGAAGGTGTCATTAAATGAGAAAAATTAGACTAAAGTTTCCTCAAACTTTTTCTTAATAGTTCATTTTATGTTTTCAAAGCCTTTGTAGTAACTAGCATAGTTTCAGAATTGTCTTTTACTTTTCCTATATTCTTTATTCTTTTTAATTTTTTCACTCTTTTTTTAGTGTATATTAAATGTACAATGCAAGGGAGACTCATTATTCTATCTGTTTTATGAACACATTCATATTGATTTCTATTTTAAAATAGTAATAGAATAAATGTAGACTGTCTAGATTATACTCCAAAATAATGACTTGAAAAATGTCAGATACAATATAGATGGATGGATAGATAGATAGATAGATAGATAGATAGATAGATAGATAGATAGATAGAAACATCTTAGGGTTAGAATCAAACACATTCATTTTATTTAGTCATATAAACCACAGATTTGGTTACATCTCTCACACAGACTCTGTGTGTGTGTCTGTGTGTCTGTGGGTGTGTGTACACACTTCTCTTGGAGCTTGAACTCAGGCCTGCACACTGTCCCTGACCTTTTTAGCTCAGAGCTAACTAGCATTATTCCACTTGAGTCACTACTCCACTTCCAGCTTTTTTGGTGGTTAATTGGAAATAAAAGTCTCATAGACTTTCGTTCCAAGGCTGGCTTTGAAGTCAGATCCGAACCTTTTGAGTAGCTGAGATTACAGGCATAAGCTACTGGTAACTGGCTTCATGCAAAATTTTTAAGGGTCTACTTTATAGGTCACAAGGCTACTATTAAAACACACACACACATACACACACACACACACACACACACACACACACACACACACACACACACACACACACACACACACACACACAAAATACTTCTTGTTGATCCAGGTGTGATGCTTATAATCTCAGCTTTTAGGAGGCTGAGGCAGGAAGAAAAGGCATTTGAGGTCAACTTCAGGTACATATTAGTAAGACTTAGCCACAGATTTCAGGCTATCTCTATAAACCATATCTAAGACCATTGTAGTCTTCACACACCCAGTTAGAATGAGGCTAAGTAGTATCTCAGTCAAGCAGGACTGCTCAAAACCAGTCTGCTAGAAAGTGATTAGTGGAAAGAAGTAAAATTTTCCAAAGTATTTTGAAGCTGGTCTGACATAATCTTCTTGATCTTTAAATTTTAATTAGTAACAAAGCATATTAATTGTAGTAAAAGCTGCAATGCTCTGAAGAGCATTTCTAAATATACTCTTTTTGGTCTATTAAATAAAAAGCATGGCAAAAAAGAGGTAAAGATGTATGCTAGCCAAAGCTTTCACCTGGAAATCCTGTCTTTAGCAACCAATATTCTGTACTATTACAGCTGAAAATACCATCAAGGAAAGCAGTGGCTTCTGACAAACACTGTCCCCGGGTCTAGACTGGTAGCCCTAAGCAAGCATTTTTTTAATGTTCAAGTCAGAAGTCAAAGAGAAACAAGTATTTGCAGAAACATGAAGCAAATAAGGAAAGAGTGTAAACTTGCCAGCTTTCAGTGAAAAAAGAAAAATATATTGCTAATTTCTATGATTGTATTTTACTCTTAAATTGACATCATGAATTAGAACCCCTTTTGTACAACTACTTAAAGGTAAAATTTAAAAACAAAATCTTAGACCTTTATGTGTTTTGAGATCTATCAGAGCAAAATTAAATGCTTAATACTGCGGATATGTGAGAAAACAGAAAGAGGGCTTCTAGCAATAGGCCAGGAAAAAGACCTCACCAGAATCCAGCCCTGACAGCAGCTTGCCTTTCAACCTCAACCTCTAAAACTATGAGAAAATGAATTTCTGCTGGTAAGTCATCCAGTGTGTAGGATTTTGTTATGGCAGTACCACAGACTAGTACAATCTTACAAATGATCCTTCTTACCCAGTTAATTATAGACTGCTCTTAGTTCTAATAAATTTCAATATTCAAATTGTTTCCATTAATATTTTAATCTACCTGAGTTATTAGCTCAAATTACCTATGTGTGATGAATCTTACGTGCATTTATTTTTAATGTCTTGACTGAATTTTTATTCAAATAAGTGAAATAGATATTAAACAAGAATTGTATTGTCCTACATTAACAACTTACGCACACTTATTTTGTCTAAATGTCAACTTGTAAATTTCATAGTACATATTATAGTCCTGCAAGTAGATAAGTGGCAATCTTGCAAGGTCCTGGCAGAATTCCCATGAATCATCGGGCCAAAAATGAGAGTTGTGCATTATCACTATACATGAAGAATAATAACAAATGTTGGCTGGTAGATACATTTTTCAGATTACCTAGGTAACACAATAAAGGTTGAAGGGCCTAAAAGAACTAAGCCTAGTAGAGCCATGAAGCATTGAATAGATCTAGAAAGTTGAAACAGAAGTATACTCTACAGAGCACAAGAGCAATAGAATTGATGGTGTGATGGGCATGGCAAGAACTTACTGCTTCTAACTTAGTATCTGTGCCTAAGACCAGAATTAGCTGCATTAATAACTTCTGGCTCTGAATTGTTTTAAAAATTAAATGGACCAGCATCTAAACCATACATTTTGCTAAATCTCTTAAGCTGAGTTTTAACCTGGGCACTAAGTAACTTTTGGAGATGAATAATTCTTTGTTGTTTGGGAAAATGGAGCTGTCTTGTACATAGGATTTTTAGCATCATCCCTGGCCTTGGGAAAATGGAGCTGTCCTGTACCATAGGATTTCTAGCATCATCCCTGGCCTTTACCCGCCAGATAGCAGTCCCACCATCCCTTCCCAATGATAACAACCAAAACAGTCTTCAACTATTGTCAAATACTTTTGGAGAGCAAACATAATTTTCCTCTATTGGAACTAGTACCCTAGGAAAAAACCTTCAAAACATAGATAAAGTAAACCTGAGAACTATTTAATCTACTTCTATCTCTTTTCTGCAACAGGGATCACTTCTCAATGAACATAGGACATCACTAAGTAGCTTTCATATGGACACCTCCTAGAATGAAAACTCTCCATATACCAAGCAACCAAATCTATGTTTTAGTTCCATGTGAAAACCAAGTTTGATAGCTTTCATTATCACACTAAATTTTGCTTTTCCCTAACTCCTGGTTAGGTTAACTCCTGGTTTTAAATAAATTAATCATTTTCAGGATTGGAGGAATGGATCAGTTATAGAGCACCAGTGAAAGAGGTACTGATTTCAAGTCCCAGTCTTGGACCAAAAGGTAATTTAAAAATAAAAATAAAAAGACTTTCAAAAGCAAGATAATAATCTCTTTGCCTTGATCAGAACTTTGTAAATCAGAACTACAAACAGACAGGAAAACATCTCAGCAAACACTCTAAATGTCCTGCTGTTAAGGTCCCCAAGCCATTAATGGAGGTACAAAAAAAAAACTAAACTAATTGTAGTTTTACACAGGCCCAGTCTTGGAATAAATGTGTGTGTGTGTGTGTGTGTGTGTGTGTGTGTGTGTGTGTGTGTGTGTGTGTGTGTGTGTGTGTGTGTGTGTGTGTGTGTGTGTGTGTGTGTGTGTGTGTGTGTGTGTGGTGTGTGTGTGTATGCAGCAACACTTAGAAGCATTTTTTTAATTTCTTAATTTTTATATCCTTAAAATTATAACATATAATTATAAATGCTTCTTTTCTAGTTATTTTCTGCTCATTTAAAATAGTCCATTTTTATATATTAATTTATCATTTTAAAAAAAGATCTCATGGTAGACTAAATGATATGCCATATTCAATACACTGAAAACATTTTTCTTTTGCTGGCTTATTACACTGGCTGGCTGTTTACTTAGAGGTAAGTAAGAACCTAGTATATATTATTTTTTTCTGTACTTGATACACTAAATTTGAAGAATGCTATGATGTGTTTTTAAAGTATCTCATAAAATTGAAACATTTAGATTCTCCTATTGGAAAATATATCTTAGAAATAACTTAAGGCAAAAATAACGTGTATTTCTACAAGACCATAAATCATTTACATTTTAACTAAATAATTAGCCTCACATATCCAAAACTCAGCTGGCCAACAAGTCCAACTATAAACAAATCCAATTACCTAAAATGTTAGTTTTAAAGTTTTAGTTTTTCAAGCACAGAAATTCCTTGTTCGAACAACACAAGACTTGCAGACACTGTAAGTAAACCAAATGCAGAAATGCTCTGCCTGATGTACAGCAAGGGCCCGAACTCCCCCTGTCTCCTACACCACATCGTCACTAGTAGGCTTACCAAAAATCTGGATACTTATTTAAAATATCACAGAAAATACTACTGGAACACATTCAGGAAAAAAAAAAAGTCACTATGTCCTCCACCTATGCTCTCTTCTCAAAAAAAAAAAAAAAAAAAAGATTCAGAAACAGGGAGGTTTGAAGGAAGTAAGACCTTTTTCCAAGGTAAGTCTGTTTTGAGTTTACATAATAACTTGGCAGGATAGGTTAAATGGTCTTCAAAAAACAGCAAATTAAGGGGGGTAAAGGAGATGGTAGAAGATATACAAACATAGAATAATGAAGATATAGTTGAACATAAAGAAAAAATAAAACCCTGGTCAAAATGATGTATTATTGAAAAGAAGGCCACAATAATTTTCCCAATCCTCTCATCCACTAATGAAGAGATATAGTTGTGTTCTCTTCTCTTCCTCACCCTCAGATTTGTTTTGCTTCAAAAGATATGAAAAAAATGGTAACATGTCAGGCACCAGTGGCTCAAGCCTATAATCCTAGCTACTCAGGAGGCTGAGATCTGAGGATCACTGTTCAAAGCCAGCCCTGGCAGGAAAGTCTGTGAGGCTCTTATCTCCAATAAACCACTAGAAAAACGGAAGTAGTGCTGTGGCTCAAGTGTTAGAGCACTCACCTTGAGTTTAAGAGCTGAGGGACAGCACTCAGGCCCAGAGTTCAAGCTCCACGACCAATCGAAAAAAAAAAAAAAAAGTGATAACGTGTAATACTCCACAGTCTACTGCTCCCCTTTTAGCCTCTAGAGATTACTATGCAAAGAAATCTGACCTATCCAATTTAAGGATGAGCAGCAACAATGACATAAAAACCAACCATCAACAAGCAAGGCTCCAAATGACTACTGAGACATGAGTGTGTCTAGAAGACACTGTACAGCAGAGCCTGAACCAAAGTTGTGACCTGCAGAATCATAACCAAGTGGGAGGGGAGGACAGAGCCCACAGACAACATGCAAACACAAACCTCTCCTGGGTTAGCAGCCAGCCTTTTTTCAAGTCATTAAATTTGGGAGTACTTTACCATGTAGCAATAGATAATAAGAAAAAAATCAAAAAGTTAATGCCATCTGGAGATCATTTAATGTACAACAAAGATCCATCTCCAAGATGCTAGGTCCTAAGGTATAAATATTAAACCATAACATGCCTCATAATAATAAAAAAAATTCTAGCTATCACTAATGTCTTGAAAAGGCAAAACATGTGACATATTATTATTAAAACAAATTATATAAGGTAATTTAAAATGTTTTTAAAATCAAAACTAATAGGGGCTAGGAAGGTAGCCCAGTGGTAGAGTACTTACCTTGCATGCATGAGGACCTCAGCCGGAAGTGGGGCTGAGGCTCAAGTGGTAGAGCGCTAGTCTAACAGCTGAAGAGCTGAGGGACAGCGCCCAGGCCCGGAGTTCAGGCCCTAGGACTGACCCCCACCAAAAAAAAAAATCCAAACTAATAGAAAACTTGGACATTTATGTTCTTGAAAATCACTTTATAGTCTTTAGAATACTACAGAAATTACTACAGGAAATAAGAAAATTTCTGTAATGTCTATTCTTCATTATATTTTTCATTAGTTCTGAATAGAAGGTCATTGTGTATATATAAAACATAGAACATACTTCTTAATGATCTAATAAAGATGCATATTTGGGGTGCTAAAATATTCATTCAATATTTTAAAAACTTGGCTTAAAAAGTCTTAAAACTAATTAGTTGTTTTAATAGCAGAAATTTGGCATAAAGCAACCACAATTTCACTCTTTCCTTCCCTTAACATTCCATGGTGATATAATATGGAGGAGTTTAAATACCATTCAATTTTACAAATGCTGTAATTACTAGTGTGTGTATATATGTATATATAGTCTTATAACATAATGCTGCAGCCAAAGAAAATGTTGAAACTCATGAAAAGCTATGCCAAAATCTAGTCTACATAGGTAATATTTTCCTTACAAAAAAACTCTTATTCACTTGGTGATTTACATAGGGTAGCACACAAAGAAGTAACTTTCCAATACAGGTCTCCTGTTGATAAGAATTCCCTAATCGTACCTCTCACTTTTGTCTACCAGGAAAACTACTGCAATGCTGTCAGGGTGAAGAAGATCTAAGTACATAGAAGTCTGAAAGGGCTGAATATCACCTTGAAAGATCACTTGATCACCCCATAGGTCTCTAGTAATAGTTCATGGCACTAATGATTCACAAGAGAAATGAGAGGGATCTCATTCATGTTTTCAGAGACTTTGAAATTAAGAAATTAAGATGCAAGGATGGAACATGCATGCACTCTCCATTATGTTCTCTTCTCTTGGATATTAAGTTACCTACTCCTTCTATGAGGGATAGGATTCAAGAACAGAAGGTAAGCCTGGTGAGTTTATTCTTCAACCAAATTGGAATGCCATAAATATTATACCTATGATCAACATGTTTTGAGTGATAATAAAGCTATCCTAGGCCTATTATCTCCATGTCTGAGAAATTGGCAAACTGAATAAAGTTCACTAGAGGCCCATTTCTTTTTTTTTTAATTGTGAAAATATAGAGGGTTACAATTACATGGGCAAGATAATGAGTACATTTCTTATCAAGCATTGTTGCCTTCTCCTTTGTTTCCCCTTCCCATCCCTTCCCATCTCCCAACCCACTCCCACCCTGCCGGCCAAAGTTGTAAAGTTCGTTTTTCGACATAACGACTTGTACATCTTAGGGATACAGGTGGACCCATTGCAACAATGAGATGTACTAGAGACCTATTTCTGTATGAAAAGTTTAAACTGGATTCCTTGGTTAGTACAGATAGAAATTCTGCATTAGAGACAAGAACTATTTCTTTGCTGCTACCTCCTACATGTCAAGAGGTACTTTTCTTTTTCTTTTCTTTCTGCTTTGATAAATAAATCAAAAAGTAGAAGAGAGAATTAGGTATCAAAACAACATTAAAGTCAACTTGTGGCTTAGAACTCAAATGTCTCCCTGAGGGCCATACGTTGCAGGTCTGGTCACCAGCCCGTGACACAATGTAGGAAATGAGGCCTAGAGTAAGGAAGCTGGGACATTGGAAACAGACCTTTGCAGGAGCTACTGCAGTTCTGGACTCTCCAGTGTCTCCTTTGTTTCTGGCCACTATGTGGTATGTCATGCACGCTCTATCATGCGCTTCTACCATGATGTACTTCTTGCCACAAGTTAAGAACAAAAATAGGTCTTTTCCGCTTAAAAGGTCAGATAATGTGATGTTAGGAAAATGAACCCTTAAATATGTATTTTAATGTTTTCATTTCTTTCATGCATGTGTTTCTAACGCATTTATAAGATTATTTCTTTGTTGCTTTGTATGTCCCTCCCCCACAGTGTAACCCCCGCTTTCACTATATTTGATGTCAGTATAACATGTAGAGGAGATGGGGACAAACAAGTCGTTTAAGGATTCAGGTGGACCTGTTGCAACAATGAGAAGTACAAAATGTCATGTCAAAACCAGCTTTACAATGTCAGTGTGGGGAGTGGAGAGGGGTATGATTGGGTGGGGGGGGAGGGGGGAGGCTGGGAAGGGAGGTGAAGGGTAAACAAAGGAGGAGGCTGCAATGCTTGGTAAGAAATGTATGCATTATCCTGCCCATGTAATTGTAACCCCTCTGTACAGTATGTTCTCAAATAAAAAAATAAATAAAATAAATAAAAAAAATAGGTCTTTTCTTTTTCTACGTTGTCAATTTCAGATATAAGGATCACAGTGCTAGAAACCTGATCAGCATTAGGCCAAAGTCTATAGCACCCATTAAAAGGACTGATTCTTAAACAAATATTCTCATTTTAAACACCAAAAATACAGAGTGGGCCTCTAGGTCAGTCATGGCGAGCCTTGGCCTAGTGGAATGGGAACAGTGAACCCCCCCCACCCAACCCCCCCCCCACCCCAGCCCAGGAGCTGCTTGGAGACTTAGTGGCACTATCAGGAACAGCTGAGGCTGATGTCCTCCTATTTCTTGGGAATTCTGAAAGCCAAGGGGACCCTGAGCCCACCAGAGCGTCAGGCCCTGTTTGATTCTTGGGAACTCATCTATGGCACCAGCCAAGAACTGCTTCCCACTGGGCACTGGTGGCTCATGCCTGTAATCCTAGCTACTCAGGAGGCTGAGATTTGAGGGTCGCAGTTCGAAGCCAGCTGGGGCAGGAAAGTCCATGAGACTCTTATTTCCAAGTAACCACCAGAAAACGAAGTGGAACTATGGCTTACGTACTAGAGTGCTCACCTTGAACTGAAGAGCTGAGGGACAGCGCCCAAGCCCAGAGTTCAAGCCCCACAACCAACACAAAAAAAAATCTGCTTTCCTACCTAGAGGAAGGGAACTGGGGGACAGGGGCTAGAAGGGGCACTCTCCCCACCTGGGACTCTACACCCAATTTGCTGCCAATGCAGAAAGATCCCAGACTACCTTACTGGAGCAGATAAAAAAAAATGTTTCTGGAGGTGTGTGCAGCTTCCAGAAGGCTACTGAGACTGGGGGCCTTCAGTGCCAGGACCTACTCTCCCTACCTCTGCAAAGGCTCCAGCAGTATGAGAATCCCACCATTGCTTTGGCTGAAAACACAGGTCCCAATAGCCCTGACCACCAACAGCTAACACAGGCTGCCTGGCTAAATAAGTGAGACTGCCTAGAGAGTCCAGGCTATTGGTTAGGAACAGAAGAATGGCCAGCACCTCCTGTGTGTCCAGGCTCTGCTCAGTAGATACCAGGCAATGGGTCTTATTTAAGATGCTGGTTTCTATCTCAGGACTGGCTGTTGGTGATGCCTCCCCCTAGGAGGTCTCGACCTCAAAAGTTCTTTCTCGTTTCTGATGCACTCTTTATAGCCAAGTCCCAACCTTTGCTACACCTGAGGATTGGCATTTTTGTTTGTAGGACCCTCTACCCCATGGCCGAGTATCAACTTCAAGGAGTCTTTGGACACTCAGGAGACCCTTCTGGTGGACTGCTTAGTCTGTCCATCCCCACAGAGAAGCTACTGCTTATCTCCCCAGACCAAGAAGACCTGTCACATTGGCACCACAGCCTAACTTTAGCTAGAACTAGGGGACTCTCCACAGGACTCAAACAAATTCTGGAACTCGGGTTATTCAGGGATAGGTCAGAGCCAGAAGCATAAAGCAATCTTCTGCACTAAATAAAGCACAGAACCCTACATAGTTGGACAAGGATCATTTTGTGTTTGCCAAGCTACTCCAGGGCATTTGACTAGCTCTAAAGAATTAAAAAACCAACTCCAATACAGCTGAACCAGATCCTCTGATGCTGATGAAGGGACAGGTAAGTGAATGCTGACTGTAGCTGATTTATCTACTTTGTAGCTTTGTAAAGGTGGCTGTTTTTATGTTATATATAGTTTTTCTTTTTGAGGCAGGGCATCACTGTGTAGTTCAAGTTGGCTTCAACCTTCACATTCCTCTGGCCTCACTTTCTGAGCCCTAGGACACAGGCGCATACCACTACACCCAGCTGTTATGTACAGCTCCTAGAATTTATTCTCCTGCTAGATTTTAATAAAGTGGTGTTTTTAATTATTTTTAAACCCATTTGCACATCACTGTGGAATGTTACAGGAAAGTCTGAAGTTATGGTTCATTTAGACTTATCACCGCTAATCTCAACAGTAGTATGACCATGTTGAGTCAATATTTAGAATAGTATTTCATCAGATAAAATACACACTGTTGTTAGGTCATATATAAGTGTGTTTTAGGTTTCATATATCCACATCTGAAACTCCAATTCAACACAGAGTACTAATTCGAGTTATTCATTCTATAAAAAATTAACAAGATACTTATACTATGCTACAGATGAAGTAGAGAACAAACTAGATAAATACTAATTTGTAAGCTTAAAAAAGCTCCTGTTCTATAGAGAATTTGTAAGTGTAAGTAAATATTGCTCAAACTGTGTTGCATCATTCACTTTGGAGGTAAAAGTTCATCATATGAACTAGAAATCTGTTTTTCTTTTTCTGTGTGTGTGTGTATGTGTGCATGTGTGCACACTACTAAAAGAACAGCATTAAAATAACTATTTAGCTGGTTCCTCTCCCTCTACTTTCCTTCTATCAATCAGATATATTCCCCTAAAAGAATCAGACATATAAAAAAAATGCATACCAACTCAAGAAAAGGATGGGCCAAAGTCATCAAATTCCACAGAGGACCTTGTGGTCTCTTAGATTCTGTACTATCTGCTTACTTTCTATCTTCTTTTCCTGGTTAATTTAGATACACTTCTCAACCTATACATCTTACTGAGGCCATGACTAGGAAGCTTAGAAACGTAAGGCCAAGTACAAAGAACTTCACAATAACCATGACATCTCTTGCTTTAAACATATCTATGAAGCAAGAATAGCTACATGATGGTAAAAAAAGAGTATATTTAAATGACATGACAAATGCAACTTCATTAAAAATTTCATTTTCTAAAAGGCAGTAGTTGTTCTACAAAGTTCTAAGATTTTGAAGTTCCAACACCTGCACCTGACCTGGGGCAAATTAAGTAGCCTCTGAACCTCTGTTTTAAATTTATAAAATGGGACTAAGAATGGTGTGTAGAGCTGTATTGAGGACTTAATGAAATAATAAACTTATAAACAGGACTTAGCATATTACTTGGCACAATGAGGTTCAATAAATGCTGGTGATTATAACTTGGAAAATGTATGCTTTTAATTAAATAAACAACGTAACTTAATGGCAAATTATTAAACTGGAAACATATGTCCTTGAATTCCAAAGACAAATCTATGAGACACCTGGAAAGTTTACTGAACCTAGATCAGGTACAGCAAAGGTCACAGGAAATAGGAAAACAATAATTATAAGGCAAGAGGGTCACAGCATAATATGCAAAAGCAATACAAAGGCACAATTATTAGTTTCACCAAATCTAAGCAAAACTTTGTAAAGCTCAGTTTATACTGAGTCTCCACTAAAGGCCAAAGTCTAAAGCAAATATCTCATGGCAATGAACTAAAACATATCGGAGGTACATGGTATAAAAATTTCCCTACCTTCCTTCCCTCATGCTTTGTTCAATTTCCCTTTAATTCTGTTCTGAAATCATCAAATTTAATCAGAAAACTCCCTTCAATATTGGTAGCTAGGAACTACTTTAGTGCTATGCCATCCCATGCCTTGACTAGAAAAAAATGAATACCTTCATAATGTTAGGTATCAGAACAGGCTAAGAACAAAGAATTTTGATTAGTTCCTAAATGAGCTATCCACACAACAGATTTTACCATACATATTAATATAAAATAACATGTTCACCATGTAATTCTAGTGACTCAGGAAGATGAGACCCAGAGATCAGTGCTTCAAAGCTAGGGAAGAAGTCTTTGAGATTGTACCTCCAACTAACCTGTAAAATGCCAGGCTGGAGGTAGAGCTCACGTGGTAGCACTCCAGCTATAAGCAAGAAAGCCAAGCAAGCGAGAAGGCCCTGAGATCAAGCCCCAGTACCAGCATGAGGGGAAAAGAGGGGAGAGGAGAGAAGGGGAAGAGAAAGGAGGGGAGGGGAGAGGTGGGGAAGGGAATAACCCAATAAAATTAAGAATCAAGGATTCAAGTTTAAGTAACTATATAATACAATTAACAAATGTATAAATAAGACTAGTGAAACTGAAAATAAAATGCAGACAATACTAATTCCCACTATAAGAGTTTTAAAACTACTAGTATATTGTCAAAATTTATTTAACCATTACACTTACATACACTAAATTTTTAATTTGGTTAACTGTTCTATATGCACATAATAAAGATTCTTAAACTAATATAAAATGTTAATAGTCTAAACAGATGTTTCTGATCACCCTGGTAATACTACTATAGGTTATTTTATAGATACTATACAAGAATTTGCCTTAACTGTGAGATTCTTTTGTACAACATTTCATCAATAAATACTGATCTATGAAAAGTTATATAATATTTATTATGCAATTGGAGGGGAAAAATAACACTTAAAAATTTTCTGAATGAATTGTATGTCCACTGTTTGCTTTTCCAGGGTTTGTGACTTCAGACTAGTTATAACAACTTTTGCATTATCTAAATTCCATCTACTCTGTACAGACATTGCTGATCACTGAACTAGAGCATTTCATGCATCACACATTATTCTCAGATACCATTCTACAACCTTGCCAACAATCAAGATGAGAACATTTCTGTCAAACCAGATGTAAAGTTGGGATTCAACAAACAATTTGTACGATTAATCACATTTTAAATAACTAAAACAGTGGCTCACAAGATAAAATTAATGATGTGGGGGAAAATAAATTAGTAAGACCTGAATACCTGTGGTCAGCTTATGCATGAAGAGGTAATCTCCCAAACCTTAGAGAATAGTAAGTGCCAATAGACCTGCTGTGGCTCCTAATATCCTAGGTCCCTGCCATTTAACCAGTAGCACTCTGATGGAGGACACTGACTGCGGAAGAGCAAAAGCTTTGAGAAATCTCTGACCCATCTGATCATTTCATGGCTGACCAAAAACTTATTTTGTAAAAAGTAATTTCAAAATATTGTACTTGGGATAACAATGTGACAAACAGACTTATTCATCTGGCAACACAGGGCTGTAGGAAGAAAACTGTATATTTGTCTTCCATGTTTCTTCATGTTTTTCTCCATGTTTTATAAGCAGGCACATTTTGTTCCAAATAATCTTTCATGGATATTTGTGTGTAGTGGAAAGTGATGAAAGATGGAAATATGTTGATGCTCTGAGGCAAAAAGGCAGGCATGTTTACTTGCCAGTATAAAAAATAAACAAGTTACACCAAGTATTACAATGAAACCTTCTTGTCCTATTAATGTATGCTAATTTTTTGGGGGGCGGTACGGTCATAGGGCCTGAACTCTGGGTCTGGGCGCTGTCCCTCAGCTCTTCAGCTCAAGGCTAGCGCTCTACCACTTGAGCCACAGCGCCACTTCCGGCTTTTTTCTTTTTGCTTATGTGATGCTGAGGAATCGAACCCAGGGCCTCAGGCATGCAAGGCAAGCGCTCTACCACTGAGCCTCCTTCCCAGCCCTGTATACTAATTTTTTAAAGACCAAAATCCCCCAGTTTCAAAGTTGCACTGTACAGTAATCTAAAATAATTTCAGGTGTCACTTGGCCTTCTTCACTTTGCTCTGTGACAAATACTGGTCAAGAAAACAAGGCAATACTCCCCCCCCACACACACACAAACTATTACTATTGCTATGAGTAATGTCAATTTTTGTTTCAAACAAGAAATCTCATGGCTACTGACAGGTTCATTTATTAGTCTATAAGTAAGATAAAATCTCAGGCACTTTATAATTATTAACAATAATTCTATTTGCCAAAGAGGGTAATCATAAATCACTTAATTTCAAATTATAGTTTCCTGTATAATAAAATAGAACCTACTTTAAGTACTAAACAATGAGAAAACTGAATTTAGCAAATTGCTTGACAGTGAATATCAATCATTATTTACTGCAACATGTTGTAAGTGTAAACAATATAAATTATGTTTTATACACACACACATAAAATGCCACTTGTTTCTCAAGAGTTAAATATGCTAGTAAAAATGTAAAATGTGGGGCTGGGAAGGTGGCTCAGTGATAGATCGCTTGCCTTGCATGCCTGAGGCCCTGAGTTCGATTCCTCAGCACCACATAAGCAAAAAGAAAAAACCCAGAAGTGGCGCTGTGGCTCAAGTGGTAGAGCGCTAACCTTGAACTGAAGAGCTGAAGGACAGCACCCAGGCCCAGAGTTCAGGCCCCACGACCGGATCCCCCCCCTCCAAAAAAAAATTTTTTTTAATGTAAAATGCTAAAGTGGTAAAAGCAGGTATTGTTTATCAATTTCTTTAAAAAGAACATCTGTATATACATTTTTTATCTCCCATTGTATTGAATAAATGTAACTGTATGATAGCGTTCAGAAATGCCCTTTAAATGCTATTAAAATAAAGTTCCCAGATTAATATATTTTATTAATGGTATTAATATATTTTAGCAAACTATGATTTTTTTTCACTTAGTTATTATGAATTTTTTTTCAGGTATCAGTTTTCTAAGAACATGAAGGGGAAAAAAGAACACTAAACATGAAAGAAATTCAATTCCCACATTTCCCAAACCAGAGGTTTTTATAATGGACAGCTGACATTAGCTGTCATCATATGATAAAAATAACTGCTCCAACTTAAGGTTATATTTCTGACTGCATCAGTAATAATGACTGCATATACAGTCACAAAGTTACAGAGGAATGGGTATCAACAAACACCTTTTACTGAATAAAAACTTGGAATTGGCTAATTTAAACTGCACCTACTGACACTCTAGTTACAATCTCAGTGAGGTGGCAATATCTATTAGAAAAACTCCTTACATTTTCTATCTCAGTACTAATTTGTTTTCCATACAAAAAAGTTAATGTAAAAGGTAAAAAGATACTAAGTTTAGTGAAAATTGTTACACATGAAATTACAACATACATTTATGCAATCCTTGTCCAAAAATGTAATGATGCACCACAGCATAATCTTCTTGGATTCAAATTCTGAATTTATAAATTCCTTGCACTGTAGTCTTGGGAAAGTTACAAAATCTTTCTCCTGGACACTTCAGGTATCAAAAATGAAATAAAAAAAAAAAAGCTCTATTCTGGAAACTTAAAAAAAAAAAGCTAAGATTATTCATCACTTAAAAGAAATAAAACTATCAAACCAAGACAACACATGGAAAACTGCATACTGTGATTTAAGTATGCTACTTAAATGTCTTATTACTAAGTGAAAGAGAACAATCTGAAATGGCTATATACCATGTGATTCTACCTATATGATATCTGAGAAAAAATAAACTATGGAGATAGTAAAAAGACTATGGTTCTCAGGGGATTTGACAGAAGAAGGGATAAGATTTTTAGGATAGTAAAAGTATTCTGAATGAAATATAATAATAGATGCATATCTTTATACATTTGTCAAAAACCATAGGAAATATACTACCAACGGTGAGCCATAATACAAACCCATGGACTTTAGAAATAATTGATATGTCAATGTAGGTCTTTGCTCATATCAAATGTGCCACTTTGGTAGGGGTTACTGATCATGGAGGATGGCTGTGCATGCACAGTAGCAAAGCATATAAGAGAACTTCCTGTATTGTCCAGGAAACTTTGGAGCCAACATGAAACTGCTCTAAAAATTAGAGTTTCTGATTAAAAAGAAAATACTCAAATTAAGAAATCATAATCTAACAGAATTCTAAGGTTTCCAAAAAATGAGATAATTCAAATATCCCCTTTATGATACTTTTCCATTGATTTTTTTGTGTGTGAAGTTAGACAAAAGCCAAAGCCCTGTAAGGCCTATATGACAAAAACGTAGGTGGGTAAGTCATTTATTACTGAAAGTACAAATTGTGCTATATTATCCCATAATTAAGTAACATTACTTCTCCTCTTTGCCCCCTGCCCCCAGTCCTGGCACTTGAACTCAGGGCCTAGGCATTGTCCCTGAGCTTCTTTTGCTCAAGGATAGCACTCTACCACTTGAGCCACAGTGCCACTTCTGGCTTTTTCTGTGTATGTGGTACTAAGGAATCGAACCCAGGACTTCATGCATGCTAAGCAAGTACTCCACCACTAAGCCACATTCCCAGCCCACATTACTTCTTTAAGACAATAATTGAGTTAAATTTTTCATAATTTCAAATTGCAATTAGTGATTGTTAAATTATTAATGAGATTTACAGAAGGAAGCAAATTATACTGAAGATTAAAGTAAAATTAATAGTAAGCAGAGGCACTCCAAAAAAAAAAAGATTCAAAGGTTAATAATGGCAAATTACTTTTTTGTCACTTTACAAACCCACATTCTTTTCTTCTTTCTTCACTTATCCCTACTCCACAGTTTCTTCAAAATGCCTCAACTAGAAATCTGAACATATCCACCTCATGCCCTAGAGCTCAGTAATTTTTAAATATTACTACAGTATGCTCAGTTGAGTAAATTACTAATAATGCAAGTTCAGAGTCAGAGGTTCCAAAGTGAATGCTTGCACATGAAACAGAGCTCTGAGTAGAGGTCACAACTTCTATGTTTATAGCTTCCCCATACAATTAGTCTTGCAGCTGCACTTGATTGGTTTTTGACATGAATGTGCTGTCTCAAAGAGGTCAATGTAGGGAGGTTTCCATTCTTTTAACACTCCCCCTAACTTACCCTAGTTAGAAATATTAAACCACTTGTAATAGCATTAGGCAAGGAGTTCCCAGTGTCTAGACTTCAGAAATTTCTCTGCCATCAGTGCTGCACTATTTAGTTTGTAAAAGGTAGACTGAACATGTTCCTTTTCATGAATAGCTCTTTGAAAATACAATTTAAAGTTGATTATCAAGTAATAGCTGAAATTTCTAGTGATGTTACAACATTTCAGCAAAAACAGAGCTTTTAAAAAAATGAAGATAACTGTAAACTTACACTTTGGTGTTAAATTCTTCTCCTCAAAATATATTAACAATTGTTTTCACTAAAGAAGAAATGAAGATGAAGAGTCATTTATAGCAACAATTGTAGTACTATAATGAAGATACTGATTAATATAAGAAACTGAAATCCTTAAAGTACTTTAGGGAATGAATTAATTTTCTAAAAAATGGTTCCCTTAGAATTTCACAAAATTTTCCGAATATCGAAAAAAGAACAATGCAATGTAAACATTTTTCTTTTTATACCATAACTTGTAAAAATGGATATTCTTAGTCAAACAAAAATATTGTGAGAAAAGTATCACATAGTAATAGTCAAAATAGGGGAAATTTTTAAGCAGACATATCTACTTAAAGGCATTACATAGAGAGAAAACACCCAATGAATAAACTGCACTTCTCTCATCTAATTAGCCAGTTGGGAGACTGGCTTAAGTGCACATGGCAAGACACGCTAATTGCCAAGAAAAGCCAACTGGTGACTAAAAATGGTAGCTTGAAAAAAAAACTTCTGTAGTTTAAAAAATAAACTGTTAAACAATGGCATTTTTATGCCTAAGCCTCCAATTTGTTTTCAAATATGGCATGAATTTAAGTGATCCTAATTAATTAACATTATCTTTGCCAATTGTCTTTAGTTCATTATTAGTAAAGCTGCCATTTGCCTTCCATTCTTCTGGTATAGGCTTTTAGTGGAAACTTAATCTACTAGAGGATGATCACTATGGAGATTTGACAGATTTTAACAACTGCTAACAAACATTCATGGACTAATATGGTAACACTGTTATAAAAGGACTTCTCTGATATTAACTTCAAAAAAACGCCTTTGGGGGATGTGTATATAAAATGGTATTAACTTGATGCTGAGGTGATAGCTGCAGAAACCCTGAGTTCAAACCCTAGTACTACCACATACACACATGCATACATGCATGTACACAAACACACACCTACATACATGTATACATATGCATATGTATGCATATGTATACATATATAAACATAAGGAATTTTAGAGGATACATATTTCTTCAGCTCAAACTTTATTTTTCCATTGTGTAACTTGAAATCAGAGCTTAGGCTCTGTTCCTGGGCTCTTTTTTGCTCAAGGTTAGTGTTCTATCACTTTAAATTTACTGGAGATAGAGGAGTCTCATGGACTTTCCTGCCCAGACTAGCTTTGAACCACAATCCTCAGACCTCCACTTCCTGAGTAAGAAGGATTACAGGCATGAGCACTAGCACCCAGCCAGTTCAGAATTTTTAATTCATGAAGACACCTTATGAGTTTGGCTTTTATCCCAATATTAAGTCATTTTTAATTATTACAAAATAACCAAGTCTCTTAGCTTATTAAAAACAATCTACATATGTCCTATCAATTCTACACAGGACTTTTAAAACATTATAATCTAACATTTTATATGTACATACCCACATCACATTCCAGTATAAACTATGTAAGAGTTGTAACAATTTGTTTTCCTATTGGAGCACTTCTAAACAACTATTATATCAACTATCTAGTATATCAAATCCATTATTCACACCAAAGAGGGGGAAGGAGGAAAGAAGGGATGCTTTATTTGTCAGACAGAGAAAACTACACTAAATAGTAATGTAAATACTTAAGAATATCTATACTTATTCTAAAGTTCCCAGAAAAAAAATATTCTCTTGAAAGCAGAATGCATGACTTTTAATTTAGCTGTGTATAGAAGTTAGTATAGAATAATATACATTTTAATACATTACCAAAATGCAAGCAATGGAAAGGCTGAATAATAGCCACTATGTATCCTGACGTTTAAATAATATAAATTATTTCCTCTTTCAAATCTATACTGACATAGGCCTTTGGTTTTACTCTTACAAACAAAGTAGTTTCAAGGCTAGGACTGCCTCAACATAAAGTCAAAATTTGTACATTCCAGTATAAACTAAATAAGCATACATAGTACTAGAAGTTCTTCTTCTAGACATCCAAGTCAGAGCATCAAAAACCTTTTTCAAATGCTAAAATGATCCTTCATCATTCCATGGCTTTTTGCATATATTTCATTATAGCACTAAGCTTAAATGATCACCTTCTTGTACCTATCAAAATAAAAAGAAGTCTTGATGTCATTCAATATTTGTTCAATGATTTACAAAACTAGTTATACAGTAAGATATTGTACCTTTTTAGGTATCTCTGAAAACTGTCATTTCTTTTATTGATACCTGTGACACAGCCAGCATATTTCATGGGATAGAGGCTCACCAATCATTTTTTATATTCACTGGGGGAAAAAAATAGGAATGAAAAGGAAAATGAAATAGGAAAGAGTAAGAGAAGAAAGGATGGAAAGAAGGGAATAGGGACAGTAGACAAAGGAAGGGAGGCAAAAAATGAAAGGCAGAAGCAAGGACAAAGAAACCAAAAGAACACAGACATAAAATTATTTCATTTCAGAAAGTGTCCACGCTGATTTGTTTCTTATTTGTTGTTGTTACCTGGTTTGGTTGATCCCTAAAATATTCTAATATTTTCAAGAATTCTGAAGTTCCTGCTCTGATGAACTACCTTCTCAAAAAAAAAAAGGTATAAAATGGTTATTCTCTTAGAAATAGAAACAAATAGAAATAAAACATTTAAAACTAGATTTTAAGGTGGAATTAATGTTTTCCTGATTTCCCAATAAATACAAATGTCCATTTTCTGCTGGTCATTTCAAAGTATAATTTTTAATGGGAACTTCTTTTTTTATTTTTATTTTTTATTGTGAACATACTGTACAGAGGGGTTACAATTACATGGGCAAGATAATGAGTACATTTCTTATCAAGCATTGCAGCCTCCTCCTTTGTTTACCCTTCACTTTAATGGGGACTTCTAATGGACACTTACTTCTAGAAATAAAATAGATTACTTTTTCATCCTAATTAGCAGTATATTTATATGAATTTGTAAATATGTAGTTAGAATTTAACTTTACACCCACAAGTGACACTTTTTAATAAACAATATACAAAACACTCACCATAAATAAAACATGAGAAACTACCAACATAACTAGTAAGGTACAATCGTGGAATAAGCTGTATCTTGTCAACAGCAAATTTTGCTAACTAAGAGACTGCTCTGTTTCGTATGTCAAATTAAAGCTACCATTCTCTTTCTTGTTTCAGATGCACAAATACTTAGGCATACTGCAGCTTAAGAAAAGGGAATTTTCTGTTTTATGGGAAAGCACAAAGGAACAAACTCTCCTTTAACTGACAGGTGACTTCATAATAGCATGTAGAAGACTCATGTTTCCATTGATGATGAACTAGAATTGCTTATTTGCACTGCAGTGTAGAATTTAATCTTGTGGTGATGCGGCCTTTTATCTGCATCAAGAAACTTCTAACAAGAGTAAAACCTTGATGTGCCTAAAGATAAACATAGCCCAGACCACACAATATTCCTTGTCTTTAAAAACTGTAAATAAGAATTACCTTTTCTTCTTAATGTGGAGAATTGCTAACTACATTTCATCAATATCCCTCCAATCTCTAATGTTTAAAAATCAATATTTAAGAGTAGTACTAAATGCCTCAAAACATATAGGAATTCACAAAATAGTTCAAATCAATTCTGGGACAGTAATTTTCATGAAAAAAAATATTAATGTCTTTAAAAGCTCTCTAATATACATACTATTATCCCAATTGAATGATTATATAATAATATCTAAAGTTCAAGTTTCATTGAAAATTTCACTCAGTCTTGGCTTTGTCTTATTAGGAACTCAGGAAATACTGAATAAGTGGCTAGATTGTACACCATTACATTTGCAGTCAACTTCCTGACAACTATGAAAAGGTCTTCCTGTAAAACTAAGCCTTAATTTGAGGCCCCACTCCTATCAAAGTCCCCAAAAATAATGGTTGAAACTATGCACAAGCGGGGGTGGGGGGCATTCCACCAGTCATCTACCTAAGCATGATATAGACAAGCTAAATTTTTAGCACAGAAAAACTGATAATGCCAAAAAAGCAAACATACTGATGGCTATGATTGTATCATTTTTAATAAGTTACCTACTTAGAAAAAGCATGCTAAGAATTCTCAATTTTTAAAAAAATTGTTACAAGTATTATTTTAACTTTTTTTACTATTAAAATTATGAGTAGAAATTTTTAAAATACATGTTTTCTTTAACAACACTTCAAAACAACTGAATGGTATTGTTCCATATCAGTTTAAAGCTTCCATAAGCTGTCTTTTTATCACAGTAACAAGATTTAGCAAGTTATATATATCCAGTCTTCAGGGTCTGGGCACTATCCTTGAGCTTCTTTTGTCTCAAAGCTAGCACTCTACCATTTGAGCCACAATACCTCTTCTGGCTTTTTTTGTTTATGTGGTACTGAGCTATTGAACCCAGGGCTTCAAGTATGCTAGGTAAGCACTCTACCACTAAGCCACATTCCCAGCTCCATGCCCTGTATTTTTAACTGCCTTTTGTTTTAACACCAAAGAACATCAACATTAACAGAAATACTCTAAGCAACTGTTGACAATACTAAATATGGAAAAATAATTTTTACTCCTGTCCAGGTAGGGAATTAACCTTTATAAATATACAGATTAAAATGTATCTTAGCAACTCAGGAAGGCTGTGAGGATCAAGGTTCAAAGCCAGCAACAGCAAGAAAGTCCCTGAGACTCTTATCTCCAATTAACCTTCCAAATAGCCAGAAGTAGAGCTAAAGCTCAAGTGGTAGAGCACTAAACTTGAGCAAAGAAGATCAAGGTTCAAGGCCAACGATAGGCAAAAAGAAGAGGAGGGCGAGGAGAAGGGGGAGGAGGAGGGAGCAAGAAGGAAGAAGAAAGAAGGAAGGAAGAAGGAGGAGGAAGATGGAGGGAGGAAGATGGAGGAAGGAGGAGGAGGAAGAAGAAGCAAGCAGCAGCAGCAGCAGCAGCCAAGCACTGCTACTCACAAGTCTGAGATCTGAGGATTGTGGTTTGAAACCAGCCCTGGCAGGAAAGTCCATGAGACTCTTATCTCCAATTAACCAGCAAAAAAAAAAAGAATCACAAATGGCTCAAAGTGATAGAGCACTAGCCTTGACTGAAAGAGGTCGGAGACAGCGCGCAGGCCTGGAGTCAAGCACCATGACTGACGAAAAAAATAATAATAATAATTCTGACAGAACTGCAATAAACTGATTTGGAGTCTTTCAAATATTCATTTTCTAGATACTCATTAAAATTCATATTTTAATAAACTTTCTCGAAACAATGTCTACTTAAGGTAATTTTAATTTATGTGTCTCACTCTAGTAAAATGCTATACTTAATTTGTAAAACCTGAAGTGGCTAACTATAACATGGGTTGAAAGTTTTAGAAAAAAAACAGTATCCAGCCCATATTATATAACATACATGCTCTATTTTAGTAAGACATAATTCATCTATTCAGGTTATACAAATGCTCAACTTACAATCCTATCAAAAAATCAGCAAGATAATTTTTTAAATGCCACATCACATGTGACTTATGAGATATTGTAGATTCTTCCATACTGGACAACAGAGAAACTATTCTTTTCTCTATCTTCAATGAAAACTCAAAATAACACAGGGTTAGGTTTTCCATTCTCTCTCAAATTCCATACTTTCAATAAACAGAAAATTAAGAATAAAAAAGTAATCATTTTAGGGATAGGAATGTGGCTTAGTGGTAGCATGCTTGCCTAACATGCATGAAGCCCATGGTTTGATTCCTCAGTACCACATAAACAGAAAAAGCCAGAAGTGGTGTTGTGGCTCAAGTGGCAGAGCACTAGCCTTGAGCCAAAGAAGTTCAGGAACAGTGCCCAAGCCCTGAGTTCAAGTCCCAGTACTGGCAAAAGAAAAAAGACAGAAATCATTGTAACTAGTTTAATGTGTTTGTGTAGTTTATAACTTAATTTTTCAATACAAAAAATGCATGCCTATATGAACTAGCATGTATGTGTGTACACACACACACACACACACACACACACACACACACACACACACACACACACACACACACACACACACACACACACACACACACACACACACACACACACACCTTCCACTTCAAGAAAGTGGACTAATCAGGTGTCTAAAGCAGGAGGATCATTTGGCTCACAATTTCAAGATCAGCTTGGACAACACAGCAATTATTATTACCAAAAGTAATAATAATAATAGTGAAAAAAATTAAGAAGTGGAACTAAAGATGCATAAAAAACTAAACCTTAACTATAAAAGACAATACTGACAAAAGTCTGAGGCATTATTATACTAGGAGAAATCTACAAACATCTTTGCCCAATAACAGTCTGGAGAGATTCCTCTTTAAAATTTGCAAGCTAGCATATAATAAGTTGGACTAGGGTACTGCAGATATCAGCACTAGGCGAGAAGTGTGCATGTTCAACAACAGCTGACAGTTGTCTTGTAGTATGGTATTGTGTTGGTTTTAAGAATATGTGCAAGTAACAGCAGCTTTCACAGCACTTCACTCAACAAAGATCTACACTTTACTTTTTTTTTAATTCAGCCATAAAAAATGTTTCCTTTTGTGTGAAGCCGCAATTCCTTTCTTGCTAAGTGAAATTTAAATAAATAAATTACAGGGCTTAAAATTTCATCAAGAAGCAGGCGGGGAGAGGGTGAGCGGGGAGGATTGGGGGTGGGAGGGCAGGGGGAGGATAGGAAGTGCTGGGAAGGAGAAACAAAGGAGGAGGCTACAATGCTTGATAAGAAATGTACTCATTATCTTGCTCATGTAATTGTAATCCCTCTGTACAATATTTTCACAATAAAAAAAGAAATAAAAATAAATAATAAATAAATAATAAATAAATAAAAATTTAAAAAAAATTCATCCAGAAGCAAACTTTCTTAGATGTGTTATTTGAGTATGAACATTATAGTTCTTGTATTAGTATATTAAGCCTTCCTGTGAATATATGGAATAGGTAAAATAAAAAGAAAGGGAGAGAAGTAAAATGGAAGAACTCACAACAAAAAATTTGTATAGATTAAAAAGAAAATGGATAAAAATTAGGGAGTAGGGGAACTGAACTATTTAACCTGTACCATAATTCTTGGGAAAACCATAAAGAAAATTTCTCTGGCATTTTTCAAGTCATATCCTAAGTATTTTTTACATTAGACTTTCCAAGACCCTAGGTTAGAATTTTCCAGACTCAAACTCCACAAGGGCAGATACAACAATCTTACTGACATAGGATTAACCATGATGAACTGAAATATGTGACAAAACTAATGAATAGAAAATGGAAACCTAAAAATCATGATATATATATATATATATATATAGAGAGAGAGAGAGAGAGAGAGAGAGAGAGAGAGAGAGAGAGAGCATACACACATACACATGATCAAAAATTTATAAGGAAGCTGAATTTATTTTTTAAAAAGCTGGAAGGGGCTGGGAAGGTGGCTCAGTGGTAGAGCGCTTGCCTTGCATGCATGAGGCCCTGGGTTCGATCCCTCAGCACCACATAAGCAAAAAGAAAAAAGCTGGAAGTGGTGCTGGCTCAAGTGGTAGAGCGCTAGCCTTGAGCTGAAGAGCTGAGGGACAGCACCTAGCCCAGAGTTCAGGCCCCACAACCGGACCCAAAAAAAAAAAAAAAAAAAGAGCCGGAAGTGCCACTGTGGCTCAAGTGATAGAGTGCTAGCCTTGAGCTGAAGAGCTGAGGGACAGCACCCAGGCCCAGAGTTGTGGCCCCACGACCCCCCAAAAAAATTCAAAACTTTTCAAGAAGATATAAGGACACCAAAATTTGTAATTACTCTATTAAAGAAAGTATAATAAAACTGTCTCATTTGTAAGCAATGTGACAGCTTATATCCTCCTCAAGTAGTACAAGCATGAACAAACTAACAGACATGGTTTTGAGAATAACAGATATAATGATCGAAGTGTGAGATCCATCAATGATGGCAAAAAAATTAGAATAAGCTTAACAGATCTGTTCAATACTTACATGAAAAAATAATAAAGCAAACCAGGTGCTGGTGGCTCACGCCTGTAACCCTAGCTAACTCAGGAGGCTGAGATCTGAGGATCACGGTTCAAAGCCAGCCTGGGCAGAAAAGTCCGTGAGACTCTTATCTCCAATAAACTACCAGAAAACCAGAAGTGGTGCTGTGGCTCAAGTAGTAGAGTACGCGCCTTGAACTGAAGAGCGCAGGGATAGCACCCAAGCCCAGAGTTCAAGCCCCATGACTGACAAAATTAAAAATTAAAAAATAAAAAAGTAAAGCATTCTAGAAGGGATGTAGATTTGAGCTAATTTAAAGCTATACCATGTTCTAAGGTACAAGGACTCAACATCAATAAAGATGGCAATACTCTATAAATTAATTTGTAAATTTAACTTTAATTAAAATTTTATAATCTCTTATGAGCATGTACAAGTTGATTACCAATTTCAAGCAAGTCAAACTGTCAAGAAAATCCTAAATAATTATAAGATAGATGCCCTCCATAGTTCACACTTATAATCCTTGCTACACAGAAGGCTGAGAGGTAAGGATCATGGTTCAAAACCAACATGGGTAGGAAATGTCCATGAGATTTATCACCAATTAACCACCAAAAAAAAAAAAAAAAAAATGGAGCTGTGGCTCAAGTGCCAGAGCAACAGCCTTAAGTAAAAAAGTTCAAGGACAGTGCCCAGGCCCTGAGTTCAAGCCATACTACTGGCACACAAAACAAAATAAACTATAAAGATGCTATCAGATACTCATATATATGCTAATTTATATTTGGTCTGAGGCAGATATCCTAGTCTGAGTCTCTATGTAAGAAACTGAAATAGGAATAAAAATACTGAAATGACAGCTGAGCATCAGTGGCTCACACCTGTAATCCTAGCTACTCAGGAGGCGAAAATCTGAGGATCGAGATTCAAAGCCAGCCCAGGCAGGAAAGTCCATGAGACTCTTATCTCCAAATAACCACCAGAAAACCAAAGTGGTGCTGTGGTTCAAGCAACAGAGCACTTGCCTTGAGCTGAAGAGCTGAGGGACAGCACACAGACCCAGAGTTCAAGCCCTACAACTGACCTGCCCCCTCCACCCCCCAAAAAAAAAACTGAAATGGCCCAATTGTGTATGAAAATGCATAATACAATAGTGACAGCTTTTTGATATCCATGAATGAACAGTCTTTTCAATAAGTCGTGTTATAGTAACTAGCAATGGATCCTTCAAATGTTGCATCAATAAAATTAGAATCAGAGGCTTGAGAAGGAGAGTAAAAGGGAAAGCAATAGAAGGTAAAAAGAGAAGAGAAGGGAAGGAATCCAGAAATTATTTGTTTCCAAAACCAAACTACATACCACCATCCATATGCATAATCTTGCCCTCCCCCCCAAAAAAAAAATCAGATCTAAATTTGATCAAGTCTACACCCATTTACAAAACAAAGCAGGCCACAGGAAGACATTAGATAACAGAGTACAGTTAAGCAATATACCTTCAAGAGAGATTATGAGAAATCTGATTTCTTCACCAAAAAGAAAAGAAAAATACATAAACCACCTCAAAGCAAAACCAAAGTGACCTCCTATTCAGTTGAAAATGTTTACTTCAAATTAAAGAGAGCCTTACATAAAGTCAATTTAGGAATCTATTTATACAGAAACAAATGAAACAAAAAGTAGGAGGACTAGTAAAACTTTTGACAACAATGACTAGTTTTTAAATGGCTAACCAATCAAGTCTATTTTATTTCTGTGATGCTGTTAAGTACTCATTTAGTAAGCTGTACTGACAGTGAGGATTTATAGTATTCCATAAAAAGGTATCTTGCAAATCAATGAATTTCAGTATGGAATCACAAAGAATACGAAACTGTTGTAGTTAATTATTGAAATAAAACAGAAGTACTCTGTAAATCAACAACATGCAAACAGATAACACACACAAAAAGAAGAAATGCTACATTCTTACGTCTGAACATATTTTTCAGCTTAAATATATATTTAAAGCTAAAGAAATAAAAATATCTGCCACAAAAATAATAACTGGTTGTGAAACCTAGACCACATGAGAATCAAGAAGACCTCTAATGCTGCTATTTTTCTCTCAGATCACTCTATAAAACTACAGTATTCTAATTCTGCCATGTTGATAAACTTCAGGAAATGCCTTAATATTAATGATAACCATTAATATCTAATCTTTCAAACTGTTTACCTAACACTCCAAAGTTTTGTTGTGAACCCTGTTTCATAGTAATTTGCAAACAAATACCTACTACAGTTACTTTTTATAGAATATTTAAAATTCCTGAAACTTCTGAGTATTTTGGAAAGTTTCGAGTTTTCCAAATACTAAAATACAATCAGAACAGCTAAGAAAAAAGTCAGTTGATGCTTGTCTATGTGTCTGTCTCTCTCATCACCTCTGCCTTCGCTATTTCCCAGATGGTTTTCTATTTTCTGTAACATTATCTATAATAATCCTCACAGACAGCAGCCGAAGATAAACCAGAATTAGGCAGTGATTATATTTCATAAAGATGATGATTATATTTATTGAAGTCTGGAGAATATCAATAATGAGTAAGGAAGAACTTGAAGAGTAAATCAACTTTAGTCTTATCTGACAAAGTTATGAAATAAAAGTGTATGAGATATTCTGTAAGAAAATTATCTTGGCAGTCAGTAGATTTATGAGTATTATAATTGCAGTTTCTAATTCTACACAATTGATTTTTTTAAAAAAAACTAAAAAAATACTTTGTATGCACTGACATATGCCTAGTCCTTGCAAATAATTTTATTTGTAACAGAAAATAAATTATTTTTTACACATCTATTTTTTTGTGTGGAACCATCCCAGTTAAAAACCCCAAAGGCTTCCTTCATTAGAATATGTGAAATGCAGCACCTTTCCATTTTTTCTAGTCTGAGAAAAAGACTTTAGTCAAATTCATCAAAACAAAATATTTACATGTGTTCTCATCTGTAAATATATCATAAATTGAGCAAACTTTTTTAATAGTTATTTCAGAAAGTATACTTCCTAAATCTAAAAATATTTTTGTCAAAGCTATTCCCGGAGAGATACTGTCAATAAGAAACTATTCTACTGTAAAAACTCTTAACATGTTTCTAATGATTACAAAATGTCTGAGTCTGCCTCAGATTTCTAGGAAAATGTGTGAAGAAGTCTGTGCACAGAACTGGTAGAAAAAAAAGAAATAGTCCACACACACACTAGGTTACATCTTTAAAAAAACTATGACATCAGCCCAATAACAGAATTTGAAACAATGTTTCCCACTGGCGTCACCATGGAAATAATATGCTATATTAGAAAAATGCAAATTTTATAGTTCAAAAAATATAAAGATAATCCTTGCCCTCTGGGAATTTAGGATATGGCTTTTTAAAAACCGTATGGAAACGAAAAACCATTCAAAGGCAAGGCAAAGTGACCAGTACAGAATAGGATCCTTAGGGAGAAATGTATATTTGCATAGCATATAAAATACAAGTATGTGTTTAAATCTTTAACTTTTTTCTTTCCTTTTTTAGAGGTAGGGATCAAATTCAGGGCTTCATGCATGGTAGGCAAAGGCCACCATGTATTAAACTATATTAAGCTAGTCTTAAACTCTACTATTTTTTTAAAGTTTTTTAACTTTCATTAATTTATCTGAAATGTCTTTTTTCTAAACCATTAGTAGCTAAATTTTACTTGCCTTTAATATAAAATATAAAGGATAAAAACAAAAGCTACAATAATTACAAATTTATAACAGACAAAGGAGGAGGCTACAATGCTTGATAAGAAATGTACTCATTATCTTGCCCATCTAATTGTAACCCCTCTGTACAGTATTTTCACAATAAAAAATAAATAAAAATTTAAAAAAATTATTTAAACTGGATATCTTGGCACATACCAGTAATCCCAGCTACTCAGTTGTTGAATGTAGAAGGATAGCAAGATTATATCCAGCCCAGGTAAAGTCAGAGAAACTCTATTTCAAAGAGCAAACAAACAAACAAAAAAAAAGTGTTGCAGGGGTATGGTTCAAATGTTATAGTGCTTGCTAACATATTCAAGTCCCTGGGTTTAGTTCAATCCTCAGGTACATCAAAAAAGAAAACAGACTTTCAAACAGCTAAAATTATAATGCAACAGAGCTTCCTGCCTTAATAATTACTTTGTCTCACTGTCCTTCTTTAACATCAATCTACAGAAGTAAAAGTGGATAAAACCCAGTGAAAGAAAAACAAAAAAGCTTGTTAAGACTATTTCCATCAAATACATGTTAAGACCAAGTGCTAATTTTACTTTCCACCTATGTAAATAAAAACTAGCTATAGGAATAAACACATTTCAGGTATTTAACAGCATATATTCAAGAAAATAATTTAAAAACACAAATGAAATATTTTTAAGTAACATCTATTCAAGCAGGGAACATGTCAATCGATACAACTAATGTGGATCTAGAACACAATTTAAAAATAAGATCATTTTCTAAAGAAAAAAGTTCTTAAGGCAAATATAATCTGCTATTAAGTAAAATAGTAAGTACTAAACATCAGATACCACCATTATATTAACATTTTATTTTATTTTATCTTATCTTTTTTATAGGGTGCCGGTACTAGATCTTAAACTCTGGGCCTGGGAGCTGTCCCTTAGCTTTTTCAATCAAGGCTGGACTGTACCACTTGAGCCACAGCTCTACTTCCAGCTTTCTAGTGGTAACTGGAGATAAGAGTCTCACAGACTTCCCTGCCCAGGCTGGCTTTGAACCAGTGATCCTCATATCTCTGCCTGCTGATTACTTAGGTTATGGGTATGTGCCACAGGCACACAGTAAAATAAATTACTTTAAAAATCAAATGGAAGGGGAGGGGAATGGGAAGAGGATGGAGAAGGAGAAGAAAAGAAAAGATGGGGGAGGGAGGGATGAAGGACAGAAAGAGAGAGAAAAAGAGAGAAATGGGAAGGGAAGGAGGGAAGAAAGGAGAAAAAGAAGGGAGGAAAGAAAGCAGGCAGGCAAATATTTGTCCTATCCCATGTATTGGAGATCCAAGGAGACAAATAACTGCTTCCAAACACCTATTTCATAGCATCTACAAGTCATAATAGTTAAGAGACACACACTATTACTTAAGTTTTTTGTTATAACAGCTATGTGTAATTATTATAGCAACCTGTAACATATGGAAAACATCCACAAGAACAAGAAACAATTCAACAGACAAACAAGAGAACACTTGTTACTTTCTATATTCTTAATTTAAATACAGCACATAGCACACAAAATGTGCACTGTTTATCTTTATTATTAATAGGAAATATAAAGCATTCCTTTGGGCATATCAACTTACTAAACAAGTTTTCAGGGAAAGACAATAAACAAAGACTTTATTTTAATTTTGTTAATATCCTTACATATAAAAACACTATTCTGAATCTTTATTTTTGGCAAATATTTTCCACATTCCTCATATACTCAGTTAAAAAGTAAAAAGGCCTGTTATACCTGTTCCAAACACAAGCCACAACAAACTCATTCAAAAGGAAATTGAACACTTTTACATCACACAGAAATATAGAGCCAGATGCAGTTCCATTTACTCAGGAGGTTAAGGCAAAAAAAAAGCTTGAGTACAGCAATTACCAGCCTGAACAATGAAAGAACCCATCTCAAACAACAAATGCATAATAAATGACAATGATTCCATATTCCTAAGAAAAACATTCAACTAAACTCCTTTAATTATCCTCTTAATTTTCAACAGCCAAGGGGATAGTGTAAGAGCTGCCAAGTTCTATCTGCTTTGCCTTACAACAGACTTTGTTTAGGAATCACTTTCAAATGTTTGTAATTCATTTGACAGTATTGTTCTTTTTGGAGTGTAGGTGTGTATAGGTTTTGATAAATGTAATCAGTCATGTATGAATGGAGAGATACTTACAGAATAGATAATGTTTCAATTCTGTATCTGCCAAGCATCTTGATACAGAATGCATCCATCACTCAAAAATCCATTGGTCTGTCCTTTACAATCACCCCCTCCCTCCTCCACTCCCAATCTCTGGTAAACATTTTCTATTTTCCCATAGATCTCTAGGCTCTGCTCATTTTAGTTAGTCTTTAGTGAGTAATAAATTTTCAGGTTATACAAATTCTCCTGATCTTTTCAACTTAATCTTTTTGTTGTCATCTCTAGTCTGATACTGAACTCATCTAGTGGATTAGAAATTATTTTATATTAATGAACTTAGAATTAGTACTTGAGTTATTTTTTCTATTTGAAACTTTAACACTTTCTACTTCTTTTCTGGAAACGTCAATCTTTCCATTATTTCAAAAATTCCACTGTTGTCTATAGAAAGAGAAAGATCCTACTCTAATCCTAATTTCTAGGTCATCTCAAGGAAGGTATTTGCTAACTATTCTTTTCTCTATAATTATTTGTGATATCCCTGGTTCTTAGTGTGTCAAATAATATTGGACTGTGTCCCAGAGACTTTGACCATTGCATGATGGTATTTTTTGCTTATGCTGAAGACTCTCAGGCATCTAGCAAATTTATTTAGTACTTTTCATTTTCAAGGTTGTAGTTACTGTTGATCTAGGCAATCAACTCTACCAAGTTGGAAAGACATGTCCCACTCGCAATCTATAGACTACTATTTCAATGTCAGTTTATTTTACCAAGTCTTTTCAGTGCCATTTACTCTCTACTCATCTGTCCTCTAAATGACAATCTGGGCCAAGGGAGTTAAGAGATCAATCTACACAATAATTCAGTTCTGAAGCTCTTTATTATGATTTCTTGAGAAATTTCCACACATGCTCAGCTCAGGGAGTCTGGTACTTTATATACAGGTATAATTAGGTCATGCTTTTCTGTCTCCTTCCTCTTCTCAATTTCCCACACATTCTTTTCTTGATTCTTGAGTTTCTGACTCTAAGCCCTATATTTTTGTTTCCTCACACTGACATATGTTTTTCAAACTACTTATGCCTTAAAAATGTAGCGGAAAGAAAAATAGGGCAGAAAAAAACACAGATCCTCTCCTCATGCTGTTTGAACTATAAGAATCCTTCTTCCAGTTTCTATTGTCAACTGGTATGTCAGAGTTTTAAATTCCTGAATTGCCACTATGACCACCACCACAGGAGGACACCTTCATGATTAGGATTTCCTAGGGTCTCACCATAAGATAAATACCACAATGAAATTACAAAACAAACAGAAACAGTGGTTTCCCTTAATCCTCCTTTTACCATGCACAGTGAAAGAGGATCTTGGACACTTTTCAGGAGTCTCTGGAGTCCACGTTGGGAGATAAGGAGGGTGAACAAGAAGCTCATCAGTATCAGTCACATCTAGTTTTGTTCTCCCAATCCCAATCCTCCTGTTATCATTTGCACTTTGGGGATCTCAAACAGTGGTATTCTGTATTTTGTCCAGCATGTCCAATTGTAATCATTCAAGAGATAAGTAAACTGCTTTCTCCTACTCAGCCAATTCACAACCACAAAAATTCTAGAAATAAACACTGACATTTATGCTCAATTGGTTAAGACAAGAGTGACTAGGAAATTCATGAAACATTGAATAAGTTTTTCAGGAAAAAAATACTGCTATTACAACTGGATATATATGCAATAACAGTAACAGTAATGAGGAGGAAGAAGACAAACTTGGGCTTTCACTTTTCACCATTTCCAAAACGAAATTCAAAATGGGTCATAGACTGAAATGAAAAAGCAAATATTATAAAGCTTGTTAGAAAGAGAAAACCACAGGGGAAGATTTTGTAACTATGGACTAGGTAAAATTTTCTTGAATATGATACAAAAAATATATAGCACATAAAAACAGTATAGAATAAAACTTTCATCAAAACTTAGAACTTTCAGCTGGGCATCGGTGGTTCACACCTGTAATCCTAGCTACTCAGGAAGCTGAGATCTGAGGATTGCAGTTCAAAGCCAACCTGGGCAGAAAAGTCCATGAGACTCTTATCTCCATAAACCACCAGAAAACCAGAAGTGGCGCTGTGGCTCAAGTGGTAGAGTGCTAGCCTTGAGTTGAAGAGCTAAGGGACAGTACCCAGACATAGAGTTCAAACCCCATGACTACCAAAAATGGACAGACAGGTTGAAAACTGGTAAAAAGTATTTTCATATCTTATAATTTTGACTTTTATGCTAAAAAAAATCAAAATAAATCATCTACAACTCAAGACAAATGATACCAATGAAAAACTAAACAAAAAATGTTTACAGGCATTCCGCAAATCATACAAATAGCTGATAACCACTATGAAAAGAGGCCAAACATCATTAGTCATTAGGGAAATGAAAGTTATAGCCTCAGTAAGACACCACCACATATTTCTTGAATGGTTACAAACAAACACTGAAAATATCAATGAGTTAACCAGCCAGTGGACATGTGACAAGGTACAATTATTCATATGTAATAAAGTCTCCACTACAAGGCTGAATATTGAAATAGAAGAGTGTCATCACTGGTGAATATAATGATGTACAAACAGGGGTGATGTTCTCTTCCTCTATAGAGAGAAGGCACGGAAACTGCATCGAGCTTGCTTTCCAGACCTGGTTCTGGGTATATTTTTCTATTAAAACTCTCATTACATTGCCAGCAAATTCTATGAATCATTCTAGACCTAAAAGGTTTGTGGGAATCCACCCTACAAACCTTTTCACATGGCTGGTATGTGCAATGGAAGTAGTTACCTAGCAGTCAGAGCTCTTAACCACATGGAGTCCAGTTAGCAGGTGTTAAAATAGCAGCACTTGTTTGAAAGGCAGGTATCAAACTTTCAAACATGGTGGGGAGACAAGGACAAAACAAGAAACAAAATGTTCAGTGGTGAGCAGGAGCTGTGAATAGCGGTAGTCATGGAGAGCAACCAGTATTTCTAAACACTGAAATATTCTAAAACTGATTTGATGATGGCTAGATATGTAACTCCATAAACATATTTTTAAAAATCAACTAAGCTGTATGGGTTAAAAGAGAGCAATTTATTGTATGAAAATTACACTTCAATAAAATTATTTTGAAAGTCTAATCAGCAAAATGTATATCATTAAAAAATTATAGTCATTTTATTTCTCCATTCTATACTATCACAATCAACAGCAAAAAATAAATACTATAGGGGCTGGGAAGGTGGCTCAGTGGTAGAGCGCTTGCCTTGCATGAATGAGGCCCTGAGTTCTATTCCTCAGCACCACATAAGCAGAAAAAGCCAGAAGTGGTGCTGTGGCTCAAATAGTACAGCACTAGCCTTGAGCTGCAGAGCTCAGGAACAGTGCCCAGGCCCAGAGTTTAAGCCCCACGACTGACCAAAAAAAAAAATTTTTTTAACTCTTAAGCCAGGCACCAGTGGCTTATACCTGTAATCCTAGCTACTCAGGAGGCTGAGATCTGAGGATTGTGGTTCAAAGCCAGCCCAGACAGGAAAGTCCATGAGACTCTTATCTCCAATATACCACTCAGAAAAACACAAGTGACACTGTGGCTCAAGTGGTAGAATGCTAGTCTTGAGCTGAAGAGTTGAGGGACAGCGTTCAGGCCCAGATTTCAAGCCCCATGACATACATACATACATACATACATACATACATACATGCATACATACATACATACATACATACATACATACATTACTATAACCATTGAAAAAATAAGAAATAAAGTGTTTCCAATGTCATGAGAATACTCCATTAGATTTAGAGAAGAACTCTACCAAAATTAGCACTACAAAATCAAACTAACAATTTCACACATGTAAGATAGATTGTATTTGCATGTATTTCCAAGAACTTCAAGATCTCTTTCAACTGTTTTTTGTTTTGCTTTTATTGGGGGGAGGGGAGAAACTCCCCTTGAACTCAAGGGCTTGAACTCAAGGCTTGGGTACTGTCCCTGAGATACTTCTGCTCAAGACTAGCACTCTACCATTTGAGCCACACCGAGACTTCTGGCTTTTCTTGTTAATGTGGTACTGAAGAAGCAAACGCAGGGCTTCATGCATGCCAGGCCTACCTAAGCCACATTCCTAGCCCCTCAACTGTTCTTTCACTTAATGGTCTTAAAATCTATTACTGTAAGTTATATCAAAAGAATTGTTGCATATACTAAAACTACATATAGCTCTATACTTAATATACATATAGACAAGTCAAACTTGCATTTAGTAATGGCTGATAGAACACTTCAAGCAATTAGCAAGGAAAGGGAAAGGCTCTAGATATTCATTGTTTTCAGCTTCTGAGTTTTCCTCCTTGCTATTGTCCTTGAATCCTCCTGAAGTTATAAAACCTAGTCAACGTCATTTTCTACTCATTAACTGCCACCCCACTATTACCTGACTTCAGATTCAGGCACTACACTTAACCCAGTGCTACAAAAAAATCACTAAATCAGTTTATTCTCAAATCACACCACTCTTCGAGCTACCTAAATGATCTTTTTCATAGCCTCCAGATATCTTCAATGCCCAGAGCTTAGGTTACCAGCTGTAGAGTTCATCTTAATACTACACATAAATTGCTTTGGCATTCTTTGTTCAAAGGAAATGTTTTCTATATAGCCAAAGAATTGAATTTTAAAATAGAGTCTGTATTACAACCACATTTAATTCTATAAGCAATATATGAAAGTTTAAGTTTATTGGTTATTAGCATAGCGAAGGTTGTCAGAACTGACCTTATCCATGTGGAAATAATTATCTTCTTAGGCTAAAGTTTTTATTAGAATCAAAATAAGCTGATGCTATCTTAAGAGCCCTTCCAATTTTTGAAAAATAAAACCTACATGGCCCATACTTAGGCAGACTTTTTCCAGATATTATTTTAAGGATACAATTACAGAATGATTACTCTTATATCTGAACAGATAGCGTATCTGTTAATATAAAGTTAGCTTATTTCAAAGCATAGAGCTGGGTTTGGTGGCTAGCATACCTATTTCCCAGCTATTCAAGAGGCTAAGATATGAAGGGAGCTTGAGGAGTTTTAGAACAGTCTGGCAAAAAGAATTCACAATTATCTCAATACAGAAAGGCACATACAGAGTTGGTCTGGATAAGACTATCAAACTTAAACACTGTGATTGATACTTTCCAAAATCTGTTTGGCTCTTGGACTTTTTTCTTCTGCTGCAAAATTTTCAAAATAAATTCTATTTCTCAGAAGTATGAAAAAGTGTTAGAACATATAATATGATGAGCTACTTGAAGAAGATTTAATGGCAAAAACAAAATGTTCTAGGAAAATATGAGTTCTGAAGTTCAATGTTTTATGATGTAATTCTGACAGGGATGAAAAATTTATTGGCATAAGAATATAAAAATGGTAAAAACTTAATGCAACTGTCAAATTTTTAATGATGTTTTGATTCACGAAATGGAGAACTGGAAATGTATCAACATCATACTTAAGACCTTGAACTGCATTATTTCTTGAACTACCCTTGGAAGTTCAAAACCTATACCATCCAGATTGATGTGTGTAAGAAATAAAAATCATCTGTAAAAACAAGATAGCAATTCCAAAACCTCTTGGAAAACTCCTTTATATTTCATCACTCGCAAATGATGTCCAGGCATTCAGTTATCTCAGACTTCCTGCTTTATGACCAAACTCATTCCATGCCAATATATTAGAAATAGGTTTAAGACATCATCTTTGTATTTATCTTGCTTGTTATAACCTCCATAGGCCTTAACATTTCTCCTTTCTCCTTTCTCAAGATCCTTCTCCATACGTACTTCCTCTCTCCTTCTCTGGATGCCATTGATTTTCTCATGTGCTTTTGCTTAAAAGTTTTATTTGAGGGCTGGGAAGGTGGCTCAGTGGTAGAGGCCCTGGGTTCAATTCCTCAGCACCACATAAGAAAAAAGCTGGAAGTGGCGCTGTGGCTCAAGTGGTAGAGTGCTAGTCTTGAGCTGAAGAGCTGAGGGACAGCGCCCAGGCCCAGGGTTCAGGCCCCACGACCGGACCCCCCCAAAAAAAAGTTTTATTTGAGCTGTTGCTCAAGAAAAATAATATATAACTTCTATAGCTTACATCTAATAGATTACTGCAACCAACACAGAAATAGCTCAAAAATAAATAAAAATAGACTTGAAAAAGATAACAGGAAACATTCTGGAATGGTCAGAATTCTTTTTACTTCTTTGAATTTCCTTTGGAAATATGAACAATGGGATTAAGCTAATCAAGTTAACAATGGGAATATATTAAGTCCATGGACATTAGAGGTTTCATCCTTCTTAAAAAGAGTAAGAAAGAAATGATCAATGTGATTGTATTCAACTAAGAAGTTTCTGCATGGCAATGGACACAATTAATAAGCTAAAAAGATAGCCTACAGAATGAGAGATCTTTGCCAGCTACATTAGACAATGGCCTAATATTGAAAATATACAAAAAGCTCAAGAAACTAAAGCTCCCCAAAATTAATAACCCAATTAATAAATGGGCAAATGAGCCAAAGACTTCTCAGATGAAATAAAAAGTCAATACAAACATGAAGAAATCGTCAACATCTCTGAAGGAGAGTATTATATTACTTGCAAATAAATGGAAGGACCTGGAAAAATTATGTTAAGTGAGATAGATAGATAGATAGTGATAGATAGATAATAGTTAGGGTCATTATTTGTTGAGTTAGGGTCATTACTTTTTGCCTGGACTAACCTCAAACTGTAATCTTCCTAACTCCACCAATTACCTAGCTAGCAGCTTACAGGTATGTGACACCACAACCAGCACCTAAGTAATTTTATAAATATGAGAAAATATCACATGTGTGAATTCACACTTTTTCATATAATGAACATAATATTCATTATGCTATTAAAAATGAATGCCACAAATAATTAGCATCTTAATAAACTTCATAATTTTAAAGTAATAGAGCATGAGTATACTTAAAATGAAAAATGTTTTCTAGTCTCACAATATCTTAAAACATCTAACAGAAATGTTCCATAAGACAACATGCAATATCAAAGCCAGAAAGACAAAGGACAAAGTATGAAAAGAGCACTGTCATCCTCTATCCAGATAACAAATTCACTCTGACAGGAACTGAAATAAGTAAAATATACCAATCTTCATTTCTCCATCTAATATTATTGTTATAAAATTACCAATTACTCTTCACTTAACAAATATTTTGCAGTACTGGGCTAGCTAATTTCTGACTTAGCTACCATTTACTGAATGCTTACCACAAGTCACTCTATATTTTTCAACTAGAAAACATTATTTTGCCAACCCTGAAATATCACAGACTTTTAAGACATCTCATAATTTAAGGGGTTAACATGTGAAAACCATCAACTGGTGACAAGCCCCCACTGATTAAATGACACAAAGCTCTTGTTTTTAGAAACAGAATGCTAAGCACTGTGAAAGCTGATGATTTATAGGGGCATGGGAAGTAGGGAAAGAGAAACAGGCTCAATGGGGGAGGTAGCAGTAGGAAGGGTTTGGGCTAAAAAGGCAGATGAAAAGAGGATGAATAAAGTCAGTAGAAATACAGTATTTGCAACTATAAAAACCGAAAAACAACTATGTGGGATATATTTCCACAAAACTTCCTATAACATAAATGTCAAAGTTTACTGTTCCCTTGATAAAACCTAAAGTTTGTTTTCAGACATTTAGGCAGACAAACAAATTTAATCTTATTACCTAGAATTTTTTCTTTTCTCAAGTAGTACTACATATATCAACTTACTCATCCATTCATAAACAACTTACTCATCAATTCATAAACAAAATACATATTAAAACTATAATAAAGTGCTGGGTGCCAGTGGCTCACAGTTGAATTCCTAGTTATTCAAACATCTGAGATCTAAGGATTACAACTCAAAGCCAGCCCGGGCAAGAAAGCTTATGAGACTTATATTCAGTTAAGCACCAAAAGAGAAATAAATGGAGCTGTGGCTCAACTGGTAGAGTGCTAGCCATAAGCACAAAAGCTTAGGCAGATTGCCCAGGTCCTAAGGTCAAACTCCAGGACCAGGAAAAAAAAAAAAAAAAAAAAAAAAAATATATATATATATATATATATATATATATATATATATATATATATATATATATATAGCCAATATGCAATTTATTGTTTGAGGGTGTAATGCTTTTTAAGTGATGCCATAATTGTGCCTAATAAGTAAATATATCAACTACTCAAATTTAGAATGAAGATACAAATCAAATTCTATTCACTATTAATATTTAAGTATTGAATTATAAATATTAGAATAAATAATAAAGAACTAAATTCAAGAATCGTATTTGAGTTCAAGCCATAGGACCAGCACACACAGAAAACAAAAAGATTATTTTCATTAAAAATATATGTATGCAGAAAACAGGTGCTGGTGGTTCACCCCTATAATTTTAGCCACTCAAGAGGCTGAGATCTGAGGATCATGGTTAGAAGCCAGCCAGGGCAAGAAAGTCCATGAGACTCATAATCTCAAATGGAAGTAGTGCCAAAGCTCAAGTGGTAGAGTGCTAGCCTCGAGCAAAAAGGACTTAGGGACAGGCAGAGTTCAAGGTCCAGGACCAGGGGATGGAGGATATATATATATATATATATATATATATATATATATATATATATATATATATATATATATATATATATATATATATATATATATATATGTTGTGATTGACATATGTTATTTTCTTTTAAGAGTAAAAACAATTAGCAAAAATTAAGCAATTTATTTTCAACAAAAGATCTGATTCTCATAAATTGTAAACTAAAATTGATCTGTACACATATACTCACATGTATCAAGTATTTGTTTGTTACACAAATCCTACAGAATTCACATTTTATATTTTAGACATTGTAAAGTATGAATTAACACTAATAATTATTTCAAAATTCTCATCTTACTTCTCCATTTCTTAATGTTGTGATGGCTCCTCTTGCCACACCCATTCTAAATAGTGTTTCTGTAGCCTGTGAAGAAAAAAAAAAAAAAAACAAAGAGCTAAATGTAGCATCCATACCAAAAAGTAAATCTCACTCCAGAAAAGTTTTAAAAAAAAAAGTGTGACATCTTCCATCGAACCACACCAATAAAGCACAGTAAGAGCCAGAAATTCTAAAATACCACAGAAATACCATTTTTACAATCTTTTAATGTTATTAAGAGCTATACTGAACTGTTTCAGAAAGTTATTTTGCTATGCTTGCATTCTTTCGGGTCAAATCTTCAAATTAGCTCACTTAGACAAGTATAATCTTGGACTGAGAAACCAAAACTAACATAAAATGTAGTATTTGGATCCCATTCAGAAATTATTATTTGTTCTGAATTTTATTTTCCATTGGATTCAGTTCAAATCAAAAGAATTTAGTAATCTCAGATAATAGGAAACACCCCTAAAGTCATTGCTTTCTCCAAGCTAACGATGAATGATGAGAAAAGAAAAGGTAACAATTTCATATATAACCACATCAAAATTTAAAATTTAAAACATCTTAGGAAATAAATGTGGATAAAAAGAAAGAAAAAAGCTTTCTTCACTGAACTGAGCAAGCCATTATTGAAAAACATTAAAGAAAATACAAAATTTGTAAAGATATCCTATGCCTTTGGTTGGAAGACTTACCAAAGTAATCAATAACCAATCAATAACCCTATCAAATGCCCAATGACTTTGGAGGGGAAATAAATTAAAATCCATACAGAACCCTGTAACTACAGGGGTGGAAGAGTATCAAGAAAAGAAGGTTATGAACAATATTTAAATAATGTTTTTTTTTCCAGGGCTGAGGACCGAACCCAGGGCCTTGCGAGCACCGGGCGGGCACCCTTCCGCAAGGCTAAACCCCAGCCCCAATATTTATATAATTTGATAGGATCAGATAAGACATTTTATCTAAAACTGATATATTACTATACTGTGAGTTCCATATCCTATCATCACCACAGTATCAGAAAACTAAATTCCCATCAGCTGTATAAGAAGCCAAGAATGGGGCTGGGAAGGTGGATCAGTGGTAGAACACTTGCCTGACATGCCTGAGGCCATAGGTTCAATTCCTCAGCACCACATAAGCAAAAAAAAGCCGGAAGTGGTGCTGTGGCTCAAGTGGTAGAGCGCTAACCTTGAGCTGAAGAGCTGAGGGACAGTGCCCAGGCCCAGAGTTCAGGCCCCAGGACCGGACACCCCCTTCCAAAAAAAAAGAAGCCAAGAATGTGCACAGTGAATCAAGAAGAGGAGTGTTTGCAAACTTACTCCATTTGAGTAAGTAAAGCAGAAGCTGCTTCAGCAATGGAAGTGGTGGGAAAGACTATTACCTAGGTTCTCAAGTACCTTTGCAAACTATCAGACTATTTAAACTACATGTAAATTTTTTTTTCTCTTTTAGCCAGTCCTGGGGCTTGAATTCTGGACCTGGGTTCTATCCTTGAGTTTCTTTTGTTCAAAACTACTGTTCTACCACTTGAGCAAAGGCGCCACTTCTAGTTTTTTTGAGTAGTTTATTGGAGCTAAGAATCTCTGCCAGGGATGGCTTTGAACCATAATCCTCAGATTTCAGCCTCCTGAGTAGCTGGCATTACAGGCATGAGCCAGAGGCACTGAGTTTATGTAAATCCTTTATTAAAACTTTTTAAGTGTTCAACAGTGTCCAACAATTTTACTACATCAGTATGAAAATGAGGTCTAGAGGATATAATAGCAAAATGCTATATGTAAACTCCTTTGAAACACATGACAGAGAAGCTAAGAAATGAGACTGAGTTGTAGCTAGAAAAAGAATCAGAGTTGAGACAAAACTGGTAATAGGATACCTTGAGGATAGAAAATAATTCAATATAAATAGCCAGGTAGAAGCCATTGGTCAGTAAGGTGGATGAAGATTAGATACAGAAAAGAAAGTGAAGACTAAATGAACAAAGTTCCTGCTGAAGATAAGACTTGGAGTAAGTATTGTGATCTGCAAGTTGTGCTAAAAGAAAAGAGTATGAATATAACTAAACTCTCAGTCTTCCCTTTCTTCCTAGTCCTTCTCTTCCCTTCTCCCTAGCCTCTCTGAATTGCAGTACAAAATAATCTTCTGAGAATGACCAAAATACTTGACTTCAGGACAAGGATGACAGTAATGCAAAAGTTAAAAAAAAAAAAAAAAAAAGAGTACAAAGCTGCTAAGGAATCCTTAAGTTTAAAACCCTAAATCTTTGTTGGTGCAAAAGTAGCATTAAAAAGCCTGCCTCTGGGCTGGGAAGGTGGCTCTGTGGTAGAGCACTTGCTTTTCATGCATGAGGCCTTGGGGTTCGATTCCTCAGCACCACATAAGCAGAAAAAAAAAAGCCTGAAGTAGTGCTGTGGCTCAAGTGGTAGAGCGCTAGCCTTGAGCTGAACAGCTGAGGGACAGCACCCAGGCCCAGAGTTCAGACACACGATGGAACCAAAAAAAAAAAAAAAGCCTGCATCTTCAAACTGTGGAGGTTATGAATGTGAGGGGTAACTCCCTCAATTTTACTGCGCCATCAAAATACAGCATGGAATTTATAGAGAAGTGCAAATTTACTTCTACAGTTTTCTAAATAAGAAGTCACAATCTTTAGAATATTCCTAAACACAAATACAAATACACACACACTCTCTTATCCATACACACACATACACACAGAAAGCTGGTGGAATAAAGTAGTTGACACATAAACACTATGTTAGAAAATAATTTTTCAGGGCAAATGTTAAATTATGAGAATGCAGCACAACTTGAATGTAAATAATCTATACCTCACTAGGAAGTTCAAAATAAGATACTAAGAGAAAAAAAGTAAACAACTAAAAATGTTCAGAATATTTAACCTGATAACTGATTTCCTAGGATTTATCTAGTAGATATAATGCACTGTGTGCTGTGTGCTTGTATTAAATCAGTAGCCCTGTACACTTCATCTAATTAGACAGATAGATAGTAAAGATTTTCTGCTATGTGAACCATACAATCTTTGTTGCCAATTATTCAACTCTGCTATTAGAGTTTGAAATAGCCACAATGAGTAATAGTCATGGTGCTGTGTCTTTATATATATATATATTTTTTTTTTGGGGGGGGGGTCCGGTCATGGGGCCTGAACTCTGGACCTAGGCGCTGTTCCCTCAGCTCTTCAGCTCAAGGCAAGCGCTCTACCACTGAGCCACCTTCCCAGCCCCAAGAGTGGCTTTCTTTATCAAGGATTAGAAGAACAAGGCCTGAAGGCCAAATTCAGCCCCTCACCTTTGTTTTAGATATAAAAATATAAAGAGGGGCTGAGAAGGTGGCTCAGTGGTAGAGCGCTTGCTTTGCATGCATGAGGCCCTGGGTTCGAGTCCTCAGCACCACATAACCAAAAAGAGAAAAAGCCAGAAGTGGCACTAAGGCTCAAGTGGTAGAGCGCTAGCCTTGAGCTGAAGAGCTGAGGGACAGCGCCCAGGCCCAGAGTTCAGGCCCCACGACTGGACCCAAAAAAAAAAAAAAAAGAAAGAAAGAAAGCCACTCTTTGTAAGGTGACTGTTTAGCGATGTGAACTGCTATTTCTCAGCATAAAGGATTATTCCACAAGTCAGGTTTTCATTCTTGATGAAGAAAATATTACCTTCAACTTATAGCCCATAGTGTTTTACTGAGAGAAAGAGAGAGAGGGAGAGAGAGAGAGAGAGAGAGAGAGAGAGAGAGAGAGAATGAGAATGAGAATGTGTGTGTGTGTGTGTGTGTGTGTGTGTGTGTGTGTGTGTGTATGTGTGTGTGTTCGTTTTGGATACTTACAATTTTTTTCCACTTACATTTGAATTTCAGCACCTTTTTAATAGTGTCTGGGAATTTTTTTCCCCACTTTGGGATTCACAAAGTACCCTGAACCTGGAAATATGTATGGTTTCACAGAATTTGCTGAGTTTTCTAGCATTAATTATTTTCCTTATATCATCTTGGTTTTCCTTTTTTTGGGTCATATGATAATATAAGAACAACATTTTAGTATTTTTCCTCAAGTGTGTGAGATTTGAGGTTTAATTACAGTTACTAGTCTGTTAAGTAAAATGAGTAAATTCTATTTATTTGTTACTTACTTGTTTGCTTTATAGTAACAGTGTTTGAACTCTGGGCATCACTTTTGCAAAGACCCTACCCAGTGAAGTAACATGTAAAAAGGACATACATTAGAAAGAAGGTAATAAAAATTTCCAAATTCACACAGGGCATGATTATGTAAACAGAAAAATGCTAAGAAATTAATAGGAAAATTATCTACACCTATAGTGTTTAGCAAAGTCACAAAATACAATTTTTTGCTGTTGTTATTTTGGCCAGTCTTGGGGCTTGAACTCAGGGCCTAGGCACTGTCCCTGAGCTTGTTCTTTTTTGCTCAAGGCTAGAACTCTACCACTTGATCCACAGTACCACTTCTGGCTATTTTTATTTCTATGTGGTACTGAGGAATCGAACCCAGGGCTTCATACATGCTAGGCAAGCACTCTACCACTAAGCCACATTCCCAGCCCCACAAAACACAATGTTGATATCAAATATTTGATCTTTTCTCTATGTTGGCAATGATTAGAAAATAATGTTTTAAGAAATTTCCCTGGAATTGAAGGCTTAGTTCAGTTGGTAGGGCATAGCCAATAAGGAAAAGCATTAGGTACCAAGTTCAAGTGCCAATCTCAGACCTGAAAAAAATAATTGTCTTTGCAGAAGGGCTACCTTTAACCCAAATATTAAAAATTATAATGCAAACTTACAAGACAGTAAAGATTCAAATAAGGAAGTGGCGCTGTAGCTCAAGTGGTAGAGCGCTAGCCTTGAGCTGAAGAGCTGAGGGACAGAGCTCAGGCCCAGAGTTCAAGTCCCACGATCAACAAAAAATAAAATAAAATAATAAATAAATAAATAAATAAAAATGAAAGACTCAAATAAATGGAGAAATTATGGCATGGTTAAAAGCAGGAAGAATCAATAATATCAGATCTCTAAATTGATCCTAAAATCAAAGCAATCACAATCAAAATCTAGCAGGCATTCCTGATGAAATTGACCACTTGATTCTATGTCCAACTTCCTTTAAACAATTGTATCAAAGCTCTTATTTTGGAACAAATAGTCTTTTCACGCAGTGGAGCTAAAACAACTGAATGGAAATATTCTAAACCGCTACACATACCTTATTCTGTGCATATAAACTAACTCAAAATGGATCACAGATTTAAATGTTTGAGCTCAAGCCATTAAACTGGGTAGGAACATTGAAGAAAAATCCTCATGATCTTGGTTTAGGCAAAAATCCATTAGATTCATGGGGAGAGAGAGAACAAAACATTAAAACAATTTGTCATGGCATGGCATGATACATATCCTATTGCACAAGCACCTTTTTAATAGTAGCACTGAATGTCCTGCCTCTTGAAACTGGAACATTTTAAACCACTTTTATAAACTTAACTTTAATAAAATAAGGTAGAAACATAATTCAAATCAAGGTTTCTTGGGACTTATTCCTTGGGAGCCCAGAGCCACCATATAAATTAAAGCTCAAGAAGCTACACAAAAATAAAGAGACTTCCTCAGCTCTACCAAAACATAGCTCTTTGAGAATCCCAGTTCAGGTGCCAGTCATATGAGTGAGTTTCACAAGACTTCCAGCCCTCTGCTTTCAAAGGGCTGTGTCAGTCAATGTCAAATGGAACAGCAGGAGGCAATCCAGTGCAAACCACTGCTGGCCTGCCAAGTTGTGCAAAATAAACACAACTGTTAACCAGGGCCAGTGGCTCATGCCTGTAGAGGCTGGGATCTGAGGATCACAGTTCAAAGACAGCCCAGGCAGGAAAGTTCCTCAAATTCTTATCTCTAATAAACTACTAAGAAAAAGCCAGAAGTGACACTGTGGCTCAAGTGGTAGAGCTCTAGTCTTACACAAAGAGGCTCAATGACAGCACCCAGGTTCTGAGTTCAAATCCAAGGATAGGCAAAACAAAACACAACTGTTGTTTGTAGCAATTCAAACTGATATACTGATTAAATTGGCTAACTAAAAGCCTGTTGAGGATTCAATTAAGAAAATGAAAAAGCACGTTAAAGATTTCAAAAATATTCTGTGTGTATATATACACACACCTATATTCACACATAATGAAGCATTTGCATAGAAAATATATAAATATTTCTTTTTTTTTGATCGTTTGAGATTTTTTTTTAATTTAAATTTTATTTTATTTTATTTGAGAACATACTGTACAGAGGGGTTACAATTACTTTGGCAGGATAATGCATACATTTCTTACCAAGCATTGCAGCCTCCTCCTTTGTTTATCCTTCACCTCCCTTCCCAGCCTCCCCCCTCCCCCCCACCCAATCATACCCCCCTCCCCCCCCAACACCGACATTGTAAAGCTTGCTTTGACATGACATTTTGTAATTCTCCTTGTTGCAACAGGTCCACCTGAATCCTTAAACGACTTGTTTGTCCCCATCTCCTCCACATGTTATACTGACATCAAATAAAGTGAAAGCGGGGGTTACACTGTGGGGGAGGGACATACAAAGCAACAAAGAAATAATCTTATAAATGCGTTAGAAACACAAGCATGAAAGAAACGAAAACATTAAAATACATATTTAAGGGTTCGTTTTCCTAACATCACATTATCTGACCTTTTCCGCTTGACTCATACCTATACTAGATATTGCAAATAATTGGGCCTGGCTTACTTTACTTAATATAATTTTTTCCAAGCCTTTCCATTTCCTAACAAATGGGGAAATGTCATTCTTTCTGATGGAGGCATAGAATTCCATTGTGTATATATACCACATTTTCTTGATCTATTCATCTACTGAGGGGCATCTGGGTTGGTTCCATATCTTAGCTATGGTAAATAATGCTGCAATAAACATAGTTGTGCTGGTAGCTTTAGTGTGGTCTTGTTTGTATACATTTGGGTAAATGCCCAAAAGTGCGATTGCTGGATCATAGGGGAGATCTATGTGAAGTCTTTTGAGGAACCTCCATACTGCTTTCCAAAGTGGTTGAACAAGTTTACATTCCCACCAACAATGAAGTAAGGTTCCTTTCTGTCCACATCCCCTCCAGCATCTGTTGTTGTTATATAAATATTTCTTGTAATTAAGACATTCTAGCAAAAAACAAAATGAGCAAGATTTCAACACTTTCCTAAAAAAAAAAAATTTGACCCACACATATATATGCATATATGTAAACACACATGCACATATGTATAGGTGTCCAAAAAGTCAACATAAAGCTGTCCAACATCATTAGTCTTTAAGGGAAATAAAAGCTAAATGAAAACTAAGACATAGCTACTCATGCACTGGAATGACCAATCACAGAAGAAATGACAGTGTCAGGTAAGAGTGGAATTATGGAGCACCTTTAGCTCTCATGCTTTACTGGTAGGAATATGAAACAGTATAGTCACTGTGGTAAATGGCTTAGCAGTTTATTATAAACATTCCCTACAACATTCTACATATAACCACCAATTAAGAACCACTGCTCTAGTGTATATGTAACTTGTATGTAGTATGTAATCTACATGTAACTTGTAATTTAACAAAATCAGTACCATAAACATAAACTGGTAAATAAGCAACTAATTACCAACAATCTCACCCTTCACTTGTAGGTAACTGTATTTATACTTGTATTTCAAGTCACCTTTTTTTATTATTATTTTTGGTTGGTCATGGGGCTTTAACTCTGTGCCTGGCCGCTATCCCTGAGCTCTTCAGCTCAAGGCCTAGTGCAACCCCTCTACCACTTGAGCCACAGCACCACTTCCAGTTTTCTGGCAGTTTATTGAAATAAGAGTCTCACAGACTTTCCTGTCTGCGCTGGCTTTTTTTTTTTTTTTTTTTTTTTTTGATTGGTCATGGAGCTTGAACTCTGGGTCTATGGGCTCTCCCTGAGCACTTCAGCTCAAGGCTAGTGCTCTACCACTTTGAGCCACAGCACCACTTCTAGTTTCTGGTGGTAAAAATCTCACAAACATTCCTGCCCAGGCTGGCTTTGAACTGTGATCCTCAAATCTCAACCTCCTGAGTTGCTAGGATTACAGTCGTGAGCCACCAGTGCCCAGCCCAGGCTGGCTTTGAACCATAACCCTCAGATCTCAGCCTCCTGAGAAGCTACGATTACAGGCATGAGCCACCAGCGCCCAGCTTCAAGTCACCATTTTTGTTCAAATAGGAACTTAAGCACACCTGAATCTTTCTTCAACAATTTAACATACTACATAGTAATTCTTACTCATCTAAAATTCTCACCAGATCTGAGGTCATATTCACTTATCATTGTAACTCTAGCACCTATACCTGAAAAGCAATAAATGTTGAATGAATGTGAAATGTATGAGCTGACAAATAAGTAGTTACTTATACCATGTCAGACAAGTGTTCATACTTACTGTTTGGGGATATGTGGTTAACCAAAGTGTGAATACATATGTCCCAGTTGTATTGTAGCAATTTTAAATGCTGACAGTGTAATTTGTGACTCACTCTTTCATCTTAATGAAATCAACTTGGTCTTTTTAGACATCATAAATGTCATAATCTGTTTTCATTCAGTAGACAGGAAACACACATTACATATGGAGACAATGGACCTTAGCAGTGGTTTAGGGTTATGAAGAATGTTACTTCTGTTTAGAGATGTAGGCTGGTAAGTTATCCAGGAATTTAAACGATAAGCAGATGGTTCATTTCCAAATTCAGAGCAGTCATCTAGCATTAAAGAAGAATGTTCTTTTGTAAATATATGTTCTGTCATGTTCTATCTAATGTGACATGGTGTAATCGTGACTAAGTTACATTATGCTTTTCTTCCTTTAACATATAAAACTTAAGAAAAGCAGGATCTTTTTCTACAAGGTATCTTCTGACATTTAGAGTCATAACAAACAAACCCACAAATACTTAGGTTAAGAGTTACAATTCAACTATTTGAAAGCAAAACAGAGTTCAGTCACTCAGTCATAGCACTGAGCTCTCAAACCATTAATTAGGAATATTAAATATTAACTAGGAATATTAAATATTATTACATTGAGAATCCATTTATCTTTTAATTTGATATTCCCTTTATTTTTCACACAAAAAGTCTACAAGTACACAAGCTTAATCTATGCATTAAATAATTATAGGATGACTATACAATACCCCTCATTGTCATCTACCATTTTTTGCCTCTGTCCTAACAAAATACTATTTTTTATTTCTTTATATACTGGTTTATAATAAATCAATAATAACATTGCTCTTGTCATTAAAAATTTTAGATATTAACATATAATCAGAAACAAAGAATGACATTTTGTAACAATACAGGGGTCAATTAATTATGAGGCCAGACCAAATTGGTCTATCCAAATCTGAGAAAAGGGCTTCTGTTAAGGTTTTTTTAAAAAGGAGTCCTCACAGGCTCCTATGTTAAATGCTTGGACCCCAGCTCATGGAATTTATTTGAGAGGCTGGACCTACTTGGGGGATGTGGGTCACTAGGAGATGGCCTTAAAGATTCTATTTGCTCCTTGGTCTCATTCTCTCTGCTTTCGGGCTGCCAGAAGGTAATCAGCCCCTGCCACACCCTTCCTATTACCATAATATATTGCTTCACTACAATGAACATTTTCTAATAGTTTATCTTACTAATTATGGCTAGTGTTTTCCAAAAAAAGCAAATGAGTATTTTATACTATTTATAATGAAATAATAAACATATTTAGCAAAAGTATATAGTTATTACACAAATTTTGCTTTTTCTTCCAACTACATATCACTACTAAACACTTCTAGAGGAGCAGAGGCTGGCAGGCAGGGAGGGAGAAAAACTAGCACTTATATTCAAAAAACAATAAATGTTGAATGAATGTAAAATGAAAGAAAGAAGTAAGGAATCCTCAGATTTTTTGTTATACAGTATCAATAGAATTATACAATAACTAACTTAAAGCTGATTAATTACAAACAGGGAACAGCATTGACATTTGGAGTAAATAGTTAATTTGAATTTCTTAAAACCAACTTAGGCACCTATACCATAAATCATTCCAATATATGAATATACTATTTAATCATTTGACTATTCATAGATCCTTCAGTTAGGAAGTGGCGCTGTAGCTCAAGTGGTAGAGCGCTCGCCTTGAGTTGAAGAGCTGAGGGACAATGCCCAGGCCCAGAGTTCAAGCCCCACGACCAACAAAAAAAAAAAAAAAACTACATAGATCCTTCAGTTGAACACTGTTACCATAACTATGCCCTAAATATTGTTATTAATTCTCCTGGTCTCTACACATAGGTAGAAATTTCTCTTGCATATGCTCTACTTAAAAGAATGAATAGAGCACAGAGCTGGTAGCTCACGCCTGTAATCCTAGCTACGAAGGAAACTGAGATCTGAGGATCATGGTTCAAAGCCAGCCTAGGCAGGAAAGTCCATGAAACTCTTATCTCCAAAAAACTCCTCAGAAAAAGACAGAAGTAGTGCTGTGGCTCAAGTGGTAGAGCACTAGCCTTGAGCAAAATGAAGATCAGGATCAAAGCTGGGGCCCACAGTTTAAGCCCCATAACCAAAATAAAAGAATGGATGGATAAATTATAGGATATATACACATTTAATTTTTACTGAACAAATCTTATCTACTTATTAGTATTTCACAAGTGATTGTAACTCAGTACTGAAAAACATTTCTTTAACCTTCCCATAATAAAGTAAATCAGACATTTCCGGTGAACTTCTCTTAATACAAGCAATGGAAATACATTTAAAAAAAAGAAGATCATTGAGAGACTTGGAAAAACAATTTTAGAGTACAAACCAACAGCAGATTTGAACCAAGGACATATACATGCACATGCAAATATATGCAAATACTCAAAATTGCATGTACAAAAAGGCATAATTAAGACTAAGAAAAAAGTGTAAAAAATATAGATTTTTTTAAGCTCTAAAACTTGTATTCTTTATTATTAAATTTGTTTTCTATTATAGTTGTACAAGAGGTTTCAATTTGGCTCTAAAATTCTTTCAAAGATAAGAAAAACTAGAAAGCAGGAATTTTACTAGACTATATCACCGTATCTATAGCAATTTCTCCATGATCTGTATAATCAATCCATAAGATAACTGGAACAAAACACAAAAAATTTTAGCTCAGATTCTAGATCCTCCATAGTTATGTTATCTATCTGATAAACAGTGCTTATTTGCCGATTTGAATTCTTTAAAAGGTGCAAATTCCTCCTACTTCCAAAGTAGATGTTCCTCTGACACTGATGGACTACATTGTATTATATCACACTATACAATCAGAATTTTTTTCATTTGTTAAATATTTGCAGGAAATTACAAATGTCTCTGGACACAAGGAACTTGGAAGGATTGTAAGGATGAAGGCAATAATACTAAGAGAACTCGGAAGAAAGATGCTGAAAATGTAGGAAAGAACCAAACAAAAAGTCTCCTTTTTTTTTTTTTTAACCATTTTTTGAATGCCTTAACAGAGGTGTCTTAACAAAGTGCCTTAACAAAGTATCTGATGTCCTTTAACTGATACATGAAAATTTAGTCTGCTTAAGACCAAAATCCTACACTGGAATTATTTACTTACTAGCTAATCATTATACACTACTACACACACTCATTTCTACATTAAGGTATAACACAAGTATAACTCCAGATAGAAAATGATACAAAAAAACTAGGGATTAAAACCTGAGAAGCTGGAGGAGAAAAATTGTCTCAGATGCTGAACTCTTAGTGTCACAAAACCGGAGACCATGAATCTCGGTTCATTCACAGAAAGGCAACTGTGGAGATGGTAGAACTGGTCCCCAGGGAGCAAGTAATGTGGAATAGAGTCCTTAGTATTTTGTAATCTGGCACTTCAACCAATTAGTTCACACTAATTGAACACAATGCTAAACAGTATCATCAGACACCAATCTAAGAGTATTTTTTGTTTGTTTGTTTGGTTCCCCACACACACATCCGTCCTAGGGCTTGAACTCTGGGCCTAGGCACTGTTCCTGAGATTCTTTTGCTCAAGGCAAGCACTCTATCATTTGAGCTACAGTGCCACTTACAGCTTTTTTGAGTAGTTTATTGGAAATAAGAGCCTCAGGGACTTTCCAGCCTGGGCTAACTTCCAACGAGATCGTCAAAGCTCAGCCTACTGAGTAGCTGGTATTACAGGCATGAGCCACCAGTGCTAGGCTAAAATGTTTAACAATCTATAAACTAACTCAATGTGAATTCTTTGTTTAAAGTCAAAAAGAACCAGACTACCTTGTCATAGATTTAACGAAGTAAAAAGAGTTGGAAAGTATACAAAACCATTCATTCAATATTGCTTTGCAACTGGAAGGGGGGAAGGGTGATATCTGTTAGTAAGTATACTGTGCTCAGCCCTTTTTATCTACCTTTCTATGTGTGAGGATAAAATAGATCCCCACTCTAAGTCATTCCTAATTCCACAATTTCACAACATTTCCTATACTATTTGGCCTCTGCTATTGACTTTTACTTCCATCATAAATTATTCTAACAAGAATTTGAAATGCAAACATAAATTTAGAAGCACAAACAGTACACATACCTACTTAATAATTAAAACCAGCTTTCTTCAAATGCAATGCTTCCTTCCAGCATTTCTAAATATGCATAATAGCCTATACTTCATGAAAACTGCACTTAGTTAGCAATTTTATAAAAAAAGTGGAAAAAGTTTTATATACCACATTTTCATACAATCAGTGAATCCTTCTCTCTTCCAAGTACATATACTATGTGTTATATTAAAAAAAGAAAAAGAAAAGCAAACCTCTTAGCACTTCTAAAACCATACATTTTAGCCAAGACTAAATTTGTTTTTAAAAAAGTAAAACAAATTACATATTTTTTCACCATAAGTAATTGTTTTAAATATGGTCATTTTTAAACTACCATTTTTAATGGATGTATGAGCAATGGCAATAACCTAAATAAATCTATGAAATACTTGATAAAAAATTTAAACACTAATATCTTAACACTATGTATATAAAAGCAGACATATATATATATATATACATAAAAAATAGTCCAGACTTCTAAAGAGACAGCTACAAAACTTAAGTTTAAAAGGCTAGTAATCAAGATATCATTACTTTTGAAAATGATAAATAAGAACATATTGGTCCTGTAAATACTCATTTGCATTACACCTTAAAAATAACAAATCATTAACAATGTTCAACAAGAAATGTACTCATAACCTTACTCATGTACAGCATCTTTACAATAAAATAAAATTTAAAAAATAACACATCACTTTCGTACATATGTGCTAACTTAAAAGGTAGATTTTGATTATAATACTATGGCTAAATAAGCAATGAGACATTACTCTGAATCTGTAAACAGTGTTCCCAATCCTAAAATAGCTGGCCTAATGCTTCCACAGATATTGTCAAGATTAAGGTTAGTTAAAGTTAGCTATGATAACTATAATTCTCTCACCTCTTTGTTTTCCAATAACAAAATACACTAGGGTGCAATTAAGAGTGAATTACATTAATAAAGAGATAATATTTTCACTTCTATCAGCTAAAATGTATTAGAGCATGCTGTATTATAGATATCAAATACAGATATATTGGGGTTTTTTTGACAGTCTGGGACTTGAACTCAGGGCCTGGGCATTGTCCCTAGGTTTCTTTTTTATCAAGGCTAACACTCTATCACTTGAGCCACAGCACCACTTCTGGCTTTTTAACTGTTTATATGGTACTGAGGCCCAGGGCTTCATGCATGCTAGGCAAACACTCTACTGCTAAGCCACATTCCCAGCCCTATACATATTGTTTCTTGATTCATTTTTGAAAATGACTATGGTAAGATGGGTAGAAACAGCAAGGAGAGAAAATATATATTCCATATACTGACTACATTGTCTTTCTGATTTCATTTTATATCATTCTGTCCATTCTGCCCAGCCTAATAGTTTCTTCCATCATAAATGAAATGAACCAACTTGTTCTTGTATAGATCTATTTGCTCTCTACTCACTCTCCGTGGATGCTCTTTTGCAGGTTTTTCTTAAGATCTAGGTCCCAAACCCAGTACATTGGTGCATGTCTGTAATTCCAGCTACCTGGAAGGATGAGCGTGAGGAGGAAATTCAGAGTTCAAGGCGTGCTCTCTCTCTCTCTCTCTCTCTCTCTCTCTTTCTCTCTCTCTCTCTCTCTCTCTCTCTCTCTCACACACACACACACACACCACATACATACATACATACATACATACATAGCTCCTTGCTATCATTCAAGACCTCATGGTCATCTCTTCAGAAAAGCATCTCCAGATCAGAAGATCCCCAGGGAACGTTATCTGCTTATTTTCTACCTCTTATCATTTTTTGACATTTGACATTTACTTATTTTTGACATTTGACATATACTTATTTGATTATTTTTCTGTCTTTCTTCTAGAATGTAAGCTCTATAAAGCCAGGGACACTATTTTATTTGTATCTTGGCCCAACTTCTAGAAGGTCAGGCATATAGCAAGCATTCAATATGTATTTGTGAAGGAACTTAAATAGCAACACAAAGCAAGAAGCAAAATTTGTGTGCACCTTAAGAGCATTTTCTTTTTTAAGCCTTAGTAGTCAAAACTATTATGTAAAATCTCAGCTCAAAAAAAAAAAAAAAACCTCATCAGTGTGATCAGAGTGAAGAATAAGAAGGGAGAAAAGAACAGAGGGAGAAGGAAAGGAAGAAATGGAGGAAGGAAATTACTATAACAGGGCAGTAATCTAAGTGCAATGGAAAACAGAAGAGAATATACTCTATTCAAAAGGAACAACCCTAAATTTAGATTGTCACAATTATAGATATAGTGCTAAGTTATAACAACACACACTGAGTATTAAATGGATACATGAGTACATTAAATGGATACATCTAAATCCCTCCCAAAGAACTAGAATTTGAGATTAAAGGCAAGTCACCTTCATGATAGTGTCATATAAAAGGAGCTACGGCTAAATTTCCTGTAACTGCCCTTGATTCCAGTCTTTCCTGAGATTTGACTAGCAGTTCTGTTAATTCTATCAAATCAATTTTCCTCCTTTCATTGTGAATTATATTTTAAGTTATCTACATTTGCCTCTGTTTACAAAGCAACTATAACACATTTAAAACATTGTGGAATTGAAATCATCCTCAAAAGATTAATGATCATGGACCTAAAGTCATCATATATGTAGATACTACAGTGCAATATTGTGACTGAATTCCAAGTACAAATTTAAATCCCAGGTTCATAATTTGCTAACTGCATGATGTGAGCTTGAATCAGTAATGTTAATATTATTTCAGTGTGTTTTATTAGCTACTGATGATAATAGAATTTGCCTTATTGGGTTTTGAAGATTAAATAAAAGAAGTTAAACCACTCAAAAAATATCTGGAAGAGAGTCAGGGCTCTTTTAGTAGTTAATTCTCATCTTGTTTCCCAATAAGGAGAGAATGTTTAATTGTGGAATAAATAAAAGTCAACTCTGGCTTGAGCAGGGTCAGCAAATACATCTCACAGCCAAATCTGTCCATTACCTATTTTATAGGACCCAAAGCTCAAGTGGCTTTTACTTTTTTTTTTTAAGTTAAGTATGATCCTAGCACACATGAATGTGGCCTTATATGGAAATAGGTCTTTTCAGATACAATCATGTTACAGTAATATCATGTATTAAAATAACCACTAAATCCAATTGCTCATATGGTCTTGAGAAAGGAGAGGGAATTTGCACACCAAGCTACCCAAACACACAGAGAAGGTGGCCATGTAACAACAGTGACAAGCCAAGAAATAGCAAAGATCACAAAGGCCACACCAGACCTGAGCAAGGAATGGAAGGGGTCTTTCTAGAGGTGAGCATGCTGCTGTCAACCTTGCTTCCAGGCGTTGGGCCTCCAGAACTGCGAGGGAAGGAATTTCAGTTGTTATAAGCCACTAAGTTGGTGCTCATTTTTTAATAAAAAGAATGATATTTCTTGAATGTCAAATAATCTACAATTCAAGTTTTATAAAGTTTTGTTGGAACAAGCTATGCTTGCTAGTTTCTGTAGTCTATGGCAGATTTCATCCTACATTGGCAACACTGAGTATCTGCCATAGAATCCATGACCCCCACAGCCAACAAAGTATAACCTAGACCAAAATAGAAAAGTTTACCAATTCCTGGCCTTGAACTCTACCAAGAGAGGAACAGATGCCTGAGCTAGGGTTCCAACATGAATCTGCAAAACACCAGGGACCAAGCACCAGCTGACTACAAATCTAAATGAACAAACCAAAAGATCTAGATGTTTTAATCTGAGAAATGGCTTAAATTTTTTAAATAAATATGGATTTGGCAAAAAAAAAAAAAAAAAAACCTATGAAAACTTGGAAGCAGCTATGGTTCAAAGATGAGAGCACCAGCAAAGAGTGGAAAAGACTAGCAAAACACAAAAGCTGCTAGTCAACAATGGTATGGTATCTTTGTAAAATAAATCAGGTGACATTAGTTATGCGCAAACTTGGTAAAGCAGAAGGAACAAACTACTGTTTTATGTATAAGCTGTAAAGTAGACTGACACTCTAGTCTCTTTCTTATCTATATGCTAATTCTAAGCAATTAAAACTGTTGACACAAAAACCTCCTAATTGACCATGTCATCAAATTAACCCTATGAAAAGCCATCATATTAAAAGAGCACTTTGGGGGTGGGAAGGTGGCTCAGTGGTAGAGTGCTTGCCTCACGTACATGAGGCTCTGGGTTTGATTCCTCAGCACCACATAAGAAGAAAAAAACCAGAAGTGGTGCTGTGGCTCAAGTGGTAGAGCACTAGCTGAAACGCCGAGGGACAGCACCGAAGCCCAGAGTTCAGCCCCCACTACCAACAAAAAAATAAATAAATAAAAGAGTACTTTTACAATAATTTTCCTGTAACAGAATGTTTGGCTGCAATATGGAATTTCTGTAGCTATTTTTTAATAAAGCATTATGTGAACTACTGCACCACAATTCCTTTTGACAACTAAACCAAATCCCCTCTTCCACCCTAAACCATTCCATTCCTCAATAGTCCACAAGCTTCTCCTATGTTTAACATTGTTACATACACCAGTACTCCATCCTTTCCCCATAATTTTAATTATTTATTCTCCCAAACTATACTGAATTTTATGATAGAAACATGTACATCAGGTACAATGATACCCACAGCACCCTACTTGTTTTTAAGGCTAAGTGTTAGGTGAACAAAAACAACTAACTGAACACTAGGTACCAGTGACTGCAATCCTAGCTACTCAGAAGGCTGAGATCTAAGGATCCTGGTTAGAAAGTTTAGAAAGCAGAAGAGTCCATGAGACTCCTACCTCCAATTAACCACCCAAAAGCCAGAAGGGGAGCCTGAGGTTCAAGTGGTAAAGCACTAGAAAAGACTAAAAGACAGGACCCAGGCCCTGAGGTCAAGCACCAGAACTGGCATGCATGCATGCAAACACAAACACACACCCCCACCCACCCCTGCCTCCCACTCACACAGAATGACCACAGACCACAATGAATACATATATTCATGACACCATTTTGTATACAAAAATGCCTCCTCTGCTAAGACTTCTTTTTGCCCTACTTACCAACCTAGAAGTTCATATTCATGCTTCCGATGTAGCCTCCTTGGAAGACTTTTCCTATGCATCCTAGCAATTATTCTTCCTGTCTCCATATTACTAAAACAATATTAACAGTATCATATTATACTGTTTATTACCTACTCCCCATAAAGCCTTGAGTCATTTCATTTATCCTTACTTCCATAGAACTTAATTCACAGAATACAACATGTGAGGGGTCAGAATTTGCTCAGTAGATAAAATTGAGATTATCTTAAAATGCAATTCAATAAAGTTCTAGGTCATGCAACATTATATACTTGAGTATTTTCCCCCTCTTAGAAGTTCACTGCTTTAACAAGTTACTGATGTGATTATGTATTTTACTTTGAGTAATTTGGAATGAATAATAGTTCATCTCATGCTATAAATTATTTTATTATGTAAGTAATAAAATGCTTAGAACATGACTTTTTCTACCAGCATTCCCCATTTCTGGATATTAATCATAATTAATAAGCCATATAGTGTGTTAAGTGACTCCTTTCAGTCTTTTATCTATCTCTCTATCTATCAATTTGGCAATAAATGTATATGTATTTGAACACGTCACAAATCCTAATAAATATTAAGTATTAATTTACATCAATTGTTAGAAGCATCCCAAATAAATGTTGTAATTTCATTGTAATTCTCTAATATCTGGAATCAATTAGTTCAGGAATGTTTCAAGAGGGCCACCCAGTAATAAACACAAAATAAATTGTGTCTGCTGTCCTGTTGGTGATAATTTTTTATTGCTACCTCAGTTTCAGATGTCAGAGTAATGACTTCCATATTCTGATTAAAATGCAAATTGAAGCCATATGTTAGAAAAGCATAGTCTTTCAATATCCCTGTTTTCTTAGTTTAAGTACAATAAAGCTATGTTTGAAAAGTCCAACAGTTATCCAAATGAATACGGTCAACTCTATATCTAGATAATATGGAACTTTACAATTCAAATTCTGGTAATATAAGCATTGTGTCTGCCACATCAATGATCAGCTGTTTTCATGTAAGTACGTACATATCATTGACCAGAGAGGGTAAAAACTATACAACAGTAACAGAACAAATCTCTATTTTCTTTAACAATAACAATTAGCCAGTGCCAGTGGCTCATGCCTGTATTACTAGCTCAGGAGGTTGAGATCTGAGGATTTTAGTTCAAAACCAGCCTGGCAGACAAATCTAAGAAATTATTATTTTATTAAACAGCAAAAGCTGTAAGTGGAGGGATGGAAACCTTGAGTGAAAAGGCTGAGAGAGACCTTTTTTCTGAAGTCCCTGAGGTCAAGCTCACAGTGGCAGGTTAAAAAAAAAAAAAAAAAATGGGGCAGGGGTAACAAAAAACTTTCTGTAAATCTGTTTTAATCAGATTTGCTAAAGTAATTAAATTATTTTAATTAATAATTTTAAAATAATTTTAACTACTATATTCTTTTTGTTTGTTTTTTGTGATAGTCCTGGGACTTGAGGGCCTGGGCACTGTCCCTGAGCTTTTTTTGCTCAAAGCTAGCACTCTACTACTTAAACCACAGCTCCACTTCCACCTTTTTTGGTAGTTAATTGAATACATGAGTCTCATAGACTTTCCTGCCCAAGCTGGCTTCGAACTGCAAATCCTTGATCTCAGCCTCCTGAGAGGCTAAGTCACCAGCACTCAGCCCAATCTATATTCTTAAAGGGTAGATTGATATTTTATGTACTTTTTTAAAATATATTTTAAAAAACATCCAAGTCTGCATAGTATATAGTATTTAATAAACTTCTAATACTGTTATAACTTTTCCTAGAATCTTTTTCAATTGAGATTTCAATATTAGTCCCAATAATATTTAAGTGTGTTTAAAAATGGGTTTAAATATGACAGACTCTACTCTTTATTTTTTATATAATGGTGACAAACAAAATGTTATGTGTATAAAACTTCCTTTTTATTGGAAAAGAAAATTTTGAAAATATAAAATTGCTTATAAAGCAATATTCCTAACCAGGTTCATTGCTAAAAGTGGTAGTGTGCTTTCTGACAGATTGAAAGAATGATGAGTTGTACTTCTCATAGGTTAGGCTCTTAAGCCATATTCTAAATAACTTCTCTATAAACAACATGGTATTTAAAAATCAACTTAAAAGATGTACATTGTCTAATAGTTATTAAAACTAAAAACTGTCCACAAAGTATATTTTTGGTCAATCTAAAGCCTTGCCAAATACTGATGGCTCAGCCTATAATACTAGCTATGCAGAAGGCTGTGATCTAAGAATCACTATTCAAAATCAGCTGGGGCAGACAATGACTAGAGACTCTTACCTCTAATTAATCAAGAAAAAATAGGGAGTAGGAGCATGAACCAAAGGAGTGAGCTGATATTGCAAGGGGGGGGAGGGGGGGAAGAAGGGCAGCCCAATGCCCTGAGCTCTCAAGTCCCAGTACCAGCACACACACACACAAAAAAAAAAAAATCAATAAAATAATTGATTAACACAGCATTGAGAACAGTTTCAATAGGGCCTCAACTGGAAGAGAGATTATAACCTGATTTTCCAAAAAGTTTATTGAAGCTGCAAAAATGCCATTTCTATCTTTGCTAGTAATCTTTTTGTGCACAAATATTAACTTTTAAGTGATCAGTCAAAACCGCATCTACCAAAGATCTGCACTTTTATTTTGCAATGCATGACTCTGTCACAAGGGACATCAGTTAGAACATGGGTGGGGAGCCATTTTTCTGACAAAAGCTATTTGAATATTTATATCATCATTCACAGGCCAGACAAAATTGTAAATACAGGAGAATGGCCACAGGCTGATAGGAAATAACCAATGAAAAGCATTTGGTCCCGTCATGTACCTAGAGAATATGTCAGTGAAACCAAGAAAGATGTTTAAGTAAAAATTAGTGCATATTTATTAGAACAGTTCTGGATGTTCCATATACACTACAACCTAGATAATGAGAACCTCATACTATAGTCATTTGTAGTTTTAAAAAATAGTAAACGTAAAAAAGACAGTAAAATAAAATCCAAGTAAATATTTCTATACTTTGTTCAAACTACCAACCTAGAGCTCTTTAACTAAGAATGATGTTATTATCTGGATTTTCAACATAAATCTACATAACCTTTTATACCTATGTGCTTATTATTTACATGTATTAAATAGCCATAATACCTATTTCTTTCATGATTTATCATCTTGAAACAGGATCTCATTATTCATATGCTAAATTACACTGGCCCCTATCCTTTCTTCTTCCAATTCTTATTCGCATCACTATTTTTCATTCTCCTATTATTTTTATTGTTTTAAATAATATATTTCATCTCTTTCTTGTTTGGTTAGGGGTATTTATTTTGTTTGTGAGACTATGTCTTACTATGTAGCATATGCTGGTTTCCAGAGTAATTGCCCTACTCCTACCTTCAGAGTGCTGGGATTACAGGCATGTACCACCATGCCAAATTCCTATTTATTCTATCACTTATTGACTCCACTGTATGGAAAGAATATTATTACAACTAAACTTTCTTTTGTTTCCACTCCCCCCTTTTTTGTACATCTTAGCTTTTATTTGATAGTTATTTTTTAAACTGTCGTACCTTATACTTACAATCTTTACAGGATCTATAAGAATCCTGAACTTTGCCTGATTGATGTGTAAAGTAAAAACTTTTAGTAAACTTCAAAATTTAAAGTTGAAATGTGTAAAGTCAATATTAATACATGTAGCAGGATCCATTTAATAGTACATCAACTTTAGTAATAGGAACATATTTCTAAGGCCAAGATGAACTCTCCAACAGTTCAACACTTGGTTATATTGTCTCAAATTTGGTCTATCACTTTCCTGTACAGCTTTTTGTTTTTCATGGAGTTTTAATTGTTTTTCTTTCTTAATGCTAAAAAAAATCTTTTCTTAAATCACTGAATTTTCCAAATCTTTAATCACATATTTTGAAATGAAATAGACATTCTTCTTAGAGCATAGCACATAAGTTCCTTTTTTTTTTTTTTTTTTTTTTTTTGTCGGCCGTGGGGCTTGAACTCTGTGCCTGGGCGCTGTCCCTCAGCTCTTCAGCTCAAGGCGAGCGCTCTACCACTTGAGCTACAGCGCCACTTCCGGTTTTCTGGTGGTTTATTGGAGATAGGAGTCTCACGGTCTCTCCTGCCCGGGCTGGCTTTGAACCGCGATCCTCAGATCTCAGCCTCCTGAGTAGCTAGGATTACAGGCGTGAGCCACCAGCGCCCGGCTTAAGTTCCTTTTTTATTTGCTGGTTGGTTGGTTGGTTGGTCATGGGACTCGAAATCTGGGCCTGAACACTATCCCTCAGCTCTTCAGCTCAAGGTTAGCACTCTACCACTTGAGACACTGAAACACTCTGGTCTTCAGAGTGGTTTATTGGAGATAAAAGTCTCACGGACTTTCCTGCCTTGCCTGGCTTTGAACCGTGATCCTCAGATCTCAGCCTCCTGAGTAGCTAGGATTACATATGTGAGCCACTAGCATCCGGTTTTAAGTTCCTATTTAAATTTGGACCAACACTTTTCAAGATTTGCACTTGGGTTAGTTCTATTGCTTCTAGGATCCATTAGATTTTCTCTTCTAAGTTCTTTTTAATTTTGCTGCAGTCAATTTCTCAAATAAGCTTTTTTCTTTTAAGAAACCAGAATGAAAAGTAAACTTTAAGTCCTCAGCTGGCTGAAAACTATCCTACTCCTCACTCAAGTTCAGATTCAGTTTGACTGAATACAGAATCCAAAGATTAAAATCACAACTCTTTCACTATCTTACAAATTTTCATTACAACTCTTTCATTATCTTACAAATTTTCATTACTGCTAATGATAATCTGATCAGATGTTTCTATTTTGTGGATGACCAGTTTTGTTTCTCAGAACTTTTCTGTACCCTTGTATTCTACAACTCCACCTGAATATGACAGATGAGTCTCTGAGGATTCATCTTGCTCAACACTCCAGTTTTTTCAATGGGGAAACTAATGGCTTTCTTCAAACTGTTACCTATTATCTATTTATGATTCCCCCTCTCAAAGCTAGAAATGTGGCTTAATGGTAGAGTGTTTGCCTAGCATGCATGAGGCCCTGGGTTCAAATCCATGGTGCTACATAAATAAATTCTTTAAAAAGAAAAAAAAAGATTTCCCTTCCATTTTATTTACTTCTTAGAATGGTACAATACAACATATCAACTCATTATCATTCAGTGTTTTGTACAACAGTCTTTTTTCCACTTTTCTGCAATAAACCCAGCTTTCTGCCTTTTAAATGAATACTTTTATTTCTAAAAACACCTTTTCTTTCTCTAATTGCTTCTTTTTCAAAGCATTCTATCCTTGTTTCTCTAAGAAAATGATTTATTTTTGAGATTGCTCCCTTTCCCCAATCATCTGCTTTTTCCCTCAGATTGAATTTTTATTCAGTATGCACTGTCTTTGGGGCTGTTCACTTTCTTCAAATGTCCGCAAATACTTGACTGCTTATTTATGTTTATGAACAAAAAACTAGGAAGATACTCACATTTACATAGGTATATCTACATAGACAATAGAGAAATGTCCTCTGTGGTTGTGGTGTTGTTTACTTTCTTCAGAATAAAGGGCAAACTGAGTTGTAAGCATGATTAGGAATGACTACTAGACACCATTATACTGAAATAAGCCACAGATGGGAGACCTCCCAAATGCTTAAACACTTCAATAAATTTTACTCTTGGGTAAAGTTACACTGCACCACCCAACTCCTCCCTTCCATTCCTAGGAGGAATGACTCCACTCTTCCAGACTCATCCCATTAATGAAGTGCTGATTCCTGCTCTCTACTGAGTTCCCGGATTATGTTCCCTTCAGAGTTCCTTCAAGAGAAAGGTTCCAAGTTTTCTTGTTGCACTCCCTTGTAAGTATCCTTCCCTGGATGTTTACATCCTAGGGTTTTAGTTAATAGGACTCAAACTTCCAGATATTCATCATCAAAATCTTTTGTCTTTTTTTTAAGATTGACTTTTTTTTACATATTTACTGTCATGTCATTAGGCTTCGAAGAAAAGAGATAAAGACAATGGCCAGTAGTATCCTGAGCATCTTTGAAATCTTTGTCTTTTTTAATAGATGACTTGTCAGATGATATCCTCTTTGTATGACAACCAATATTTCAGGTGCAAACTAACCTAGCTATTCATATCTATCAGTGTCTTTGGTCAGTCTATCATTTCTTGGAACCCCTCAGTGATTCATGATTTATTTTCTAATTTTTGAACAAATTTTTGGATTTAGTATATTATCTCTAGTTTAAAAAAATTAAGGGATTAAAAATATTTTATTACCAATTTCCAAATCCATCTGACACAAACAACTCCTGATAATCCTTTTAGTCTGTATGATTCTCCTCAATAAAAGAGACAATTAAAAGTGTACAAATGTTAAGTATTATATTCTTTAGTTATATTTACATTTTGAATTCCTTGGAAGAATGACAATTAAGTATAACCTGCCAACAATATTATCAATGATTCTATATCTATTTTAACTGAAAATTACTAAATTCACATACCAACTGTTAATCACTGCTTTATGTACATGGAAGGAGAATAAGAATTAGAGAGTTGAAACAGATATGCTTTGGAGAAAATTCTCTATTAAAATACTAGAAAAATTGGGCTGGGAAGGTGGCTCAGTGGTAGAGCGCTTGCAGTGCATGCATGAGGCCCTGGGTTCGATTCCTCAGCACCACATAAGTAGAAAAAAAAGCCGGAAGTGGCGCTGTGGCTCAAGTGGTAGAGCACTAGCCTTGAGCTGAAGAGCTGAAGGACAGCACCCAGGCCCAGAATTCAGGCCCACGACCGGACCCAAAAAAAAAAAAAAAAACTAGAAAAATAGATTACAATATGAAGATTTAGGTTGAAGGCTTCTGCCTCCATAGTATGTAAGCTTTTCCAAGCTTTTCTTAGAAATAAGATATTTTTAGGCTATGAAGATTTCACAGACATAATCACTGTTCCAATTAAAAGAATAAAAAAAGTAAATTGACTGAAGATCTCCCTTTGTGTTAGTAAGTCTTCTATATATTCTATTTCTTTTTTGTTTTACTGTGAGGTAGGTACTATTATGATACCCATCTCAAAGCTGAGAAAACAGACACATGCAAGTACAATGGTTTGGCCAAGATCATCATACTACCGATAAGTAAGAAGCAGAGGCTGGAATTCTTAGTGACTAAAAGTACTGAAGTTTTACTAAAAAAGGTTCAGTGTCCCAGAACAATAAATCAGAAACAAGGAGTCAAACTATATACCATTAGTAGGTATGAAAACTTATAACAGAATTTAGGTCTCCGGAGTCCTGAATAATTTGCCATTAATTTTCTTTGCATTCTGTCCTTTGATGAGTATCAGATGGCTGCTACACTCTTAAGATACAGAATCCCAACTTAAGGGCTGGGAAGGTGGCTCAGTGGTAGAGTGCACTTGCCTTGCATGCATGAGGCCCTGGGTTCAATTCCTCAGCACCAAATAATCAGAAAAAGCTGGAAGTGGCACTGTGGCTCAAGTGGTAGAGTGCTAGCCTTAAGCTGAAGAGCTGAGGGACAGCACCCAGACCCTGAGTTCAGGCCCCATGACCAGTTAAAAAAAAAAAAAGAATCCCAAATTAATACATTATATCTGATTTTGTCAAAAGATTCTTGGTTAGCTAGGCATCCATTAATCTCACCTGTAATCCTATTTACTCAGAAGGTTCACATCCAGGATTTGAAGCCAGCCAAGGCAGAAAACTCCATGAGACTCCATCTCCAAAATAACAAGCAAACTGCTGAACTGGAGGTATGGCTCGAACATCAGCCATGAACAAGAAAGCCATGTGCAAAGCCCTAAGTTCAAATCCCAACATCAACACAAAGACTTGTGGTTTTATGAAATCAAGCTGTTTTTTAAAATATTTTAATATATTTATTGTCATTGTAAAGGTGATGTACAAAGGCCTTAGTTACATAAGTTATGTAATGAGTACATTTCTTTTTTAACAATGTCGCTTCTTCTACTCACCTTCCCTCCCATCCTCACCCACAAGTTGTATAGTTCATTTTCATCATAGTGTCTAATGAGAACCACTGCTGCATTTGTTCACCCTTTTTCCAACCTTTTCTGTGCCCCCTTTCCTTACCTTCCCAAAGATAAAGTAAGTAAGAGAAAAGGTAAAGAAAACAAAAACAAAAACAGCAACAAAGAAAAATGAACACCTCTTGTTTGCATTTCTTGGAGTTCATTTTGATAAATATATTTTTATATGACCATAAGCACATAGTTACTGAGCCTTTGTGATCCTATCCTAAGAATATCCTCCTTTGGTCTCACGTGCATATGTCTAGAGACCTATATAATTTATAATGTCTTGGTGTACTTTTTGCCTTTTACCATCCATTGTGTTTACCTGTAGATTTATAAGCACATTCTATTACTACACATGAGGTAAACAACACAACCTGGTTTTCTGTATGTCTGCTTACTTCACTTAATAAAAATTTTTCCAAGTCTTCCCATTTCCTTACGAATGGTTCAATATCATTCTTTCTGATGGAAGTATAGAATTGTGTCTATGTACTGCATTTTCTTGATACATTCATCTACTAGGGGGCATCTGGGTTGATTCCATACCTTGGCTATGGTAAACAATGCTGCAGTAAACATGGATGGCTGTGCTGGGAGCTTTAGTGTGGCCTTGTTTGTGGTCTATTGGATAAATGTCCAGGAGTGGAATTGCTGGATCACAGGGGAGATCTATATTTAGTCTTTTGAGAAATCTACATACTGCTTTCCAGAGAGGTCCACAGCCCATGTCCTTACCACTTTACTGAGTTTTTTTCAAGAAAAAACTTGAAAAACTATCTGCATCCTTCCACATAAGTAGCACACCATCCAAAATCATATCAAAAAAGATTCCATTCTCCATGAGGAACTCCTGTTCTGCCATAGCCAGCAAGACTTCTACAGTAGGTCACTGTCATCTGGGACACAAATGACTTACTCCAGGGTACCGTCATGGGAAGGAGGTAGATAAATGAAGTAGAGAAACCAGGGAGAATGCAGTCAATAATTCAATGTATATCTTACAAAACTAAGAAAAGTGAGGGAAGGAGTGGGTTGGGAGGAATGGACAAGAATGTTGAAAGGGGTGACACTGATCAAGATGTGCTGTATTGATAAACTACTTTGTTGAATGGCAACTTCTTTGTACAACTACTTAAAGGTAATAAAAAAAATAAATAAAAATAAATGACTACTCCAACAGTGAACACTAGGATAAAATTCTCAATCAGAAATCTGGAGTGGCTCAATTCTTTTTACCTAGCACTGAAATGGAGAGCTTAGGTGATCATTTTTCATACAGAAACTAAACTGAGTCAAACACACATACGCACGCACACAAACTATGAACCCAAAAAAAAAAACCATTCTATTATTCATGACATTAAGGGGGATTAGATTGATTCAGAAATGTTTGCTTCTCTATCTCATTAACACACAGAGAAGTTAAAAGCCATCTGAAATGCATTATATTTGTAGTAGCAACAGAAATGATTTGGTATTTTAAAATTATTTCAAACCTTTATTAGAAAAAGCTGATAAAACAACTCACTGTTACAGCATGTTAAATTCTAGAATATCTGAGAGTTTTTAATGCTATATAATAATTTTTAACAGCTTTAGTATGCTAAAATAAAATAAACATCACAAATTTAAAGCAAGACTGGTTCATTTTTTTATATACAAATCTATAATCCTAATGTCACAATCAAGAAAATTAACACATTCATGACCTATAAGTTTCCATTGGCTCCTTCAGAACATATGCCCAGATGCCAAACACACAAGGGGAAAGGAAAGACACTGTGGCTTCTCCCTCATTCACTACAACCAGATCACAAGTTCTCCTGAAGCTACAACAAGGTACCCAAACTGCCTCCGTGAAATGGGATCAGAAAAGGCCAAATATGAAGCTGAGATTTTCATCATCACCATCTGGTTAAAAGGTCTCTGCTAGCCAGGTGCTGGTGGTGGCTCACACCTATAATCCTACCAAATCAGGAGGCTGAGATCTGAGGATCAGAAAAACCTATGAGACCCTTATTTCCAATTAACCACCAGAACACTAGAAGTGGCACTATGGTTCAAAGTGGTAGAGGGCTAGCCCTGAGCAGAAGAGCTCAGGGACAACACCAAGGCCCAGAATTCATTCAAGCCCCACCACCACCACCACCAAAAAAAAAAGTGTCTGCTTCCCCCCATGCCTAGGAATGTCAGAAGAGATCACCTGGGAATAGGTTTCCCACTCCCAACTAGCAACAAAGAAGAATCACACCCCAATAATAATCCTTTTCCTGCTTTTCTAATAGGATATTCTATAGTAGTAATCTGTAATGAACAGAAACTTACTGGCTCACATTTAATCCAGTATCAAATTTCTTATACTAGAAATATGATAGAGAGCATCACATGGCTAAGGAGCAAAGACAGAGAAAGAGGACAAGTCTATTACCAGAATAATGAGCCCAATCTTGAAAGAATGGTTTTATTCCTAAATATAAGGCCCTCATGGCCTAAACCCTCTCAAGGGCCCATCTCTCAATATTGTTATAATGGTAATTGAATGTCAACATGAGCTTTGCGGAGAACAAACATTCCAACCAAAATATCCCCTTTCAGTGTCAACAAAGCCTAAGTGCTTGTTAATTATTTGGGGGTAGGGGTTATTTTGTACTTTCCTTTCTTATACTGCTTTCCTTGTCTTTCTTAAAGTCTTTTGTAAAATTCTCCTTTGCATCTATTTCTTACCTATTTTTTTATATTATCTTGCCATGCAAGCAGAAAGAAAAGGTATGGAGCTGGAAATGTGGCTTAGTGGTACAGTGCTTCCTTTACATGCATGAAGCCCTGGCTTCAATTCCTCAGTGCCACATAAACAGAAAAAGCCAGAAATGTGGCTAAATGTGGCTAAAGTAATAGAGTGCTAGACTTGAGCAAAAGAAGCTCAGAGACAGTACCCAGCCCTGAGTGCAAGCCCAGGACTGGCAAAAAAAAAAGAAAAAGAAAAAGAAAACAAAAAAAAGAAATTGCATTCCCTTTCACCTTGGTGTAGCTGACCATGATATTGTCTGTCAACCCATTTATAAGAGAATCTCTACTAGCTTCCAGGCTGGATTTCCACCATAAAGTTCCTAAGGTGAGTGATCAAATTAGTCAAACAGAAACGCAGGACAAAGAAGCAGAGACAAAATTCCTTCCCAAAGTAAGAATATATCTACCTAGAATGAAGTATTAGAATAATGTTTTCTCCTATTCCAAACCATTCTACCCTTTTACTAGAAAACAGATGATCTGAAAACATTTATCTCGTTAGTTTTATAAATAATCAAGTACAAGGGGTTAGAAACAATCCGGACATCTGTGGCTGGGAAAATGGACAAGAAAAAATATAGTATATAAAACATTCTAAATGTAGATAATATTAAAGGTCATAAAACTGTGAAATATTAAAAGCTACTGGCTCCATGCTTTTAAATTCCAAAGGGTATAGTGTATGAATATCTAATATGGACTTCATATAGGCATTCTGGCATATTATGCAACCATCAGAAAGAGTACATCAGAAATAGATACAACACAAGCAGTGTTAAAAAACAGATGCCAAGCCGGGCGCTGGTGGCTCACGCCTGTAATCCTAGCTACTCAGGAGGCTGAGATCTGAGGATCGCGGTTCAAAGCCAGCCCGGGCAGGAGAGACCGTGAGACTCCTATCTCCAATAAGCCACCAGAAAACCGGAAGTGGCGCTGTGGCTCAAGTGGTAGAGTGCTCACCTTGAGCTGAAGAGCTGAGGGACAGCACCCAAGCCCAGAGTTCAAGCCCCATGACCGACAAAAAAAAAAAAAAAAAAAAAAACAGATGCCAAGTCAAAACTGAATATAATATGGATATATGCTGAAAACACAGTATTAAATTATACAATAGAAAAAAGGATGTAGTATTACATATAGCAGTGATTATCATATTTCTACATGCACACTTCATAATACAATTAAGTAGTTTCCACCCCATCCAGTCTTTCATTATTCAAAGTATGCACAGATAGAACTTAACAAGACAAAGTAAACTTAAAGTTCTGCACTGGAAAGAACATAAAATGCAATTATCATAGTTTGCTTTTAAATATTACCAATTTAAGAATTGGTGATAAAGCTCCTTAGAACAAGTATTATAGGGAATTTAACATCATCTGTCTCTGTCTAAAACATCAGCAAATGGACTCACTTTCCAAAGTTTCAAGCGAATTCTCCTAAAGCAGTAGTTCTCAAACAATAAGTGGCTAATATCCAGCTAATATCCACCAAAATATTACCTGGGAATATTTGGAGAAAGAGACACAAAAACAAAAACGGAGATGAGGGGAGAGAAAAGGAAGGAAGGAGAGAAAGGAACGAGAAAGAAAAAAGAGAGAAGGAGATCTAGAGAGACAGATACAGACTCCTGAACTGCAAAGGGGTCAGGCTTGCAAATTTGTTTGTAAAAGCTATCCAAATGCTTTTGATAAAGATCAACTAACTGTGTGAACCAATCCTCAAAGTACAGTCTCCAATTTGGAACACAAAGGAGAAATTGTTAAGAACAAAAACACAGAAAACCTTGAAAGTCTAGCTCCTTAGAGCTAAACAAGAAAAAGACACTTCTTTTATTCACTGCCATTAAGCTTCATCTTCCACTAGCAGAGAAAAATCCCTCATTATCATGGGCTCTTTAACACTATTTCACAAGTCTTAATTACCTGTGGTAATAAATGAAGCTAGCAAATTGTGTCACTCTTATTTAACAAGTTACTGTAAAGTTCTCTGAGCCCCCTTTTACAGAAAACAAATCATACATACTTAAAGAAATGTATAACATTCTTGTGAGATCTCTTTCCTTCTCTTTCTCTCTAAATGGCTTCTCTCCTTCCTAGTACATGTATAACTTTTTAGTTATGATTATTAATGACCCCAAACAAGAAAAATGATTGTAACTAAAAGTTAACACAACTACTGACTAGGAAAATAATCTAAAAATTCCTAATAGGGGGCGGGGGGAGGATGGGATGGGAAGGGGAAACAAAGGAGGAGTCTACACTGCTTGATAAGAAATGTACTCATTATCTTGCCCATGTAATTGTAACCGCTCTGTACAGTATTTTCCCAATAAAAATAAAAAATAAAAAACTGAAAAAAATAAAAATAAAAATCCCTAATAGGTCTCCTTTTCATGCTGTAGGAGCAGTTATCAGGAAAATCCCTTTATGTATATGGTAACTTTAACTTATTTACCTATGTCAAAATCAGATAAGAACTCTGAATATAATTGTTACATTGCACACCAGGAATATTTATCAACTGTTATACTGAGTATGAGAAACATTTCTCAATGCAATCAAACTAATTAAAATAAAAACAGATTGAAGAATATGGTAACTAATTCTGGCTACATAAGAACACTTCCAAGGAAGAATCTGCCAATACTTTGGGGACTCTGGGAACTCAGCTGAGACCTTTGGGAACCTGGGCCATTAATTCTTTTATCTTGGGAGTGGGGTTACTTGGTTAATTTAAGGATTACAGTCTGAGGCTGATAGAAGGTTGGAAGAAAGAAGAACAGGTATTATTGGGACCAAGTTAGAAGATAAAACCATTCTCATCTTTGCCACTTCAAGGAGTATTTGTTCCCAAGCTACCTTCAGTCAATAGTCACTGATTTGGCACAAACTATATTCTAAAATGCTATGAGAAAGATTAAACAAGATTATGAGGAACAGTGAAGAGAAATTTCTTTATAATAGCATATGATACTAGATTGAAAACTGAATAGAGAAGATTTTGACAAAGAAAAACTTGGAGAAAGATATGTTCAAATACAAGGAAAATAAATACTAAAGGTGTTAGGAATTAACAAAATTTGAATGTTAGCAGAAAGAAAAAAAAAAACAATGTAATGAGTAAGAAGAAAGATTAGAAGGTGATGAGGTCAGAGAGAAGGAGCTAGCATACACACAATCTAGTGACCAATAGGATCAGCAGGCTCTTTGAATTTCATTTCCTTTTCTGTTTGGGGGTGTTTGTTTTTTGTTACTGTTTTGGTTTTGGTGGCACTGGGGTTTGAATGTAGGGCCTTTCTAGGTGGGTGCTCTTCCACTTGAGGTACAATCTTGGCTAGTTATTTTTCAAATAGTGGGCCAGCCTGAACTGCAATCATTCTATTCCCTACTTCCTGTGTAGCTTGGCTGACAAGCCTGAATCACCACACTAACCTTACAAGATAGGGCCCTAACTTTTTGCCTGTGTTAGCTTCAAACAGGGATCCTCCTAATCTTCACAGAAGCAGGGATTACCAGGTGTGAACAACCACACTAGCCTCTAATTTGTATTTTTAGTGACTCAACTGTCATACAGTATACTACAGCAAGAAAAAGTGGAAAGGTATAGATCAACCAAAGCTATTAAAATAGCTCAGACTAGAAATGTTAAAGCTTAGATTATGATTATGTTTCTGTAGGTTGCAAGACATAATAAAATCAAAATATACTTTTAAAGTATATTAAGAATCTGTGACAGAATACAAGAGAATAAAGAGAAAAACTGACATTTCTAAGTTCTGATCCTAAGCAACTGGATGAATGATTAATGTTAAAATTTTGCCAATAAAGGGAAGGCAGGGGAAAGAGGACCTTGAAAGAAGGTTTGTAAAGTGTTTTTGAATACTTTCATTTCTCTTGAGTTTATCTGTCAGATGTCTCCAATTAGTTTACAATCTATCTTATGTCTCTTTTCTGTCCTGACATGCTCAGCACAGCACTGATACACATAATAAATAACGTGTTAAATTCAATTAAATCGAAGAGACCTTTTAAAAAAACATAAATCAACATTTTCAAACCTATGTTTGAAAAATCAAATACAGATGTTTTAATCAAACACATTGCATGTTTAACATTAAAAAGTAAATGCTAGAGAAATCTACTAGATACATGTTTACAATTTTTAAATGCACAGGCTGTTAAGTGTTTGGTGGTATGAATAAGGACATACACAGCAGGATTTTTTTACTGTCTTAAATTTTATTTCTTACAACTGAACTGAACATGAATCAAACTCACTATTCTATTTTAAATAACTTTTGCCAGCATACGATGAATTTTGAAAGACAAGAAACCTTAGTTATTAAAATACCAACACAATAAATACAAACTTATGTAAATACAAATTTAGCTTGTGTGTTTCTCTGTGAAATTGTTCAGTGATAAAGTTGAGTGCTAGCAGCTGGTTTTCATGGAGGTAATTGGTTTTGGCATATCAGCTCCAGGAAAACTTTTCCACCATTTCAATGCTATTCTCTGGAGCAGAAGCCAGACAAAAAAATTTAATTTATTTCATACTTTTTCTTTTTTTTTCTTTTTTTTTTTTGTGTCGGTCATGGGGCTTGAACTCTGGGCCTGGGCGCTGTCCCTCAGCTCTTCAGCTCAAGGCGAGCGCTCTACCACTTGAGCTACAGCGCCACTTCCGGTTTTCTGGTGGTTTATTGGAGATAGGAGTCTCATGGTCTTTCCTGCCTGGGCTGGCTTTGAACCGGGATCCTCAGATCTCAGCCTCCTGAGTAGCTAGGATTACAGGTGTGAGCTTGTCGGTCATGGGGCTTGAACTCTAGGTTTGGGTACTGTCCCTGCGCTCTTTAGCTCAAGGCAAGCACTCTACCACTTGAGACACAGCACCACTTCCATCATACTTTTTCTATATACCTATTATTCGTTTTTACCTTTATCAACTAGCTCATTGTCAATTTGAAAAATATAGAAAACTGTGGTTTTAAAAAACTGAACTTTTTACCCTAAAACATGCTAATAAATGATTTTTTTAAAAATTTCAGGCAGGTATAAATTCTACTGCTATAAGTTTGTATTTTTAAAATGTTTATCATGAAAACTATATAAACTTACATGGTAATAACTACAACTTAGCAGGATTTATGTGAATATGTTAATAGAGATGTTCCTTTTTTTGGAGTATACTGTTGTTCACCTGCCCCCTACAACACCTAACACACGTAACTAGTTAAACTGAGATTCACAATTACCCAGTACAAGCACTTTCAAAATATATACATGTTTTAAAACAACACAATACCCCATTAATACATATAATTCCATGCATTTGTGTACCATAAAATAAATTTACTATCTTGCTTATTTTGGTAATCCCAATTTCCCTTAAGTATCTAACTCGGCAAAGATGTTTTATGAATGATTTTATCCTTTTCCCTCCTAAACTTTGACCACAATTAGCAATACTTAGAAGAGCAAGAATTTTGTCCTTAGGTAATAACAGCAAGGCTCTAAAATGTAGCTTCCTCTAACTCCTCTTATTTCTACAACTTTCAACTCATGTGTAACTCCCAATACCTTCTATGATTGTCCCAGCACTAAGCTAACACCCTCAAAGTCCTAAAGGTGGTGCCATGAACACGTTCCTGGGATGACTAATTATATATTCATTTAAAATCCAGATTGAGATGTACTTACCTATATTCAGTACAAAAACAAAATCAGATTCCAGAGGAAGATGGTGGAGGACAAGCTGGGGGCTAATCAAGTTCTCACATAAAAAGCAGTTTTAGTGTTGCAGTGAAAAGTCCTAGGCTAAAGAGTGTGCCATCATAGTACAGAGAGTTTGACCAGAGAGGAAAAATCCAGGCAGCTTAGTTAAGGCGACTGATTTGAGCACTTGTAGGTGTCCGTGGCAGCCGCCATATCAACAAAGAAGGGCCTGAGACAAAGGCGCCAGAGACTGTGTGCAAGAGGATTCTACTCAACACCAGCAAGAACTGACAAGGAGCAGAAATCTTTATACTGCTGACCATAGACCGTTGCAGACAGTGGACAGCAGGGAAACCAAGGGATAAGCATGAATACCCCAAGACATTCTCACTCCTTCTTACGGAACAGCAATGGGAAGGTAGCCCCTCCCCTACCACAAGAAGAACTCCATCTCTGATACTGACAAACGCTCAGACATAGCAGCTAGCACTCAACTCAGGCCTTGGAAGAAGACAATAGAAGCAATTCAATAGATCACAGAAAGCTGACCTACCCAGTGCAGCTCCACCCAGGGGTGATGAAAAAAATGAAAAATTTTAAAAATTAAAAAATTAGGTAGAAAAAAAGAGTTCTTCAATTTTTTTTTTGGGGGGGGAGAGGGGGAGGGGGTCCAGTGTCCATAACCAGTCTCTTCGTTGAGTCTCTGGTTTGCTTGTGGTGTTTGGTTTTCCTGTGGCTTGATTGGTTTCTTAAGTCAGGTGTCTGAGCAGACAGAAAGAAGCTCTGCCTTACCCAGAACTCATATCTGTTTCTTCTCTCTTAATTTAGGTCTTGGTTAAATTCCCTCTCTCTTTTTCCCTCCTCCCATTCCCCTAATCTTATTTTCTCCCAACAATTCTCCCTAAACCTATTCATTTCTGGTCTGACTCCTTCTTTGTCATTTTTAGTCCATTAATCCATAGTTGCTTATTGCTGAACTAGGGTGTAGTTATTGAACTAGATTCTATCTGCACTCATTTTGACTGCGTCAAACAACCGGTGCAACAACAGGGTTCTGGTTGATGCTTGCCTTAAAATAGTGTTCTAGCATCAAATTGATTTTCCGTTCATACCAAATGGGCAGAACAAGCCGGAGAAACACAAGAAAAATGGCAAGTCCACGTATCTCAACTCCCACTCATGATAATCAGGTGACAGAGAACTTAATGAATAATACAGAGGAGAGTTCCCAAAATGCTCTACAAACACTACTGGTAAATATGCAGAATGAAAAGACTGAAAACCTGCAAAGGACTCTGTGTGAGCATGATAGGGACAGAGAAAAGGGTGAAGATGATGAAGCTAACCAAAGATTAATACTAGAATTTTGTGAGCATGATGACACTAAGCAAAGACTGATATAGGAATTTCGTGAGCATGAGGAAACTAATCAAAGATTAATACAGGAATTGTGTGAGCAGGATGAGAATAGACAAAGACTAATACAGGAATTTCATGAGCTTGAGGAAGCTAATCAAAGAATAATACAGGAATTGCCTAAGCAGGATGAGAATAGACAAAGATTAATAGAGGCATGCATGGATCCACAAAAAGACAGCTGAAGGAACCCAGGGAGGCCACAAAGGGAATGCTGAAAGGAGCCCATCAGAAGGAAAGGGAGACCAAGGAAACCATAACCAATCAACTATGGGATTTGAGAATGAACACAGAAAACCAAACTAAGGAAGTAAATCATTCCATGGAAGATCTAAAACAAAGCTCCAACAAAGAATTTGAAGCCATTTGAAGCTGACTAATCAGAGGAAAGGAAATAAAAAACAAAGTAGAAAGTCTTGATAGTAGGTTAGATGAAATAGAAGATCAAATCCCTGGGATTGAAAACAGGCTAGATATTATAGAGAAATAACAGACAGCTATTCACAACAATCTAAGAAATATAATATTCTATTCAATATTTAGAAAACTATCAGAAGGCCTAATCTGAGGATAATGGATGTAGAGGAGCATCTAGAGACAGAAGTTAATGGTCTAGGAAATTTATTTAACAGGATTCTAGCAAAGAACTTCCAAAAAATGCAAAAAGATAGGCCTATTCAGATACAAGAATCATTTAGAACCCCAAATAGTACAGACCAGAATAGGACATCCCACTGTCACATTATAATCTGCACAAGATGAATTCACTCAGAGGAAAGGATCCTTAAAGTTGTCAAGGACAAAATATCAATCACCTATAAAGGGAAACCAATCAGAATAACTTCAGATTTCGCAGCAGAGACAATTAAAGCAAGAGCCTGGAATGATGTATGCAACGCCCTAAAGACAAAAAACTATCAACCAAGAATACCATACCCAGCTAAACTCTCCTTCATAATGAAAGGTCAAATAAAAACCTTCCATAGCAAAAAAAAAAAAAAAAAAATGTATCTCCACCTAACCAGCCCTACAAAAGATACTTAAGATGCAAAAAAAAAAGATACTTAAGATGACCTACACATAGAAAACCAACAAGAGCACAATAAAGGCCAAGAAACAACCCCCAAACAGAGAATACAAGAATTATTGGCACAGCCCCCCCCAAGAAGGCAGATACCATGGCAGGAACTCCCAGACACCTCTCAGTCCTAACTCCCAATATTAATGGACTTAACTCTCCAATTAAGCGACATAGAGTGTCTAGCTGAATCAAAAAGCAAGATCCTTCTATCTGCTGCCTTCAAGAGATACATCTTGCCCACAAAAACAAACATAGTCTGAAAGTAAAAGGCTAGAATAAAATCTTCCAAGCAAATGGCCCCCATAAACAGGCCAGAAGTGCAATCCTAATATCAGACAAAATAGACTTCAAATTAAAATTAGCCAGAAGAAATAAAGAAGGTCATTACATACTAATTAAGGGATCTCTCCTTCAGATATTACAATTCTAAATATCTATTCATCAAATAATGGAGCAACTAAATTTATCCAAGAGACACTACTTTCCCTCAAATCTTACATAGATCCAAAGACACACTTTAACACACCACCATCCCCACTGGATACATCAACCCAGCAAAAACTCAATACAGAAATCTATCTGTTCTCAGCAGCACATGGAACATTCTCCAAAATAGACCACATTCTAGGTCACAAAGCAAATTTCTCCAATTTCAGAAACATTGAAATTATCCCCTGCATTCTCTCAGACCACAAGAGAATAAAATTAGAACTCAACAACAAAAGCCACCAAAGAAAATCCTGTAACACATAGAGGCTGAACAACACACTGTTGAACCACCTGTGGGTCATGGAAGAGATTAGAAAGGAAATTCAAATGTTCATAATGTTCAACAAAAATGAACACACAAATTACCAGCTTCTCTGGGACACAGCAAAGACAGTACTCAGAGGCAAGTTTACAGCTGAGTTCCTATATCAACAAATTGGAGAGATCTGAAACCAACAATTTAATGAGACATCTGAAGCATCTTGAAAAAGCAACAAGCTAAACTCCAATTCAGTAGACAGAAACAAATAATTAAAATTAAATGAATTAGAATCCAAAAAAAACCACAGTAAGAACCAATAAAACAAAAGAGTTGGTTCTTTGAAAAAATTCACAAAATTGACAGACCCTTAGCATATCTTTTCAGGAAAAAAAAAAAGACAATGCACCCAAATAAACAAACTCAGAGATGAGAAAGGAAACATCACCACAGAAACAACCAAGATTCAGAACATTATAAGGGAATACTTCTCAAACCTTTATGCTAATAAATTTGAAAATCTGGAAGAAATGGACTATTTTCTAGCAAATATTGACATGTCAAAACTGAACCAAGATGAGTTAAACCAACTTAACAGACCCATATCAAGCACTGAAATAGAAACAGCAATAAGAGACCTCCCATCTAAGAAAAGCCCAGGACCGGATGGATTTACAGTGGAATTCCACAAGGCTTTCAAAGCAGAACTCACACCAATACTCCTCCAACTCTTCAATGAAACTGAAAGTTCACTACCGAACTCTTTCTATGAAGCCATTGTAACCCTCATCTCAAAACCAGGCAGGGACTCATCAAAGAAAGAGAACTATAGACCCATTTCTTTGATGAAAATCAATGGAAAACTTCTCAACAAAATTTTGGCCAGTCAACTTCAACAAATCATCAAAAAAAATCATACACCATGATCAAACAGGATTCATTTCAGGGATGCAAAGCTGGTTCAATATATGCAAATCAGTTAATATAATTCACCACATCAACAAGAGCAAAAATAAGAACCACATGATTATCTCAATAGATGCAGAAAAAGCATTTGATAAGATCCAACACCCCTTTACGATGAAGGCACTGAAAACACTAGGAATCCATCCATGGAACATTCCTCAATACAATAAAGGCTGTATATGACAAACCTACAGCCAGCATTATACTTAATGGTGAAAAACTAAAGCCATTTCCTCTAAACTCAGGAACGAGATAAGAATGTCCACTCTCTCCACTTCTCTCCACTTTAGTATTAGAATACCTAGCTAGAGCAATAACACAAAATGCAAACATAAAGGGGATCCAAATAGTGAAAGATGGAGTAAAACTCCCTCTTTGCAGATGACATGATCTTGTATTTAAAGAATCCCATGGATTCCACTCCCAAATTCCTCGAGCTGATTAGAAACTTTGGCAAAGTAGCAGGGTAAAATTAACCCTTGAAAATCAATGGGTATTCTGTATGCCAACAATGAGAAGAGCGCAGCTGATATCAGGAAAGCACCTCCTTTTGTAATAACTCCAAAAAAATAAAATACCTCCAAAAAAATAAAATACCGAAGGACCTCTACGATGAAAACTTTAAAAACCTAAATAAGGAAATTAAAGCAGAACACATGAAGTGCAACAATCTCCCATGCTCCTAGATTGAGAGGATTAACATCCTGAAGATGGCAATACTACCAAAGATTATGTACAAATTCAATGTGATACCTATCCCAACCTCATTCTTCAATGAAATAGAAGAAGCAATCCAAAAACTCATATGGAACAATAAAAGACCCTGAATAGCAAAAACAATCCTTAGCAGAAAGAACAGAGCTGAAGGAATATCAATTCTATATTTCAAACTCTACTACAAAGCCACAGTAATGAAAACAGCCTGGTACTGTCACAAGAACAGACTTGAGCACCAATGGAATAGGACTGAAGACCCAGAAATGAACCCACAGAACTATAGGCACCTAATATTTGACAAGGGTTCTAAAAAACAGTAAACGGTGCTGGCAAAATAGGTTAAACACCTGTAGAAAACTAAAGCTAGGCACTGGGATGGTGGTAGCGGTTGTGTGAAGATGGAGTTTCCCAGAGGAAATGACAATTACCTGACAATCACGAGGCCCTCGCACCCTTTCCTGTCGGGGCCGAGACATTCCATACACCAAGCTTAGGGATGAGGAATTTGAAATCCCACATATCTCCTTGGATTCTGATCAGTCACTGGCTGTCTCTGATGTCAATGGCCACTTTGATGACCTGGCAGACCCTTCCTCCTCACAGGATGGCAGTTTTTCAGCTCAATATGGAGTCCAGACATTGGACATGCCTGTGGGCATGACTCATGGCTTGATGGAGCAAAGGGGGGGGGGAGGGCGCGGAGCTCCTGAGTGGGGGCTTGACCATGGATTTGGACCATTCCATAGGAACTCAGTACAGTGCCAACCCACCTGTTACAATTGATGTACTGATGACAGACATGACCTCAGGCTTGATGGGGCATAGCCAATTGACTACCATTGATCAATCAGAACTGAGTTCTCAACTTGGTTTAAGCTTAGGGAGTGGTACCATCTTGCCCCCTGCCCAGTCACCTGAGGATCATCTTTCAACCACCCCTTCACCTACTAATTCAATTCATGAGGATGGTGTTGAGGATTTCTGGAGGCAACTTCCCACCCAGAAGACCATGGTAGTAGAAGCAGGGAAAAAGCAGAAGGCCCCAAAGAAGAAGAAGAAAGAAAGATCCTAATGAGCCTCAGAAACCAGTTTCAGCATATGTTTTATTCTTTCGTGATACACAGGCAGCCATCAAGGGACAGAATCCTAATGCCACATTTGGAGAGGTTTCAAAGATTGTGGCTTCTATGTGGGATAGTCTTGGAAAGGAACAAAAACAGGTGTATAAGAGGAAAACTGAAGCTGCCAAGAAAGAGTATCTTAAGGCCCTAGCTGCATATAAAGATAACCAAGAATGTCAGGCCACTGTGGAAACAGTAGAATTGGATCCGGTGCCACCATCGCAGACTCCTTCACCACCCCCTGTGGCTGCTGTTGACTGACCCAGCATCTCCAGCACCAGCCTCATCCGAGTTCCCTGCCCTGTCCCCTTGCATTGTTGTTAACTCTACTCTGTCATCCTATGTAGCAAACCAGGCATCTTCTGGGCCTGGGGGTCAGCCCAATATTACCAAATTGATTATTACCAAACAGATGTTGCCCTCTTCTATTACTATGTCTCAAGGAAGGATGGTTACTGTTATCCCAGCCACAGTGGTGACTTCCCAGGGGCTCCAATTAGGCCAAACAAGTACAGCTACCATCCAGCCCAGCCAACAAGCCCAGATTGTCACTAGGTCAGTGTTGCAGGCTGCAGCTGCTGCTGCTGCTTCTATGCAACTGCCCCCCCCCAGACTACAACCCCCTCCATTATAACAGATGCCTCAGCCCCCAACTCAGCAGCAAATTACCATTCTGCAACAGCCTCCTCCTCAAAAAGTCCAAATCACTTACAGCAACAGCCACCACCTCTGCAAAGCAAGATTGTACCTCCACATACTCTGAAAATACAGACTACCTTGGTCCCTCCGGCTGTAGAAAACAGTCCTGAGCGGCTTATGAACAACAGCCCTGAAGCCCATACAGTAGAGGCAACCTCTCCTGAGACAATCTGTGAGGTTGAGTCTCCTTCTCAGACAGATATTGAATTGGTCAGTGGGTCTCCTGTGACACTTTCACCATAGCCTCGATGTGTAAGGTCTGGTTGCGAGAACCCTCCTGTTGTGAGTAAGGACTGGGACGATAAATACTGCAGCAATGAGTGTGTAGTGAAGCACTGCAGGGAAGTCTTCTTAGCCTGGGTGGCCTCTAGAAATCCAAACACTGTGGTGTTTGTGAAATAGGCTTTCCGGTTCCTCAAGCCAGTGAAGATTTACCTGCAGGAAACAAGTCCAAGAGCCTGTTTTTGAAACACAAGCTTCTGGTAGTGCCTGATCACAATCCAAGACTTTCCTTCAAGCTTCCCCTACTTTCCTGCTTTCAGCAGTGGCCAGGTTATATATGGAGCAGGGCCATTGAGTTTGCTGTAATCTGGAATTGCTTTTTACTTTCAACTGTAAGCAGAAATACCAAGATAATAGTAGAGGAAAGATTGGGGGGGAGGGGGGAGGCTGGGAAGGGATGTGAAGGGTAAACAAAGGAGGAGGCTGCAATGCTTGGTAAGAAATGTACGCATTATCCTGCCCACGTAATTGTAACTCCTCTGTACAGTATGTTCACAAATAAAATTAAATTAAATTAAAAAAAAATAGTAGAGGAAAGAGTATAGTAGAGGAAAGAGTAAAGGGAGTATAGACAAGCCAATCATGGTGATGGTAAGGCTGGTGGTGGAGGTTAAGGAAATTTACTGGTATAATTTTCATAGGACTTGCCTAGAATACTATTAAAATGATGGGAAAGTACTCAGCTTTGATCTAGGTAGAAACAGCATTCTGTGCATCCATTTTAAAAGGGGATAAGAGGAATAGGGGGTATAGCTCAGTTGTAGGCATGCCCTGGTTTTAATCCCCAATACCAGAAAAAAGGGATCAAAGACTATATTAAAGATTCCCTCTTAAAACAAATAGAACTATTACTATCATCAATATTCTGCTTTAAGAACAAAGGTTTTCAACACAAGTTAAAAAAAAAAAAAAAAGAAAAAGAAAACTAAAGCTAGATCTGTATATATCACCCTGCACCAGAATCAACTCCAAATGGATCAAAGACCTTGAAATAAAAGCAGACACCCTGAAAAGATTACAGTAAGAAATAAGAGATACCCTAGGGTTCCTTGGCATAGGTCAAAATTTTCTTAATAAAGACCCAGAAATACAACAAATCAAAGAAAAGTTGAACAAATGGGATTACATGAAACTGCAGAGTTTCTGCATAGCTAGCAACATCAATAGAGAGCCTACAGATTGGGAGAAGAACTTCACTAGCCATACAAGTGACAAGGTTCTCATATCTAAAATATACTTAGAACTCAAAAAATTAAATCCCCAACTACAAATCCTCAAAGAAACAACTACTCGATAAATAAGTGGGCTAAAGACTTAAAGAGAAACTTCTCTGAAGAGGAAGTAAGTATGGCCAATAGACACATAAAGAAATTCTCAACTTCTCTAGCCATAAAAGAAATACAAATCAGGGAAGGTGGCTCAGTGATAGAGTGCTTGCCTTGCATGTATGAGGCCCAGGGTTCAATTCTTCAGCACATAAACAGAAAAAGCCGGAAGTGGCAGTGTGGCTCAAGCAGTAGAGAGCTAGCCTTGAGCTGAAGAGTTGAGGGACAGCACCCAGGCCCAAAGTTCAGGCCCCACGACTAGCACAAAAGAAAGAAAAAGAAAGAAAAAGAAAGAAAGAAAGAAAGAAAGAAAGAAAGAAAGAAAGAAAGAAAGAAAGAAAGAAAGAAAGAAAGAAAGAAAGAAAGAAAGAAAGAAAGAAAGAAAGAAAGAAAGAAAGAAAGGAAGAAAGGAAGGAAGGAAGGAAAGAAAGAAAAGAAAAGAAAAGAAAAGAAAAGAAAAGAAAAGAAAAGAAAAGAAAAGAAAAGAAAATCAAAACAACATTGAGATTCCACCTCACACCAGTTAGAATGGCTAGAATCAAGAAACCTAATAATAACAGATGCTGGCAGAGATGTGGCCAAAAGGGAACCCTACTGTATAGTTGGTGGGAGTATAAACTTGTTCAACCACTTTGGAAAGCAGTATGGAAGTTCCTCAAAAGACTGCACATAGAGCGCCCCTATGACCAAGCAATCCCACTTTTAGGCATTTACCCAAACGCTCACAAACAAGGCTATACTAAAGCTACCAGCACAACTATGTTTATCGCAGCATTATTTTCCATAGCTAAGATATGGATCCATCCCAGATACCACTCAGTAGATGAATGCATCAAGAAAATGTGGTATATACATAGACATATATAAATATCTACACACACACACACACACACACACACACACACACACACACACAAAATGGAATTCTATGCCTCCATCAGAAAGAATGACATTGCCACATTTATTAGGAAATAGAAAAACTTGGAAAAAATGATATTAAGTGAAGTAAGCCAGACCCAAAGAAACGTAAGTCCCATGGTTTCCCTTATTTTCAATAACTAATATAAGTCTACGTCAAGCAGAAAAGGTCAAAAGCTATGTAAATATGACCATATAAGATGATGTTTAGTGAATGAACCCCAAGATTGGGACACAAGAGTTTTTTTCTTTCTCGCTATTGTTTTTAACATATTTAAAATGTATTATGTGATTTTTTTTGTTTCTCTTGTATGTTCTTCCCCCATGGTATAACCCGTTTTCACTGTATTTGATTTCAGTGCCCTGCATCTTGTATATACATTTTTCTAATTGGGGGAGGGGAAGGGAAATAACAAAATTCTGAAATAAGGATACAAGTTGACCCATTGTAACAATGAGATGTACAAGACACTATGTTGAAAACTAACTTTACAACTTGGGGGGGATGGGATGGGGATGTAGGGAGTGAAGGGATGGTAGGGGGAAAAACAAAGGAGTAGGTAACAATGTTCGATAGGAAATGTACTCATTACCTCACTAGTGTAACTGTAACCCCTCTGTATATTATTTTTACAATTATAAACATAAAAAAGCCAGAATTATGGCATATTTAATTCCCCTATACAATGCTTTGTAAATATTTACTGATGAAAATAAAGACAAATATAGAAAAGACAATGGGAAACTAGGTCTATGTATTTGTTTATCCAAGTGACAACATCTTCAAAGTCTCTAATTAAAATAATTAAGGAATGGGTAAGTATCACAGCCAAAACACAACATCATAACTCACCAAGTACTTCACTACCAACAATTTAAGTAGAGCTGTCTATATGCCAACCCACTGTAATGAACGTATAACCAAAAGGCAAGTCAAAAAGTAGAAATAAATCCCCAAAATGCTTTACTAATATAAACAAAAGAAGTATGGCACAAAAACATGTCTCCAACTTTAAAATATGTCACATAGCATGGAGGATATACGGCATCTGTTTATATATTTATGCATTACATTGGAAAAGAAAAATTTTAAAAAGACTAAAATTTTTATAATTACAAATGGTAAAAGTACAGATAACTTCTTCCTGATTTTCTGCATTTTCCAAAGCAGAAACATATACCAAAATATAATATAATAAGTATACTGTTTAAATAAAACATTCCAATGGTCAAAATTTTTGTTATATAGTAATAATATAAATGGCTGTATAAATAAAGGGAGGGTGAAGCTTATTAGATTATGATTAGGATCCAGAATGTATCATACGATGTACAAATTCACCTTCAGACATCTATACATAAAATCTTTTGGTTTTTTTTGTTCTTGTCATCTAAACACATGCCTGTTATAACTATCACAAAAAAGACAATGAGCAATCTATATTTGGCCTTTTCTCAGAAACTTTTCTAATACTGAAATTTATTCATCTGGACAAAAAATTACAAACTTACTTGACAAATGCACCTCTATCTCAAAACAAAGTTTTCCATTGAGAAAAACTAGAGGTTCAAATGTTTATTTGAGACTGGGAACACTATCAAAGTAGAATAGCCACTGCTCTGAAACACAAATTGACAGTTTCTTGAAAAACTAAACATATAACTATCACATAAACCAGCAATTGCAGTGCTGGGCATTCATCCCACACAAATGAAATCTCATGCCCACACAAACCCTGCATATGAATATTTACAACAGCTTTATTCATAATAAGCAAAAACCACATACAAGCCAGATGTCTTCAATGGACATAACCATACATGGAGTACAACTCAACAACTGAAACGAAGAAACTAGTGACACATTCATCATCATAAACAAATCTCCAGAGTACTGTACTGAATGAAAATAGCTAATCCCAAATGGTAACACACTATATGATTCTACTTATGTAACTTGACAAAACAAAATTACAGAGATAAACAACAGATTACTGTTATCAGGGACTAGAAGTGGGTAGGAAAGAAAAGAAAGCCAGTGGGGCAATAAAAAGGCAGTATGAGTGACATTTAGGATGACTGACATTTGGGGTGAGGCATTAGCTAAAAAGCTGAGCAAGCACTGAGTTCAAATCCTAAAGAAAGTGAAAGTGAAAGAAACAGGGAGAGAGAGGAAGAGAGGAAGGAAAAAAGGAAGAAACGAAGGATGGAAGAAAAGAGAAAGAAAGAAAGAAAGAAAGAAAGAAAGAAAGAAAGAAAGAAAGAAAGAAAGAAAGAAAGAAAGAAAGAAAGAAAGAAAGAAAGAAGAAAGAAAGAAAGAAAGAAAGAAAGAAAGAAAGAAAGAAAAAGAGGAAGAAAGAGAAGAAAGAAAAAGAGAGAGAGTGGGAGAAGGAAGGAAGGAAGGAAGGAAATGAAATGTTCTGTATCATAACCATGTCAATTTAATATTCTGGTTCTGATGCTATACCTTAGGATTGTAAGATGCTATGAATAGTAGAAAATGGATAAGGAATACAAGGCATTTCTAGGGTTTGGGAATTTTGTTTTGTTTTGGGTACTAAGATTTGAACTTAGGACCTTAACACTTGACAGGCAAGCACTCCACCATTTGGGCCACACTTCCAGCAAATTTTGCATTAGTTTATTTTTCAGGTATGGTCTGGTGCTTTTTGCCTACCAGAGTCGCAACCATTGCCCTACATCTACCTCCAACATAGCTGCAGATACAGGCACATGCCAACATGCCTAGCTTGGATTTCTGTTTTGTTTTGTTTAGGGCAGTACTGGGTTTAAACTAAAGGCTTGTCAGCTGTTAAGCAGGTGCTCTAATGCTTCAATCATGCCTCCAGCCATTTTTGCTCTGGTTACTTCTGAGATAGGATCTTGCTTTTGCACAGCTGGCCTGAACCACAATCCTCCTGTATGCTTTCTGCCATAGCTGGGATAGTGGATACATGCCACCACAGCCAGCTCATTCTGTTGAGATTGGTTCTTTTGAGATTTTTTTTTTGGTCCAGGCCTGCAACTACAATCATCCCTATCTCAAGTTCCCATGTAACTGGGATGACAGGTGTATATCACAGCATCTAAGCATTTGTTGAGATGGAATTTCACAAATGTTTTCCCAGTCTGACCTCAAATTGCAATCCTGATCGCCAACTTCCAAGCAACCAGGTTCCCCCCCCACCCAGTGTAGCTTGCTTTCTAAGATATGATCTTGCCAACTTTGCCTGGGTTGTCCTGTACCCACAATCATTCCACTCTAACTCCTATATTATTTTTTACAACTGCATATCAATCTGCATTTATTTCAATAAAAGGTTTAACATACAGTTCATGGTTAAGTGCATTTTCCAATGCTGTTTATTAAACAAACCTAAAAAGAAAATTACAAGACAATTTATGTGCTAAAAGACAAACACATAAGTTTTGAAGTTTGCTTATAATTTAACTGAGTATTAAAGTATACACTATGTGCTATAAAAAAAAAGCATGTGAGTGGCCAGAAAATATATGAAAAGTATCATTCTAATATGCAGGTGTTATATTTTAAAGAATTTTAGAAACTTTTTTTAAAAAACAGCCTGATAGCAAGACTACTGAGAAAATTTATTCTATTTTGTTTTGTTTCATTCTGTTGTATACTACAGATAATATATAACCAAGATTTATCAATTGTTTGACTATCAAACTCAGCTTATTTATTGAAATGGGGTCTCATTATAATTTAACCAAGGGTGACTTCAAGTTGAAATTCTCCCAATTTCTGGTTCGTAGATAGCTTGTATTACAAACACCAGCCTAAATCCTTCTCTTCAATAAATAGAGTCCTATGGATCATTTAATAAAGTATGACAAACAGTACATGTCAGGCACTGTTCTAGGCATGACACAGTAATGTACAATACAGATGAAAACTCTTCATAGTGCTTAAATTCCCAGAGGAAAAATAAAACAATGGGACAGAGAGAGTGAGATATTGATAAATTCCATTAAAAATAATGGACTGGGAGTATAAAAATGTAGGCAGCTTGAAGGTGAGTGTTATTCCATGTAGGATGCATATAGAAGGCCTCAAAAACCTGGCATCTCAGCAAAGAGCAAGACAAGCAGTTATCTGAGGCCAAAAACAGCTAATAGCAGTCCTGAGAGAAAGTATGCTTGCTGTACACCGGAAGGGGCAGTGTGGCAGGAAAGAGAGTCTGGAAAAAGGCCAAGGAGGCACAGATCGCTCAGCTTCACATTTCTTCCAAGTCTTGAGAAGAGCCCTACATCATCCATTCAAATAGTCACATTTTATAAACTTTGACAAACTAAAGCATTTTTACCAGACAATAATTACCACTTTAGGTTCTGATTTCTCCAACACCGCCCACACTGCTGTGCAGAGGACAGTTGGAGCAAGGTATATTCCACTAAGCTACTTTCCAGAAAATTGATTCCTAATAGTCCAAGGAAGGGTGGAGTCCAGGAATAAGCTACCATTCTTTGTACCAATTTACCCTGTCATAATACAAGAGAAAAGGATCAGAGGCCATGCCAGACTACATATGGACATTCTAGCAGGCTAAACTCTGAAATGCAAAGGTAATGAAAATGCAGAGGCCTAAGACAGGCTGTCCAAATTTCTTCCAAGCATTAGAAATGAAAAGTAGTAAGAAGAGGGCTTGACTTTTATCAAAGTCTAGTTAACAAAAGGAAACTATGCTCCATTCAAGAAAATGAAGTGAATGCAAACATAAGTATTACAAATGGAACAAATTTATAAGCTTTTTTCTTGTGGAATTTTATAATACAGAATATTTTAGAATTCCTGTGCTTTAGAAGTACTATCTATAGCTGAATTTAAAACACAATGATCTGTGCACTAAATCACATGGTTTTAAATATTCCATATGTAAACCATTTTAAAACATATGTATGAACAAAAGATGGAATTATATTTTTATTCTCTCCATAGAAAATGAAACTATAAAATCATCATATGATTAAAATACTCATGTAGGCCTCGCTATGCAGAAGGCTAAGATCTGAGGACCTCCTTTCAAAGGTAGCCTGGACACAAAAAAATTCATGAGATTCTTATCACAAATAACCACCAAAAGGCCAGAAGTAAAAGTGTGGCTTAAGTGGCAAAGCCCCAGACTTGAACAGAAAAAGCCAAGAAAGAGTATGAGGCCTTGAATTCAAGCTCAAGACACACACACACAGGCATGCACATGCACACGCATGCATACACGCGTGCGCACTTACACACACACACACACACAGGCATGCACATGCACACACACGCACACACGCGCGCGCACTCACACACACACAAACACACACCAGGCCATTTATAAGCAATAAATGACCAAAAAAAAAAGTATTTCCAAAATATACTAGAGGATTATTTTATGAAGTTACATAATTTTCCTGAATTGTTATGTCTAACATTTATCATCTCTTTAAAATTAAAACTACCACATCATTCAAAGTAAAAGTTTAATGACTACATTAAGAAGCAATTAAATACAAGTCCCTGGGTTTAATCTCCAACTTGCATACACAGGTAAATAGATTAGGTAACTCGAAGACAATCAAGAGAATCAAAATTCTCTTCAGAATTGTTAAGGAGCAATGTTACGGAAAATAAGGAGACAGAAATATGGATATAAATCTCTATGTAGAGAAATATAGTCTACTTCAATTAGTCAACATAAATTTTTTAAAACAATTGAGAAAAAAGAGATACTAACTAAATGAAAAAAACCAGACTGACCACAAATTCCAACAGATGTATAAAAAAACAAAACTAGGTGATCATCCTTAGATCACTGTCAAGTTAGAACTCCATGTCCAGAAATATTATTAATTCAAACAAGTATTTCTCAAACTTTAATGCACTCTACTTGAGAGTTTGTAGTACAATGAGAAGTAAAACTGAACAAGTCTCTGACCTGTCTTTCAAGAAGAATAAAGACAAAGTATCTACTTTCCCCATGTCCTGAATTTTCCATCTCATTGCAAATAAAAGTTTCAAATACTTTTTCTGTAGGTTTTCTGTAGCACAATTTTCAAATAACTTATAGCATATCTTAGGCTTACTTTAATCAGAGGTACATGAAGCCTCTGAAATTGCATGGAGATTTGAGTTTGTTTCTGTACTTGAGCAGTTTTCTATGAAGACTATGTTTGTTATCAGATCCTCAAACAGGAGTATGACCAAAAAGGATCAGAGCCACTCTTCTAAGACTCATCCCCTCCCAACCATCAGTTTGGCATTACTCTTATGATTCTTACAATATCACATAATTTATCCTGCAGTCCTTCTCCTCTACTAGGACATTATCAACTAGACAGCAAACTCCATGAGTTCAAGGGCTATGTGACTTCCCAGCATACAACACATCTAACTAAAACATGGAAATACATGGTATTGAAGAAAATTATTTTACCACTGAAATGAATTGCTATATGCATCTCTGTAATATAGTCCTCTGTTAGGGAATCTACCCTTAGGTAAATTTTTATATTTTCTTAGTTGAGTTGCTTAATGCTTATCAACTCTGTTAAAGAAACTGAAAGATTTTAATGTAAATGTTTTTAAGTTGTAAATCTGGTGAATCTAGTGGTAAAACACTGGTTACTATAAATAATGTCACACAGGCTGGGAAGGTGGCTCAGTGGTAGAGCGCTTGCCTTGCATGCATAAGGCCCTGGGTTCGATTCCCCAGCACCACATAAGCAAAAAGAAAAAAAGCCAGAAGTAGTGCTGTGGCTCAACTGGTAGAATGCTAGCCTTGATCTGAAGAGCTGAGAGATAGTGCCCAGGCCCAGTGTTCAGGCCCCATGACCGGACCCAAAAAATAATAATAATAATAATAATAATAATAATGTCACACAGGTAACATTAATTTAATTTCTATAAACTTGGCAATTTGGAAGAAAGGCTAATTCTATTTTAAGCGCATGACTGCTTTAACATTTAGGGAGGTATATCCTTCCATCATTTCTCCTTCTAGAAGTGGCAGTAGATTGTTTCTAACATATTTATAAGATTATGTCTTTGCTGCCTTGTATGTCCCTCCCCCATGGTACAACCCCTGCTTTCACTATATATGATGTTGGTATATGTGGAGGAGAAGGGAAAAAACAAAATGTTAAAACAGGGATACAGGAGGACCTATTCCAACAATGAGATGTACAAGTCATTATGTCGAAAAACGAACTTTACAACTTTGGGGGGGGGGGACAAAAGGGGGGGGAGGATACAAATAGATGGGAAGGGGAAACAGCAGAAGGCTACAATGCTTGATGGGAAGTGTGCTCATTATCTTGCCCATGTAATTGTGGCCCCTCTGTACAGTATTTTCACAATGAAAATATATTTTAATAAATAAATAAAAAATAAAAAAAGAAGTGGTAGTAGAAATAAAGCTTATTATGGTTAAATACATAGATTATATAACCTAAGATGAAGTACTAAACAAAAAAGAATCACAAAAAGCACTGACTGTGAATCGCTTTCCTCCTAAAATAAATGAAGATTAATTCTATATAACAGAACATAATCACAGGGTATCAATGTTTTTTTAAACATGTAAGTCCATCCTTCAAAACAGACATGGAATATATGTTGATTTTTCCTTTATTTTCTTTAAGCGAATTAATTTTTAAAGCCTACAGAGAAAACTCAAAGTTAAAAAAATAATTTACTTACCAAATTGGCCATATAAATTGTGAGCAGCCCTCTCCTGCAAATAATTTAAAGAAAGAACAAGATTAAGTACTGATAGAACTTAATTATCTTATCATTTTTCAGAAATCTATGATAACACTGTCAGGAATTGAGAAACATACTGGTATTTTAGAAAAATAGACTAATAGTGCTAAACCAAGTTTTTTATTGCCCTAATAGCTGAATCTAAATAAGATCAGTGATAATTAAGCACTCTGCTTAGTGGTCAATAATACTGCCTTCTTGTTATATTTGTTATTAGGAGTAGTAGTATAATGTGTCACTACTCTATGTTAGATATTGCTTAGGCTGATCTCAAACTTCTGCCTCCATCAAGGACTGCAGGCATGACAGCCATGAATCACTGTATCTAATTTTTGCTGCATCCTAAAGAATTCATCTTATATGCATGTATGAAAGTACCACAATGAAACTCCTTTGTACAATTAGAAAAGAATTCATTTAGGGAAGAGAGAGTGAGAACAAGGCAAGTGATAGGATAGACTGACTTGAGTAAAGTGTAACTATGTATAGAAATATAACAAAAATCTGCAAAATCCCCTCCCATAACTAATGTAAGCTTATTTAAAAAAAAAAAAAAGAATTGATTTTGCCAAAAGCCAAGTCAAGAACAATTCAGACTAAAGGCACATTTATTTAAAAACCAAGTTTTCTATTTGTTTAATAAAAAATTAATGGTTTGCTCTATTAGATATCATTATAAATTACACTAAGTTACTTTGGTTTTAATTTCATTGTTAAGTCGGGAATCAAGGGACCTTTCTAACATGAAAGGACAAACCAAAGTATATAAACATTTATTTTATTGCAAATACCCTTTTTATGAAACTTAATGAGAACCCATGTAAAAAGTCAAAGATTAGAATTGCTCTTAATTTAACTTGCACAGCATATAAGAAATTAATGAAATATATCTTATTCTCTAGTAAAGAGGTTTTAACATGTTTTAAGAGCCCAAGAATTTGGGCTGGGAAGGTGGCTCAGTGGTAGAGCACTTGCCTTGCATGCATGAGGCCCTGAGTTCGATTCCTCAGCACCACATAAGCAAAAAGAAAAAAGCCGGAAATGGCGCTGTGGCTCAAGTGGTAGAGCGCTAGCCTTGAGCTGAAGAGCTGAGGGATAGTGCCCAGGCCCAGAGTTCAGGCCCCATGACCAGACCCAAAAAAAAAAAAAGAGTTCAAGAATTTGAGTTTTGAAAGATGAACACTTTATAAGATCACTTTCATCTAAATAGCGTACCATATCTGTGAGTAAATGTTATCAGTGAAGTATTCTTCATATCACATTCATATATGTTCCTAATTGTTTATTTTTCAAAACAGCTTACTAAGATTGTTAGAATTTCCAAAGCCACATGGAGGCAGTATAATTTAAATGAACAGTGCTGAATGAACACAGGACAGCAGAGTTCCAGTTAACTAACTCTAAATTATCTGCTATAACTCTAAATTATCTGCCATTCTGTCATTTCTTCATTAAATGATGAGTTAGCTACTTTTTTTAAATAAACGTTATTTAAAGGAAATAATGTATATCTCTCATCAATATGTAAGTTGAAAGAATGCAGAGCCCAAATCTCACTGTATTACACCTTTCAGGTAATTTTCCTCCTAGCAGATTCTAGTGTATCTTAAAAGAATCCAACTGCTTCACCAAGAGAATACTGTGGTTTCTATATACAGATTGAAACTGCCCTTATTAATCCATTACAACTTTCCAGTCACTAGCAAATTCTAAATCTAAGATGTTCTAATATCACTTATTTTAAATAAATCATATATAGAAAAATGAATAGTCAAGTCACACACATGGACAGAACAAAGAAAAATCAAATGCTTCTCAAAGAGATACTCATTTTATCGTTATAAAGAAAAATATTTCAAATAATACTTCTAAATAAATAAAAATACTTTTGTGCTTTCAATGGTAGTACTTGATAATACATTTCATTACTAAGTAAACTAATAAGGATGATGCTATTTAACAACACATTTGTGTGGTAGAGCACTAGCCTTGAGCTGAAGAGCTGAGGGACAATGCCCAGGCCCAGAGTTGAGTCCCCCGCCCCCCCAAAAAAAAAACACATTTTTTCCACCAACCTTATTCTACAATCATCAACTGTAATGAAGTTACAGTTCCATCATTCACTCTATCTCTATAGTATTCAACAGTAATGATTCACCATTCATGTTATCTGTCTGAAAATTAAACTATCTTTAATCACAAAGATAATCTTGTGAAGGCATTTCCATAAACTGGAAAAAAGTACCTGGCATTTCTAAGAGGCATGAAATAAATGACTGTGGAATTACTAGACACAGAACCAGCAAAAAGTTTCTAAAAACTCAGCCTTAGAAAAAGAAGCATAACATAGGTATTTTATGCCAGATACTGGCAACCACTAGAAGGAGGGGAGGTCAATGAATTATTCCAACTCAATAACAAGTAAAGAAGTAACCATGCTGGGCATTAGTAGCTCACAGCTATAATCCTAACTATTCAATTGGGTGAGTCATGAGGATTGTGGTTCAAAACCAGCCCAGGCAGGAAAGTCTGTGAGACTCATCTCCAATTAACAATCAGAAAACTGGAAGTGGAGCTGCGTCTCAAAGTGGTAGAGTGCTAGCCTTGAGCAAAACAGGTGAGGGACAATGCCCAGGCCCTGAATTCAAACCCCACAACCGGAAAAAAAGAAATGGAAAGGGGGAAGGGGAAATGGAAAGGGGAAGGGGAAGGGGAAAAGGAAAGGGTAGAGAAAGACCTAGATTGCATATAAAGTCTATCAATATGAAATCAGGATTTACCCTCCCAATAGTCCTCTTAAGAATTAGGCGGTGCTATTATGCTGACAATCTAAAGACCAAACAGAAAACAAGTGATGTCCTTACAAATACAGACCTAGCAAAGACAAAGTGGAATTAGGTGTCAGTTCATCTGAGAATACTTTCAGTCTACCCAATCATTTGTTGCTCCAACAGAAAACAGTTACACCGGAGGAGGCAACAATGCTTAATAGGAAATGTACTCATTACCTTGCTCATGTAACTGTTACCCCTCTGTACAGTATTCTTATAATAAAAAAGTATTTTAAAAAAATATGAAACCAGAAAAAAAAAGGAAAGAAAACAGTTACACTACTAAGGTGCCTTTAAATTATGTGATTCAAGCCGTTTTTGTTTAATGTTACTGTATAGGTGATATAGAGAAGGGTTACATAAATCAAGTAATGAATACGTTTCTTTTTGAATGTCACCCTTTCTCTTACTTTCTCTACTGAACCCCGCAAGTTGTATAGTTCATTTTCAACAGTGTCTACTGAGTATCACTGCTGCATTTGTTCACCCTTCGTCCCACCATTTCTGTGTCCCCCCAACATTCCCCAAAACAGATAAACTTACATACAAGACAAAAGGTACACAAAACAACTTCAACAAGAGAGAAAAAAAACTCATTTCCATTTGCTAAGAGTTCATTTCAATAAATATAATTTTATATGATCATATGCACATAGCTATTGAACCTTTGTGATCCTCTCCTAGGCATATCCTCCTTCAGTCTCACTGTCCTGCATAATTTTCTAATGTCTAAGTGTGTTTGTTTTTTACCATTCAGTGTATTTACTTATAGATTTATAGGTACATTCTAGTTACAACAAATAAGGGAAACTATGCAACCTATGTTTTTTTGGGTATCACACTTTGCTTAATATAATGTTTTCCAAGTCTTTCCATTTCTTTACAAATGGTGCAATATAATTCTTTCTGACATAAGCACAGAATTCTATTGTGTATATACACCAAGCTTTCTTGATCCATTCATCCATTAAGAGGCATCTGGAGTTGATTTCATATCTTGGGTATTGTAAACAATGCTACAGTGAACATGGCTATGCTGATAGCTTTAGTGTGACCTTGTTTGTGGTCTATGGGATAAATGCCCAGAATTGGAATTGCTGGTCACAGGGAAGCTCTATGTACATAGTCTTCTGATGAACCTCTATACTACTTTCCAGAGTAGTTGAACAAGTTTACAATCCCACCAACAGTACAGTAGTATTTCCTTTTGCCCACATCCCCACCAGCATCTGTTATTGTTAATTTTCTTGATAATAGCCATTCTAACTGGGATGAGGTGGAATCTCAAGGTTGTTTTGATTTGCATTTCTTTTATGGCCAGAGATAAAAATTTCTTCATGTGTCTACTAGCCATTCTTACTTCTTCTGAGAAGTCTCTCTCTAAGTATTTATCCCATTTATTAAGTGGGTTGTTGTTTCTTTGAAGATTTATTTAGGGGGTGGGGTTAATTTTTTTGAGATCTAAGTATATTTTAGACATGAGGCCCTTGACTGATACATAGCTAGTAAAGATCTTCTCTCATTCTGTGGGCTTTCTATTTATCTTGCTAGCTATGGCCTTGTCCTTTGTCATGCAGATACTCTTCAATGTGATGCACTCCTATTTATCTAGTCTTTCATTAATTTTTTGTGATTCCAAATCTCTACTTAGGAAATTTCCACCCTGTGCCTAGGAGCCCTAGTGTTTTCCCTACCCCTTCCTGTAATATTTTCATGGTATCTGGTCTTAACACTGAGGTCTTTAATTCATTTAGAATTGACTAGGCTGATTTTAATGGTTTCCTAACAGCCTTCTATGTTTAGAGGATAAGTAAAGTTCAGATCTACTCTTACTTTTGTGAAAAAGCAGACAATGTATTGTTATTATAATGTATTATAATTATAATACATTATATAATATATAATCACATATTATATATTATTACATATGATTATATATAATTACATGACACATAATATACTATAATTAAGACCCTATTTTGGTCTCAAGTTTCAATTTATTCTATCACATTACAACTCAACTTACATATTATATTCAATTTACTCTAATCACATCCAATATCCTCAAAAATGTTACAGAGGACACTATCTGTGTAGCATTATGATAGAATCAATGGTAATACTACACTCCTGACAAGATTCCCTTGGTGCAATTCTTCATCCTCTCATCCTCTCCCCTATGTCAATTTTCTAACTGTACACAGTCACAACTTGATCACTTCTCCAATTATCTATAGTATCACAAGAACTTGAGAAACAGTCATTTTGTATTTAACCTTTCATAGTATCTATCCTAAATCTGAGGCCACACCCTTCCAAGTAGGTAAAACCTCTTTAAAAATCAAGAAGGGAGGGGAGAGAGAACAGAGAACAGAGGGGAGCAGAAGACTAAAGGAGAGGGGCTAGTGACAAGAAGGACAAAAAGTAACTTTTTAAACTTCATAGAATGTCCTTATGCACATATACTCCTGTGCACATCAGGTTGGTAAGGACAGCAAATAAGCAGCCAAATGCTTCTTTAAACCATATATAATTGCTAGTTTATTTTATTCCCTCTTCTCATCCCATGATATAGCCCACCCCTTCTCCTTTCTCTCTCCCTCTCTTTTTCCCTTTCATATGCATATCTAGAAGTATTTTCTTAAAAAGTATTCAGAAATGTGTATCCAAAAGTATCATCCTAAAAAGTCAGCTATAAAAAGAATTAAACGTTAAAAGAATCTTTGAGGAACATCAGAGTACATTAACAACCTCTCATTCTATTCAAAATTTAAGCATTATTACCTTCTAACTAACAATGCTTCAATAATGAGAGGGGTTTGGGGTTTTGTTTTTTTTTTCTTTTTCTTTTTTTGGTCTTGGGGCTTGAACTCTGGGCCTGGGCGCTATCCCTCAGCAATTCAGCTTAAGGCGAGCACTCTACCAATTGAGCTACAGTGCCACTTCCAGGTTTCTGGTGATTTATTGGAAATAAGAGTCTCACAGGGGGGCCGGGTGCTGGTGGCTCACGCCTGTAATCCTACCTACTCAGGAGGCTGAGATCTGAGGATCACGGTTCAAAGCCAGCCCAGGCAGGAAAGACCATGAGACTCCTATCTCCAATAAACCACCAGGAAACCGGAAGTGGCGCTAGAGCTCAAGTGGTAGAGCGCTAGCCTTGAGCTGAAGAGCTGAGGGACAGCGCCCAGGCCCAGAGTTCAAGCCCCCACGACCGACAAAAAAAAAAAAAGAGTCTCACAGGGCTGGGAAAGTAGCTCAGTGGTAGAGCGCTTGCCTTGCATGTATGAGGCCCTGGGTTCGATTCCTCAGCACCACATAAGCAAAAAGAAAAAAGCCAAAAATGGCATTGTGGCTCAAGTGGTAGAGCGCTAGCCTTGAGCTGAAGAGCTGAGGGACAGCGCCCAGGCCCAGAGTTCAGGCCCCACGATCGGACACAAAAAAAAAAAAAAAAAAAGACCTCCCATGCTCCTGGATTGGCAAGATTAACATCGTGAAAATGGCAATACTTCCCAAGGCTATCTACAAATTCAACGCGATACCTATCAAAATTCCACCCTCATTCTTTAAGGAAATAGAGGAGGCAATCCAAAAATTCATATGGAACAATAAAAGACCCCGAATAGCAAAAACGGTCCTCAAGGGAAAGAACACTGCTGGAGGAATATCAATACCAAATTTCAAACTCTACTATAAAGCCATAGTAATCAAAACAGCTTGGTATTGGCATAAGAACAGACCTCAGGACCAATGGAATAGAATTGAAAACCCAGAAATGAACCTACAGACCTATAGCCATCTAATCTTCGATAAGGAAGCTAAAACAATAGAATGGAAGAAAGACAGCCTCTTCAGTAAATGGTGCTGGCAAAATTGGTTAACTACATGTAGAAAACTAAAGCTAGATCCTTATATATCACCCTGTACCAGAATCAACTCCAAATGGATCAAAGACCTTGAACTCAAAGCAGACACTCTGAAAACATTACAGGATGGAATAGGAGAAACCCTAGGTCTCCTTGGCTCAGGTCGAAATTTTCTGAATAGAGACCCGGAAGCACAACAAATCAAAGAAAGGTTGGACAAATGGGATTGCATAAGATTGCAGAGCTTCTGCAGGGCAAATGACATAGCTGGCAAGATCAATAGAAAGCCCACCGATTGGGAGAAGATCTTTACTAGCCATACAACGGACAAGGGTCTCATATCTAAAATATACTTGGAACTCAAAAAATTAAACCACCCAACAACAAATCCTCAAAGAATCAACTGCCCAATAAATAAGTGGGCGAAAGACTTAAAGAGAAGCTTCTCTGAAGAAGAAACAAGGATGGCCAATAGACACATGAAGAAATGTTCAACATCCCTAGCCATAAAAGAAATGCAAATCAAAACAACATTGAGATATCACCTCACTCCAGTTAGAACAGCAAAAATCAAGAACTCTAACAACAACAGATGCTGGAGGGGATGTGGACAGAAAGGAACCTTACTTCATTGTTGGTGGGAATGTAAACTTGTTCAACCACTTTGGAAAGCAGTATGGAGGTTCCTCAGAAGACTTCACATAGATCTCCCCTATGATCCAGCAATCCCACTTTTGGGCATTTACCCAAATGTTTACAAACAAGACCACACTAAAGCTACCAGCACAACTATGTTTATTGCAGCATTATTTACCATAGCTAAGATATGGAACCAACCCAGATGCCCCTCAGTAGATGAATGGATCAAGAAAATGTGGTATATATACACAATGGAATTCTATGCCTCCATCAGAAAGAATGACATTTCCCCATTTGTTAGGAAATGGAAAGGTTTGGAAAAAATTATATTAAGTGAAGTAAGCCAGGCCCAAAGAAGCATAGGTCCCATGGTTTCCCTTATTTGCAATATCTAGTATAGGTATGAGTCAAGCGGAAAAGGTCAGATAATGTGATGTTAGGAAAACGAACCCTTAAATATGTATTTTAATGTTTTCGTTTCTTTCATGCATGTGTTTCTAACGCATTTATAAGATTATTTCTTTGTTGCTTTGTATGTCCCTCCCCCACAGTGTAACCCCCGCTTTCACTATATTTGATGTCAGTATAACATGTGGAGGAGATGGGGACAAACAAGTCGTTTAAGGATTCAGGTGGACCTGTTGCAACAATGAGAAGTACAAAATGTCATGTCAAAACCAGCTTTACAATGTCGGTGTGGGGGGGGGAGGGGGGTATAATTGGGTGGGGGGAGGGGGGTAAAATTGGGTGGGGGGAGGGGGGAGGCAGGGAAGGGAAGTGAAGGGTAAACAAAGGAGGAGGCTGCAATGCTTGGTAAGAAATGTATGCATTATCCTGCCCATGTAATTGTAGCCCCCCTGTACAGTATGTTCTCAAATAAAATAAAATACAATTAAAAAAAAAAAGAAATAAGACAAGAATGTGCAGCATAACATTAAATATTGATTTTTACACAAAAAAAAAAAAATAAAGGGTATGTTCTAATGAAAAAAAAAAAAAAAAAAAAAAAGAGTCTCACAGACTTTCCTGCCCAGGCTGGCTTTGAACCATGATCCTCAGATCTCAGCCTCCTCAGTAGCTAGGATTACAGGCATGAGCCACCAGCACCCCGCTGAGAGTTTTTTTTAAACTTTAACACATAGTGTACATATGCTTTAACTAACCTCTAAATTAAATGACACTGTACAATACATTCCATAATTGAGGTCACTACCAAGTATAATTCCAAATTCTAATTCATATGATTCTATATGTACCTATGTAATATTTAGATGCTCACAAAAAATTTTAAGAAATAATGAAAGTTCCTAAATATTTGTAATTGTATTAAAAAATGCTATTTAATCATTTCAGAAAATCTTTCAAGACACAATCGATTTTCGTCTGTCAGAAAGTTTTGGAAGAATATAAAATACTTCCCTTAAGATACAAGAATGAACAAGATAAGCTTTCAGTTTACAGCAAAAACATAAGATTTTATATTCAATTTTATGCAGTATATAATACAGAATAAACATCTCAGAAAAGATGAAACTTAAAAGAATTAACAGCAAATTCGTGATATTCTCTAATTACATACTTTATTCATTTAGACATGTGCTTACGAGTTTTATTAACCCATAATACACCTGAAATAAATAGGATATTTTTGTTATTTTAATCCAGGTTAATGTTTGAGTACAAGGCAGTTTTTAATTTACCTAAACTAATCCTAAATGTCAAAGCAAATTCCACTGCAATTCTACAAAACAAAATCCATCAGAACAAGTCTTTCAGAACCACAAACAAAGCAGGGTGAAGACTAGTTCTTAAAAGCCCTCCTAGGGATAAACTTGATGTTACCAGTGCTTCCTGCTGAGTTACTCATTGCTGGTTCTTTATGGTACAAATTTTTTTAGCAACCCTGGAAACTACTTCAAAGCTTTGTCAGAACTGCACAATGATGCAATTAAGATTTAAGGAAGCTTCCCTTCTGACTAGGTATCAGGAACTAAGCTTAACTCTGGAAGGAGGGACAGATAGTGGATGAGCAGCATGGATTACAGAGAGGATACAAAACTGGGAAGGAATAAGAGTTAATTAAACTAATAAAAGAATGAAGACATTCTCATGGATATAAAGATATCTTCATCAAAGGTCTTGAAAATGCAGAGGTTAGAGAGCTAGCTTGTATGTCTCACTTCATTATTAAGTACTTTTTGCAAACTGATTACAAATGTATACAATGGCAGAGTAAAGTTTTCATTATTAAATAGACCTTTAGAAGTATAAAAGGTAGAAAAATCACTATTTGCAATTTTGAAAGCATACAGTTGTTACTTCTCTATATTGTGTTTCTTCCACTCTTTCTGATGCTAATATGTACTGAGAAAAGGTAGAAGTATACACTGTTCTTTGAAAACCTTATGCACATATACTCCTGTGCACATCAGGTTGGTAAGCACAACAAATAAGCAGCCAAATATTTCTTTAAACCATAGATAATTGCTACTTTGTTTTGAAAACCTTTTCTTATGCTGTCCTCTCCTATTCCCATGTATCCTACAGCTAAACAGAAAAAAAAAAAAACTTCCAATTTTATTCAACCACCCTCTTGCCCCAGAATGAGGAATCATGTTTCCATTTACCTAGTTTGAACTTCCATCAGTGTATCACAGATTTCTTTGTGAATTAAAGCCCTAATTATAAATTTTTCCTTTTACGATAAAAACATTAACCTACTTCATTTTGCAATAAGTACAACAATATAGACATGTATAAGTTCAATCTTTATAAATTACCTAAATTTATTAATGGTCTTGATATTTAATAAAATCTCAACACAAATCTGTGATAAGTAAAGTACACTTTTTCAGAGCAAAAAAAAAGGTACTACCTTACACAAAGAAGACAACTTATAAAGAAATAAGCCAAAAAGTTTCAAAGATTAGCTCCAAAAAAATTTAACTAAAAAAAAAAAGCTTTAAAATTTTTTAACCTACCAAAAGTCAACATAAACAGAAATAAACTAGCAACCCAAATCCATGCAAACATCACACTTCTAGGAAGCCTCTCCTTTTGCTCTAAAAAATTCCATTTTTAGGGCTGGGAAAGTAGCTGAGCGGTAGAGTACATGCCTTGCAAGCATGAGGCTCTAGGTTCGATTCCTCAGCACCACATAAACAGAAAAAGCCGGAAGTGGCACTGTGGCTCCAGTGGTAGAGCTCTAGCCTTGAGCTGAAGAGCTGAGGGACAGCGCCCAGGCCCAGAGTTTAAGCCCCATGACCGGCAAAAAAAAAAAAAATTTCCATTTTTAATATAAATTATAAACTTTTACTTTTAGTGTTATAGTATCTAAACTTAGGTTAATATTATTTTAAAAAAATGAACATCCTACAGTCTTTGATTTCTATAACTTGAGAGATGGTAAAATATTAATGCTAAGAAGCCAGATGCTAAATTAATCATGTATATTTCTCTACAGAGAAATCATTGAATTTTTTAAACATTTAAAAATTAAATAAAAAAGAATTTTACATATTCAGTAATGCAAAAGAAGAAGGCATACAGAAATAATAAAACAAAGCAAGTAATATGATGGCATATGTAGAGAGCTCACCTAGCAAGAACAAGGCCCTGAGTTCAATCCCCAGTAAAGAAAAATAATAAAAACACAAGTTGAAAGCTTACAGTAAGCAATTTCATACAATATTTGGTGTTGGTGGCAGATTTCTTTTACTTAGTATAATGATGTCATTGACAATATGTATCATTGTAATCTTGCTTTTCATTGTCAACTAAAAACTGATCACTTTTATGTCTTTGCATATTTACTTGTTCTAAACATTTCATTTCCACAGAGAATACTCTTAACTTCTTAAAACTACTACCAAAAGAATCACCAGGCCCATTCAAAGGCCAAAATATACACAGCAACATAAACTCATCTAGAACAAAGAAGAGTGACAAAAATGACATATTCTATGAAGTGGCTGTCATACCAATAAAGAAGATACAGATTGAGAAGTTAATATCACAAATATTGATATTATGATGAAGAAAAGTTTATTTTAGCAAACTTATCATTCAATCACTCCAATCATGAATAAAAAATATATTGATAAGATCTGATGACCACAACCATCCTCATATCTTTAACTTGGACCCATCAAGCTACACACTTCTCTTTATCAATTGTCTCAGAATTACGTATGAAGTGCATTTTTACAAAGAATGCTTAATGTGAATCAACTCAAGCCTTCAGACAATGCCTCAAGTTTATGGGGAATGAAGTAGATAAATGAACCAGTAAATAATGTAATGACAGAAGATACCAGAAACATTACATGCAAGATACCAGAAACATTACATGCAAGACAACTGCCCTTATCACTTCAATTAAAAAAAAGGGGGAAGGAGATTTAAGTTAAAAGACAATGAAGACATATAAAAATATATATAAATTGTGGCTACATTCTGGTTCAAAGAAGCAGCCAAAAAAGCCATTTTAGGAGACTATGGACTAGGCAGTATTAAAGAACAATTGTTCATTTTCATATGTGGTAGTGCAATTACATAGCAAAATATCCTTATTTTAGAAAATGCATGCTAACTTTTAGGAGTGAAATGTCATGAGGCCTACCACGTTTCTTCTGTATGATACACCCTATACACATACACATGTATTCACATACAAAGTAAAAATAGCAAAATGTGAACAACTTTTGACTAGCTGGTTGTTACAAAAGTATTCATTTCAAAAGTATCAGTTAGAAATATCTACAAAAACCTTCTAGTCAACCTTGATATACTTGATTAAAGGATGCTCTGTTTCGCATATAAATATTTTCAACACATATTTTCAAAACTAATTACTTATATTTTAAAACTGATAAATTTGCAATCACCAGACTAACTCATTATCTATAAGCAAAAAGAAAAACAGTAGATGCTAAATATTTTTTGGGGGGGGAAGGGGGACCCGGTCATGGGGCCTGAGCTCTGGGCCTGGGCACTGTCCCTCAGCTCTTCAGCTCAAGGCTAGCGCTCTACCACTTGAGCCACAGCACCACTTCAGGCTTTTTTTTCTTTTTGCTTATGTGGTGCTGGGGAATTGAACCCAGGGCCTCATGCATGCAAGGCAAGCGCTCTACCACTGAGCCACCTTCCCAACCCTATGATGCTAAATATTTTTAAATATATTGTTTGAATAAATTATTTGAAAACCTGATAAGTAACATATCACTATTTCCTTTTTTTCTGGCAGTTCTGGGGTTTGAACTTAGTTCCTTGCCCTTAATAAGTGCTCTAACTACTGAGCAATGTCTCTAGTCATATTTTCTACTGTTTAGTTTTGGAGTAAGGTCTTACTTCCTCTCCAAACCTGCACTTAGGTCCAATGTTCCTATTAGATTTCCAGCTAACAAGGATATCAGTCCGGTGCCAACATGTCCAACTCTTCATTAACAAGGTGTCTCACAAACTTTTCTGCCTGACTGGCCTCAAACCACAATCCCAGCAATCTCAGCAATCCAAAGAAGTTAGGATTACAGGTGTGAGCCACCAGCACTTACTACTATTTCCATTTTTTAAATAAGGAATAAGCCAAAGATGTGTCACAGTAAGTTGCATAACCAGACTCTTCAGCCAGACAGTAAAGCTCCAGAGTCCACACATACCTACCCAGTTCTACTGCCTTCTTGAGTGTAGTAAGCTATGTTTCTGGCAAGACTAACTTAATTTTACAGGGCTTATAACATCAACCAGTTCTTTGAATTTAGCAATTCTAATAATGTAAATGTATCATCATAAATCAAAGTGAAAGATCACAAAAATTAAATATTACATTTAGAAAAGTACATTAAAAATGGGGGCTAGGGATATAGGTCAGTTTTAAGTGCTTGCGCAGGGTGAGTGTGACCTTGGGGTCAATCACCAGCCCAGAAGAATAAATAAATACAAGATTAAAACAAACAAAAAAGAATGGCTTCAGGTGGCTCAACTAAACATTTGGTTATCTGATAAGATCTACTCATGCTCTTACTAGGAAATCAAAGACTTAATAAGCATCTTTGCAAAGTAAAAAGTTGAACAAATTACCTCATTTTTATTTTCTGGAACAAAACTTGGTAAGTTTCTCAATGCCAAAAATAATAAATTATACTTTTTTTTTGGGGTGGGGGGAATGGGGTCAGGTCATGGGGCCTGAACTCTGGGCCTGAGCGCTGTCCCTCAGCTCTTCAGCTCAAGGCTAGCACTCTACCACTTGAGCCATAACACCACTTCTGGCTTTTTTCTTTTTTTGCTAATGTGGTGCTGAGGAATCGAACCCAGGGCCTCAGGCATGCAAAGCAAGCGCTCTACCAGTGAGCCACCTTCCCAGCCCCCAATAAAATATTCTTTTTTTAATTTTTATTTTTTTATTGTGAAAATACTGTACAGAGGGGTTACAATTACATGGGCAAGATAATGAGTACATTTCTGATCAAGCATTGTAGCCGCCTCCTTTGTTTCCCCTTCCCATCCCTTCCCACCTTCCCCCGGCCCCCACCACCCAATCCTCCCTGCTACCCCTCCTACCCCCCCACCCCGCACCAAAGTTGTAAAGTTCATTTTTCGACATAACGACTTGTACATCTCATTGTTGCAATGGGTCCACCTGTATCCCTATTTAAACGATTTGTTTTTCCCCTTCCCCTCCACAAATTATACTGACATCAAATACAGTGAAAGCAGGGGTTATACTGTGGGGGAGTGACATACAAAGCAACAAAGAAATAATCTTATAAATGTGTTAGAAACAATCGCAAGAAAGAAAAAAAACCTTTAAGTACATATCTTAGGGTTAATTTCCCTAACGTCACCTTATCTGACCTTTTCTGCTTGACTCAGACATATACTAGATATTGCAAATAAGGGAAACCATGGGACCTATGTTTCTTTGGGCCTGGCTTACTTCACTTAATATAATTTTTTCCAAGCCTTTCCATTTCCTAGCAAATAGGGCAATGTCATTCTTTCTGATGGAGGCATAGAATTCCATTGTGTGTATATACCACATTTTCTTGATCCATTCATCTACTGAGGGGCATCAGGGTTGGTTCCATATCTTAGCTATAGTAAATAGTGCTGCAATAAACATAGTCGTGCTGGTAGCTTTAGTGTGGTCTTGTTTGTAAACATTTGGGTAAATGCCCAAAAGTGGGATTGCTGAGCCATAGGGGAGCTCTATGTGGAGTCTTTTGAGGAAACTCCATACTACTTTCCAAAGTGGTATGATAAAGGTTGGACAAATGGGATTGCATAAAGTTGCAGAGCTTCTTCATGGCAAAGGACATAGCTAGCAAGATCAATAGAAAGCCCATGAAATGGGAGAAGATCTTCACTAGCCATACAATGGACAAGGGTCTCATATCCAAAATATACCTGGAACTCAAAAAATTAAATCCCCCAACAACAAATCTTCAAAGAAACAACTGCCCAATAAATAAGTGGGCTAAAGACTTAAAGAGAAACTTCTCTGAAGAAGAAAGAAGGATGGCCAATAGACACATGAAGAAATGCTCAACCTCCCTAGCCATAAAAGAAATGCAAATCAAAACGACATTGAGATACCACCTCACTCCAGTTAGAATGGCTAAAATCAAGAACTCTAAAAACAACAGATGTTGGAAGGGATGTGGACAGAAGGGAACCTTACTGCATTGTTGGTGGGAGTGTAAACTTGTTCAACCCAATAAAATATTCTTTAGCCAAAGCCTTTTTTTTTTTTTGGTCGGTCATGGGGCTTGAACTCTGGGCCTGGGCGCTGTCCCTCAGCTTTTCAGCTCAAGGCTAGTGCTTTACCACTTGAGTGACAGCACCACTTCTAGTTTTCTGAGTGGTTTATTGGAGATAAGGGTCTCACAGACTTTTGTGCCCTGGCTGGCTTTGAACAGTGATCCTGAGATCTCAGCCTCCTAAGGAGCTAGGATTACAGGTGTAAGCCATCAGCACCCAGCCTACCCAAAGCTTTTAACTTAAACTGTTTGTCTGAAGAGTTTATACAAGCTTGCTGCATTCTAAGGGAACCTTATTACTTCCAATAGAAAATTTTGAAGTTAATGACAAAATAATTTAATGCCTTAAAAACAATATGCCTTACTACATAATGAGTTCCAGGTTAGTCCAGCCTATAGGGCAAGATTCTGTCTTAAAAAAACAAAAGCAAAACCCAATCAACCCAACCAACCAACTCAACTACAATAGCAATAGCAATAAGAAATAACTCAGGAAACTAGTTATTTAAACTAAAAGTATAACGGTTTTTGTACCTTTTACTTTTTCATCAATGGAAAATGCTTCCCACTAAAGGTCACTGAATCCTAGAGCTCTCAATGGTCTTTAGTGGGAAGCATTTTCCATTGATAATAAAAGATGAGGCACAGAAATAGAGGGACAAAGAGTAAACAAATGCAGCAACAGTATTCACTGGACATCATGTTAAAAATGAACTATATAATTTGTGGGTGGGATGGGAGGGGGAAACTGGGAGAGAGCAAGGAAAGGGGTGACACTGTCCAAAAGGAAGTGTACTTTTTGCCTGACTTACATAAATGTAACCCTTATGTTTAATACTTTATGAATAAAAAATGTCTTAAAGATAATTTGCATTCATAAATTATTTTAAGTGACAACTCCTTTGTACAACTACTTAAATGACAAAAACTAGTCAAAAAATAAGCATTAATAATAATAATAACTAGGCGGACATTGGTGGTTCATGCATATAGCATGTAATCCAAGCTACTCAGGAAACTGAGTTCTGAGGATCCTAGTTTGAAACTAACTTGGGCAAAAAAGTCAATGAGACTCTTATGTCCAATTAGCCATTCAAAAGCCTAAAGTGTAGCTGCGGCTGAAGTGGCAGAATGCTAACCTTAAGCACAAAAGCTAATGGACAACACCCATTCCCTGAGTTCAAGCCCTAGGACTGACAATAATAATAATAATAATAATAATAATAATGCTGGGAGCCAGTAGTTTGTGTCTGTAATACCAATTACTCAGAAGGTTGTGATCTGGAGGATTACATGTCAAGGTCAGCCCGGACAGAAAAGTTCATTGGCATCCATCTTCAAATAACCAGCACAAAGCAGGGCTGGAGGCATAGCTGGTGTGTTAAAAGCATCAGCCTAAGCATGTACAAGGTCCTGAGTTCAATCCTAATACTATCCAAAATAACAACTAGAGCATCAATAATGACAGAGGCCATTCAAGGACCTGAAACAAAGTACAGATTTAAATAACACTAAAAACCTATTATTAATTTTTTCAGATATGATAATGATACTCTAGCTATTGAAAAAAATCATCCCTGGCTGACATAGTGGCTCACACATTAGAGAGCCTGCCTAGCAAGTCAAGGCCCTCAGTTGAAACGCCAGTACTGTCACAAAGAAAAATCTTTCATTAGGGGCTGGGAAGGTGGCTCAGTGTTAGAGCGCTTGCCTTGCAAGCATGAGGCCCTGGGTTCGATTCCTCAGCACCACACAAGCAAAAAGAAAAAAGCTGGAAGTGGTGTTGTGGCTCAGGTGTAGAGCACTAGCCTTGAGCTGAAGAGCTGAGGGATAGTGCCCAGGCCCAGAGTTCAAGCCCCATGACCGGACCCAAAAAAAAAAAAAAAAAAACTTCCATTAGAATCTGCCATGTCATGTATTAACTAGGCCATACATAGAATAATTTTTAATAAACGGAAGCTACTATAATTCTAATATCAATTTTGTTTTTTGATCGGTCGTGGGGCTTGAACTCTGGGCTAGGGCGCTATCCCTCAGCTCTTCAGCTCAAGGCAAGCACTCTACTGTTTGAACCACAGCGCCACTTCTGGTTTTCCAGTGGTTTATTGGAGATAAGAGTCTCACTGACATTCCTTGCCCAGGCTGACTCTGAATTGTGATCCTCAGATCTCAGCCTCCTCAGTAGCTAGGATTACAGGTGTGAGCCACCAGCTTCCAGTATTTTATGGATTTAATAAGTATGTTACTACAAAATTTTCAATCAAATATGTTGCAGAACTAAAAGAAAATATGTCTAGAAATATTCCTCATCCCTAGACTACAATAAGTGATGAGCAATAAATTTCCTACTAGGTATGCAGTTCTATTAATGTAGATGTATAAAATTTACCTGCTTTTTCTTTCAATTAGAATGGCCACATAGGATGCTGGTAAAGCGGCACCAAAGCCAGGAGTCCAGGAGTAGAATTTTCCAAGTATCTTCCTGAAATTCAAATTCCTTGTTGGTTATTTTGGTTATTACAAAGAAAGATTTCCCTTTGCAGTGCCCCTCCATCCAAACATCCCATCATACCTCACATTCAAATACACTGCCACTCTCCCCAGGGCCAGGCAGGGTGCAGAGTTAGCATTCCCAGTGTGAGCTATTATCACATCATTACTTCTACTGTGTGTACAATTTTTTAACACATAATATGACATGCCACAATCTTTGATATTTTTCTTCTTTTCGTTTTTAATTGACTGTGGATATGATTTTGCGTTTACTAGAATATACTACTCCCTACTTTATCTATTATACTAAAATAAATCTTTGTTAAAACTTCAACGAAAGAAGGAAGGAAGGAAAGAAAGAAAGAAGGGAAGGAGGAAGGGAACTTTCTGCTTGAGAAAAATGGACTTTTCCCTCCAATACAAAATCTACAGAGAGTTATTATGACTGAATGTAAAATTTAAAGGAAAACTGACTCATTGGGTTAGTTGTAGAAAGAATATGAACATGTTGAATTAAATCCCTTTATATTACTACTTGAAGATAATTCAAAAAATAAACCAATTTAAATTTTCAAAAAGGGCACAAATCTTAATGTTAAAAATTGTATGGTACAACAACTTAGCCAAACATGCTCATAGAACATAACAAAATACACTGTAGCCAGGTACTGGTGGCTCATGCCTGTAATCCTAGCTACTCAGGCGACTGAGAACTCAGTTGGAAGCCAACCCAGGCAAAAAAGTTCTTGACACTTTTTCCTCTCAAAAAGCCAGACGTAGAGGTGTGGCTTAAGTGATAAGAGTGCCAGGCGTAGATCAAAAAAGCTAAGAGACAGACAGCACTCAGGTTCTAAGTTCTAGTCCCAAAACAAGCACCAAAAAGGAAAGAGACAGAGGTTATTAAAAACTTTATTTTTAGGGGCTGGGAAGGTGGCTCAGGCCTTGCATGCCTGAGGCCCTGGGTTCGATTCTTCAGCACCACATAAGCAAAAAGAAAAAAGCCGGAAGTGGCACTGTGGCTCAAGTGGTAGAGCACTAGCCTTGAGCTGAAGAGCTGAGGGACAGTGCCCAGGCCCAGAGTTTAGGCCCCACAACCAGACACCCCCCCAAAAAAAAAACTTTATTTTTAGATTTGTAACAACTCTATGAAACTTCAGGAGACCACCTTACAAAGTAATTTCCTTACAGAAATTCCAAGTCAATTTTAAAGACATGATTTGTTCAACAGTATAGAAACTTTATCAGTTATTTTATTCATTATTTAAAAGTACATAAATACTAAAGTTCTGAGATAAAATCTGTACAGCTACTGTGGACAGCGCACAGATGAGGATAATGTGAACTGAGTATTTTTAACTTGACGGAAGCAAATCAGTTTAGTTTAGCAACGAGTGCTTAAATAAAATTAAAGTATCTACTATATATGTTGTTTTTGTCAGAACCTCAAGAAGCAGAATGCAGCATAGATAGATACCATATACAAGACTAAATCCGGACAAATGTTCCATCACTAAAATAAACCAACAGTTAATACACTGTCTAATACACAAATGTGTACTTCATATTGCATTCAAACTTGGTTCACTGCATATCATTCCTAAGCCATTTCATAGACTGATGCTTTGAACTGCTGATCTATGAAACTGAAAAACTAAAACATCCTGGTGATCAACTTTGAAAATATAGCAAGCCTCAGAAAATGACATATTAAAGCATTTTTGCTATATAATCATACAAATAACTTCAAGTTTATATTATATCTTCAGACCTAGAACCATGATTTCATTAACTTTCTGAGATAAATGACATTTCAGAGCTTTAAAAAAAAAACAGAAACAATGACCTAAACAATAGTTAGGCAAACATCCATTGGTTTACATTTCAACATAGAAATCTGTATTTATATCTAGTGCTGATTATGGGTACCAACCTGAAAAGGCAAAACAAAGTAATATACAAGGACCCATTAGCAGTCAGAAATGAAGCGGATTGCAGGATCTCAGGGAGTAGCCTGTATAAATAATAGTCTAATTTTCGTTTCCGGAGAATTGCTGCAATCTGGAAAGAGAAAGGTTTTTGTTTAATCCAAACAGTTGTTCCCACTTAAATTAGCTCATACATGAATGCTACTGAATGAAGAAAGGGATATATAAATGTTAAGGATATAGCTCTGAGTTTAAGTGCCTGCCTAACACACGAGGCCATAGCTACACACACACACATACACACACACACACACGCACACACACACACACACACACACACACACACACACACGCACACACACACACAAACAAACCATGGCATTTTACTGTCTTCTCTGTAAAAATGAAAATTCCAGAATAAATACTAAGTCATTTAAATTTACTGTCAGAGAAATATACACCAATAAATTTTAACATGGGTCATGTGATGACAGTTTCATGTATTAAATATTTCTAACGCCTTAAAAAATCTTAAGTTGAAATATTAACTATATTTTAAATGGAAAAATTCAATAGAAACTCAATGCTATAACAAATTCATCACATTACAATCACCCTACCTCAGTGATAGAAAGCAATGAAAAAAAAGTCTGTTATTCAACATACTGTATGGTATATTATATAATAATATCTACTATATATTATAATATACAATATATTATAACATATATATTGGTATATTATATATAATAATATAACATAATAATGTTATAATATTATATTATATATTAATATATAATACATTATATATTAATATATTGCTATATTATATAATATATATTATATATATTAATATATATATATGCCAAGTGCCGGTGGTCAAACCTGTAATTCTAGCTACTCAGGAGGCTGAGATTTTAGAATCACGGTTCAAAGCCAGCCTGGGCAGGAAAGTCTGTGAGACTCTTATCTCCAATTAACCACCAGGAAACCAGAAGTGGACTGTGGCTCAAGTGGTAGAGCGCTCACCTTGAGCTGAAAAGCTCAGGGCCAGCACCCAGGTCCAGAGTTCAAGCCTCATGACCAAAAAAAAAAAAAAAAAAAAAGCTAGAAATATGAAAAGTAATATCTGTCGTCTAGTAGAGCTGAAAAAATTAAGAAAATAAACAGAAATAATAATAATAATAAATGTATATACCACATGGTAACAGAACTCAGAAACAGAACCAAGTAATTAGAGGACTGAGGAAGTTTATGATATGAATCTTTTATTTAAAAAAAAAATCAGGGCTGGGAAAGTGGCTCAGTGGTAGAGCGCTTGCCTTGCATACTCGAGGCCCTGGGTTCGATTCCTCAGCACCACATAAGCAAAAAGAAAAAAGCCAGAAGTGGTGCTGTGGCTCAAGTGGTAGAGCGCTAGCCTTGAGCTGAAGAGCTGAGGGACAGCGCCCAGGCCCAGAGTTCAGGCCCCACGACCGGAAAAAAAAATAAAATAAATAAAATAAAAATAAAAATAAATCAGCCAGCTGTCACTAGTGGTCTTACCTATAATCCTAGCTACTTCAGTGGCTGAGACTCAGAGGATCAAGATACAAAGCCATCTAGGGCAGAAAAGTCTTCAAGACTACAATTAACCAGGAAAATATCAGGGTACAGACTTGGCCTGACTCTTGTTCAGCCTATCCTTGTATAGAATATAAATCATACTATGCTCAAAATATGGATATCAATATTAAAGAGTGATTAAGTGTTATGCAATAGACAGTGCTGTGGAAACTTAGTAGAATAAATCTCATATATGGGTAGAAGTCTTGTAGAAAGGGAAGATGAATTGAATTTGGAAAATCAGAACAATCCTCACAGGTCAGAAGAAAGAATATTTTGCTACCATGATAAAATAGGGTACCAAAGGAATGCACATTCGAACAACGTAATTAGGGAATAAAGAAGTAGGGAGAAGAAAGGACAAAATTGACTAGAACACAGGAAGATGGAAAAACTGCACACTCCACATCTCTGAATATAACACTTTGCCTAAGACCATGATTAACAAAACCAATTGCCCCTTGTAAGTTTTTCATGTTCTACCACCTTGTAGCCTCTCCTATTTCAGTAAAACTACCATACACAGGAAAAAAAAAAAACAAGAGTAAAAGCTAAGCCTCTTTTTCAAGGAATAAAAATACCTTGTTATAGAAAAAAACACAAGCTGCACTGTGTTAGTGCAGTAAATGTTAAACTAAAAGAAGAAATGGCTGAAGACTTACTCATATAGGAGTTGGGAAAAGACAGGTGAGAATGTCAGGCAGATTTATGTGAATCTTTTGAAATAGATCTTGACAAAAAGGGGGGAAAAATCTATAGTGCCTATAACACACCATTCTTTTAATTCCCCTATATTTCTAAATTTTCTTCCTTTTCAGCAACTTGGCACCTGAACTCTATTCATTCTACATATGTTCTCTCCTGCAGTACCATTTACCATCTGAATATAAACATTCTTAATATAATCCTGAACTGTCCCCTAAAATCCAAATCGTTCCAAATGTCAACTGAGTATGTGAACACAGAGTTACATGAGCATCAAAAAAAGCAACAGGCCCAAAGCAGAACTCACTGTATTTCCTAAATATGACTTTTCTTCTGAATTCCCTACCTCAAGTAAAAGGATCACATCCACCCAACAGAAGAAAATATCAACACATGGTTAATTCTTTCCATGACAGGGCCATCTCATCAGTTCCTAGTATTTTCAGGATTTAGAATGTAAGGTCTCCATGGAGGCATATGCATGTAATCTCTCTCAGAGGCAGAGATCAGGAGGATTAGATTTTCACAACAGCCTAGACAAAAAGTTAATGAGACCCCCCCCAACACACACACACACACACACACACACACACACACACACACACACACACACACACACACACACACACACACATACACACACACACACACACACACACACACACTCAACTAATAAAGCTGTCAAGGTGCTGTTTGCCTGGATGCCAACTACAGGAGACATACATAGATAAGCTCGTGGTCTAGGCTGACACTAGATTAAAAAAAAAAAAAAAAAAAAAAAAAAAAAAAAAAAAAAAGATCCTTGTTCACAAATAAAACTCAAAGAAAAGATTAATTAAAGAAAGGGCTAGGGGGTCTGGGAAGGTGGCTCAGTGGTAGACTGCTTGCCTTGCATTCATGAGGCCCTGGGTTCAATTCCTCAGCACCACATAAGCAGACAAAGCCAGAAGTGGTGCTGTGGCTCAAGTGGTAGAGCACTAGCCTTGAGTTGAAGAACTGAGGGATAGTGCCCAGGCCCAGGGTTTAGGCCCCATGACTGACAAAAAGAAAAAACAAAAAAAGAAAAAAGAAAGGGTTAGAAAGCATGAATCCCTAAGTTTAAACCCAGGTACCATTTTTTAAAAATTACTTAGGTATAAATCTACAATACATTTAGAGAACTTTTATAGTGAAAACAAATTTTGTTTAATCAAATAAGATATTTTTTCAAAATGGAGAAACATGCTGCTACCTTCCAATCACTATGACCAAAACCAAAAAACCTGAGATAAATTACTTACTACAAGAAAAAGTTTCTTTTGGCTCAGTTACAGAGGTTTCAGTCTATAATGAATTGGCTCCACTGTTCTGGGGTCTATACAACCATCAGAATAACTAAAATAAAAATAAAATAGTAACAACACCAAAAGCTGGTATGCATTCAGAGAAACAAAGCTCACTAACTCATGGCTAGAAAAAACATGAAATGGTAAATCCATCCTGCCAAACAATTTGGACATTTCTTGGAAAATGAAACAAGCAGCTACCATACAACCAAGAAGTCCTGTATGGGCTAGTTATCTCTGATAAATACAAACCTGTGTTTCTACCAAAACCTGTGCTTAAATATGTATTCCCAACAATCAAAAATTATGAACAAGTCACATACTCTTCAACAGGTGAATGGCTTAACAAACCATGATATACTCAAAAAAGAAATGAATAGTACTCAGTAATAAAAAACACAAACCAGTAATACATGAATACATGAATCAATTCTAAACAATTACACTGAGTGAAAAGAAAAAGTCAACCTCAGGAGGGAAAAAACACTGCACAATTCTACCTATATAAAAGTATGATTTTCTAAATTTCTAATGATAAAATGGTAGAAATAAAGAATCTTTCAGTGGTTGGCTGGGATTAAAGGGAGAAGAGAGTAGAAGAATGTGAGTATGGTTACAAAAGAGAAGAACTAGGGGCTCTTATAAGGTAGCAATATTCCTGACTGCATCAATGATAGTATGTTGTGTAAAACTGTACTGCTGTTTGGCAAGATGATAAGAGAACACATAGAATAGTTCATAGAATCTCTGTTATTGCTTCTGCCCAGTGAATCTACAATGACCTCAACGTAAACAGCATAATTTAGTTTTAAAAAGCAATTTACTCACCAGGTACCACTGGCTCATGCCTGCAATCCTAGCTACTTAGTAGGCTGAGATCTAAGGATTGTGTTTCAAAGACAGCCCTAGCAGGAAAGTCTGACACTATTTTCTCCAATTAAGTACCAAAAAAGCCAGAAGTGGAGCTGTGGCTCAAGTGGTAGAGTGCTAGCCTTGACCAAAAAAAAAAAAAAAAAAAAAAACCTCAGAGGGGGGCGGGGAGAGGATGGGAAGGGATGGGAAGGGGAAACAAAGGAGGAGGCTATAATGCTTGATAAGAAATGTACTCATTATCTTGCCCATGTAATTGTAACCCCTCTGTACAGTATTTTCACAATAAAAAAAAAAACCTCAGAGACAGCACCCAGGCCCTGAGTTCAATACACACACACACACACACACACACACACACACACACACACACACACACACACACACACACACACACACACACACACACACACACAAGCAATTTATTCACAAGCCAACAGACATGTGAAATCTTCTCACCTCCATTACAACCAGAAACCAGTAAAATGAAACAACTACTACATGCAACAGAATGAAGCAAAGGAAACAAACAAGTACTATACTGTGGTGGTAGGAAAGGGGCACAAGTACATTTCTGCACTTTACTGTGACTATAAATCTGTACAGTTACTCTGGAAAACTGTTGGACAGTAACTAATAAAACCCAATGTAAAACTATTCTGTGACCTAGGAATTACACTTCTGACTGCATGCCCCCAAAAACAGAATACTCATTCCCGTCAAGATAGAGTTACAAAAACATCCATAATCACAAATAGCAGAGCCACTTTGATGTCCATTAATAGTAAAAGTATATTGATTTTGCATATTTATAGTATTAGTAAACAACCTGTATTGTCCATTGTGAAAATAGGACACCTGACACAAAACAACAAAAACCCAGCACCTCAACATCACTGTAATCTAGAGCTCACAACCTGGCCAAGCACTGGGTTCAGAGCATGGTAACCATTTGCTATGTACAGGCTGTTACAATGTGAAAAAGATGAAGCAGTACATATAAGCAACCAAAAAGCTCTTATCTTTGTCTGTGAAATCACCATAGGATACATTCAGAAACATCACTTTCTATAGCAAAGACTTTGTCTCTGACCAAATGATTCCATATGAATTTTGCATAAAAATCTAGCTAAAAAAAGTATGTCATACCACTATGACTAAATACATATATATGTGTGTGTATATATATATATATACATTCATTCATATTTTATTCTTGTTTTAGGAGACTTTAATGAATTAGGAAAATAAATCAAAATATACACAGTAAGAACATAGACTACAAAACAGTAATTTATACTGAACATATAAAACAAAGATTAGGATGTTATGTGTTGGTTATCACAGACTTGCTTCATAAAAAATTATTTTAATGTTCTTTTTGAATTTTGATATATTCAAGCTTTTCTACAATAAAAAGTTATAATTCATAATACTAGGAGAAGGAATATGTATGAGAATATGAAATTATTATTAAATAATTTTGAATAAAAAGAAACAACCAGTATGATAAAATTCAAAATAATTAAGATTTTGTTTTTAATCTTAACCACAACTCTACGAAATATCATTTAGTTGTTTCAATTTATTCATTTCTCAAGTGAAGACAATGATTTTACATTAAAGAAATGTGATTCAAGGTATTAGTTTTCCTATTTCTGTTTATGACTTTTTAAAATAAATGAGTCTGAAAGAATTATATATCTGTGATAAAGAAAAAATTAACTTTGACCAGTGTCATACCACAAACAAAAATTAATCTCAGATGGCATAGGCCTAAATTTTAAAACTATAAAACACTTTTGTATCTACATAAATAAACATAACACCTATTTTCATGAATGATCCAAGTAGTCAAGATGTATTGTACACATTAACTAATTTCTTTTTTTTTTTTCTTATTTTGTCAGTCATGGGGCTTGAACTCTGGGCTTGGGCGCTGTCCCTCAGCTCTTCAGCTCAAGGCAAGTGCTCTACCACTTGAGCTACAGCACCACTTCCGGTTTTCTAGTGGTTTATTGGAGATAAGAGTCTCACGGACTTTCCTGCCCAGGCTGGCTTTGAATCATGATCCTCAGATCTAAGCCTCCTGAATAGCTAGGATTACAGGCATGAGCCACCGGCGCACGACTCATTAACTGATTTCTTGAATGGTAACTATTTTATATAACTAGCTAAAAAATGTAAATATGTTTTTTTAAAAAGGAAAACAAAGGCAGTATTCAGCATAACTCCCAATTTATAAAAACCCTCTCCTTTTTTCTTTTCCTTTTTTCTACTTCTTTTTTTTCATTTCTTTTTTTTCATTGAGAGATAGGTCTTAAGGGATACCTCAAGGGATCCTCCTGCCTCCAACCTCTCATAAAGTGGTATACTTGAGGTACATGCCACCACAGGAGTTACAATTCAGCAATGATACTCATTAGACACTCTGTTGGAAATGAACAATACAACTCAGGCAGGGAGAAGCTAGAGAAGGGTAAAACCTGGGAGAAAATAGGGAGTGGTTGACACTGTTCAAAAAAAGAAATGTATCATTACCTGACTTGCATAACTATAACACTTCAGTATATCACCTTTACAATTAAAAATGTTTTTAATTCTCTTCACAAAAATATCACTGCAAAACATCAATCAGGAATGTTAGCATTTCACCGCATTCATTTATTCTTTTGCTATTCCTTTGTCTGTTTCCCTGTAAGATTAACGCTATACATTTTCCAGGAAAATTGATTATTAGTAATATGATTTCCATCTTTGGCCAAGGACTAAACTGAAGCTAACTGGCCCTCAAAGGGATTAACTATGAATGACAAACTATAAATGAATAGTCACTTATAGCCCTATATTTTGAACATTAAACTCTTTTAAAAGATTCCATTTCTAGAAAATCTGAAAAATACATTTCTCTGAAAAAGGATACTTCAGAATAAAAGTACATTTTATGTTGTATCTATTTCCTCTTTATAGTTATAACTAATAAATAATTATTATTTAAAGAAGGGTCTCTCAACCTCAACAGTATAGACATATGGGGAGAAATAATTTGCTGCTGTGAGGGCATATCTTTTGTATTATAGGATGTTAAGCAGTATCACTGGCTTCTCCTTTCTAAATGCCAGTATCATCCCCATCTGTAGCAACAAAAAGTATCTCCAGATACTGCCAAACGTCCCATATGAGACATCCTTGTGTGAAAATAACCGCTTTAAAGCAGCAACATCAATTTATATCTCTGCAATAAGTTGGATCCTAAATGTTTCCAATGGCTTATGTGTCCACAGGCTTGGTCCCCAGCCTGTGGCTCCATGTGAGATGTAGTAGAAAGCCTAAGAGGGGAAACCTAGTAGAAGGTCTTAGATGGCCAAAAGGTGTGCCCTTAAAGGGGACAGTGGGATACAGCCCTTCCTGTCTCTGCCAAAGATGCAGTTCCCTATGGCACACACTCCCAGCACAGAGGCTGAAAAGCAACAAGAACAAGTAACCATGGATTGCTATCCCCACAACTATGAACCAAAGTAAGAACTTTCTTTAAAAAAAAAAAAATTGATTCAAAAGAAGATTGATGCCAAGAAGTAAGGTTGTTGTGATGACTATACCTAAGATGATATAGAGAAACCTATTAGTTTGCAAGACTTCAGAAAAATTTGCAAATTCAGGTTAGAAAAAACTAATGCTTTCAGCTAAGCTTAAGAGGCAAGTCTAGCAGGGCTCAAAAGCTAGAATACTAACAGAAATGTTGTCAAGAATGGCCGTAAAGATAAATTTCAGGTAAGAATGAGGTTCTTCTAGGAATTAGAAAATAAAGTCATTCTTATTATACCATGGGGAATAAAACCTGGTTACATTACGTCCATTCCCTGCTACTTTGTGAGAAGCTGAGTTTAAAAGTGATAGACCATATACTGTACTATAAAGTGACTTGTTGAATTGAACCCCTATGTGCAACTACCTATAGATTTTTTGAAAGGATTAAATTAAAAGTGATAGTCTAGTTCATCAAAAGGAAGAAATTTCAGGACAGCACATAATTCAGGCAGCCATAAGTACTGATTGGCTGTATTTAGCTAGAATTACTATAAGAATCGGGAGCAAAAACCAAGCGGAAGGGCTTAAAGGTTAGCAACTTGGTGAGAAAAGAAGCTATAAGGAGGATGCAGTGACTAAAGACATTAGTGACATTCAAAACCAGCCAAGAACTAGCTGGGCAATGTTGATTCATGCCTATAATCCTAACTACTCAGTCAACATATCTGAGGATTGTGGTTGGAAGCCAGCCTGGCAAAACAGTCTATTAGGCTCTTATCTCCAATCTATCAAAAAGCCAGAAGTAGAACTGAGGTTCAAGTGGTAGACTACCGCACTGAGTGGGAAAAGCAAAGACACAGCTTCCAGGCCCTAAGTTCCAACAAGGGGGTAGAAGGAGGAAGAGCCAAGTACTATGCACATGCCTTAAGGGCTTCTCGGGTAACAGGGAAGCACCATCTTCAGAACCAAAAGTTATAAAAGGCAAATTTGTTCCAAGGACTTTCCTTTGAAAAGACTCATTCTTGGGTATCCTGCTTGACCATGACTGCCTGTACTGAGCTGACAAGGTATAAAGAGGCAATGGTGGTTCAAGCACAAGTGGGCTTATGTATAGCTCCAGCTAGAAGCAGATTTTGCTAATGTCCACATGTTGCTGGTTTCACAAGCATGTAGAATGCAAGCATTCTGGAGTCATGGAGGTTTCCACTAAGATTTCAGAAGAAACCCTAGGATACTGGGTAGTATGTCACAGAAGGAAAAGTCCCTGACGAGTGAAATAGTGAAAATTAAGCCAAAGCTGCAATAGATACACCAGGAAGGCAGAGGTACCAGGAACATGGAATGCCTGATAAGGAAAAACTGCAAGTAATATGCAATGCCATCTTAAGAGAATAGCCATGTAGTCCTCTGGCAACAAGACTATAAGGATATGACTGCTTAAGCCCTTCACAGCCCACACTCTGCCACAGAGTTCCTGTATGCCAGACATGCAGATAGAAATTTATGACTGCCCTGTTAGGTTTAGTCTTGCTTTCATCCAATCCCTACTGTCTATGCCTATATTCCTCCATCTAGAAAGAGAATATTACCTATGTCATCATATGTGCCAACTTTTCAAAATTAAAAAAAAATAGGGGCTCACAACTAAGTTTCAATGGAAACCTTGGACTTAGACTTTTCAGCAATAATGGGATAATTAAGACACTGGGATTGAATGAATTTTGCAGTGTGAGATGGTCATATGCCTTTCCACACCAATTTGTTTCAAAGTCCCATGTGCTGACGGTTTGGTCCCTAGCTGATGTCCATATTGGGAGATAGTAGAGCTTTAACATGTGGGGCCTAGTAGCAGGTCATTTGGGTCATGACCTCCAAGAAGATATTAGAATACCCACTCCTTCCCTTTCTTTGTCTTTCACTTCCTGACCACCCTGAGATGAGCAGTTTGCTCTACCACATTCTCTCTACAAAGATATATTGTCTTGCGCTGTCCTAAAAACAATTGAGAAGCTCATTTCAGCCAATAAACCAAAGAAATTTCAAAAACTGTGTGGGCCACCAAAAAATCTTTTTAAGCTGATTGTTTTTAAGCTGATTTTTCTTAGAGTGAAACAAAAGTAGCACAATCTTTAAAAACGTCTTATTACCTAGATTTTTTTTGTGGGGGGGGGGGAGGGGGAGGTAAGTCATGGGGCCTGCATCTATGGGCCTGAGAGCTTGTCCCTCAGCTCTTCAGCTCAAGGCTAGCGCTCTACCACTTGACCCTCAGCACCATTTCCAGCTTTTTCTGCTTATGTGGTGCTGAGGAATCGAACCCAGGGCCTCATGCATGCAAGGCAAGCACTCTACCACAGAGCCACCTTCCCAGCCCCTACCTAGATTTTTGGTTTTTTTTTTTAACTTCAGAGCCCATGCTTGCTCAGTTTGTTTGTTCACAGCTGGCATTCTACCACTTGAGTCATGCCACCAGCCCAGCTCTTTGATAGTTTGAAGATGAGTCTTGCAGATTTCTCTGCCAGGCTGCTTAGAACCAAAATTCTTCAGGTCTCAAACTCCTGAGTAGGAGGTTCACACCTATGATAACAGCTACTCAGGAGGCTGAGACCCAAAGGATCACAGTTCAAAGCCAATCATAGCAGGAAAATCTGTGAGACTCCATTTCCAAAATAACCATCTCCAAAAGCTAGGGTGGAAGTGTGGTTCAAGTAACAGTTGGAACTGAAATTTTCTACTATAACTTAACATATAGATTTTATTAAACAGGAATGGTCAATTTCACAAAATCTGTTAATGTAAGTATTTATATGTCTATGGTTTCAAGTATAAGAAAAGGCTAAATTTAAAAGGAAATAAATTAGGTTTTTTAACTGTTTTGGCAGTCTTAGGGTTGTAACTCAGGGCCTTGCACTTGGTAGTGGGCCTTGCACTTACTTGGTAGTAAGCATTGTACAGTTGAGCCAAACTCCCAAGTAATCATATTCTGGCACTGATTTTAAGAAGATGTTAAATAAATTATTTTTCTATAAAGTAACTGCATTTTATTTCTCTCATTCTCCTTCTGCTAAAAAAAATTTTTGCCACAAAAGTTAAGCCTAATACATATTCACTTAACATATAGTAATATAATCACTGTGTCATTTCCTTAGGAAAGGCTTCCTAAACTCTCCATGCTAACATACCTAGTAATACCCTGGACATTTTAATGCTATTTATCACACCTGTAATAATGTCTGTGTGCTTTCTTTTAAGCTTATCTTCTTCCTTTAATTATAATTTCTATGTTCCTTGTATTTCTGACTTATTTTAATATTCGATGAAAAGAGAAGGAATAAAAATGGGGTAGTTACATTACACTCCACAACTCCAAATGAAGCCATGGGCAACTACAGATAGGCAAAAACAATCTTATGTCTATTTAATCAAGGTTAAAGAATCAAGGTTGACCAGTACAAACCTCTGTCACTGTCAGAGATACCCAATCCTTTAAAAAAACTTCTGAAGTGGGCTAACTGCAGTTCAAACTCAAAGATCTAACTGGAACCAGGGAACTAAATAAAGCAACCTGAATGATGAAATGAGTTGAAAGACTTAACGGTAACAATTTGAAGACACTAAATTTGGCACTCACAAAAGGAATTTGATCAAATCTGATGACACCTGATCCAGCACTTTTCTCTTTAATACTGCACTTTTTTCCAAACTCATAAATCCTATAAAGTCTGTTTTCTTGAATTTACTGAACATTTTCCAATGATGCTACTAGTTAAAATCTGCTTTCACTTAATTATCAAGTGTAGTCCCATATACAATTTGCAATGCCATTTCAAAACTAATTTGGTTCACTAATTAATCAAACTTTTTAATATGTATTAAATATAGTCCTAACATCCCAAGATGAGGTACTCATTTCTTATTACTTTAAATGAAAAAACACAAATCTTAATCTCAAAACTCTAAAGTATATCAATAAATAGAGAAAATTAGCTGAGAGTAGTGATTAATCAGAGGGCAACTTAAATTTTTTTATCTAAGGTTGATATGAATTCACATCAGTTTTTAATATTAGTGCTAAATATGAAAACTGAAAACCTAGAAGATAGCTGACTATCAAAGCATCAAACATCTTAAGCATTACTATACATTGCTATATTACCCTGTGGTATTTAGCAATGTAAACATCTATTTCACATTCACTTCATTAAACAATAAAAGTAAAAGTAATAAAAACATTATACCAAGATATTTATAACTTTCTTTAAAAAGTTGCATTTTCAATGAGATGTACAAGTCGTTATGTGGAAAAACAAACTTTACAACTTTGGTGGGGGAGGGGAGGATAGGGAGGGTGGGGGGATGGGAAGAGATGGGAAGGGGAAACAAAGGAGGAGGCTACAATGGTTGATAAGAAATGTACTCATTATCGTACCCATGTATTTGTAACCCCTCTATACAGTATTTTCACAATAAAAAACAAATAAATAAATTAAATAAATAAATTAAAAATTGCATTTTAATTCTTTGTTAAACTTTCACTTAAATTAACTCCCTTCCCTATCTATTATAAAGCCTTACTACATTTTTTAATCATTTCTAAAACTGGTACAGATAGATATATGGAATATTAGTACAGTCTAGCCTCTACATTGCCCTATTTTAATGAAATATATATACTGTTTATGTCCTAACTGAAGCTACAATTTTTATCAAAGCTGTAAGTCATAAAAGTCATTGTATATTTTATTTGTCCTAGGTATCTATTGTCCACTTTAAAAATATTTCCCAGAATTCAAGGACTATGTGTTTTTAGTAATACAAATCTTAGACTGAAAAACATAGACTATTTAAATGGGCAAAGCAGAAAATAGTATGAAGTATGATCATATAAGCATACAAAATATAGCACAGGATCTGTAGGTCACAGGAAACTGCACACTTTTATTGAGCAAGAGGCATAACAAGGATTAACAAGGACTCACTCCCAACTTTAAACTACACGAAGTATGTACTTTGTAAATAAAGACAATGGAGCTCACAAAATGTTCAGAACCTGCTCAAAGCTACAAAGCTAGTTAAGTGACAGGGTTGAGATTTAATCCCATCTTTATCCAATCTCTTAGCAGTATTTCATAAAGCTCCCACTCAAGACTTCTCTGCCATGCTATTCTTCCATCCAGCACTATTTAGTTCTCAACTTCATTCCTTTGTTTCTATCTTTTCCCCTCTACACCAAATATGAGCATTTTCCAGGTTTCCCCAAAGTTTATGAACAATTCCAAGCATATGACACCCTGTCAGCAACCTTTAACTGAGTACCATCCACCAAATGAAGTTCAAGCTCTATCTAACATTTATTGAACAACAATACCTTATTCTACCAGAATGACTGACATTCAAGCCATTCCTCTCCCATTCTACCACCTATTCCCAACCCTATTTTTTCTTCTTTCAAGGCCACTAAAATGCCAACTCTTTTTTTTTTTTTTTTTTTGGTATTCAGGTAAGGGGCAGGTTTATTCATCGTTCAGGCTGGCACCAGGCCATCTTGGTCCTCCACGCGCTGGGGAAAGGCCTGGGAAAGAGAGGAAAGAGAGAAAAGAGCTAGAAAAGAGCAAGAGAGCAAAATGCCAACTCTTCTATTAAGTTTCCTCTTTCCTTCCAAATATTATTAAGCCTAAACATCAAACCTCACAATCTCCCTGGCATCGTTTATATATTTTATCTGTATCAAAGTAATTTCAAAAGAGAAAACCTCTTTAGTCAAAAATTCATGATGAATGCAATATTCTAAGTATTAAACAAAAGGTCAATTATTTAAAATAATCTATATTATAATAAAACCAACTAGAAAGTTGGGTATGGAAACTATCTGATGAGCTAGATATAGTACTACAATCCCAGCTCTCAGGAAATGGAAGTAGGAGAGTCAGAAATTTGAGCCCAGCCTGAACAAGACAATTAGAGAAGAAAGAGAGGGAAAATCACTGTAAGGATTATCCGTGTGGATTTTATTCCCTTATTATCCCATGTAGATCTTGCTCCCAATAAGTTTCTGCAAAATGAGTCTTTTTTTTTTTTTTTTTTTAATTTGGTCGTGGGGCTTGAGCTCTGGGCTTGGGCGCTGTCCCTGCAATTTTCAGCTCAAGACAAGCGCTCTACCACTTGAGCCACAGTGCCACTTCTGGTTTTCAAGTGGTTTATTGGAGATAAGAGTCTCATGAACTTTTCCTGCCTGGGCTGGCTTTGAATGGTGATCCTCAGATCTCAGCCTCCTGAGTAGCTAGGATTATAGGGTAAGCCACCGGCACCCAGCTAAAAAAAAAAAATGAGTCATTTTTGAAGAAGATAAATTTGCCCAAGTAGAAGACCAATCCTTTTATTTCATGAGAAATATCTAGTGATGATGCAAAAGGAAATGATTGCAGGGAAAAATACTAATGATCTGAAGGCCTCTTATACTTTTTTTTAGTTAAACAAATACCTGTCTTAATAAGAATCTCCTAGCCCAAAAACTTGAACATTTACAACCTGTATCACAATATTTATTAATTTGAGAATTAAAAACTCCTTAACTCACCTGTTATTTCTAACAAAGCAAATAAAGGAAAACCAGACAGCACTACCTCAACTCACAAAAAGCTAATACAGAAAAGGGTGACAGAGAAAGTGCTTACTCCAACAGTAAGCTTTCAACTTTCAACTACAGTGATACATTGGCAGTTGTACTTTGTTCTCCACAGAGATCAAAGACTAGTAAGGAAGAAGTCCCATCTAAAAACAAGTTCAACAAAGTCAAATTGACACAGCAATAAAAGGAAAAACTCATCCTTAGTTTTCTTTAAAAGAAAAAAAAATGACTTTTTTCCATCTCCAAAAACAAGTAAAACAAAGCAGGTAAAAATCATTTACTTATTGACTTGAAGGGATAAATCAACACTTTTACTCCTATCCTATAATAGGCCTCAAGCAATAGCAAAGATGGATTATGAACAGATATACAATTATTTAAATATCTCTAGAAATCAGGTAGTAAATACAAACAGATATTTTCAGTAGTTTGCATCATTCACTGGTTTTAAGGATTCTTGTTTTGGTTTTAGGAAAAAAACAAAAACAAATGCCTAACAGCAAAAACTAACATTGCTAGTCTTGTTTGTCTCTTTAACCAGCTAAACCACTGCGCTAAGAAACTTCAGTCCATATCACTGAGCTGATTTCTTCAGTTAGTGACTTCTCAAGCATTTCACAACTAACTAGAGGCTATCTATAAATTATTTTTTATTCCTATAGTTACAATTGTTTCTTAAATATTTAAGATCTACAGATAAGCTGATCCTTTATAATCTAACAGACTTGTTAAGAGTGTAACTACAATCTGGGCACTGGTGGCTCACACCTGTAATCCTAGCTACTCATGAGAGTGAGATCTGAGAAGTCAGCCTGAGCAGAAAGGTCCCCCATGAGATTCCTACCACCGATTAACCACTCAAAAACCATAAGTGGGGCCGTGGCTCAAAGTGGTAGAGTGCTAACCTTGAGCAGAAAGAGCTCAAAGACAGCACCCAGGCCCTGAGTTAAGGCCCCACAACCAACCTAAAAAAAAAAAAAAAAAAAGGAATGTAACTACAGATTTGTAGGATTATATCATTCAAATAGAGTAAAAATTGAGTGAACATTTGCAAACTCTGCAGAAGTATGTACACATCTAAAGGTGAATGAAAACAAAAGTTTTAAACTGTTTTAAGCTATGTCCAGTGGCAGCCACATGTAATCCTAGCTATTCAGGAGGCTGAGATCTGAAGATCAAGGTTCCACCCAAACTCAAGCAGGAAAGTCTACAAGACTACTATCTCAATTAATCAGCAAAAACCCAGAGAGCGATGTGGCTCAAGTTGTAGAGTACTAGCCTAAAGTTAAAAGACAGCTCTAGGCCCTGAGTTCAAGCCCTAGCACCAGCACCAAAAAAGAAAACAAAAGCTTTTGAATAATCCCTTTCCCAAAGTACAAAAGATTCTCTATTTCTGGAATCAGATAAGGGTGAATGGTAGTACCCTACTTGTAAAGAAAGCCACCTAGGGAACAACCACTTGAATAAGGTTAGTCAAGTTTTCCTTCTTTGGGAAGACACCTTAAAGACTTGAAGAACATGGAAATTCATACTCCCAAATATGGAAAATTATGCAATCTAAATCTGCCTCAAAACCAAGAGTGCTAAACTTTTAGTGGCTGTCTAGGGTTTTAGTCATGTAATAAGTTCTTTTCATGATCATTTGTGTAAATAGGCAATGACTAACATATAAGAAATGAAATACAACTTCCTAAAGTGGGGGCTGGGAAGGTGGATCAGTGGTAGAGTGCTTGCCTTGCATGCATGAGGCCCTGAGTTCAATTCCTCAGCACCACATAAGCAGAAAAAGCCAGAAGTGGTGCTGTGGTTCAAATGGTAAAGCGCTTGCCTTGAGCTGAAGAGCTGAGGGACTGCATCCAGGCCCAGAGTTCAGGCCCCACGACAGACAAAAAAAAAAAAAAAAACTTGCTAAAATGCATGTTGGTGCATGTATAAGTTGTTAGCAATATTACAAAATTGGTAGGAATTTATTTAGGAGAAGATCACAATGGAGCAATAGCTATGTGCATCTGATCATATAAAATAATACTTATCAAAATGAACTCCAGGAAATGGAGGAAACAAGTATTTTTTGGTTGTTGTTTTTGTTTTCCTTTTGTTTGTTCATTTATCTGTCTTTGGGAGGGTAAGGGGGACAGAAAAAGTGTGGGACAAAGGGTGAACAAATGCAGCAGTGGTATTCATTAGGCACTATATTAAAAATGAACTATACAACTTGTGGGTGGGGACGGGAGAGAAAAACTGGGAGAGCAAGGGAAGGGGTGGCATTGTTCAAAAAGAAATGTACTCTATCTGACTTATGTAACTGTAACCCCTTTGTACATCACCTTTAAAATAACAATAAAGAAATTTGAAATTTAAAAAAAAAATACAAGAGAGCCGGGTGCCAATAGCTTACGCTTGTAATCCTAGCTACTTAAGGGCTGTTATCTGAAGATCATGGTTCAAAGTTAGCCTAAGCAGTAAAGTCCATGAGATTCTTATCTCTGATAAACTACCAAAAAGCTGAAGTGGTAGAGAACTAGCCTCAAGCAAAAGAAGCTCAGGGACAGCACCCAAATGCTGAGTTCAAGCCCAAGGACTAGTAAATCAAAAAACAAAAACAAAAAAGATACAAGAAGTAAATTGTTGAATGAGGATCAATTTTTTTTTACAAATTACAAAAAAAACAAGGATTCACTAGTGAAATGCATATCTACATTCATAAATGTTTTGAGCAAAAGATAAATACAAAGAAAAATCATAGATACTAGGAAAAAAGAAGCCTGAGTACAAATGTACAGAATGAAAGTAATTATAATAGTAATAAGTCAATTTAGTACAATGTAGATGACAATAATTTTCCAATCAAAAGCAGATCATGTATCTTTATGTAATGATATATAAAATGAGACCCATTTTGCAAGTTCCAGAAAATACTAATGATTAAAATCTCTCCCATCTTCATTTTTTTTTTTTTTTTTTTATCCCCCCCACCCTCCCCCCTTTTCCCTCTCTCCCATCTTCATTCAGATAGCCTCCACTTATATCAATGATGGCAACTGCATCAATCAGACTTGAAATTATAGAAAACAGGTCTTTCTGTCCCATATCCTTAGTCTGTAAATCCTGTTCATTCTTCCTGCAGAATGCTTCTATTTTGGGTCCGGTTGTGGGGCCTGAACTCTGAGCCTGGGCGCTGCCCCTCAGCTCTTCAGCTCAAGGCTAGTGCTCTACCACTTGAGCCACAGCGCCACTTCCAGCTTTTTTTTTTTTTTTTTGCTTATGGGTGCTGAGGAATCGAACCTAGGGCCTCAAGCATGCAAGGCAAGTGCTTTACCACTGAGCCACCTTCCCAGCCCCTGCAGAATGCTTCTAAAACTGCCCTTTCGTCTTCTCTTGCAGGCCTGCAGAATGTCTTTCCTCTCTCCTGTACTATGATTGAGTTCTTTTATTCATACCTGTACATATTCACTAAGGCACTTAACTGAAATACTGTGCAAGTTCTGAATACCAAGTATTCATCCTAACAGGAGATAAGACCCAGATCACAATTAATGCAATGTTTCAACAGCAACACTACTTTATTAGATAAGGCCTTATTATATGTCAGTAAGTTCCTATCCCATTTCAAGCCTCATGACAGCCCTTAAATATAAGCATATTTATTTTCCACAAGGCAAAGAGGCAAAGGCATAAAGAGATAAGTGATTTCTCCTGTCTCATACTGCTAATAAATTGCAAAAGGAATTGATAGGAATCAATTATTTCTACTGCATGAACTTCTACACCATCTTTCCAATCTAGCCTGTCCACATTTACCAGATTCATCATTTTAAAGCACCATTTTCACTTATTCCATTAGCTCAAAAGATCCTTCAAGCCAGGCACTGGTGGTTCATGCCTGTAATCCTAGCTACTCTCAGGAGGCTGAGATCTGAGGAAAGCAGTTAGAAGCCAGCCCATGCTGGAAAGTCTGTGAGACTGTAATCACCAATTAACCACCAAAAGACTGAAAGTGTCACTGCGGCTCATGTGGAAGAGTGCTCACCTTGAGCTGAAGAGCTCAGGAACAGCACCCAGGCCCAGAGTTCAAGCCCCATGACCAAAAAAAAAAAAAAAAAATCCTTCAACAGTTCATTTAGCCTAACTTTCAGTCTGATTTTTGAATCAAAAATCATGAACTGAATCGTATCTTTTTTCCTTACAAGCACTAAGTTGTTTATAACACTTAATTCTCTTATCTTCCATTTTCTTATCCATAAAATGGGAATAAGAAGATTGAGTTGTGCAAGGATTAAACAAAACAAAACATGTAAAAGATTAAACATGTAATAGCTTAATAAATAGGTTTTATTGTTCTGAACTTGATTCACAAGCTTTCTTTTTTTTTTTTTTTTTTTGGGGGGGGGTCCAGTTGTGGGTCCTAAACTCTGGGCCTGGGCACTGTCCCTCAGCTCTTCAGCTCAAGGCTAGCACTCTACCACTTGAGCCACAGCGCCACTTCCAGCTTTTTTTTTCTTTTTTGCTTATGTGGTGCTGAGGAATCAAACCCAGGGCCTCATGCATGCAAGGCAAGCGATCTACCACTGAGCCACCTTCCCAGCCAGATTCACAAGCTTTCTGTTTTACATAATGTACATATGATTCTCCTATGAAACCACTGAGATTTTGGTCTCAATTCACATTCTTATTCTTATTCTCCACTAAGAATAAGCACTTACCCAGGATCTAGTGGCTCATGCCTATAATCCAAGCAACTCAGAAGACTGAGATCTGAGGATCTCAAAGCCAGCCCAGGCAAAAAAAAATCTGTGAGACTCTGCAGGGGTGGGGGGGGAGGGGGAGAATGGGAAAGGATGGGAAGGGAAAACAAAGGAGGAGGCAACAATGCTTGATAAGAAATGTACTCGTTACCTTGTAATTGTAATCCCTCTATGTGGTATTTTCACAATAAAAAAAAAAATTCTGTGAGACTCTTATCTCCAATTAACCACCAGAAAATGGTAAGTGTGCTCAGGGATAGCACTCAGGCCCCAAGTTCAAGCCCCACAACCAGCAAAAAGAAAAAAATAAGCACTCTAGCCTATCTGCTGTAAGAGTCAATGTGGTTCCATTCTTATCTTCAAAGCTCAAGTCAAACTACACTTCCTCCAAGAAACAATGAATTTCACTCCTAGGTGTCACTGACCAATGGGAAAGAAATATTCATATTCTGGACAAGAAAATATGTTGTAATCATCAATGCATTATTTCATTTTTACAGACAAAGGTAGAGTAGTATGTGTGAAGTTAAACAGCTCTGTAGTTGGTTAGAGCTCAGCTATGAATACACCTGATTCTTAAAGTCCAACCACTTCTTATCATATTACCATGTATCTTGGAACATAGGCATGTACATTTAGTGGATAACTATGCAACACTTATATAGGGCATAGGGTTACTATATTGTGGGGAAATCTGTGGGGAACACAAGTAGCAAAGATGGCCCTGAGAGGAAGATGAGTGGGCAGAGCCGGATTTGTTTAGGTTCAGTGTGTAAACAACTCATGGAAGCTTAGGTGCATGATAAGGTATGGCCTTTCAGTGATTGGTTGGTTCCATTTCCTCCCCTCCCACGCAGTCTTTTGCTTTAAAAAGGGGATGCTCCCTGTTAATAAACGAGTTCCTGCTTGACTTGACTCCCCGCTGCATCTGATTGTCTCCGGGGCTAAGGGAGGCTGGGGAACACTTACCTCTCCTCGGACCCCGTCCATCCAAAGACAGACGTAGACCCAACACTATATGCTCTAACTCCATCAACAAATAACTATACACTGAAACTAATCTGTCATGAAATAATGCTTATCTTTAGGGTCTGCAATACGCTCCAACATTTTCAAGTCTCCCCCATTTCACTTCAATAAGATAAAAAGTTAGTCAGTTCCCACTATTTTTGTTTTATACTCATGATAAGGTGCAAACCAAAGCTTAAAATATACAGCTGTAAAAGATACAAGACCAATGAGATAGAAAATTTATTCTCAAGAAGTATTTAATCAAGCCAGGCAACAGTGACATACATGATCTCTAATCCTAGTTACTCAGGAGACTAATATTTGAAGATTGAGATTAAAAACCAGTCCAAGCAGAAAAGTGCTGAAGACTCTTATTTTCAGTTAACCAGCAAAAAGCCAAAAGTGGAGATGTGGCTCAGCCTTGAACAGAAAAAGTTCAAGGAGGGGCTGGGAAGCTGGCTCAGTGGTAGAGTGCTTGCCTTGCATGCATGAGGCCCTGGGTTTGAATCCTCAGCACCATATAAGCAAAAAGAAAAAAGCCAGAAAGTGGAGCTGTGGCTCAAGTGGTAGAGTGCTAGCCTAGAGCTGAAGAGCTGAGGGACGGTGCCCAGGCCCAGAGTTCAGACCCCACAACCGGACCCCAAAAAAAAAAAAAAAAAGAAGAAAGAAAAAGAAAAAGTTAAAGGACACTGCACGGGCCCTGAATTCCAGCCCCAGTACCAAGACAAAAAGAAAGAGACAGACAGAGACAGAGAGGATGAAAGAGAAGACAAGAAAAAGAAAAGAGGGAGGGAGGGAGGAAAGGAGGCAAGGAGAGAAGGAGGGAGGGAGGGAAGGAGGGAGGGAGGGACAGGAAGAAATTTGAATGTAAAGCAATCCTTTTCCTAACCTCCATTTAGCCTATCTTTTTGGAAAAAGAGAAAAGTATGCACCTGTTATTCAAATGAGCTTCCCTATCAAAGCATATAATCAATAAACTGTCTAAACTATAGATATAATAAATATCAAGCAACGGACAAACATTTGAATAAATGAATGTGCTACAAATTTTTGGAGGGAGAAATTGCATAGCATAAATTAGTCTCCCACCTAGTTCATAATCCTATGAGGTCAGGAACCTTTTTTTTATAATGCTATGATTGAACCCAGGGCCTTGAACATGGTAGGGAAGCACTTCACCCCTAAGCTACAGTCTAAGCCCAAGAACAATCTTTCTGTGTAGCTGAATACATCAAGAGTTCAATATTCAATAATATGTATAGATGTTCTTTCAAAAATAATAATAATATATAGGGCTTGGAATGTGGCTTAGTGGTATAGTGCTTGCCTAGCATGCATGAAGCCCTTGGTTTGTTTCCTTGGTACCACATAAGCAGAAAAAGCCAGAAGTGGTGTTGTGTCTCAAGTGGTAGAGTGCTAGCCTCAAGCAAAAGGAGCTCTCAGGGACAGTGCCCAGGCCCTGAGTTCAAGCCCCAGGACTGGCAAAATAATAATAATATATGGCCAAGCACTGGTGGTTCATACCTGTGATCCTAGCTACTCAGGAGGCTGAGATCTGAGGATCATGTTTCAAAACCAACCTAGACAGGAAAGTCTGTGAGACTTATCTCCAATAAGCTACTGTGGCTCAAGTGGTAAAGTGCTAGCCTTGAGCACAAAGAGGCTCAGGGAGAGTGCTCAGACCTGAGTTCAAGCCCCAGGACCAACCAATATAACTGGAGCTGGAGCAATATAGCTTAATGGTAGAACACTTACAGAGAATACATGAGGCCCTTTAGTTCAGTCACCAGCACTAGGGGGAAAAAAAACTCTAAATCATGAACTGGCCATAACTCATGTCGAAAAGCAGACAGAGATAAGCATAAATCTTTGCCATAAAAGCCAAGGAGGACATTTGCACTTCAAATAATAAGCTTATTATATTCCCTTGCCTTTCCTCTAGATCCTTATAACTGATTGTGGCCCCAGAAGCAGCATTACTTGGGAGTTTGTTAGAAATGAGGACTTAGTCCCATCCAGACCTGACTCAAAAATCCCACTGAACCTGATCCCTAGGGAACTGCCAACACACAAGAAGTTAAGACTCACCAGTCTAGACCATAAAAATGAAGCCTGGCTCCTGCAACCTCAGAGAAAGTTACCATCTTCTGAGCTATCCAAACTATCCAAACTTTTCAAGTACATTATAACTACAGCACAACACATTTTCAAGCTATTCGGATATAAATCCAAATTGTAAATCCAAATATTACTTGAATGAAAAAGTATATGACCAGTCACTAAATATTAAATGGAACATTTAGGAAATATATAAAAATTGCAACCTCCTCCTTCTTTAGAATATACTCTATAAGAAAGAAAATGAGACAAGGAACCTCAGTGCCCAGTAAATAAATCTTTAATACCAAGGAGAAGGTATACTAAAGATGTTCATGGGAACATTAAGAATAGACATTTTTTAATACTCCTCAGTCAGTATTAGACATATGTATTTCCATAGAGTCTCTATAAACTGCCATACATGTGAAGCTTACAATAAAACGAAACTTAAAAGGTGACAGGGCCGGGAAGGTGACTCAGTGGTTAGAGTGCTTTCCTTGCATGCATGAGGCCCTGGGTTCAATTCCTCAGCATCACATTGAAAAAAGCAGGAAATGGCGTTGTGGTTCAAGTGGTAGAGCGCTAGCCTTGAGCTGAAAAGCTGAGGGCCAGAGCCCAGGCCCAGAGTTCAAGCCCCACGATCAACAAAAAAAATAAATAGATAAATAAAAGGTGACAGAAGTCACATCTCCACAACATTTGAGTGACTTAAAAGACAGAAACCACTCTTTAATAATTAATCTCAAGCCACAAATCGCCTGTAAACTGGTATTTAAAAATAAAAAATAAAATAAACTTGCAAAACCCTGAAGGTCGCAATCCCATCATCCAAACAGGATCTGTGGTTAACAGGCACTGAGGGTCAACTATGCCCTTTTCTCCCCTTGGAGAAGGGGAGGCGCACAGTAAAGTGGGGAAGGAGGCCAGAAAAGACGGTGGCCACCCAGATCTGCAGACCTGCGCGAGGTGGGAGAGTCCGGGCGTCTCAAGTTGGGAGCCCGGCCTCTTTGCAGCAACAGGCGTGAGGATGACAGCTTCACCCCACCCCCACCCCATCCCACCCCACCCCCGCCCGCGCCCGCGCCCGGGACCCCGTGCAGGCCCCGGACCCCGGGAGCCGCGCGGCCCCCAGGAGCGAGCCCCGTCCCCTAGCCGCGCCCCCCCCCCGCCCGCAGGATACCGCTGGACCTCCGGCCTCCCCGGAGCTGCGCGGTCCCCCTAGAATCCCCCTGGAGCTGAGCGGCTCCCCGGAGCGAGCCCCACCCCCAGACCCCCGAGGTGCCGCGGGACCCCCCCCCCGGCCCATCCTCCACGTCCCGCCGGCCCCGGGGTCCGGGCGGCGCGGCGGGCCCGCGGGGGTCTCACCAAGTACAGGGGCGCGTAGATCTTCAGGGACTCCTCCAGCGCGGCCCACGTGATCTGCACGAAGGACACCCGGCAGGAAGGGTGCCAAGTGTGGCCGATCTCGTAGCAGTTGTGAGGGATGGACTTGCTGAGGGCCGCCATGACGAGGAGCCGCGCGTCGCGCCCGGGAAGGGAACCACTAAGGCTCTCGAGGGAGCGGCGCGGCCTGTCAACCGTCGCCCGCTGGCTGTGAGGGGCGCTCGAGGGGCGGGATGGAGGGGAAAGGTCACGCGAGCCGGGTTACTCTGGGCCAAAGTCCTCGGATGTTGAGAGCTCCGCGTATAGCAGCTCGAGGGGGCGGGGCGCGCACGGGGGAGGCGGGGAAAGGCGGAGCGTGCGCGCTCGCTCCCTTGCCCGGACTGGGGGGCTCCCGGGCGCGCTCCTGAGGCCTACGGCGCGCGCCACCCCGTGGAACCCGGAGCGACTCCGGAAGCAGAGGAGACCAGGTCCTTCGCCGAGAGGGAGCGCGCTGCTCGAGCTGGCGGCACAGCTCGGGAATGCACCTACCTCCCCATCCTCCGCGCGCTACCGCGGGCTAGAGCGCCTGTACTCCCGGCGAGAGCGCGCCGAGATAGGTGACTTAGGCCAAATTGCCCTGCCAAGTGGGACTGAGGGTACTGGAACAAAGGATTAAGTGTTGTTGGGAGCTAGCTGGAAGGTTTGCCAGAGGAAGGCCTGTAGTAAACATGCCCTGCCAGTTCCCCCTTCACAGTAATAAACTGCTATGCTGCCTGCTGGTTGCAACTGACCTGCTCCTAGTGGCTAAGCCCCCTAATCTCTGGGGTGCCTAGGAGGATTTAAAAATCTCAGATAGCTGTGTTCACCTATCTACCATGTAGAGAAAAAGGACAGCAGGTCACCCTGTCCAAACCCCAGCCATTGAACAGATCACATCTACATCGTCTATGTTAACTTTGCAGTCTCTTTGTAATTCTAAATTCTAGTTTCCTAAAGCAGAAATGTACTGCATTTAGAGGGGTCTCTGCTAGTCAGCATTTATTCTACAATTACTCGGACAGTATTTTCCAAGCACTATTGTAAGCCTTGGAAATACAGAGATAATGTTTGTGTGTTCACAGAAACTAGTATTCAAGAGGATGAAGTCAGACTATAAGGAAGACAAGTAGATTAGATAATAAGTTTTAAGTTGTTGGAAGGAAGTAGGGTAGGTGGATGAACAGCCCTAAGTAACTGATAAAAAGATAAAAGTGAATCTCTGGGATACAGTCCTAGGCTAAGAAATTCCAAACTCTCCACCAGGTTGCTCCACCAACTCTCACCTATTACTTCTATTCTGAATTACAAAATGACCACATAAGCTAATATAACTTCCACATGCTAGGCAGGAAAGCCAGAGAAAGGAGAAAGAATGATATAAAGCTGTTTAACAAAGTATCTCAGGCCAGTTTTGATGGTACACACCTGTAAGGGTCATGAGTTTGAGAACAGCCTGGGCTGCATAATGAAACTGAAAAGAAACTTCTCAGAGGATCCATACATGGGCTGGGAATGTGGCTCAGTGGTAGAGTGTTTGCCTACCATGCATGAAGCTCTGGGTTTGATTCCTCAGTACCACATACACAGAAAAAGCTGGAAGTGGCGCTGTGGTTCAAGTGGGTAGAATGCTAACCTTGAGCAAAAGAAGGTCAGGGATAGTCCTCAGGCCCTGAGTTCAAGCCCCAAGACTGGCACCAAAAATAAAAAAACTGACATTCAGAGAATCCATACAAACCACTTCTTACGTCCATTGACCAAAGTAACATGATCTATTGCAACAGAGTCCAGGAAATGTTCTTTTTTTTTTTAATACATTGGACAAATGTCCACCTAACATTTCCACAATGGAAAGTACAGACATTGGGGCAACCAATAGTTCTATGCCTCTGACTACCCAAGTGTCTGGATATATCATTTCTTCCTACAGAGAAATAGACTTTCCTTTCCCAAGGGAGACAGCCTAAAATCCTATGCAGTTACTGAAGGATTGACTCCCTCCTTATTAGCCCAGGTGAAACAAAGCACCATATATACCCTCACCTGCTTGCCTGACCTGGCCCACCTGGGCCCACCCAACAGTCCCCATCACCCCAGGCTGAACATTCCACTCTGGGCCTGGCCAAGGACACTGCCCAGACCATAGCCCCCTCAAACCATAGCCTCCCCCCCCCACAAAGCATTCCATTCTGTACCTGGCCTAGACATCACCCTGGGCCCCCAAGAGACCACAGCCCATTTTTTATTTTCTGCTTCCTTGTTAAGACCCATGTAAACCCAGTCCCAAATCCAATCCCTTGCATAATCTACAAACCTGAGTGAAGGTCTGAGTCCTTCACTGGCAATAAACAGTCCTAGCCTGTTGATAATGGAGTCCAGCCTATTCCTTTTCTGTTCTCCATTTTTCTAACAGGTACCATATTCTGTCACAGTCCACAGATTTCTATAAGACCAGATACAATTCAAATTATTTCCCCTCTTCAACACACACAATAAACCAGGCTGAAATGGGAATAAGGTAATCAAATTTTTTTTAAAGATCTCAAGTCATAAAGTGAGATCTAGAGCACATAATATAAATTAGCAATTACAAAAATAGCAATACAGGTTTCTCATACTTAACTTCAATATCCCATTCCTGAATGCATGATGGTATGCAAAAAATGCTAAATGGGAGCAAAAAGGGAAAATAAAATGCATTACACATCAGCCCCAAAATTTTTGTACAGATATTTAAAGTAAAATATGAAGTATGCACAACAAACTATCTTGTTGTAATGGTGATACACAAGATTTTATTTATATATTTTTTTAAGTTTTTAAATTTATTTTCTGGTCCTGAGCCTTGAACTCTGGGCCTAGGTACTATCTCTAAGCTCCTTTTGCTCAAGGCTAGCCCTCTACCACTTGAACTATAAGACTACCTCTGGCTTTTTCTGTGATTAATTGGAGATAAGAGTCTCAACAGACTTTCCTGCCCCACCTGGCTTTCGAACCCCGATCCTCCAATCTCAGCCTCCTGAGTAGCTAGGGTTACAGGCATAAGCCACTAGAACCTGGTACAATCAAAATAGGATTTTGTTTTGTTTTGTTGTTTTTGCCTGTTCTGGCTTTGTAAAATGAGAAAACCAAAGACACATTTTAAGAGATGGAATCTTGGAGTCTTTATTAAAAGATTGCATGGTAGACTGCTGTTTCAAAGACCAACAACCAGCAAATACAGTTAGCACTGTTAGGAAACTGAGTCATGAAGGCCAGAGAGGAAAGAAAGAACAAAAACAATACCAACAAACCAATTCAGCTGCAATGGAGAGCTGAAGTGGGATGCCATAGTGACCGGAGAAGAGCCAGGAAACTAGACACAAACACGGAGACACATGGCATAGCATAATGGCGCCTGAGCTAGTCAGGGCCTAAATAGGATCGGATCAGGTCAGGGGACAGGGTCACAGGAAATTCCCAGTCCCAGGCACTGGACTGACAGGGTTAGTAAGCTATTGGCCAAATGCCCATTGTGCCACCAGGGATTCAGGCATGCCCATCACCTAGGAGGCGGGGGCTTCACCTTTCCCCACCATGAGGACTAGATGCCAGCCCCTACCATCCACCATGTGGCCAAGATGGCACTGACTAGAGCCGATCACCCTATTTCATTGGGGATTGAACTCAGGATCTCACACGCTTGCTTGGCTTTTCCTGCTCAATGCTGGCATTGTACCACTTCAGCCACAGCTCCACTTCTGAATTTTTTGTGGTTAAAAACATCACAGTTGGGGCTTGGAAGGTGGCTCAGTGGTAGAGTGCTTGCCTTGCATGCCTGAGGCCCTGGGTTCCATTCCTCAGCACCATATAAGCAAAAAGAAAAAAGCCGGAAGTGGCGCTGTGGCTCAAGTGGTAGAGCGCTAGCCTTGAGCTGAAGAGCTGAGGGACAGCGCCCAGGCCCAGAGTTCAGGCCCATGACCAGACCCAAAAAAAAAAAAACCTCACAGTTTTCTGTCCACAGTTGGATTAGAACCACCATCCTCATATCTGAGCCTCCTGAGAAGCTAGGATTAAAGGTGTGAGGCATATGTGCCCTCGTGGGCCATTTATTCTTCCAAACTGGCTCTGACAGTGACTTGACTAAATACCCTCCTGAAAGTTGATTATTTCTTCTTTTTACAATACTCAAAATATAAAATTAGCCTAGATGCCCATCAACCCATGAATGGTGAAAGAAATGTGGCATATATACACAATGGAGTATTATTCAGCATGAAAAGAATGAAATTATATCATTTTTGGGAAAATGGCAGAAACTGCTATGTCAAGCAAAATAAGCCAGACTGAGAAAGATAGATATCAAGTGGTCTCTCATATGTCCTTAAAAACAACTGACACAGCTGGGCGTTAGTGGCTCATGTCTGTAATCCTAGCTACTCAGGAGGCTGAGATCGGAGGATCACGGTTCAAAGCCAGCCCAGGCAGAAAACTCTGTGAGACTTATCTCCAATAAATCACTCAGATTTATTTGGCTCTGTGGCTCAAGTGGTAGAGTGCTCCCTTTGAGCTGAAGAATTGAGGGATAGCACCCAGGCCCAGAGTTCAAGCCCCACAACCAACAACAACAACAACAAAAAAAAAACTGACAGGAGTAAACCAAGTGGAAGCAAGGGAAAAGGAGAGATGAAGAAGGGCTATGAATGTGTGTATTTTGTACACAAATATGAAAGTAGAACAATGAAACCTATTGAAAATGTTTTGAAAAGAAGAGAAGAGGGGCTGGGAAGGTGGCACAGTTGTAGAGTGCTTGCCTTGCATTCATGAGACCCTGGGTTTGATTCCTCAGCACTATATAAGCAGAAAAATCTGCAAGTGGCGCTGTGGCTCAAGTGGTAGAGCACTGTCCTTGATAGTGCCCAGGTCCAAAGTTCAGGCCCCATGACCTACAAAAAGAGAGAGAGAGAGAGAGAGAGAGAGAGAGAAGAGGTAAGATGACAGGAAGTAGTAGAGTGGAGTGAATTTGTATACATGTATGAAAATACCACAAACTCTTTTCATAGTTAATACATATTAATAAAATATAAAAATAAAGAACAACATATATGTGTGTATGTATATTTGAACATATTTTCATTGAATAAGGTGATCACACAATAAAAAAGATGAAGAGCTCTTCATCCTTTCCCTTTATGTGCTACCATAGTGTTTAATTTTTCCCAACTTTCATACAGTATTCTTGGATTCCAACACTTGCTCCTATGTTAATATTTTTGTTGCTACAATTTATTTTCAGACTATAAGTTGTAATTGCTTTATATCTTTAAATGTCAAAAATATTGTTATTTTACCCTTATTCTGAATTTGGTTACTTATAGAATTAAAGATTCAAAATAAATTTTCCCTCACCATTTAAAAGTATTTCTCTATTGTCTTTCTGAATAGAATTTTGCTAAGATATCCTATGTTGTTGGTTCATCATTTGTAGATGACCTGTCTTTCTCTGCTGGGTTTGTGGATTTTCTCTTTCTTTTCCCTTTGATGTCTCACTCCATATTTCTGATTGTATGTGTGTGTGTGTGTGTGTGTGTGTGTGTGTGTGTGTGTGTGTGTGTGCCAGTACTAAGGGTCTTACACTTTTGCTTAGCTTCTTTTCTCAAGACTAGTGCTCTGTTACATAAACCACATTTCCATTTCTGGCCTTTTGCTGGTTAATTGGACATTAGAGACTCTTGGCTTTGTCTGCCCATGCTGGCTTCAAACCATGATCCTTAGATCATGAACCTCCTGAGTAGCTAGAATTACAGGCATGAGCCACCAGCACCCAACTCTAATTAAAATTTTTAAATTTCCCTTTTGCTGACATTTTGTGAAATCTTTTATTTTGAAGTATCACATCTTACTTCAGTTTTACAAAATTAAAATATTTCATTTATTTTTGGGGAAACTCCTGGAAAATCTATTAGACCAGACAGAGTTGTTTTTTTTTTTTTTTTAAATCCAGATATCTGCAAATAGAACTAAGGAGAGAACTGGAAGAATTATGATTTTATTTTCACTAGAGGTACTATTGCATTTTTAAGTTTAGTGACCTCTAAATGGTATAGTATTTTCTGTCATTTGAATATAGGCACAAAACCACAGCAGTATTGACATTTTTGTGGCATTGTTACCAAGAAAAAGCCCAAATATTTTCATAAAACTATGGAGTAGAGCTCAAAAAAGACATTAACTCAACTGTCAGATATCATTATATAACTTACTGCTGTGTTGTTACATTACAAAATGTTAATACTTAGATAACTTTATTTTCATAGAATTGATTTTCTTTGCAAATATTATATGTATTATTTTGTACAACTTCACATATAGCCATGAAGTATTCTGATCATATTCTTCCATCTTCACACTCTTCATTCTCACGATCACCCTCACCCTAGACAGGACCTGCTTTATATTCCTGTCATTCTGTTTTTATTGTGTGCTAATTATTCAAAGGAGTTTCACTTTGGTGTTTCAGACATGCATATAAAGCATATATATATGATTTTGTCAGGTTTGCAATTTTGGTGATCAGAGATTATCAGTATACATATACAATGACATCTTAAAGCTGGCATGCATATTATTAATTTTACATTTAAAAAAGGAAGACAAGATTAGTGCTAGATTCTTCCCTTTGTATTATCCAAACTCCTTACTTTTTGCAATTGTAGACCCTTCCAAAGTCTACTTTACAAACTGGGTGCTGGTGGCTCACATCTACAATCCTAACGATTCAGGAGAATGAGATCAGAGAATCACAGCTTGAAGCCAGCCCTGGTAGAAAAGTTTGTGAGATTCCTATCTCCAATTAATCACCAGAGTCAAAAGTGGAGCTGTGACTGTAGCACCCAGGACCCGAGTTCAAGTTCCAGTGCCGCACAAATACTTCAGAAGTAAGAAAACTAAGGGTGATATAGACTAAACATTTATTCAGATCACATAGCTAGTTAGTAACTGGGCTAGGACTAGAATGCAGATCTTCCAGTTTCTACTATAATGCCTAATCTTTTTCAGTTCTAGAAATGTACCCCTTTTCAGGAGCTAATGGTAATGATATTATAAGCTGTAATCTAGGGGGGGAAATCGTGTTTTTTGGTTTGTTTTTATTGTTATGTTTTTTAATTGGGCACATAGTTCACTCTGCTTCAAACACAAGTCAGTCTGTTAGTTGGCAAATACTTTCAATACTTGATATGTTACAAGTATTTATTTGGGCACCATAATACGATGTTGAGGGAGGTCCACTCCGTATTCACATGAAACTTTCCAATGAACTAAGGATAAACATGGGGGAAATATTTAACTCTTCTCCCCTTCTTTAGCTGACCTTCTACTTAAATTTAAACACTAATTCAAATGCAGCTTCTCTATGAAGCCTTCAGGTAGAGTTAGTTGCTTTTTTCTGAGCTTCACTACCAGGTGGTCCGTTTCTCTGCTATCAAAACTAAGAACGTTTTGCCCTCCCCCAATTTTTTTGGGGGGGGTCCAGTCGTGGGGCCTGAACTCTAGGCCTGGGCGCTGTCCCTCAGCTCTTCAGCTCAAGGCTAGTGCTCTACCACTTGAACCACAGCGCCACTTCCAACTTTTTTTTTTCTGCTTATGTGGTGCTGAGGAATCGAACCCTCATGCACCTTCTGGGAAGGTGGCTCAGTGGTAGAGTGCTTGCCTTGTATGCCTGAGGCCCTGGGTTCGATTCCTCAGCACCACATAAGCAAAAAGAAAAAAGCCAGAAGTGGTGTTGTGGCTCAAGTGGTAGAGCACTAGCCTTGAGCTGAAGAGCTGAGGGACAGCGCCCAGGCCCAGAGTTCAGGCCCCACGACCGGACCCAAAAATAAATAAATAAATTAAATAAATTAAAAAAAATTTTTTTCAAGTTTTTTTAGTACTAACCTATTGATCTGTGTCCTATAGTCAGTCAGCAAAGATATATAGGTTTGATTATTCATCTTGCTATGGACTTCAGGTCCTAACACAGGGTAGCACATACTAGTCAATAGAACTAAAGACAAGTAATGAAAACCAAAATTTCTCTATGCCTCCTTGATCTGAAGCTAGGTATCTAATTATGTTTTCAAATTCAAATATGGTACTTTTCATTGGTAATTTTTAATGACTGGCAAAAGTCTATTTTTATCATTTGGACTAGCAGCCAATATATGGAAACAAATATGTGAGCACTTGCCAACTGTTGTCAATTATAAAACCTGAAAGTCTATTCAGGAATGAATTGAGAGGAATTAATTGTTTCAATTTATCTGAATTGAGAGTCTCTACAACCTAAACCCACTAAAATCCATACCTCCAAATTCAATTAATTCCAAATAACCCATGACCACAAAAATTGGATCTTCCCCTACCCTGTCTCCACAAACTTCACTAGCTAACTTTAATTTTGTAACCTTTGTAAGATTCAGTTTGAACTTTTGTTGACAAGGAAGGTATCTGTGGTTCAATAAAAAGAAAAAGCTGTGTTCCCTGGAGGAAGGCAGAGGCTTCTTTCTGCTCTCATGCTGGGCTAGACACACGTTTAGGAGTGATGTTCTCAAGAAAAGCAGAGACTAAGGAAGACAGTCACTCTGTATCTACAGCCTAGCCTTACAGTGAGTCCAGAGCTTTCGATTGCTGGATAGAGATGGCCACTTGAGTGTTGTAGTCATTTTTGCAAGAAGTGGAACCTTTCATCTATCTGAACCTTTCATTCCTCATCCTTGGTACGGGGAAGATAATCTATATGATTGTAAAGAATCTCTATGTCTATAACATGGACAATATAATTTCCATAAATTTGGTTGGTAAGCCTTTTAGGTTTTGTTTTATTTTTAAATGTGTGTGTTGGGGGCTGGGAAGGTGGCTCAGTGGTAGAGCGCTTGCCTTGCATGCTCAAGGCCCTGGGTTCGATTCCTCAGCACCACGTAAGCAAAAAGAAAAAGCCGGAAGTGGCGCTGTGGCTCAAGTGGTAGAGCGCTAGCCTTGAGCTGAAGAGCTCAGGGACAGCGCCCAGGCCCAGAGTTCAAGGCCCCACGACCGGACCCAAAAAAAAAAAAAAATGTGTGTGTTGGGTGTAGGGGGTAGAGAGTGGGGTCCTGGAGCTTGAACTCAGGGCCTGGGCACTGTCCCTTAGCTTTCTCACTCAAGACTGTGACCACTCTACCACTTGAACCCCACTTGTGTTTTTTTGGCAGTTATTTGGAGATTAGAGTCCCATGGACTTTCCCAGTCCTCAGATCTCAGCCTTGTGAGTAGCTTGGATGACTGGCTTGTGGCACCAGCACCTAGCTTAGGTCTTTTATATCTCTTAAGCCCTATATTGAACAGGTTACCAGGGTGCTAAGACTATTTTATAATGTATTCCAGATAACTATGGTTAGGCTACCTGGACTCCTGAACCGAGACAGATCCTTTCCTGGAGTAGAAGTTTGATCAGAGAGCTAAACATTCCTGCACAATAATATTAAAAGTTGGCTTTATTATGGTCAGACCTACATTACTGTTGTTTATGATGCCTTGAGGTGCTTCAAGTGTTGGTGTAGCCTATGTTAGTATCTACAATGTTGCTTTCTATTAATAGAGAAACTAATATAATGATTAAGCTACTTCCCACAGGATATCAAGGGTGAGACATTAGGACTATAAATTTAAAAACCACAGCTCTGATTGTGAGTTTATGTAGGCTAAACTGTCATTAAAAATAAACGAAACTAGGCTAAACATAGTGACAAAAGACTAATCAGCTATTATCTCACAGGTAGTAGTACTCTAGTACAAACTTTGAATAATCTTCCTTCATTGGATATTTTGCATTTATGGCTCATGGAAGCTACAGGGAAAGGCCTGACCCCATGAATGGGAAGGGCTGGAGTTTCCCAGAGAAAGTGGACAGGAAATGAAAATAGGGAAGGCAGGCCTGCAACTCAGGAAACCTGAGGGGGGAAGTGTGGTCTTCCTTCTCCTGGGGCTTGAGATTGGAGCCTTCAGTAGAGTGAACTGACTGGAGGTCACTCCCAAAGGGAGAAAATAGTTAGAGCCTGCCAAGATAGCCCAATCTTGGGAACTAGGCAGAGAGGCATCCGCCAAGGTCCCAAGATAGCCTGGGCTTTGGCTGGTGGTATCTAAAAGTGTTCATGACCAAGAGTTATTTTTAAATTTGTCAGTTTTGTGGCACAGATGTCCCCAGCTCTGTGAACATCTTTCCTTACACTCCAAAGCCAGGAGAGCTATGGTGAGCATTCGTCCTGGTGGCATATGATAGAGGTGACAGTGACGTAGCTGTGGTGAGCAATCCAGAACCACAAGGGTAGCAGTGTGGACATGTGGAACACATGAATGACTAAAAGGTCTTGAGACCTACTTAGGGAAAGGAGTCTCATAAAAAACACAACATCCTGTCATCAGATGAGATGAAAGTTTAAACTACAGTCACTTGGGCATTATGAGGCAAATCTGACCTCATCTTTAATCATAGTATACAAGCAAACTGACACCTGTAGACACCTGGAACATACTATAAAATATAGGCATTGTACTTTAGTAACCTGTTTAATATAAGGCTTGGGAATTATAAAAGAAGGGTTAAAAGGGTTCCCAACAAAATTTGTGGAAATTATATTGATCATATTCATTTTGTGGCAAATCTTGAATCCATTCATGTACCAAGCAGTATAGTAGAAACCAAAGCAGATCCACTGAAGTGCTGGTATAAATCTCCTAATATTTCAAGTGGATTTGTGATCATATACTCAGTTCTAATTAAACAAACAAGCAAAAAGACTTGACTTCCCTTATATTAGAATAAAGGGGAATCTGGTAGTACCTTTTTGAGAACTTTTTCCCTTCTTTCTGTTTTTTTTTTTCAGGTCCCTACAGGGAACACACTACCCAATTAGGAGCTTCATTTGACTTTCCCTTTAGTCCTGAAACCTAATCATCCACTAGGATTTATTTATTTTACTTTCTTTTCTTCCTTCCTTCCTTTCTTTCCTCATTCCTTCCTTCCTTCCTTCCTCCCTCCCTCCCTCTCTTTCTTCCTTCCTTTCTTCTGTCTTGACTTCCTTCTTTCCTTCTTTGCTTTCTTTATACTGGTACTGGGGTTTGAACTCAGGGCTTTCCCTTGGCTTTTTCATTCAAGGCTGGCAGTCTACCACTTTAGCCAAACTTCCACTTCCACCACTGTGATTCTCAATTTCTCCTGTTGAGAATTTATCTCCCATTGTCTGACTGGTCCTGCAACAGCTTCACTGCCACTTGTTCAGTTTACCGAATGACTGGTGGGTACTTTGATGGTGGGTGACTTCATAAGAGACTGAGCTCTTGATGCTCTCACCATATCTTCCAGTCAGTAGCTCTTAGTTCTCAATCCACCCTTCAGGCCCTGTCAGTCCTATCACACCTCACTTGAACAAACGTTCTTTGTTGGCCCCTTTACAAAATTGCCAAACCTGGGGCTGGGAAGGTGGCTCAGTGGTAGAGCACATGCCTTGCATGCCAGAGGCCCTGGGTTCGATTCCTCAGCACCACATAAGCAAAAAGAAAAAAGCCGGAAGTGGCGCTGTGGCTCAAGTGGTAGAGCTCTAGCCTTGAGCTGAAGAGCTGAGGGACAGCGCCCAGGCCTAGAGTTCAGGCCCCACGACTGGACCGCCCCCCCCCCAAAAAAAAAACCATACAAAATTGCCAAACCAGAAGCCAGTGCATTTCCCATTTCAACCATAAAAGCACAAAAGTGTAATTTCCATTTCCCTCCCAGAAAACATTCTTATTTGGGTCATGTTCAGGGCCTCCAGTCTTCTCTTGACCCCTAGGAATCAAGATCCTTGCTTTAGTGATTTAGAAAGCCTGGAATGGATCCTGAACTACAAATCTGTCTGTTAGTTCCTAAGAGATGATGCTATATACCGTGTGTGTGTGTGTGTGTGTGTGTGTGTGTGTGTGTGTGTGTGTGTGTGTGTGTGTGTGTATATACCGTGTGTGTGTGTGTGTGTGTGTGTGTGTGTGTGTGTGTCCTGGTACTGGGATTTGAATTCAGAAGAAGAAAAAAAAGCTAAGCTTTCCCTTAGGTTTTTCACTCAAGCATGGAATTCTACCACTTGAGCCAAATCTCTTTCTGCTTTTTATGGGCTAATTCTTGTCGAGGCTGGCTTTGAACCTCAGTTCTCAAATCTAGACCTCCTGAGTAGCTAGGATTACATGTAGCTACAGCTCTTGTACCTTAATAATTTATTCCCCAACAACTCCTCAAGCAAAGACAAAACTTCTAAGTTTAGGTTCTGGCAACACATTCTTTTTTTTTTTTTTGTAAGATTTTTATTGTGAAAATACTGTACAGAGGGGTTATAGTTACATGAGCAAGGTAATGTGTACATTTCTTATGAAGGATTTGGCAACACATTCTTTAACCACAGTTACAAACAGCCTATCAATAATATCTCCTGTAAAGTGAGAAAGACAAATAATGAAATTAAAATAATAGTGTGATGTCAGATAGATGGGTGCATAAAGGCAGACACAGAGTGCCTAACTTTTCTTTGGGTTCTAGAGGAATGAGACAGGGGAAGTTCAAAGAATTGAACTAAGCCTTGAGGAAATGATAGGCGTTTCACTGATAAATAAAATACTAAGATGTATTCCAAGGATGCATTCATTCTGGCAAGTATCTACGGTATATTAACAATATGAGAACTTATTAATATATAATCTAAATATATATGACTATATGTAAATAAATATATATAATCAATTGTGTATGTTATCATTTTCCCCCCAAAGCTACCTTTTGATGTCGCTTAAGTCTTATTTATTTATGTCCATCCTGGGTTTTCAACTCAGGGGCCTGGGCACTGTTTCTGAGCTTTTCTGTGCAAGGCTAGTGGTCTACCACTTGAGCCACTGCTCTACTCTGATTTTTTTGATGATTAATTGTAGATAAGAGTCACACAGACTTTCCTACCTGGATTGGTTTCAAACCATGATCCTGAGATCTCAACCTCCTGAGTAACTAGGATCACAGGTGTGAGCCACTGGCACCTGGCAAATCTTAGATTTTAAACTTGATATTATTTGGCTATTTTTCTATATAAGTACATGTAATTCTGTAGTGTTCTTTAAAAAAATTATCTGTATATAAAAGAAAAGGACATCTGCCTTTAGCCCCCATTTAAGTATACTTTCATTCCCAGAGATAACAGTTATCTGTTTGAATATGTCCTTCCACTAATCTTATACAAACACACCCACACCCTCAAACACACATACACTCACTTAAGTGTGCACATGCATGTGCACACACAAGCAATATATTACATTTTCTTTTGCATAAATGAGATGATGGATAATATTGGGCTCCATTCTTATTGAATTTTAATTTTAAAAGATCAATAAGGACTGTACACTTTCTTTCATTGCAGGTGCTTTTCCTATCTTACTTGTGGCTGGCCATTGAAAGCTTATCAGAGACACTAGAAATGGAGCTACCTTACAGAAAGGGATTAGTGAGATCCCCCTAGGATATCTGACTCTGTGGCTCTCTCAGCTTCAGCTTTAGCATTATACATCAATCTGGGGAAAAAAGGGTGCCAGGGGAGAGTGAAGGGAAAAAAGGTGCCTGAGCTGTTAGGGATATATGGGAAGTGCTGAAACTGTTGTATCTCTTGGGGTCAAGAGGATGGAGGTCAAGTAAGTAAGATCTTGGGGGGAAATAAGACAACTAAGCAAAGTGTAATCATTAGAGATTGGAAGAGAAATATGCTATTAGAACCAAGTGAGAGTTAATGCCAATGAATTTTGAAAGTTTGCTTTAATGAGTTAGTGCAGCCTTTTGTCCCAAATTTCTCAACAAATTCTCTATAGGAATCTTGAAATCCCCAGAGTCCTTAACTAATGTTACATGAGGCAATTTGACATGTCTATTTGTACAGATTATTTGCTAACTTTTGAGCGAGAAATGATTTAAAAATATCCTGGGTCTTATGATATTTCAAGGTAAGGAAATGCTCTGGAATGCTTCCCACTTTCCGAATGTAATATTTTCCAAAATAAACATTGGAGCAACTATAAGGATGATAGCATGTGAACATTTTAATTCACACAATAATATTCTAAAGTTTATGGGAGCTTGGCCCTTTTCCAAGAATTTTGCAAGCTTAAAGGCTAGCTGTTTCTTCTTTGGAGAAGGAAGGAGCATGTGACTCAGAATTGGAAAATTGGAGAGGAGGTCACAAATGGCATGAAGTTAAGTAAGGAAAAGTACCTAACAATCTGCAGTGGGAAAAAAGCCAGTTGTGTGAAAGGGAAGGACTGGTTACCATCAAAGATCTCAAAATGAGGGCCTTGGAGGAGAAATGAACAATGCCTTGTTTTTCTCTCCTCTGGAGGATGGGGCCAGTATAATGAGATCCAGGTGTAACCCAGGGATATCAGGGATTTCCATCGTAGCTTATTTAGAAGTCCTCTCAAACCTTCAATGCATATAGCTCACATGCCACCTCTTCCAAAGGTCCTCCCCTTATGGTCTGAGTGCAGACATCAAGCCATCACTCTGTGAAGGTAATTTATTTCCTTATCCTTTTCTCCACAGTCCTTGAGATTCTTGAGATAAGGTAGAAATAGACACACAATTATGATGTTGAATGATGATTGAATGAGCCTCTCTGCTTAGAAATAATCTCCCCTCCTCTGAGTTCTCTCATGCATTGCATTTATCTCACTCATGTAATCCTTTCCACATTCTACCTTGTGCTACAATTTCTGTGCATCTTAGATCTACCAAACTCATAACTCTTCTACAAGAGGGATGAGATAATGCAGGTAAAGTATTGGTGCAATATCTGCTGAATAAATGGTAGCTGTTATTATTTATGTAATGGAGTTTCTAGAGGAACAGAAAATATATTTTATTAAAAAATCCGTCAGAAAATCACACTGGAATACATTTTTATTTTGCAGGAATTACTTCGGAGAATTATGAAAACTACCAGTGATCTTTTGCTTTGGAACAGAAATAATGGCATGGCTTAGTCTTGATACACTTGTTAATTCCCATTGTCTTCGCTAGAAAACTGGAATTAGGACTTAAGAAGGTGAGTGATACTGAATTGCCCAATCTAGGGGACACCAGGCAGACTATAATCCATTGTGATGGATGCACTGTGAGTGTGGCACTACATGGCTGATACCTCAAGAGGTGGGCAACGGAGCATCCCTGAAAGAAAAAGAGACTCTAGCATATTTTCTCTTTCAGCTTCTAGGTTATTAGACCTCAATTGAATTGGGATAATATTCAGTGAGATCCATTAGCAGGGACGAACAAGAGTTCGAGAGGCCCTGTCTCTAAGGGAAGAGCATCTGGACGTTGGGGGCTCCAGAAACTACAATGGGACACACTGAGTGTGTACCAGGGCTCAGAGGAACTGAACTGTGAATGTAAAGCTTGGTGATCATGTGCCAGGATGTAATCTGCCACAAAAATGGCAGACAAAGCCCAGGAGACTGTGAAGGTACAGCAGTGACCTGTTATGAGATAAAAACAGAGCCCCTTGGATTCATCTATTCTCCATTCTCTGAACCTGGCTTTGGAGTGGTCATAACCCCTTAGATGGGGAAAGTGTTTTGACCTATTAAATAATTCAGAGACAACGATAGTGAATGTCTTGTTAGGAAAGATTTAAGAGATCATACATATAATAAAAGGAATCAAAGAGATGAGACTATATTTAGGTTGCAGGACAGTAAATGAGATAATAGTGGTTTAATCTTCTTCATTAGCATCACTATCATTGGTAGCTTCATGCCCTGAGAACATCTGGCACACATCTAGTACATGCTGGGTGCAACCTCAAGAAGTCTGCTTTTGCAATAAAATTGCAAACTCAGATCTTTTCAGATAAAGTCTGTGTAACTGACTCAGACCCACTCAAGCATGTGAATGGCTCAGGGGCATTGTAACCAAAACAGCTTTCTGAGCTTCATTCAGCACAGGCCAGAAGAACAGCTTAGATTAGAACTCTCCCCTATTATATCACCTGGAGGGTCCAGGAAGTTTAAACTGGGGTTTAATTCCACTTGAATTTCATCATCCTGGACAGTGTGTTCTCAGGAAATGTTAATCCCTAGATAACTGGATGAGTGCAGAGTTCTAATATGGAAAGAACTTGGTTCATTTATTAGCTAATTCCACAGAATGATCTGAGGGAAGATCGATCTCCTTGGGATTTTCCCTACATGTGTAATTTTTTAAAATTTAGAATCTACAATTTCATATGGGTCATCTCTTTACAATTTTGTAAGTACATAAAGGAGAATAGCCTCTTACCCATCTTTTCGGCTGACCATAGAGTAGTAATCAATGTCTTGGGTTTGAATTACTTGGCACTTCAGCTGGATTAGGTTTTGCAATCTATGTGTGATCTTGCATACCTCTTTCTTAACTTCTGAAGTTTGCTCGTATGTAGTTTATAAAGTTAAATGAGATTTTATATACCAGGTATTCTGCCTAATATAAAACAGGGCCTGAAGAAATATTAGTGATTCCTAATTGCTTCCTTTATTTCAAGATTCTTCTCTGTATTCAATTTCTTATCTTAAGTAGATATATGAACCCACTGCAACCTACTCCCCTTGTATCACACTATTTAATGATCTTTTAGGTATGTTGACACTGGGGCTTGATGTCAAGGCCTGGGTGCTATCCCTTAGCTTTTTCATTCAAGGACGATGCTCTACCACTTGAACAACAGCTCCATGTCCAGCTTTTGCTGGTTAATTGTAAGTAAGAATCTCATGAACTTCCCTGCACAGACTGGCTTTGAACTGCAGTTCTCAGATTTCAGCCTCCTGAGTATCTAGGATTACAGGTGTGAGATATCAAGAGCTCAGCTTTTCTTTTTCATTTTAAATCGTTGTTTTTCTTTAGCACATTGTTAAGATATGCAACCTGTGGAGGAAGCCATCAGTCAAGGAGATGTGCTGGATGGCGAAATACCAAGGACCAGAAAAACGCAGGGGTGAAGTAATCCCTTGAAATGGACCCGGTGGATTGCACACATGAAAACTGAGCTCTTAGATGCTTCCCCATGTGAGATTCAAACCATGCTCTGGAAAAAAAAGACAATAATATTTATGAATAAGGAGAGAGCCAATTAACATAATCTCACCAAGTCCATAAAAACCTGCCTCCAACCCCATCTCAACACAGTGGCAGGAACAGCAGCAGCAGCAACAGCAGTCATATGATCCTCTGGCTAGCTAGCCACCATGTTGCTCATTAGATCCTCAGAATTTAGTCATCTCTATTATCCTCTACGTCCCAGCAACTACTATTCTACTCTCTGTTTCTGAGTTCAACATTTTGAAGATTGCACATGTAAGCAAAATTCTACAATGTTTTGTCTTTGGCTGACTTATTCACTTAGCATAATGCCTACAGATCCATTCATATTATCACAGTGAAGGAATTCCCATGTTTTTCATGACTGAATACTATTCCATTGCATACATTTCCCAGAAGATAAGTGATACTAAACACCTTTTCTCATACTTGTGGGCTACTTGTGTATCTTTGGGAAAAAGTCAGATCATTTGTCCAGTTTTGAACTGGATTATTTGAGGATTTTGCTATTGACTTCCATGAGTTCCTTACACTTACTTTGGAGTTTACCAGAGTTTTGGTTTGCAAACATAGCCTTCTATTCTATGGGCTGCCCTGTCATTTTGCTGATTGCTCCCTTCACTTGGTCTCATTTATCTTGCTTGCTTGCTGTTGCTTCTGTACCTTGATAAGTCTTTTAAAGGTCTTTCCCGTTACCAGGGCCAATGAACATTTTTCATTGATTCCTATGCTTTCTTTTCTTTCTTTTTTTTTTTTTGGGGGGGGGTCTGGTCGTGGGCCTGAACTCTGGGCCTGGGTGCTGTCCTCAGCTCTTCACCTCAAGGCTAGCGCTCTACCACTTGAGCCACAGCGCCACTTCTGGCTCTTTTTTTTCTGCTTATGTGGTGCTGAGGAATCAAACCCAGAGCCTCATGCATGCAAGGCAAGCACTCTACCACTGAGCCACCTTCCTAGCCCCATCCCATGCTTTCTTTAGGGTATTTAATATCACTAAACATTTTCTTTCATGGAGTTCTCTCCTCCCTTTGTTTCCATGACAATCCATACTGGTGATTCAACTGTTAAACTTCAGGCCTCTACTTGCCTCTCAGTTTTTCTTCCCTGTCTTTTCTCCATTGGTCAGCCAAGCATTCACTACTCCCAGATTTATACCTTCACCTGCTTATCTACTTTCTACATTACTTTCTTGACTTCAGTTTTCATTCATAATCCTTTTTTTTGTCGGTCGTGGGGCTTGAACTCTGGGCCTGGGCGCTGTCCCTCAGCTCTTCAGCTCAAGGCGAGCGCTCTACCACTTGAGCTACAGTGCCACTTCCGGTTTTCTGGTGGTTTTATTGGAGATAGGAGTCTCATGGTCTTTCCTGCCTGGGCTGGCTTTGAACCGAGATCCTCAGATCTCAGCCTCCTGAGTAGCTAGGATTACAGGCGTGAGCCACCAGCGCCCGGCCATAATCCTTTTATTTTGAGTCAAGTTCTTGCTATGTAGCTTTGGTTGGCCTCAAACTCATGACCATCCTGTTTTGCAAGTCTCCTGAGTGCCAGGATCACAGCTAATTACTCATAAAGATTTATAACTCTATCTTACTCTCCAGGCCTTTATTTTTTACCTCTGCTTGAACTTTTCTCAAGCACCTCAAATTTTAGGGTATATAAAGAAAATAGTATCCTCTCTCACCCTAGATCAGCAGTCTTTTTTTTTTCTTCTTTTTTGTGCTGGTACTGGGGCTTGAAGTCAGTGCCTTTTACTTGTTAGCTTTTTACCCAGTTTGACATTCTAACACTTGATCTACACCTCCACTTTCCTGCCATCTTCTTTCTTTTAAAAAAAAAAAACACTTTAAGTAGTTGTACAAAAGAGTTGCCATTCAACCAAAATAGTATATGAATATGATGAATTCTGATCAGAGTCACCCATTTCATCATTCACTTCCATCCTTTCCAACCTCACCCCTTCCCTCAATTTTCTTAGCTCTGTGGACTATGCCCTGGATTTTATGAGAGCATTCTCTCCACCTTCCTCTCTTCGCTTTTGTCTATGTCCCTCTCTACAGTTCTATTTCAATTAGTGCTATCACCATGTCCTCATTCATCTATGCTCAAGTCAGTGGGGCTTGAACTCAGACTGGGGGCTGTCCCTGAGCTCTTCAGATCAAGATGAGCACTCTACCACTTGAGCCGCAGTGTCACTTTCTGTTTTCTGGTGGCTAACTGGATATAAGAGTCTCACAGACTTTCCTGCCCGGGGCTGGCTTTGAACCACAATCCTCAGATCTCAGCCTCCTGAGTAGCTAGGATTACAGGCGTGAGCCACTGGCATCCAGCCTATGCTCTTTCTTTCACATTGCCCTCCTCATACTGTGAGGCAAAAATGCTTCAAAATCATGCTGTGTTCTGGAAACAATCAGAAATATGATTGTTTAGAGGGAAGGGAAGTAATAGAAGATCCTGGCCAAGTGGATAAGGGTCAAGCATATGCCTCCCATGCCCTCTATAGGCAGGTAGCACTTGATAGTGCTATTTACAGTAAAAATGGTCCCCTGATTCCACTCCAACCCCATGAAAAGAATTTTCTCTAGTTTTTGCATAGTGAGCATCACACATGAACATGCTTGTGCACTTTTTTGAGAATAAGATAGTCTGTTTGTATCCTATGCAGCAAGCTTACTGTGTAGTACATACCTGGCACAAAGTAGGCACACAAGTGCTGTTCTGTTCAATGACTGGACATTGGGATGGATGGATGGCAGATTTCTTTGTATTGGAGATAAGCACTTTCCAAGGCTCTGGAGATAATTGCAATACTTCAATAAGTATGTATGCACACAATCAGGATTGTGGAACTTAGGCTTATTACGAACTCAGTACTGTCTTGATTTATCCTCTTGGACTGGTAGCCATGAGACTTAAGTAATGTGTCCAATTTACTTCAGTGTAAACATGGGTTTTGGGAAGTACAGTGCCTCCACCACACTATTTAATTCCTTTTTATTTTACTTATGAACTTCAGACTTGTATCACTGTTAATTTAAGCTTTATTTATTGATGAGTATTCAAGATTTTCTAGTCCTACTAACAATGTTACAATGTTCTCGTAAGTAATTCTTCGACACATATCTATTACTTCTACAAAATACGTTCCTGGCCTGACACCAATGGCTTGTGTTGGTAATCCTAGCTGAGATCTCAGGATTTGATTGTTCCCTTTTCTTATTTGATGTGTTCTTGCTTATCTTGCTTACTTGCTGTTGCTTCTTTACCTTCTTTTAAAGGTCTTTCCAGTTGCCAGGGCCAATGAACATTTTTCATTTATTCCTTTGCTCTTTTGGGGGAATTTGATATTATGAAACATTTTCTTTCACAGATCTTAGCTCAGAGAGATCAGGAAGCTGAGATCTGAGGATTGTGGGTTGAAGCCAGCCCAGACAAGGCTGAGACTCTTACTTCCAATTAACCATCAAAAAGCTAGAAATGGAGCTGTGGCACAAATGGTAGAGTGTCAGCCTTGACCAAAGAAGCTTAGGGACAGCCAGGAGTTTAAGCCCCAGTACTGGCAGACACACAGAAACACACACACACACACACACACACACACACACACACACACACACACACACACACACACACACACACATTTACCAGGTTACATTTAAGAAAAGTGTAATTTATATTTAATAGATTTGCAAGATGAATTTCTTCAAAGGACCATTTCTAGTTCCCCACAAGTTTACCAACATATCTGAGTAAATTTTCTGAGAAATGGTGAAATATAACAGTTGAGGACAGATCTGTCCACTTGGTATGAAATCCTAGCTCTTCAGTTACTCCTCACATAACTTTGCAAATGTGTGTATGTGACCAGACCAAAGTTCCAGGTCTATAAAAATGGAAGCAGAAAGAATCACTACCTGTTACAAATATGTGCCAAATCCTTGGAACACAATGAATATTCAGTGTAGGCCAACCACAATTAGAACTATGATGAACTTGAATATTAATGTGATCCAATCTTAAATTCTTCTAGTGGTACAGTGCCACAAAGATATGGAAGAAAACTCTCCTTTCCTGTTTCAGTGGGACACAGTTCACTCAGCACTCAGAAATGCAAGAATATCAAGGGCAGTGGATGGGACTAACAGACAGAGCACTCATCTAGCATGTGAGGCCCTCAGTTTGATTCCCGGCAACACACACACACACACACACACACATACACACACACACACACACACACACACACACACACACGGATGCACACACACATGCACACCATGAAAGTCAAGACATGCTGGACACCAGTGGCTTGTCCAGAGGCTGAGATCTAGAGGATCATAATTCAAAGCCAGTCAAGGTAAATAACAGTCTGAGAGATTCCTGCTCTAAAAGAGCCAGCAAAAAGCTGTAGGCCTGGCAGTTTCCCATAGCCCTGACCTATCATGTCATATTATTCTCAGTGTGTTCAGCATTCTGGGTAAGTGACTCTACTGTTTCTAAATGCCACATGACCGCTAATAGCTCATGAGGCCATATTGATAGAGAATTACTGCCAAGTTTTCACAGTAATAACAGAAGATACCTTGTTTTCTATCCCCCACCCCCTACTTTTTTTTTTTTTTTGGTCAGACATGGTGCTTGAATTCTGGGCCTGGGCACTGTTCCTCAGCTCTTCAACTCAAGGCTAGTACTCTACCACTTGAGCCACAGTGCTACTTCCAGTTTTCTGGTGGTTTATTGGAGATAAGAGTCTCATGGATTTTCCTGCCCGGGCTGGCTTTGAACCATGATCCTCAGATCTCAGCCTCCTGAGTAGCTAGGATTATAGGGACCAACACCCGCCTTCTACCCCTATTTTTAAGTGAGAGAACATGTTGAGCTGTGTGTGAAAGAATCAAATTCCAAAGAAAAACTAGGGATTTTTAGTTTTTTTCATTTTAAAGGATGGAAATAACCATTACATTTTACTGAGCCTGTGATTGAAGACCAATCCACTCTGTAGCTTCCCATCTGTTGTGCTGGAGCAAGCAGTGAGTATTCCAAGTACTTATTTACACTAAGTTTCAGTTTAACATGAATTCAAACAAACAGAAAGCTCAAATATTTGGAAGTTCTTTTGCAGATTACTGATTAAGAGACAAACATAGCTATTAGCTAACAGGGAGGCAGTTTATCTAAAGCCGCTTTTAGGGAGTGTCATGAGACCCCTCACTTTTAGTAGAATAATCTGATTGCTTGCTTTGGATGAGACACTGCCCTTAGGTGTTGGTAGGAGCCAAACATGAAAAGAAATATGGTGGACTGGTACACCCTGTGGCTGAATCTGTGGGCAAAGTGGTAAGCCATGCTTGCGATCTCTTGGCATTTAGTGAGAGAAAACTTCCTACAGGCTTAAACAAATAAGCAAAGACAATTTTCTAGCTTCAAAGACGGCTGGTCCAAGGACTCAAGGAATATGTTTATACTCTGCACCTTCGAGATCTGCTAATCTAAGTGAGACTTCACGCTCAGAGTCTATGGAATGGAAGGTGGCTAACTACAGTATCAGGCCTGTATTATCCCAGATTCATGTTTAACAGGAAAAAAAAAAAGAATTCTCTTCCACAACAGTATGATTGATGAGTCTTGCAAATGACTTCCAGTGGCCAGATTTGGTTGCAAACTTATCCCTAAACTTACCGAAGTGTCCAGAGGGAGGCCATGTTCTAAGGTCAAGATGGAAGTGACAGGGGTGAGGTCAAGTACATGAACCTAGGTCCAGAAAATGAATGATACTTCAGAGAAAAAAGCCAGGTGCTCTGATGACAGGTTTCTTTTAACCACAATACCACTTTCTCCTCCTACAGCATTGTACAGCATGCACAAAAAGAATGCGGGTAAGAGAGGTGAGTACTGGAGCTCATGCCTATAATCCTAGCCAGTCAAGAGTCTAAGATCTGGAGAATCAAGGTTTGAAGCTAGCCCTGGCAGAAAAGAACCAGTGAAAATTCTGGACTAAGGGTATTACTAAAGTGATGGAGTGCCTGCAAGCAAGTCCAAGAGTAATTACAAGGCCCAATGTTCCAGAAGGGAGAGAGGGAGGGGAAGAGGGATAAGGAGAGAGAGAAACTTATTAGTAGAATAAGACTTCTAGATTTAATCCAAAGCATCAGACCAAAATAAAAATTAAATAAAAAGGAAATAGGGAAGGGCTGGGAAGTTGGCTTAGTGGTAGAGTGCTTGCCTTGCATGCATGAGGCCCTGAGTTCGATTTCTCAGTACCACATAAGCAGAAAAAGCCAGAAGTGACGCTGTGGCTCAAATGGTAGAGTGTTAGCCTTGAGCTGAAGAGCTGAGGGACAGCGCCCAGGCCCAGAGTTCAAGCTCAGGACTGGCAAAAAACAAAAAACAAAAAAAAAAGGGAAAGCTAATAAAATTGTCATTAGAAAAATAATTTAAGAGCATTACAAATCTTTTATGGAAAAACTAGTGATATTACACAAATACTTTCAAAATAAGCAGATTTTTTTGCTGGATGCTGGTGGCTCATACTTGTAATCCTCGTTGCTCAATAGGCTGAGGTTTAAAAATTATGATTCAAAGCCAGGGGGCTGGGAAGGTAGCTCAGTGGTAGAGCGCTTGCCTTGCATGCTCGAGGCCCTTGGTTCGATTCCTCAGCCCCACATAAGCAAAAAGAAAAAAGCCGGAAGTGGCGCTGTGGCTCAAGTGATAGAGTGCTAGCCTTGAGCTGAAGAGCTGAGGGACAGAGCCCAGGCCCAGAGTTCAGGCCCCACTACCAGACCCAAAAAAAAAAAAAAAAAAATTCAAAGCCAGCCTGGGCAGGAAAATCCTGAGATTCTTATCTTTAATTAACCACCTGAAAACAGGAAGTGGACCTATAACTCAAAGTGGTAGAATGCTAGCTTTGAGCACAAAAGCCCTACAACCAACAAACAAAAACAAAAACAAAGAATTTTAGTTTTCTTCATTTATTTATTTTGTAGGTTGTAGGATTTGAACTCAGACCCTGTCCCTGAGCTCTTTTTTGCTCAAGGCTAGCGCTCTACCACTTTGAGCTGCAACTCCACTTCCAGTTTTGAGTGGTTAATTGGAGAAACGAGTCTCACAGAACTTTTCCGCCTGGGCTGCTTTGAATCTTGATCCTCAGATTTCAGACTCCTGAGTAGCTAGAATTATAGGCATGAACCACTGGTGCTTGGCAGATTTTTAGTTTAAAAAAAAAATCTCAAAACTTTTAATTTTATTTTAAAAATAGAGAGGTTGGAAATGTGGCTTAGAGGTAGAGTGCTTGCCTAGCATACATGAAGCCCTGGATTCAATTCCTCAGAACCACATAAACAGTAAAAACTGGTCTCTGTGGCTCAAGTGGTAGAGTGCTAGTCTTGAGCAAAAAGAAGCTCAGGAACAGTGCCCAGGCCCTGAGTTCAGTCCCCAGGACTGGCAAAAAAACCAAAACAAAACAAAAAAAATAGAGAAATCGGGAAAGAGAACTTAGCTGTAAAAGATGTAAAGACATTACAATCTATGATTGTTATGTTTACAAATCTATGATTATTATGTGAACCTATGATCAAGTCACTAATGTGCCTAGCATCTACAGCTATGGATGGTAGTGCTGGCACTGGAATTCATGTGCTCTCTAGAGTTGAGGTTCTTCATTAATTCTGTCACTATGTAAACAAACAGACATACAAACAAGCAAAATGGTATCACATCTCTCTGAGGAACCCATTTATGTTTAAAAGTAACAGAAGATATCGCAATATTATAAAGCAATACTTTGAGTTATATTTTTCCCTCACAAAACCAAAAGTCAAATAGAAAGCAACACACTCAAAAAACATATCTGCATGTGTATGTGGTAAGAAGTAATTCACATTAAAATGAACTAGAAAAATATTAAGGGTTTGGAAAGAGAAAAGCATAGGAGTAAATGATGTCCAAAAGAATTTACATGAGGAAGATGTTTGACCCTATTAATAATTAAAGAAATGCAAGTTAAATCTGTGATGATTTTATCAAATAAGAAGAGTGGACAAAATTTTCAGAGGTCTTCTAGTTATGGCTAGTGTATAATGGATCATCATTCTCACACATTGGTGGTAGAAACACAAATTAGGAGAAACTTTGTCAAATTGTCCTGCAACATGTACAAGGAGCTTTAAATATTTATATTATTTTATCTATCCTGGAAAGCAAAGCCTAAGGCAATACGCACAAATGTAGAAAAGATTTTACGATCAATGACATTCACAACCATTCAGAAGAAAATTCTGAGAACCATGAAAACACCTGAGCCATCTGAAATAAAGGGAAATAATTAAATAACTTATTCTCTGAGCAATTGTGTAAACATTAATATAACACTTATCCAACAAGGTCAGTATTTTGGCAAACATTTCCAACATACTTTTAAATTTAAAAATTCCAGGACAATTTATATAACGAACACTGAATTTTTACAGTAAAAGACTAAAGAGAAATATGTCAAAGATGTTAAGATTTATTTCTTTCCACTTTCTGTGATTTTTTTTCTTCAGTGAACAATGATTACATTTAGATGGATAAAATAAGCTTTACTTTATTTAAAAAAAAAAAAAGAGGTGGGGGGAGGGAGGGTTAATGGTTTGTGTAATGTGTTAAACTGACAAGTCCCAAATGTCTCTCACTGATCTAGTAGGTGGAGCTCTTCAATCTCTTTGAAGCTTCAGCCCTGGAGCTAGGCCTGCATTGCCCCATGGGTCTACTGATTTACTAGCATAGCCAGATAAAAACAGAAACTACAGAGCCTCACTGACTAGTGGGCACCAGGAGAGTCCAATCAGGCCAGTTTCTGTTTCTTCTGGTCAGTAGCTCTGAAAGAAAGCAAGATTACACTGTAACTTTTGCACTTTGTCCAGGATGACATCTTTACCACTTAAGAGAGGTGGTAGATAAGGAATGAGAGAGAGAGAAAAGAAGACCCCTTGTGGTAAAGCTGACAGATAAGATCCCAAACAGAGCTACTATTCCTGCTTAACAGTTTCCAGGGTCTAAGGAACAAACAAAACCCCTTAGGAAGTAATGGGGAATCAAATACAAGCAGGGAATCCTGGGCCTGACCCATTGGAATGGTTAAGGGTCCTCTGAAATCTATACCTCTCCCTTTCTCTTTCATTTTAGTGTATAGAATTTATTTAGTGTATCAAACAAGCCAGATGCAGTTCCTCATAGATTTTTCTTGTAGACTTCTCTAACCATTACGTTTGGCATTGAGATTTTGTGACAGGCAGGCCAAAGTTGAAGTCTACATCTTTACAAATGACACTGCCATTATGCGGTGAGATGGACCAGCCAAAACAAAGTTGATTGATCCATCGTGATTTCCAAATAAATGTTTGATTGTCTTGAGAACCTGTTTAGATAGATTTCCTAGATATCCGTTCTTCTGTACAACTCATCTAAGGGCTAAATTTAATATGAGTGGGAGACTCATCATTCCATTATAGATGAGAAAGCACTCCCCCACCCTCAAAAAAAAGACATTGATTAAAAAAAAGACATTGTCTTAGGTAGCTTTTTATTATTGTTAGAAAACACCTGGACAAACAACTTTTTTTTTTTAAGGGAGATGTACTTTGTGTCACAGTTTCAGAGGTTTTCTTCCATGACCTCTTAGCTGCATTGCTTCTGGGTGTGGACTTGGTAAAGTAGAGAGTCTCTGTGGATTGCACAGAGGAGCCAAAGGGAAAACAGGAGCTCATGCCCCAGTGACCTACTTCCTCCAATCAGACCTCACTTCCTACTCACCCATGTGGTTATTCCATTGAAGTCAGAGCTCTCATGATCCAATTACTTCTCAATAGTGCCACCAGCTGGGGACCAAGCCTTCAACACTTGGGCCTTTAGGGGAGACACTTCATATTCAAACCATCACAAACATGAAGTCAGAGAGCTCTGAGTTTGAACTTAGCAAATTATTGATTCAACTTGTGTCCTTGAACAGTGCTTACCCTATCTGGGTATGTTTGCTTATCTGAAACAGAGGTAGCAACAGCTGCCTATAACACAGTAGTGGTCTGCACTGATAATACTCCTTTCTTTTTGTAATCAGAAGTTCCCCCAGGTGTGTGTGTGTGTGTGTGTGTGTGTGTGTGTGTGTGTGTGTGTGTGTGTGTGTGTGTGTGTGTGTGTGTGTCCTGGGCACTTTAGTTCGTTTGAGCAAGGCTGCCACTCTACCACTTGAGCCACACCTCCACTTCTAGCTTTTTGCTGTGTCATGGACTTTCCTGCCTAGGTTGGCTTCAAACTGCCTTCTTAGAAATTAAGATTACAGATGTGAGCACTGGTGCCTGACATGCCCAGTTTTGTTTGTAAAAGGAAAATCTCTGGCTTGGGTAATGACTAATGAGGGATGGAAAGCAGAGTATAAAGTACATATGCTAAACTTTCCAAGTCATTTAGTCTCTATCACAGCTTGGCCACTGAGGTGCAAAAATATCCATAGGTTATGTGCAAATGAATGTCTGTGACTATGTTACATAACCGAAAAGTTTAAAAAGCAGGCAGGATCCTGGTGCTGGTGGCTCATACCTATAATCCTATCTAGTCAAGAAGCTGAGATCTGAAGATTCTGGTTCAAAGCCAGCCTAGTCAGCAGTGAGCTTTTGCTCAAGAACATTAGCCTTGAGCACAAAATCTCAGGAATAGTGCCTAATCCCGAGTTCAAGCCCCAGCACCCCACTCCCCTCTCCCTCCCCGCCCTGCCACAAAACAGGTAGATAGCATATTTTTGTTATTGTTTGCACACTCCTGATCTAAAGCAACTGTGACAATCCTATTGGACTTTCTTCTCCTCCTGGTTAGCCATGTGACCTAGTGGTTATTACTGACGCATAAATAAGAATCTGATACCCTGATTATAGGAAACATTTTTTGCTTTGCTAAATAAAATGCAGGCTATCTTTCACCTTCAATTGAGGAATGTCAACATAATATCTCAAGCTGATGCTGTCATCTTTCAATCATGAGAATAAAGACGTAAGACTGACTACTGGCTTGCTAAAATGATGATGGGAAAGGCAGTACTTGATATCACTGAGAAGCTCCGTCTGTGTCATTCGGGTGCACTGATTTACCAATTCCACTCTGTGTGATCCACTATGGCAGATTCTCTGAATTTTTTAGCCAGATCTATTCCCATGTAGCTTCAATATATTCCTGGCTTTGTGTGAATATTACATGACATAAAGATACAACTCCAAGGTATGAAAACAAGAGGGTTTTTGTTTTTGTTTTTTAATGTACTATGTGAAGTTATTTCTTTTTTCTTTCATTTATTTTTTTTCATTGGTTTATCCCCTGTTGTTACTGTTTTTGATTTTGGTAACCTATATCTAATATATACGTTTATCTGATTTGGGGAAGGGAAGAAGAATAACAAAATGGTGAGACAAAGGACAAAGGGTAGGGGAAGGTATAGGGGGCAAAAAAAAAAAAAAAAAAAGGACAAAGGGTGAACCAATGCAACAGCAATACTCACAAGATACTATGTTGGAAATGAACTTTACAACTTGGGTGGGAAAGGGAGCCTGGGGGAGGGATAACAGGAGAAAATGAGGGAGGGGGTAACACTTTGACGAGACATGTACTCATTACCTTACATATGTAACTGTAACCCTTCTGTACAGCACCTTACAATAAAATAAAATTTAAAAAATAAAAAATAAGCCGGGCGCTGGTGGCTCACGCCTGTAATCCTAGCTACTCAGGAGGCTGAGATCTGAGGATCACGGTTCAAAGCCAGCCCGGGCAGGAGAGACGGTGAGACTCCTATCTCCAATAAACCACCAGAAAACCGGAAGTGGCGCTGTAGCTCAAGTGGTAGAGCGCTCGCCTTGAGCTGAAGAGCTGAGGGATAGCACCCAGGCCCAGAGTTCAAGCCCCACGACCGACAAAAAAAAAAAAAAATAAAAATAAAAAATAAAAAATAAATATTCAAACCACACGGTACATATCAGTTGCCTAGTCAATGATAGTTTGATCCATATTTCCATAAAAAAATGACATCATTCTCTTTGTGACCAGTATTGACATTTTGCACAAGCTCCTTTAAGAGTTAAGTCCCAGGGGCTGGGAAGGTGGCTCAGTGGTAGAGCGCTTGCCTTGCATGCATGAGGTCCTGGGTTCGATTCCTCAGCACCACATAAGCAAAAAGAAAAAAGCCGGAAGTGGTGCTGTGGCTCAAGTGGTAGAGCGCTAGCCTTGAGCTGAAGAGCTGAGGGACAGTGCCCAGGCCCAGAGTTCAGGCCCCACGACCGGACCCCCCCCCAAAAAAAAAAAAAAGAGTTAAGAGTTAAGTCCCAATCATGGAATGCTTTTCAGGGTCACTTCTACTTTTACTTTAATGGTACATTTCCTAAGACTTCAGGCTAGGTACGGGAAAGACTAGAAATGATATCTAGTTTAGCAGACGTCTGATGTCACAGGTAACTCTCAAATGAATTGGAGATATTCTCTTCCCGGTAACTATGAATGAAATTTCCTTTCTGTAGCCTCCTCTTATGCTACTTGCTGAGAGACCCCATGCTGGCCTTGCTGAGCCTAGGTATGAAAGGTAAAAAGCAGGTAGGGGCCTTACACAATTCTAGCCCTAGGAGACCCTTAGTAGATGTGATTGCCATTCCCTTTCTCCATTTGTCCTGGTTTTGTCCTCCTCTAGGTTCTCAGTTTAGTGAAAAATCTGACTCATAAAGGAGACACGTTTGTCCTAAAAAAAGAGGGAGAGATCAATAAATGATTAGTTTGAAGATTTTCTTTCTCGGGGAGAGGGGAGATGGGTTAATTTTATTTATGTAAGTGGTAGAGTGGCAGCCTTGAGTGATAAAGCTAAATAAGAGCGTGAAGTCCTAAGTTTAAACTTCAGTAATGACACAGAACCAAAAATATCCCCCTTTCAAACAGATAAATGTTTGGACAAACAATGCAACCAGTTATTGAAAAGCAGCTGTCTACAACTCCCCCTCTCCTCTCTTGTGTGCATGCATGCAAGCAAACCTCTGCTTAAAGCATCCAAGTTAGGAATGCCAGGTGCTGGTGGCTCACTCCTATAATCCTAGCTACGCAGGAGGCTGAGATCTGAGGATCACCGCTCAAAGGCAGCCAGGGCAGGAAAGTCTGTGAGACTCTTATCTCCAATAAACCACTAGAAAACCGGAAGTGGTGCTGTGGCTCAAGCAGTAGAGCACTCGCCTTAAGCTGAAGAACTGAGGGATAGCACTGAAGCCCAGAGAGTTCAAGCCCCATGACTGACAAAAAATAAAAAGCATCCAAGTTAATCACTCTGAAGGTACTATCAATCTATCACAGTAGTATTTTTTAAAAGTTTGAAAGCTGTTGTGGTGGCTCATGCCTGTAATCCCACTACTCTAGAGGCAGAGATTGGGTAGACCATGGTTCAAAGCCAGCCGGGAAAAAAGTTAGTGAGACCACATTTCAACAAACAGCCTGGCTGTGGTATTTTTATCTCTCTAAACCTAGTTACTCAGAAAAACAAAATAAATAGGAGAATTGTGATCCAAGGATGGGCCTTCAACAAAAAGCATGAGACCCTATCTAAAAAGTAACTGAAAGCAAAAAGGGCTGGAGTCCGGGCTCAAATGGTACAATAATTGCTTCACAAGCACAAGACCTTGAGTTCAAACCACAGTACTGTAAGGGTAATTTGGGGCTATTCACTAGTACAAACCCTTCCCAAATCTTACAAAGTTTGAAGAGGGTAGCTCACCCTCTTTTTAGTGGACCAACTTCACTGAGCCACTCATCTATGCTATTATTCATTTGCATCTTGTTGCTTCTGTTTTGTTTTGTTAAACAAAATATTTCCAACAGGAGTCTCCCTCTATACACTAGTCTAGCCTCAAAATCTTTGTGCCTCTGCCTTTGCCTTCCAAATGTTGGGATTACAGGTATGCAGTTCCTGGGATTCCCAGAAACTCTTGCGTGCAAATTTTATCTCTAAACTTTAGAAATTAGCCCTTTTATAGTAGAAACATTTTTTGGATCTATATCATATAGACGTATTACACACATACCATTAGCTGAATTTTCAAAGAGGTTTTAGTCATTAGCATATTATAGAAATAAGAACTATTTTAAACAGTCTGACTCAAGCTATCTAATGCTATATATATATATATATATATATATGTATGTATATATATATACAGAGAGAGAAAGAGAGAGAGAGAGAGAAAGAGAGAGAGAGAGAGAGAGAGAGAGGGAGAGAGAGAGTCTTTCTGGGAAATATTTTCTTTACATATAGCTAATGTTTGAAGGACTGATTCATCCTTTCCTGCCTGAACCCTGTAACAATGTGAACTTGAGTTATAGGCTCAATCTGCAGCCAACATTCCACAAAATGCTCAAGTTTACCTTTATTTTCTAAAATAAACAAAACATTTATTACCTATCAATATCAGAGACTGGCTCATATCTTTGGGGGCAATTTTCAAATACAACTTGGCAAAATGAGTCTTAGGGAAGTAGACAAAACTAGATTATTATGAGGAACAGGAAAACAGAGAAAAAGAGATTAGTCTAGTTTAGACTTGCCTTAATTATAGCCTACATACAATGAAATGTGGTAATTTGATACTAGTTGATTTAATGCTATAATCCTTGTTTTTGCACTAGTAAATAGGCCCAAATTACCTTTTATATGAATTATGTTACAAGAAATATGTAATTTCATCAGAGAGATTCTTTAAACAAAGGGGATAGAATTTAAAAGGTGGGTTCTTAAACATGAAGATTGTCTTTTTTATATAAATGGAGAGTTTTGAGGACTCTAAGCAACTTTTAAGAAATTGTGGATTTATTTTACTGACTGTATAAATAATACACACTTATTATAGAAGTACAAAGAAGAAAGTAAAAATTATACATAAGCTCAGAAATCCAAAGGTAATCACTGCAAAAACTCTGGGATGATCCACTTAGTTCTTTCTCCTCCTACCTTCTCAGAAATATCACATCTATTTTAAGATCTATGGCTAAAATCACATTGTATATTATAAACCTTTCCCAAGCTCGTTAAGAATGTATCAAGTCTAGTCTATTGTGTACATAAAAGTACACTATATCCACCTCTATTTGGTTTAAAAGATAACTCAATGGCATTTAAAAAGATTTCAAGCAGAAACTTCCACTGGAAGTTATTTACACTCTTATTATTCTAGTACAACTGTTTTCTTTGTCTTCTTTCCTTTACAGAGTTACAGTTGCTGCCTCCTCCTCCTCCTCCTCCTCCTCCTCCTCCTCCTCCTCCTCCTCCTCCTCCTCCTCCTCCTCCTCCTCCTCCTCCTCCTCCTCCTCCTCCCCCTCCTTCCCCTCCTCCCTCTCCTCCCCCTCCTCCTTCCCCTCCTCCCTCTCCTCCCCCTCTTCCTCCTCCTTCTCCACCCTCTTCTTTTTTAGTGCTGGTTCTGGGGTTTGAACTCAGAGCTTGAGCCCTGTATCTTAGCTTTTTTCACTCAAGGTTGTATTCTACCACTTTACTTACAGCTCCACTCTGGCTTTTTGGTGGTTAATTGGATATGAGTCTCATACTTTCTTGACTGGGCTGGCTTCCACAATTCTTAGATCTCAGCCTAGCCTTCTGAGTAGCTAGGGTTGCAGACATGACCATGGCACTGAGCTAGTTATAACTATTTCTGTTCATAGAAAATACATCTTAGTTTGACTATGAATCACTTTCTTCAGAGGGCAGCTTACTGTATTGTTTCTTGGGTGAACCATAGACACTTACCAGCAGTCTCACTTAAAATATATTAAAAAAAATGCGGGGCTGGGAAGGTGGCTCAGTGGTAGAGCGCTTGCCTTGCATGCATGAGGCCCTGGGTTCGATTCCTCAGCACCACATAATCAAAAAGAAAAAAAGCCGGAAGTGGCACTGTGGCTCAAGTGGTAGAGTGCTAGCCTTGAGCTGAAGAGCTGAGGGACAGTGCCCAGGCCCAGAGTTCAGGCCCCACCACTAGGTAGGTAACCTGTGTGCATGTGCATGTGTGTATTCATGCATGTGACTCAATGCACAGGTTTAAAGCTCTCTAGATAATGCTGACACTCACTAAAGTCAGAACAATCATCTGTGATCAACAATTTTCAGGTGTTGTTTGAGAAGTAATTGTCACAATGTTTTCTGGAAGGTAACAGATACAAATTTCTGTCCCCTTCATTTGCCCAAGGGTAGAATAATAGATATTAGCTAGCTTCCAAGATTAGGATTCAATATAAGAATTTGTAAACTTGTTGTTTTAGTAAACTTGTTGTTCTATAAAGTATTAACTAGTACATTATTGTGTTTGATACTAGGTTTTGTGATGGATACCCTGAGCTAAAGCTACGAATTATATTACTAAGCTCTGGGAAAAGTGAAGTGGAATGTGGACACAGATGGTTCTTAACTTTCACATATTTATCTTTCATACAACCCAATTTTCACACATTACACAAACCACCCCTGAAATGCCTTTCCCACACCAAATCTGGAATTTTCTACACTTCCAATGAAATGAGCAATTTGAAGCATTCCACGGCTGCACCACCTGCCAGCCCACAGCTCTGCCTGGCCAGGGTCATGTCTTTATTCTGCAGATTCCTATGTGTATTTGACTGCCGCTTCCCATGTTTTCTTTCTATTCTGTTTCTAGGGTCGTCTTACACTGTGATAGTTCCTACTCTTTTTTGTTTTGTTTTGTTTTATGCATGTTATGGTCTCTGTCAACTATTTAAAAAAGCTCCACCATAGTATTTTCCACATGTATATGCTGTAGTTCAATCAAATATGAGAAGAGTATAAATGGCCTTTGTCTTTCTGAACCTGGCTTACTTTGCTTGATGATGATTTCTAGATCTATTTCCCTTATGGCTAATAGTACTCCATTAGATAGATGAGATATATCTACATGTATATATATTAATATATGTATATACTTAAATACATGCATGTATTTGAAAATATACACATATACACATACATGTCGATGTATGTATATACATACACATTTATCAATTGTAAGGCATGTGGTTGTTTCCATAGCTTGGCTATTGTGAATGATTTTATAATGAAAAAGGAAGTTCAGGGTTTTAAGCATTTTAAATAATGATATACATATGGTACAACACTCATGTTTCTATTTTTAATCCAAGATAAAAGTATAATATATACTAGGGAATTTATAATTTCTTTAGCTCTTGGGGATAAAATTCCTCACATAACAGGTAAGGTTATTGTTTGCCTTTTATATATTATGCTTTTCAGTAAAATTTTTGGGAACTCATTAAAAGCAAAAATAGAACTGCCTCCAAAAAAAGATGTAATGAGCAGAAAAATATTTAGAAGTAACCATTAGACCCTTGGGCTACAAAAACAAATATCTAGGTGTTTTATTAGCTTTAGCCAGCCTATTCCAATCTCACTATGCTACTCAGTGCTCCCTGGAGAACTGTTCCAATGTCCTTTCTCTCAGCAGCTGTGGACATGGTGGGATGATTCTACATTCTGCCCAGGACTTCCATTTCCTTGGCCTGTAATTTTTTCAATATGAGATCTGACCCCACTGCCCTGGTACAGTCTCCTTGTGCTGATTTGGTGGGAGGATACCACCCTGCCTTTGAGGCTTCAGGCCGCATATCCTTCTGGTGGCTCTGTGGTTTTCCTGGAGTGATGGCTGAGGAATCGTGTCCAGGGCTTACCCTGGTTTGTTTTTTTGGTGCATTAAGTACTGTTGGTGGGTTTTATTTACTTTCCTGTTGTCATTTGAATAAAATGAAAGCTGTTTTCAGAGGTGTTGGGGAAAAAAATCTAGATCCAATAAAGTTCACATTGTTGTGCAGAGATTCGATTAATTTGTTTTATTCAGCCATTCTCAACAGGGAAGAAGAGAAATTTTGCTTCCAGATGCTTTCACATATATAATTTAAAAAAACACAATACTAATGATGATAATCAGCATTTGTCATATACCAGATTAAGTATCAGTCTCAGCACTTAACATGCATTTCTTGTTTAAAAGGCATAATTACAACCAGTATCATTTATCAAATCCCATACATAAGCTACATACTATACATACTTTTTCAATCTTAAAATTCTGTGCAAGTATTTAGAAACCAGGAAATTAAGTTAAGAAACATATCCAAGCTAGATGCCAACGTCCAAGCTGGGTGCCAATGGATCATGACTATAATCCTAACTACTGAGGATGCTAAAATCTTGAGGATCACCCAAACCTAAGCAGAAAAATCTGTAAGATTTCATCCCCAATTAACCAGCAAAAAGCATTGCTAGAAGTATGGCTCAAGTGATAAAACATTAGCTGAGAAAGCAAAACAAATGAGCAACTGGCATTGGATTCAAATACTAGTTGATACTGGGGAGGGGGTTGGGGTACAGAAAGAAAAAAACATCCAAAGAACTGGGCGTGGTGGTACATACCTGTCATCCCAGCTATCAGGAAAGAATCTGTAAGAAGATCCTGGTCCAATGGTAGCATCTCAAAACCATGAGACGCTATTAAAAATTTATAACCAAAAAGTAATAAAGCAGCTAGGACTATGGCTTACATGGTATAGTGCCTTCCTAGCAAGCACACGTCCCCATACTCAACAGCACTACCACCAAAAGATGAAAAAAGAAAGAAGGAAATATGTACAAAAATACACAGGTGTTACATCATACCATTGGGATATCCACCCAAGCCTTTAACATATAACACAGCTTTTTGTGTTATATGTGTTATATTTATTACTACACAAAGCCATGTTAAGAGAACACAAGTTTAAACTTTTTCACCAAAAGCAAACCTTAAGAGAATCCTCATCTTTAAATTCTTGTTCCCACATAAACCATTGTTTATACCTCATCTAATTGCAAGAGGAAAGAGGCAGTTGTTAAATATTCAAGAACCCAGAGCTCCTCAATCAGTGCCAGCAAACATTCAGCCAGCACACATCATCAAAGATAGACAGTACTCAACGGTTTTGCTTTCCAAACCACACTTCCCAATAAAAATGATCTTCTGTAGCAAGTTCCAAAGTAAGCTCCCAGCTGGGGACCCAGGCCACAGGTCCCAGGGGAGGTCATTACCCACAACCCACAGGAAGTGTGGCCAGGAGTTAGACCAACAGTCTCTACCAGGTTGCTCTAGAGGGCAAAATCAGTTGGGCTTCTCTGAGTACTGTCTGACCTTCTGCTCACTTTTGCATGGCTTACTGCTTCTCACCTTCCTCTCCAGGTCACAGGTTCCCTGAACAAATGCTTCTTCTGGCCAAAAGGTTCCTCTGCTGGAAATAATTAGATAAGTATGCTCATACATTTTCTTGACAAATCAACCCATGTCACTTCAGGTCTCTACAGACTTTCTTCCAGTAACTTGACAATCCTTTACCACTTCCAATGGGTACTTAAAACCCAGATGCACCCAGAGCCCAGATTCTAATTTCAAGTCTCTACTGGCTCACACTCAGGATATGTTCTGTCTTCCATCTCCAGCTGGCCCACTATCTTGCCCTTTGCTCTGGAAGGAAGACTCACTAGCATTCATCTCCACATTCCTCACACTCACACTAGTGGAATTTATAGCTTGCTAACTCAGCCCTGCCCCAAAGAACAAGCAAAAGGGGGTTAGATTCAGTCTCTGCCCTTTTTTTTTTTTTTTTTTTTTTTTTTTTTTTGCATTTTTTGCTCTTTGCTTACTATCTACTTTTTAAAGACTATCTTTTCAGAAGTCTGTATAACTTTCTCAGCAGCCAGAACATGATGGCTAATTATAAAGTTCAACAACGACAACAAAGCAGACTCAGAGGAAGTTTGTGGAATCAAATATTTTATCTGTTTCAGGCTCCTCTCCAGGCATAGGTATACCTTTAGTCTCTGCTGCTTTGGACACTGAGACAGGAATCAAACATCAAGGCCAGCTTGGAAAACACAGGGAACATAGTAAGACCTTGGCTTAAACCAGCCTCAAACAGAACATAATATAACAGCAAAGCTGAGTAGTAGACAGAAGTCTGCTAAGAAAGGTATTTTTGAGAGGTTCATTAACTCTTTCAGATCACTAGGGTAGTACTAAGCAAGTCAGTATCTTTCTAATGACTATGAAATTGGGCAGAACTTATGTTCCCTTGTACTTAAAAATAGTATAGATACCAGTGCGAGCTTATATGAGCCCTTGCTTTGGGATAAATAAGAGTTAGGTGCTAATGACACACCAGGAAAACACAAAATAACAATATTTCTAGCCTTCAAAGAATTCCAATGCTTGAGAAGGAATTCAAGCCTCAAGTTCATTTCTATTTCCAGTGGCTTAACCTGTCTTAACAAACTACTGGAGGTTAGAAAAGTGTATCCTCTCTCCTCTCAATTCTCCATTCAGTTCTCCACTGTGCATTATAGGAATACAAAGTTTCCCTGTCATTTTTAAAGTAGTAGGCAATATTAACTATCTACTTTGCAGAATTGTTGAGATCACTTAAGATGATATAATTACCCAGTATATAATAATTATTGACAAGCAATTTTATTTAATTTTATTTACTTTTGTTTATATTTATTTATTTTTGCCCATACTAGGGCTTAATCTCAAGGCCTCACACTCTTAGTTGGCTTTTGTGTGCAAGGCTGTTGCTCTACTACTTGAGCCACACTTCCACTTCTGGCTTTCTGCTGGTTAAATGGAGATAAGTGTCACTGCCTAAGCTGGCTCTGAACTGTAATCTTCAGATCTTAGCCTCCTGATTAGTTAGGAATACATGTTTAAGCCACCAGTGCTCCTCTTCCCCTGCCATATTAACAAGAACTTGAAGAATGAGCATTCAGTCATTGTCCAGTAAGAGTATTAATACAGCAAGTCTTTGGCTTCATCCCAAAACTCAAAGACCTCATGAATCAAGATAAGGGGTAATAAATGTAGAGAATTATTACCCATGGATTCTTTTACCCCCTCATCCTCTAGCATGTGAGCTTTGTTTGTGTAAGCCTTTTATTCTATCCCAAGGAGCTCAGGGTATATCTGCTCCTTGGGCTGGCCAAATTCTACCTGTTGAAGTTTCCTGTGTAGCCAGAGGTCAAGCAGCTGGCAAAGCCAAAGCAGCCAGCTGCTGTGAAGTGATCCTCCTGAAGGAAATCCTGGATGGGTCCTGCATGGGAGTTGTAGACTGCAGCCTGGATTAACCCAGGCTGTTTATCAGTGGCCTCAGCTGCTCGGCCACTCTCTTCTGGGCAGCTGGGCAAGAACGCCAGGGCTGCCACTCCCCTCGGCCTGGGGTGGCCCCAGGGAACAGTAAAGATTCCTGAGCAGTACCCTTCTGCCCTTTTCCCAGAAGAGGGATTAAGTGTGCCCTGACAAAGTTTACTCTTCCATCATTTTTCCTTGGAGACTAAGGTGTAAGAAGAAGGGGACCCAAGTTTTTCTTTTTTGGGGGGGTCCGGTCGTGGGGCCTGAACTCTGGGCCTGGGCGCGCTGTCCCTCAGCTCTTCAGTTCAAGACTAGCGCTCTACCACTTGAGCCACAGCACCACTTCCGGCTTTTTTTCTTTTTGCTTATGTGGTGCTGAGGAATCGAACCCAGGGCCTCAGGCATGCAAAGCAAGCGCTCTACCACTGAGCCACCTTCCCAGCCCAAGACGCAAGTTTTTCATTCTTAGCCTCCCCAAAAATCTCTTTCACTTGTTTCTGTCATCCAACACAGTCGGATCAAGCAACTTCCTGGTATCAAAATAATTTGTGTTCTTGGTAAAATGAAGATGATAATGCCAACCTCAGAAGATTATTATAGGAAGCAAGTGAGAGGCTCACATGTGAAAGCAGTCAATGAGTTGATTGGCCCTTCCTTACTCATTATGCACTGTGTCAAGAAAGCAAGTTCTTATGGCTTTTTCAGAACTCTAGAGGTAACAACCTAACTCACACTGGCAAGGGGTAAAGAAAGGGGATGTCTTGGCTTACAGAATGAATAGACAAAGCTAGATCTAAAAGCCCAAATGAAGCATTAGGGATTTGCCTCTCTTTTTCAGCTGGTTCTGCTCAGCTTTAATTCTTGTTGTTGTGGTGGTGGTGGTGGTGGTGTGTGTGTGTGCGTGCACATGCATGCATGTGTGTACTGAGGCTTGAACTCAGGGCCTGGGTGCTATCTCTTGGCCTTTTCACTGATGGTTAGCACTCTGCTATTTGAGCACAACTCTACTTCTGGGTTTTTTTTTTTAATAGTTTCGTGGGCTTTCCTGCCCAGGCTGGTTTTGAACTGCAATCCCCAGATATCAGCTTCCTGAGTAGATAGGAGTACAAGTATAAGCCACTGTTACCTGGCTCAACTCTTAATTCTTTTTCTTGTTGGCTTTATTCTTTTCTGATACAGACTGGACTTCATCACTTTGGAAGGAAAACAGCCCTGGGAATCATGGACCACAAGGAAAGGCACATACTCTCTTCTATTGCCCACTTGTTAACACTCATGACCAAGACTGGCTTTTTGGTCACACATCCACAGCTAGGAGTCAACTAGCTGTGATCCATCGTAGCTTTGCTACCTGTTTCTCAACAGCAAGGAAGCTAAAATAGCATTTTATTTACTTCTATTTTATTATATGTATATATATATATATATATATATTTTTTTTTTTTTTGGTCAGTTGTGGGGCTTGAACTCTGGGCCTGGGTGCTGTCCCTCAGCTCTTCAGCTCTACCATTGAGCTACAACACCATTGCTGGTTTCCTGGTGGTTAATTGGAGATAAGAGCCTCATGAACTTTCCTGCCCAGGCTGGCTTTGAACCAAGATCCTCAGATCTCAGCCTCCTGAGTAGCTAGGATTACAGGCGTGAGCCACCGATGCCTGGTTTATTATATTTTTGAGTGCTGGTCATAGAGCTTGAACTCAGGCCCTGGGTACTATCTCTGAGCTTTTTTTCTTTTTTCAAAGCTAGTGCTCTACCACTTGAGCCACAGCTCTATTTCTGGCTTTTTGGTAGTTTATTGGAGATAAGAGTCTCATGGACTTTCTTGTCTGGGCTGGCCTTGAACTGCAATCGTCAGATTTTAGCCTCCGAAATAGCTAGGATTACAGGCATTAGCCACCAGCACCCACAGGCTTTATCACTTTTAAATGATTAAAACAAACTCCAAAAGATCGGCAATATTTTATAAAACCTGATAATTATATGAAATTGAAATGTCAGCATCCATAGTTGTAATTTCATTGAAACACAATACACTCTTTGTTCATGTGTTATCTCTGGCTGCTTTTTCACTTCTACAGAAGGAGAGGGGAGTGATGACAGAGATGGTACAGCACCCAAAGCATAAAACATTGGTTATCTACTCTTTTTCTTTTCTTTTCTCTGTTTATTTTTTGTTTTGTTTTGTTTGTGTGCTGGTCCTAGGGCTTGAACTCAGGGCCTAGGTGCCCTAAGTATTCCTGAGCATTTTTGCTCATGGTTAGCGCTCTACCACTTGAGATGTAGCTCCACTCCCAGCTTTTTTTGGTGATTAATTGGAGATAAGAGTCTCATAGACTTTCCTGCCCACGCTGGCTTTGAATTGTGATCCTCAGATTTCAGCCTCCTAGTAGCTAGGATTATTGGCATAAGTGACCCAGGCCTGGTGCTGCTATCTGCCTTTATAGAAAAAAAAAATTGCTGACTTTGCCTTATATCAGCTATAAAGAAAAAGAAGACAGAGCACTGTAATTGACCAGATCTAAATTATGTAGCTACTTTTACAGATGAAGTTGCTTAGAAAAGAATACTTTATATATGTTGAGTACTTGCTAAGTATTAGTTATTACTTGTAAGTACTTCATTTGTATTTATTTAATCTGTATGGAATCCAAAGACAATGATTTTTATCATCCCCATCTGATAAATGAAATAAATAAGATAGAGAAGAGTTAAGGATATGTTGAAAATAAAATATACAGATTGGTGGTGAGGGAGGTCAGGAAGGAAAAAACTGGGAGAAAAGGAGGGAAGAAATGACACTGGTCAAAAAGAAGTGTACTCAATACCTCAATACCTGTATCTGTAACCCCTCTCTACATCACCTTCACAATAAATTTTTTTTTAAAAAAGAAGAGTTAAGGAATCTGTCTAAAGTCACACAACTATAAGTGGCATAGGTAAGATGTAAACCAGATCATCTGACTTCTTTGGAGCTCTTTCTTGACTAATATAGGGTCTGTTCTAACTGGGGAAAAATTTTATGTCAGACAAGCTAATGTCTTTTCTGGGCAAAGAGGAAGTTCTTGGAAAAAGAAGAAACTTCCTAAAATCTTGGATTTCTTATCCTAGAGGGTAGACAAGACTTTTCCTTGGGAGTAATTATGCTGATGGTTGATATTTACTGAGCTTACTCTGGTGTAATATTAAAGACTTTGTGTGTATTGTATCAATGAGAAACAAGTTATAAGAAGGTCACATATTTGTTCAAAATGGCATTAAGGTTATGGTAAGAAGCCAGGTCTGACTGACTCCAGTGCCAGGGAATATAACCATCACATAGCACTGTCCTTCAATCCCAGAGGATGCAAGGAGACTAGTTATCAGATGAAACTAGCAGAGGGCCTTTCATATTTCAGGAACTCATGGTAATTTCATTACCTATTCTCTCCTGATTTTTCTTATTCACACCATGGAGATATATATGGGCAAAGAACCCATATGCTTCCTTGAAGAGCCCTATTGCCCCTAATCAGTCAGGATGTCAAAAAGGCAGAGCAAAACTAGCAAAGGAATAAGGCCAGGCACTGGTGGCTCATTCCTATAATCATAGCTACTCTGGAGGTTGAGATCTGAGGGTCACAGTTCAGAACCAGCCTGAGTAGGAAACTCTTTGAGACTCATCTCCAGTTAGCTACTGCAAACATGAAAGTGGAGCTGTCATTGAAGTGATAGAGCACCAGCCTTGAGTGAAAATGCACACGGACAGAGCCCAGGGCCTAAGGTCAAGCCCCAGTACCAGCACATAAACACAAAAATAAACCAAATCAAACAAACAAAGAAAAACCTAGGAAAGAATCAGAGCAGGGCAGTAAAAATGATTTTCAGCATGCCTGCTCAAAGAGCATGCCACGTAGAGAAATTCCAAACCTCAGGATCATTTCATTTGGAAAGGAAAGCTCCCAGAGGCACAGTGTTTACAATATAATAAGCTGATGACAGGTATAGGAAAGGCTAATCAGGACCTGGTATTTACTTTTCCCCCCAAATACAAGAAGCAGACTGTTTAGTGCATTGTATAATAGCCGTGTCACCTTCCACTTTGGAACACTATCAAAGTGAGCTTTACCCTCCCTTCCTCCTGCCTGTGGTGCCAAGCCACACCCCCGTCCCGATCAGTACACAAGACACTACACTCTACACGTACTACCCAGAATCGGGAGTTTTCTAGCAGAAAGGCTGGTGGGGGCAATGGAGTCCTTCCAGCACTTTATGTTATCATGAAACTAAGGTGAAATCACTCGTACACAATTGCATGGTGAGTTTATAGCACATCTAGATATAGCCTTACCTCTGGGTTCAAAGGAACTAGATTGTGCTCTTGGTTAGCTTAATGACCTTTATGAGACTCAGACTCCTTATGTTTAACTTGGTTAAAAGATCAACTAATGATTATGAAAATTCTCAATAAATGTTAAAACTTAGGTAATATGCTGTGGCTCAACTCTCAATCCAGTGCTTTTTCTTTTTTTGGTTTAAGTCATACTGCTCCTTCGAGCAGTCTTTTCAGATGGGAGCCTGTGGCTCACTTCTGTAATCCTCGCTACCCAGCAAGGTGAAATCTAAGAATATCAGTTCAAAGTCAAGCTGGGCAGGAAAATCTGTGACACTCTTATCTCTAATCACCAAAATGCCAGATGTGGAGCTGTGACTCAAGTGGTAGCCTTAAGTGAAAAAGCTCAAGAACAGTTTCTAAGCCCTGAGTTTTTCCTGCCCCAGTATGGGCATGCATACACACACACACACACACACACACACACACACACACACACACACACACACACACCAGTATGGGCATGCATACACACACACACACACACACACACACACACACACACACACACACACACACAATGTCTCTAGAAAAGAGCATAGTGCTGGATTGCTAAAAAAGAATTTGGAAGATATATCACCCTCTCCCTGCTTTACTTCGCTTGATCAACAATAAACTATAACTTTCAAAAAAACAAATTTGAAAATGGTAACTGCTGGGCTCCAGAGACCTTTCCAGAGTGGAACCCTGTGGTCACACATTGGCCACGGCAATCCTTGAACGACTTGGTTAGCATCCAGCTCTGTTTTCATTTGGGAATAAAGTTCATGTTTTGGAAGCAGTATCCTTGACTTTTTTTTATCCTGTTATTCAAATATTTCTTAATAATCCTTAACATTTATACACTCAAGAGACCTTGAACGCAAGGGATGCTGGGATCCAGTCTTTTTTCCTTCCTTTTGCTAATGAATAAATGTTTTCTTTCTGAATTTACTGGCTCTATCATCCTATTTTTTCCCCTTCACTCAAATAACCCCTGAGAAAGAAATCAAATAGAAAATAGCAAAGTATAAGTTACCAAGTTTGAGGTTGGATTTAGTTCTGAGTCTTTTCACTATTATAAAGCTAAATAGGGAGGGTTTTAAACTTCAGTACATTTATAGCTACTACATAAATTAGCTGAACTTAAGTGTGGGTGTTCCTGGTGCCACCTATTGGTCATACTGAAAGATTGAATATGGTTGATGCCGAGAATTAATATACAATGGGAATTGTATGTAATAGCTGAGACTGTATTTCAGCAAGCTGGCCAAATATTGAAATGGGATGATGAGCCTCAATATATCTTTAGTCATAGCTATTTGGAATCATAGGAATGGTTTTGTTATATGAAATACTGGGGCTTGACTTAATATAGTAAAGATGGTAATACTTCCAAAATTAATATACAAATTCAATGCAATTCCTATTAAAATCCCAATGACGTACATCACTGAAATACAGAAAACAGTCCAAAAATTCATATGGAACAACAAAAGACCTAGAATAGCCAAAACAATTCTAGGGGATAAAGACAATATGGGAGGGCTATCCATGCCGAACTTCAAACTCTACTACAGAGCTATAATAACAAAGACAGCCTGGTACTGGCACAAAAACAGACCCGAAGACCAATGGAACAGAAGAGAAGATCCAGAAATAAATCCACAGGCCTACAGCCAGCTGATATTCGACAAAGGAGCCAAAGACATACAATGGAAGAAACACAGCCTCTTCAACCGCTGGTGCTGGGAAAACTGGGCAGCCACATGCAGAAAACTAAAAGTGGACCCCAGCCTATCACCATGCACCAACATCAACTCAAAATGGATTAAAGACCTTAACATTAAACCTGAATCTCTGAAACTACTGCAGGACAGAGTAGGAGAGACACTTGAACTAATAGGCACAGGAAGGAACTTCCTGAACAGAGTCCCAGGGTCACAACAAATTGGAGAGAGACTCGACAAATGGGACTACCTTAAAATAAAAAGCTTCTGCACAGCTAAATCTATCACAACCAAGCTAGAAAGACAACCAACTAATTGGGAAAAAATATTTACCAGCAATATATTAGACAAGGGGTTAACATCCTGTATATACAGGGAACTCAAGAAACTAATCCCTCCCAAACCTAACAAACCAATTACTAAATGGGCAAGGGAACTAAAGAGGGACTTCTCAAATGAAGAAATAAAAATGGCAAAGAAACACATGAGGAAATGTTTATCATCCCTGGTGGTGAAGGAAATGCAAATAAAGACAACCCTGAGATACCACCTTACCCCAGTCAGAATGTCCCACATCCACAAATCAGCCAACGACAAATGCTGGAGGGGATGTGGAGAACGAGGAACCTTATTACACTGCTGGTGGGAATGTACACTTATACAACCACTTTGGAAAGCAGTCTGGAGGGTCCTTAGAAAGCTAAAGATTGACCTCCCTTATGACCCAGTCATACACTTCTAGGCATCTACCCTGAACAACAGGAACCAATATACAAGGACACGTGCACCTCCATGTTTATTGCAGCACTGTTCACAATAGCTAGGATATGGAAACAATCCAGATGCCCCACCACAGATGAATGGATCCAAAAATTGTGGTATCTATGTACAATGGAATATTATGCAGCCATTAGAAATGACAAAATAATGGCATTTGCAGGGAAATGGATGGAGCTAGAAGGAATCATGTTGAGCGAGGTAAGCCAAGAGCAAAGAGAAACGGTACATGGTCTCCCTGATAAGTGGATATTAAATCCAAAATGTTAGGTGGTACGACAAAACTAACAGGACTCAAGAAGCAAAGAACTTCCACTCATCTGGTTGAACCACTACTAAATATCCCCATGCTGCTGATCACATGTATGGTGTATATGTGTACACCGTTATATGTTATAGACTGTGATAGACAATTTGCTCCAGGAAAGTTAGAATGAACTTGTGACTTTAAATGAGCATCATTATTCCACAATACTGTGAAATTTGGGAAATTATGTAATCACTTAATCACAATCAAAAAAAAAAAAAGAACCTCGGGGAAGGTAGGGAGGGAAGGGATAGTAGGGGGAAAACAATGGAGGGGGTAACAATGCTCAATAGGAAGTGTACTCATTACCTTACTCATGTAACTGTAACCCTCTGTATAGTATCTTTACAATAAAAAATAAAAAAAAATTAAAAAAAATACTGGGGCTTGAATTTTAGGACTTGGGCACCGTCCCTTAGCTTTTTTGCTCAAGTCTGGTGCTCTACCATTTGAGCCACAGTTCCACTTCTGGCTTCTTGCTGGTTAATTGGAGATAAGAGTCTCATGAACTTTCCTGCCTAAACTGGCTTTAAACTTCAATCCTCAGATTCTCCTGAATAGCTACCAGTGTCTGGCTTGCAATATGATTTTTGCTGTAGAAAGGAATAAATAATTAGGCTTAGTCTCTGGGAATAATGTTCCTTTCTTTGAAGTATTGCTCTTGTCCAAGAAGAAGAAATCTTGAGCAAATGAGAGCCACCCTGAGCTAGAGGCTACCTGAACAGGAGTGTGTGTGCATGCGTGAGTGTACACGTGCACACACACACACACACACACACACACACACACACACACACACACCTGACTTCTGTATTTATAGTCAGGGGCTAGTGTTTAACTATTATGAAAGCACAAAAGACCAGATCTTCTCAAGGCGGGACTGACTTCGGGGTGAATATATGCTTCAGAGTACTCACAGGAAGAATCTGAAACTAGCCATCAGCTGCGGCCAAAGTCTTGTTCAGTCCCTTTCCTTGTCTTATCCTGTTTCTCTTACTTTCCTTTTTGAAAATATTCAATAAATCACTTGAACACAAATCTCCATCTTAAGCTCTGCTTCCAAGGAACCCAACCTAGGACAAGAACTATGCCATGGAAAAACTTCCCTCTGCAATCATAAAAACCATGAGAGCAGAATATCCCTTTGGCTTTTTTTTTTTTTTTTTTTTTTTTTTTGTCAGTCATGGGGCTTGAACTCTGGGCCTGGGCGCTGTCCCTCAGCTCTTCAGCTCAAGGTGAGCGCTCTACCACTTCAGCCATAGCACCACTTCCGGTTTTCTGGTGGTTAATTGCAGATAAGAGTCTCACAAACTTTCCTGCCTGGGCTGGCTTTGAACCATGATCCTCAGATTTCAGCCTCCTGAGTAGCTGGATTACAGGCATGAGCCACCAACGCCTGGCATTCCTTTGGTTTTATAAATGGGTTTCCAATGTGCTTGGGAGGTAATCACTGAACAAAGCAATTTCCCTTCATAGGAGACAAAGCCCAGATTGAAGGACAACAGTGGTGATTCTGCTCCATGAGACAATGCCAGAAAATAGTTTCTTGATATGGCAATTTGCCTGAATTTTCTCAGAAATGCATTTAATATCAAAATAGTATATCCATGCTGGCATTAGTTCGATCTAGTGCTCCCAATAAAACATGCCACGGAATGAGAGGAGTTGAGACTTTACACATTTTTGCATCTGTTGGAGGAGCCAGGCTTTCGGTTTGTGTCAAAGGAGAACCTTGAAGAAAGGGGGTTAGGGTGGAGGGAGAGGGGACTCATCAGAAGACAGCTTTGGAAATATCATGAGAATGTTCATTGATCCATGAGGCCCAGACAACCCCAAATACATTAAATATAAATTAATCTTCTCTAAACATAATCAAATTCACAAAAGGCAAAGAGGGAGCATTTTTATTTCCCTACTTAAGAAACATTTTTGGTGATATTAGGGTTTGAACTCAGGGCTTTATATTTAAGTAAGGTGCTCTATCACCTAAGTGATACTGTTAGCCGGTTTTGTTTAGTTATTTTTCTGATAATGTATCAGCTTTTTGCTGATACATTGTCAGTTTTGGACTGCAATCCACCTACTTTTACCTCCCAAGTAGCTGAATTGCAGGCATGGCTACTATACTTCACCTAAATATGAAAAAAACAAAAATTTAAGAGTCAGGTGAAGTGGTTTGTGCCTGTAATCTCTATTCAGAGAAGAAATGGGAAGATCACAGATCCAGGGCAGCTGGGCAAAAGTAATTGAAATTTTATCTCAGAAAATAAGCCAGTGTGGTAGTTTTCAGATACACAAGAAGAAGAGGTAGGAGGATTAGAGGTAAAGGCTGGCCTGGAAATAAAAGCCTTTGACCCTATCTGAAAAATAAACGAAAGCAAAATGGGTTGGAGGACAATTACAATGGTAGAGTGCTCATCTAACAAGCAAGAGGACTTATGTTCAAACCCCAGCACCACCAAAAGAAGTTTAAGCAACAAATCTCTTTAATATATGGTGGTGGGAAAACTAGATATCCACAGGTAGAGTAAAATTAGACCCATATCTCCTATTACATACAAAACCAGCTTAAATGGCATGGAGACTTAAATGTGAGACCTGAAACTATAACAAGAAGCAAAAGCTTCTTGACATTGTTCTGAATAGTAAGTTTTTGTTTTTTTTACCTATGGCTCCAAAATTACAGGCAACAAAAGAAAAAATAGACAAAATTGCTTCAAAATAAAGAGCCATCATACAACAAAGACTACAGTTAACACAGGAAACTTCAGAATGGGAAAAAATGTTTGTAAACCATCTGATAAAAGTTATTCATTGATCAAGATGCATTGCCCTTATAAACTGACTTGTTGAATTGAATACCCTTCATTCAACTATCTAAAGATAATTTAAAGAATAAAGAAAAGCCCAGGGACTGGGAAGATGGCTCAGTGGTAGAGTGCTTGCCTTGCATGCATGAGGCCCTGGGTTCAATTGCTCAGCACCACATAAGCAGAAAAAAAAAAAAAAAGTCGGAGTGGCGCTGTGGCTCAAGTGGTAGAGTGCTAGCCTTGAGCTGAAGAGCTGAGAGACAGTGCCCAGGCCCAGAGTTCAGGCCCCACGATCAGACGCGCCCCCCCCCCCCCCGAAAAAAAAAGAAAAGCCCAGTGCCAGTGGCTACTGTACAGACTGAGATCTGAGGATCATGGTTCAAAGCCAGTCCAGACAGAAAAAGTCTGAGACTTTTATCTCCAATTAAACACACACACACACACACACACACACACACATACACACACACACACACACACATACACACACACACACACACACACACACACACACACACACACACACACAGAAGGCTGGGTGCTTGTAGCTAAAGCCTGTCAGCCTAGCTACTTCTCAGGAAGCTGAGATCTGAGGATCATGGTTTGAAGATAGCCCAGGCAGAAAAGTCTATGAGAATCTCAGGACCAATTAACCAGCAAAAAGCCAGAAGTAGAGATATGACTAAAGTTATAGAGCACGAGCCTTGAGCAGAAAAAACAAGTGGGAATTCAAGACAATGAGTTCAAACTCCAGTACTGGAAAACACACACACACACACACACACACACACACACACACACACACACACACACACACACACACACACACACACACACACACACACACACACACACCCCTAAACAAGTGAAATATTATTCAACTTTAAAACACAGGAAGTCCTGACACTTGTGACAACATGTGTGAACCTAGAGGACAATCTACTAAGGGAAATAAGCCAGCCAAAGAAACCCAAATACAAAATGATCTCATTTCTATGGGAAGTCTTTGAGAGTTGATCCCACAGAGTCAGAGCATATAATGATGGCTATCAAGAGACAGAGGGCTGGGGAAATGGAAAGCTGTCAGAGAAAGGATGGAAGTTTCAGTATTTGGAAATCTAATGTACAGCACCAGCAGATGAACATGAGATTTGATAAGAGATTTAATCTTAAATGTTCTTATCACACAAGGAAACTGTGTGTTGACAGAAATGTTAATTAGTTTGATTATGATATCATCTCACAAACTATACACATATCAAAACACAATAAATACATTCAATCTTTGTCAATTTCGATAAATAAAACTTAATAAAACTGGGGAGGCAAGATAAGAAAGCTAATCATGCTTACTAAACACAGTCAAGTAAGAACTTTTGTATAGTTCTCTCTTTAATTCTTACAAAAACCCATAGGACAGCAGTAAAGAAATGTTGCTTTTGCATTTGTTTTTGTCTTGGAGAGGGTTACTATGGTGGGGTTTATTCTAAGGAGGAAACAGCATTTTTTGGTGGAAGAGATTGTGGCTTGATGAACATTGCTCGTATTCTCTGTGGTCTATGTGCTACAGCTCCAGTACAATGCACTAAGCACTGATCTGTGGAAATCAGAAGGCCTGGATTCTGAACTTACTGTTTCTAGCTAGCAGGGTTAAGAGTGGATTGACCTTCCTCATGTATCTGCAAAATGGGGTGATGAGGTGGACTCTTTGGCCTCTGAGGTACTTTCCAGTTCTGACGTTCTTGATACCCCATAACCTCAACCTTTCTGCCCTCCTGTGGATGTTGTAATTCAGGAAGGTTTCAATAGAGTCAGAGAGGCAGATGTGAGTCATTCAACACAGTGCTTTTCTGAAAAACAGTGCTTTGATAAGAGGAAGGAGAAATGTAATTTAGGCAGATGTGGAGTTATAGGTCTCTTGCAGGCAGGAGGGATGTGTCTATTCATTCTTAGTGAGTGGCTGATGGAATCTAAAAGTGTTTGGGGAACAAGAAAAGGCTGGTTGTACAGAGCGGTCTATGGCCTTGTTTCCTAGGTACAGTTAGAAGTCTCAGGTCTAGCTGATCCATCTTTCTTTCCTTCTTTCTGTCATTTCTTTCCTTCCTTCCTTCCTTTCTTCCTTCCTTCTTCCTTCCTTCCTCCCTTCCTTCCTTCCTTCTTTCTTTCCTTCCTTCCTTCCTTCCTTTCCTGAGCTTCTTTTTTGCCCAAGGCTAATGCTCTACCACTTGAGCTGCAGTGCCATTTCTGGCTTTTTCTGTTTCCTTGGGTATTGAAGAATTGAATCCAGGCCTTCGTGCAAGCTAGTCAAGCACTCTACCACTAAGCCACATTCCCAGCCTAGTCTTTATTCTTTACCTAGAACTTGCTTTCCACAATATCCAGAGAAAGTGAGTGGAGGAAAGACATGGTGATGTGGAAACAGTCCTGGGGTTTGGGTAAAGAAAAATCTACTCCTATCTCTGTTTTAGATAAGTCATTCCCATTCACTGTATCTTAACTTCCTTATCTGTTAAACAGTTCTGCAGTTGATGATCTGGAAATTTCCTTCCAGGTCTCTCTCTGGTAAGCTAACATGCTATCAGCTGCTACTGTTTTTGTTTTTGTTTTCCTTGAGTCTAAAAATCATCTTTAACTCACATTTGAACTAAAAAGCTTCTCATTTTTCCGTAAAACAATAGAAATGAAACCATAGGTTTGAGTTCTTGGAAGGCAAATGAGTTAAGAGAACAACAACCAATGCAGGGAGGCTTATGATTCAAAATTTTAAAAAACCTGAGGGCTACCAAAGAAAAATTAGATTAAAAAAATACAGGCAATTGGAATGTCATAAGTGAGTGATTGTTAATGTTACACTGTTTGTAGCAGGTATTCCATTTATTCGGTAATGTATAACAATAGTTGTTAACTGACTAACTTCACCATAATATAAGAAACTGGTGGATTATCACAGTTTCCCTCACAGATCTTTTGTTTTTCTGGTCCTAGGTCTTGAACTCAGGGCCTGGGCATTGTCCTTGAGCTTCTTTTGCTTAAGGCTAGTGAGTGCTCTTCCACTTGAGCCACAGCTCCACTTCTGGCTTTGTCTGATAATTTATTGGAAATAAGAGTCTTGCGGCCTTTCCGGCCTGGGCTGGCTTTTAACTGCAATCCTCTCTCGGCACCCTGAGTAGCTAGGATTACAGGAATGAGCACTGGTACTTGCCCCTCCCACAGTACTACTATTCTATGACAGTTTGCATCCAGAGGAGACCTGTGCAAACAATGAAGCTGTGTGGGATGGTGGCCATAGATTTTAAAAGCATAGGCTAAAGAGTTAGATGGACATGTGTTAAAATATCAACTGCCATTACTGTAGTCATCAGGCCAAGTTTCTCAATCTCCTACACACTCTGTAAAATAGAGAGTAACAGTAGATACCATACAGGTTTGTTCATTTCATGACTAGTTACTGAGCATGGACTGAATAGAGGAAAAGGTGGTCAAGATCCTGATCTCATACAGTTTACATTCTAGTAGAGAAAGAAAACAATGAAATAGTAGGCAATAAAATACCCAACAGTAATTTATAAGACTGTTGAGGAAATAAAGTTGGGCCAAGGAAAGAGGGTGACACATGAAGATTTGGGGGGTATCTCTCAGAGGAAATGGCATTTGTCAGGAAGGAATAGATGTGGGGAAAATTAGGACAGACATTCTAGGCAAAAGGGATAACAAAAGGAGCTGGGAAGGTGGCTCAGTGGTAGAGCGCTTGTCTTGTATGCATGAGGCCCTGGGCTCAGTTCCTCAGCACCACATAAGCAGAAAGCTGGAAGTGGCGCTGTGGCTCAAGTGTAGAGCACTAGCCTTGAGCTCTTTATAAAGAGCTGAGGGACAGCACCCAGGCCCAGAGTTCAAGTCCCATGACTGACAAAACAAAAAGGGGGGGATAACAAAAAATCCTAGGCAGGAGCTAAGTTGGCAAGTTTTAGGAAGAGAGGGTAAGTCAAAGTGACCGGAGGGTGATGAGCGAGGCAGAATACAGTCAAGAGAAAAAGAGATGGAACCTGGTCTCAAATGTCTTAGAAGCCTGATCAATTTTCTTTCACTTGGAATGAGAAATCTTTGATAGGTTTTAAACAGAAGAACACCATGATCTGTGCAAATAGTTAAAAATACTCATCTAATACACACACACACACACACACACACACACACACACACACACACACACACACTACTCATCCTCTTGGGTGCCAGTGGCTCACCCCTATAATCCTAGCTCCTCAAGAGGCTGAGCTTTCAGGATCACAGTTTGAAGCTTGCCTGAGCAGAGCAGTGCATGAGGCTCTTATCTCCAATTAAATACCAAAAAGCCAAAAGTGGATATTCAGCCTTGAGTGAAGTACCAAGAGAGACCATAAGTTCAAGCCCAAGAACTGGCACACAAAAACCTAACCAACCAAACAAATAATATCCCTCTTGTGCAGTGAGTAGATCAATGGTGAGAAATGGTGGGAGCAACAGACCAGTCAGGAGACAGTTACCAAGTAAAAATGGATGATCAGATTTAAACGATATAGAGGTAATGTGGATTAAATAAGATAATGCATATAAAATATATACCAAGTGCCTGAAAGTCTCAAATAAGTGCTTGCTACAGATGATATATTCTAATTAAAAGCTAGTTTTATTTCCCTAAGTCAAATAGGAATCAGATCATATATGCAAGTGCAAGTTAGCAAATTCGCTCCATCATTTACTATTCATAAGCTAACTGAGTAAGTCACATTTGGGGCTTCATTCCCTGTCCTCCCAACTCATTGTAAACTGGATGAGATGAACTCTACTGCTATTTCCAAGTGCTAACTTTGTCAGAGCCTTTCTTTATGGGGTCCATCAGTCTCAGAGTCTAGTCAGTGGGGTGAAGTGACTTATACCACTATAAGGATTGGACTTTACAAAATTGTAGAAATCAGTGAAGTACAGTACGCATGGTATTGCATCTCTGGCTGTCTAATTTGTGCCTGATGCCCAAATACTATAGGCTATCCCGTCCTGGGGTCAGGAAGAAAACCCGAGTATGACACATAGAAAATGCTGGGTAACACAGGACCACAGGGACAAACCGTCCTTAATCCCTCTAACCTTGATCGAGCAAGTTATGGAGAAACCAGAACACTTAGCCTCTCATTTATTGACCAGTATTCAGGCTAGATGAAGATTTTCAAGATGTCCTGGTACTGCCCATGCTAACAGGTGAGCTACCTGTTCATGTCACCAGCCACCCAATGCTTCTGCTCTCTTCTGGTGTCAAGTTCTCTTGTGGTCAACTCTAATCTAGAATCATGTAGGGAAGGAAATTCTAGGAAAGGAAGCTTCAATTTAGCTAAGTTGACACAATACAAAGCTACTTGATTCCATTCCTTGTCAGCTTAGTGTGTGTGTGTGTGTGTGTGTGTGTGTGTTATACACATTACATATATATGTGTGTGTATGTGTGTGTATGTGTGTGTGTGTGTATATATATATATATATATATATATATATATATATATATATATATGCTATTCCTCTCCCCAGGCAAGGTTGTGAAGTCACTTTTTTTGTGTGTGAATCGTGGGGCTTGAACTCTGGGCTTGGGCGCTGTGCCTGCACTCTTCAGCTCAAGGCGAGTGCTCTACTGCTTGAGCCACAGTGCCACTTCTGGCTTTCTAGTGATTTATTAGAGATAAGAGTCTCATGGACTTTCCTGCCCAGGCTGGCTTTGAACCTAGATCCTCAGATCTCAACCTCCTGAGTAGCTAGTATTACCGGCAGGAGCCACCGGCGCCCGGCTTGTGAAGTCCATTTATCCATCATTGGAGTCTTGTGCTAGCTGATTCATATTCTCTTCTTTGCTATCTTCTTACTTCATTTTGTTCTGTTTTTTTTGTTTTAATTTTAATTTAATTTCATCTTTAAGTAATTGTACAAAGGAGTTGCCATTCAATAAGGCAGTTTATGAATATAATGAATCTTAATCTATGTCACCTCTTTCATCGTTCTTCTCCATGCTTCCCAACCCTCCCCCTTCCCTCGATTTTCTTAATTTTGTAAAATAGGCATTGCATTTTATTCTCCCCCTCTTTCCTCAGTTCTCTATTACTTCTCCCCTCTATCCCATCCTCTGGTTATGTTTTGCTGAACAATAAATCAATTTAAATCTATAGGCATAAAACAATTGCCATCAGTGTTTTATATGGCAAGTATTTGTAAAGGACACAGCAAGAATGCTTCTTCTAGGCCCCACAATGCCTGGGCCAGGCTGGCTCCACCAGGAGGGGCTAGGAACAGCTGGGTCTAGATGGTCTACTTTCAGGATAGAATCTTCACTTATATATCTAGAACCTAGCTTGGATGTTTAAAGGTTTGCTCATCTGGTCTTCTCAACTGAAAGCCTGTATGTGGCTTTTCCCACAGGGCATCTAGAGGTAGTCAGAGAACTTGGAAGGATGCTCAGAGATCTCAAGTTGGTTCTCTAGCAAATGAAGTAAAACTGAATGTCCTGTTTCTACATAGCTTTGAAAGTCACTTGGTGTCACAGCATTCTTCGTTGGTTGAAGCAGTCATAGCCTTCCCAGAATCAAGGGAAGGTAAATAAACTTTGCCCTCCAATGAGAGGAGTATCAAAGAAACTGAGGTCTTTTTTTGGAACTACCACTTGGGTTTTGTCAACTCTAGTTCACGCTGGTACAGTCTGTGCTAGTTCACACTTTAGTCATTTGTGTGACATCACTCCTATTCCTATTTCTCTTCCAGGTCAACTGATAAGAGAGTCCTGCCTTAGAGAATATCATCATTTGCTTTCCTTCTCATTCTTCCCTAGCTGTCTTGGAAATTCACTCATCCCTCAAAACTAAGCTCACATTTTAATTTTTTGGCAAACTTACCAAGAAGTAACCATCTTCCTTTTAACACCTGGGCTTGAACCCCTGCTTTTATCTCATGGCTTACATGATACTTAATGGTTTCATCTGACAACAATATGATAAGAGGTGGTCTAGCCAACACCCAGAGATGAGAAAATGTCTTGGGCTGGTTTGTGAAGGAAAAAAAACTTGTCTGCCTCTAAATCTAACAAAAATTTTGGCCAAAATACTGTTCTACTTTAAAATGACACAATAAAACAAAAAAGGAAGATATGATTGGCAAAATATCTGACTTCAGAAGAAAACAGAAAGCTATGAAACATGCCTGCCTTACACAGGAATGACTTATAACCTAACTGGCTACATTTTGGTCATTGCATAGATGCAGTACATAATAAGACTCTTTTCCTGAAGAATCAGACCACATGTCCTATAAACTTTATTTATTCAACAGATCACTACGTGTGTGTGTGCGCGCGCACGCGCGCTGGGTACTGAGGCTCAAAATCAGGGCCTGGAATGGTCCCTGAACTATTTCACTTAATACCAGCACACTACCACATGAGCTCCACTTCTGGCTTTTTGTTGGTTAATTGGAGATAAGACTCATGAACTTTCCTTCCTGGGCTAGCTCTGAACTGAAATCCTCAGACCTCAGCCTCCTGAGTAGCAAGAATTATAGGCATGAGCACCAGCACTGGTATTTTCTATGAGTCAGATAATATTGTTGTATGCTGTTCAGAAGCACAGTAATCTCAAAGGCTAGTGAAGGAAACAAGCCAGCCAACAAATTCATAATAAAGAGAATGGGGCTAAGGAAGTTGAAGAGAAAAGAACTTAATGATTAAAAAAAAAACTAACCTCCTTTTGGGTATATGTCTCAATCTCCCTTAATGTGTTGTGATTCTTCTCTGTGAGCGAGGTACAAGGTACTAAGAATAAACTTTGGTCTGCCACTTAATAGCTATTACTGTACTTAGTCTCTTGGAACTTCTGATTCTTCAACTTGGAATCGGTGGGTTTTTTCCACCTTTCCCAGTAGATATGTTTTTGTCTTATAACTATCCTGAGTGAAGGAGAAGATGCAGCATGCAAGCTATTTATAAACTGATAGGATGTGGCTTCTCCCCACAGATCTGTTGCTTCAGAATGATTTCTCAATACTTATGAGCTTTAGTTCCAGTGAATTTTCCCCTTAAAAAAACCCATCAGAGTAATAGTGAATGGCTTTCTTGCATTTTCTATCAAGACAGCTTTTTGAGAGTTCTAAATGTTCTGCCTAGATTCAAAGCTAGTTTCTTCATGAGCAGTTGAAGTAAATCTTTTCTTAGAAGCTACTGAATATGGATTAGTTGGATTGTGTGGCCAGAAATGAAAAGCAGGCACTGGGGTGACCACTTCAACATTTAATTGGGTTAGCAAAAAGAAAAACTCAAACAAGGGGTTTTCCTTAGGAAGGAAAGGATGTTTACAGCACTCACTCCCTTAGATGATAGATTTTAACCTAAATGCTAGTCTCCTGATGCAGTCTTTAATTTAGGAACCATTGCAAAAATATATTTGAGCTATACTCGGGTGGCTCTCACCTGTAATCCTAGTTACTCAGGAGACTAAGCTATGAGAATGGAAGTTCAAAACCAGCCCAGGCAGGAAATTCCCTAAGATAATCTCTAACCAGTAAAAATCCTGCAAGTGGAGCTGTGGCTCAAGTGGTAGAGCATCAGCAGTGAGAGGAAAAAGCTGCCCCAAGTTCAAGCCCCTATACTGGCACAAGCACACAAAATCTATTACATAGAAAATATCATGCTAAAATATGAACACATCACAGAAGTTCATTAGAACCTTGCTCTCATTAGATGCAATGGGGAGTCCTCCAAAGGGCTAATAAACCACAGAAGTCATGTTTGAGGCAGCTTGTTTTTTTGGTCCGTCGTGGAGCTTGAACTCTGGGCTTGGGCCTTGTCCCTCAGCAATTCAGCTCAAGGCAAGCACTCTACCGCTTGAGGCACAGTGCCACTTCCGGTTTTCTAGTTGTTTATTGGAGATCAGAGTCTCACGGACTTTCCTGCCTGGGCTGGCTTTGAATCATGATCCTCAGATCTCAGCCTCCTGAGTAGCTAGGATTACAGGCTTGAGCCACGGGGTGCCTGGCAGCTATAAAGTGAGAAGTTGAACAGGGGAAACTGCCTAGTCCTCAGGCAAGAGCCACTGGGGCTGAAGTTCCATTTCTGGTGTCTTCCTCTCAGACAAGCAGTGCGGGACACGGTTTCGATCCTCTCTGCCTGGAACTCCTTCAGGGGAGTGTTTTCCATACAGAGACAAATGTTCTCTGCCTGTCACCAGGGCCAGTTGTGGATAGAGTAAGCTACTGTGGGAGCTGAAGGCTGAGGAGCTAGCTGCAGGCCATTCAGTCTTAGTTGTAAGTCTGGTCTTTGTTTTCTTTCTACATTCACACTGAAATTTGACTCCTTTCCCTTTTTTTTTTTTAAATTTAATTTTATTTTATTTGTGAACATACTGTACAGAGGAGTTACAATTACGTGGGCAGGATAATGCGTACATTTCTTACCAAGCATTGCAGCCTCCTCCTTTGTTTACCCTTCACATCCCTTCCCAGCCTCCCCCCTCCCCCCAGTCCCAATCCTTCTCCTTCCCCCCCCTTCCCCCCCTCCCCCCCGCACCGAAGTTGTAAAGCTCGTTTTGGACATGACAACTTGTGTCCCTTTTTTTTTTTGGAAAATACCTGCAAAGAGTTTCATCCCTAGTAAGAAAAGCTGTTGACAGGAGAAGCCTCTGATGGGGAAGGGGCTTCTTCAAGTCTTTTCAAAGGAGACAAACCCTTCAAACATGCTGAGGCAGGGATGCCTGGACAAGGATAAAAGGTCAGGCTCACAAAGGGGTCATCTTTAACCAAGGATTAGGTTAGGTGTTAGAACAGTTTCCTCTGTGACAGCAGAGTTCAGGGCCAGGCATATACATATTACCTTTAATATACTTTATTCAAATTATCTATCAACAGATATATGATTGATATTTACAAGGTAGAGAAAAAAATATTCTAATATCTCCAAATACAACTAGACTTTATGGTCATAGATATCACTGTTCTCGGTTAGAAAAAACTATGGGTTATTTTATCACCTGAACACACACCACAAAATGTTTCCAACACTATGTCTGGGCTCTTTCTTGCTCAGAAAATATTAGAGGGCTGGGAACAATCCAAGATTCCTGCTCTCCTGAAATGTATGTTCACCTGGTTTATTTTAACGTTTTATTTATTTATTTATTTTGCTTGCTTGTTTGTATTTGTGCAGTACTGGAGCTTGAACTCAGGGTCTTACACTCTTGTTTGGCTTTTTCACTCAAGGTTCACTTTACCACTTCAGCCACACCTCCACTTTTGGTTTTTTGATGATTAAATGGAGATAAGTCTTGCAGATTTTCTGCCTGGGCTGGCTTCAAATTGCAATTCTCAGCTCCCAGCCTCCAGAGTAGCTAGGGTTACAGTACTGGCCTTTGTTTCTTATTTGAAACCACTCACAGATCAACTCCACAGCCTGAGTTCCAATTTGAGCTATGCACACATTAGTCCTCATAAGTCAACTGTGGAGAATCTACCAGGGATAGTCAACATATCTGATTTTGTTCTTGTTCTTGCTTTTGCTGAGACAGTCTCACTAACTAGATCAGGCTGTACTCAATTTCCTTCGGTCCTGCTTCCTGAGTGCTAGCCTTATGGGCATGCACCAAAACACTTGGCTTGCAGGTACTCTTGTGAGTCCTTTCTACCACCTACTGTGTGATCTTGGACAAACTGTTTAACATCACAGAACATGTTTTCTCAAGATATAAGAAATAAATGAAATAGCAAATGTAAATCATGGAAGCCCATGGCTAGAGTGTTCTATATGAGTTCTCTGTTACTGATTTGAAAATGGTATTCTTTTGCCCAACATTTAACGAAGTTCCCTTCTTGTGGCAGGCCCAGTGTGAGGAACAAGACCTTCTGGAGCTCAGGAGCATTGATTCATAAAGCACGTACATCTTTCTTCAGCACCCACCCTGCCCCCTTCCCATCCTACTCGTTTGCCAATTGTAAACTAACTCCATTTATTGTTGTTGAATAGCTCAGAATCTCACATTGAGTAGCCCTCCAAACCTTCAGTTTGCCCACAATTTTCTACCTATGGGCTTATAATAGGGACTAGTTGGTTATTCTTTGTCTCGTTAGGGTGTTCTTCAAGAGTGGGGAATTATTCATTTCTACTAGTCATCTGATTTGTTCCTCTCTGAAGCTCAAATGCTGATTAAATTATTTTGCTCTGCTCTGATCCTTTACTTATTAGGTCTGTGGGCTAGTGGTGTTGAGCATTACTTGGTGGAGACATACAAAAGACTCAGGCCTCCTCTGAGTCACTGATTTCCAGCTTAGGCTTTTTTGGGGGGGCGGGGGAGGGAGATAAAGGCAATCTCTATTTTTGAAGTGACTGTCTGGTTCTGTCATTTAACTATTGCTTTGGTTTTAGCCTCAGTTTCACAATCTCCTTAAGGGGGTAGAGTTTCCTTCACCAAGACATTAGGACATATGCAGTTTCAGGAGCTCCAGGCATGGAGCCAAAGGCCTAAAAAAGTTTATTCCATTCGTGCTCTCAGCCAATATAAGAAAAGACAACTAAAAATACAAAACAAATATGAGTACCGCCTGGATGGCACGGACATTCTTCCAACTTAAACGGTGACTCTACCACGTGTCGGTGAATCAGCCCCAGGAAAAGTGACAAGTGTGGGACAAAAGGAACTCAGGATGAGGGCAGAAATCCCTTTACCTAGGTGGCCCCCCACTGTGATCCCAGCTACTCAGGAGGTGGAGATTGGAGGATCCTAGTCACAGCAAGGGCAAGAAACAAAAACCATAGCAAAAGGAATGAAGGTGTGGCTCATTCGACAGAACACTTACCTACCAAGCTCGTGAGGCCCAGACTTCAATCCCCAGAACTGAAACAAAAATCTATTTACCCAAATCTTCGGACCTGGGCTCCAGATGTATTTAACACCAGACTGGAAAGTTAGATTGTGTCTTTAACGGACCAGACCAAAATAACAACAGACCAAAATAACAACCACCACAACAACAATAAATTATTTAGCATTTACTATTTGCCAGTCCCTGTTTCCAGACATGATTTTTTTCCTGGAAGTCTTGAGAACTCTGGTGGGGAGATGAACTTGTCTCAGAGGTTGGCCAGATGGTCCGTGTTGGGGCTGGGAGATGTGTGGTGGTGTGACCCCAGTTAAGCTATAAGTAAACGGTTTAGGATGCCACCTGCTGAGAGTTCCCCTGTCCGACCACCGGCCGACAGGTGGCCAGGCACGAGGGAGGGAAGGGGCGGACGGGACCTCGGGTCTAACCATATCCTCTGCCCCAGACCCTACTCAGACAGAACGGGGAGGCAGGGGCGCAGGCTGCGGGCGGGGGTGCGGGGGGCGCAGGCCGCGGGCGGGGGCGCGGGGGGCGCAGGCGGCGGGCGGATCTCGCCGGGTCCCCGGACCTTCACCCCGCACGGGTCCCCTGCCGCCCTCTCACCCGCTGAACCTTCTTTAGAAACCGTGTCCCCGAGACAGGAAGGGCGGCGGGCCGCGGAGCACAGAGCGTCCCGGCCTCATTTCCTTTCGAATCCCCCTGTGGAATTTCGTTTCGTACGGTGAGGAAATCAGAGCGCGAGGCGGTCGGCCGGCCGGCTGCGCGGCGCCTCCCCCACTCGGGGCTGGAGTCCGGGCCGCCGCGAGCGCGGGCCGGGCGCGGGCCGGGCGGGGAGAGGGGTCGGGCGCCCACCGAGCGAGCTGCCGACTCGCGCAGTACCAGGCACGGGAGCTGAGACTTTTAAACTTTATCTCTAATCCTCCCGCCGTGATTCCGAGGGAGATCCGCCTGACTTCCGAGAGGTTGAGCAATTTGTTCAAGGTCACACCGCCCGGATTCCCAGCCACGACCGGTGTAACGCGAAGTCACGAGTTCCTTTGTGTGCTCTTCTCGGCCGGGGGCCGCGACACATTCAGGTGACAGCTGGAAGAAGAAGGAAAAGAAAGTGGGACCCCATCCTGGAACACTCTTCACCTGGCAGGAGGGCGCAGGCCGGCCTGGCGGGAGCCGTGGGGCTCCTTCGCCGCCTGGCCCCGAGCGCGCCGAGCTGTGGGTGGGAGGACAGTGCTCGCCGGGAAGCGGAGTGGGGCGGGGCGGGGCGGGGCGGGGCGGGCGCAGGGCCGCGGGCGGGGGCCTGACCCCTCCAGCGGGAGGGAGGGCCCGCCCCGTGACCACGCCCCCACGGCCTTCGCCGCTCGCCCATTGGAGCGGAGAGCTGTCGGTCCCCTTCCGCCACCGCCCAGCGAACCTCCTGCGCCGCGCAGCGCTGAGGCAGTGAGAGCGGCGCGGCGCTGAGTGCTGGCGGGTTTCGCAGAGACCTCCGAGCCGACGCGGCGGGCGCCGGGCTGCGGGATCGCCGCCGCCTGTAGCCATGACCCTAGCAGTCTGACCCTCTGTCTCAGCCCGGGGCGTGTGATATCCCAACGGGTCGCGGGCAGCGGCGGGGAGCGGCAGCCGCTGCTCCCCGCGTCACCCTTGGCGCCTTATCGCACTCCCTTGCCCGGAGCTGCGAGCAGCGCGCCCCGGTGCAAACTGGGGGTGTCGGCCGGATCCGTCCCCGCCGCCGCCGCTGCCCCGGGCTCTGGCCATGGCCTGGCGGGGCACCGGGCCGAGCGTCCCGGGGGCACCCGGAGGCGTCGGGCTCCGACTGGGGCCGCTGGTGCTGCGGTTGCTGCTGCTCCTCGGGCCGGCTCGGGGCTTCGGAGACGAGGAGGAGCGGCGGTGCGACCCCATCCGCATCTCCATGTGCCAGAACCTCGGCTACAACGTGACCAAGATGCCCAACCTGGTGGGGCACGAGCTGCAGACGGACGCTGAGCTGCAGCTGACCACGTTCACGCCTCTCATCCAGTACGGCTGCTCCAGCCAGCTGCAGGTGAGCGCCCACCCCCACCCCTCCACCCACCCGGCGGGGTCCCCGGCCCCCCTCGCGAAGCTCCTCGCCCTCCGTCCCCGTCCTAGTTGGAAGTGTGCAGCTCTACTGGAAAAGTGATTTCCACCACCCTCCGCCCCCCCCCCCCCCCACTTTGCTGTCCCTTCTCAGGGACTGGAAGCCAAGACGTTGTGTAAGTCATCTGGCCTGCGAAGGAACCCACTCTCACACCCCGCCCTTCCGTCTATCTCCCCTGCCCACCCGTGTCTGGCCAAGCCCCTAACCCCAGTGGAGCTGAGGGGTTTTCTTTGCCAAGGATCCTGGCCGCCGCTGCTTGGTGGGTGAGTCCCCGCAGAGCAGCCAGCTGCAGCTAAGATTTGGAAGGAGAGATAAGAAGCAAGAACTTCCCCATTGTTTATCCCATAATTTGTGTGTGTGTGGGGGGGGGTGGATGGGTGAGTGGGTTTATTTAAATACAATACCACTGCACCATGTTCTGTGGAATGGCCTGTCCTCACCTCGTCCCCGGTGGATTTAGAGGTCACATAAGTTAGGCTGGTTTTGGCTTGAGTTCTGTCTTGTCCTCAGAGTTGGGAGCATGTTTCATGTTTGGATGAAAAACAACAAACAAACAAACTTCTACGAAGATAGTTTTAATGTTGCAGACATTTTTTAAAGTCATTAAACATTTGAAAGCTTATGTAATATATAATGATAACAGTAATTGTTCCTTAAATAATAAGTGAAGAAAGAATTTGCATATGCAGGATAGTCTTAATTGTGCAAAAACAACCAAATTATTATGGGAGGGGGTGTTTGTGAACTGAAAGGAAAGAAAAGAACTTGACATCACTTGTGGTTTGGTTGGTGACGCTGAGTGATTTTAAGAAATTCAGAAAAGAGAGCAGCAGTTGGGGGAAAAAAATAAAAGTTAGTTGTCCAGGCTTTAAAAAATTCAAAAATCTATGGAGCTGGCTATAACTTCTGATAGATAAGAAACAGACATACAACATACTTACTTAGCCTCATGTTTCTACATAGGTCATTTTAAAAGTTGGATTGTGGTTTTGGAAAGATGGTTGGGATTAGACCTGTTGCTGGTGAAATATCCCTTTGGAAATTTCAGAACTTTAGAACTAGGTTATAAAAGCTAAAGAAATGATCCTCCAGGTCTCAGTTTGGAAGCAGCACATACCTTGACATCAGTGGCAATTTTCGTTGGAGAAACAGCTTTTGCAGGGATATATATTTTTAATGACACGTATCCTGGAGAAGCAGCCAAGCTGTTTTGAAGGACAAGACTGGATCCCTTTACATGCTGGAAAATAGTTCCTTGTAACTCTAGACCTCATAGACAACATCTGTAAGGAGCCAGGGAGACTGTTTATCAATGCTGGAGGAATTGAGGACAGCAACTGGACTCTCCCCTGCTGCTAGTGCAGTCTCAGGGATTTAACATTTACATTTGCCTAGTGTGCTTCATTATTATTCATTGAGGAAACACAAGCCAAACAAATGCTTGGTGACCGGAGACCTCAATCCACAGCTCATCCTCCTGTCAAACAGCATCTCCATTGGTCTCTCTTTTCTGTTTCAGTCCAGGTTTGAATGACCTAAAATAATCATTTTGTTAGATTCTTCAAACTCTTTCATATAGTGACTAAAAGGGGAGGGGTGTTAGATGTCAGATTTTACAAGATTACTTTCCAAAGATGATTTACTATGGGCAGTATGAAAAAGGATTATGCATTATATTTATTTATGTGCTTCCTTTTTTTTTTTTTTTTTTTTGGGTCCGGTCGTGGGGCCTGAACTCTGGGCCTGGGTGCTGTCCCTCAGCTCTTCAGCTCAAGGCTAGCGCTCTACCACTTGAGCTACAGCGCCACTTCCGGCTTTTTTCTTTTTGCTTATGTGGTGCTGAGGAATCGAACCCAGGGCCTCATGCATTGCAAGGCAAGCGCTGTACCACTGAGCCACCTTCCCAGCCCTATGTGCTTCCTTTTTTATGTATATCTCTCTGGAAAGAATGAGTGGAGCCAAACTAAGAAGCGTGTGTAAGAAGGATAGATTAGAAAGCACCCTTATTTGAGGTCAGAACAACCAGCTGAACCCCTAAAAGGCTGGCTTAAAAGTAGATATATACATTGTCTTGAAACATTCATTCAGCTGTGTTACAAGCTTTTGCACAAACCTCCAAGCCATTATTTTCTTTGTTCATTACTTTTCCAGTTCTTCCTTTGTTCGGTGTATGTGCCAATGTGTACAGAGAAGATCAATATCCCCATCGGCCCATGTGGTGGCATGTGTCTTTCAGTCAAGAGACGCTGTGAACCCGTCCTGAAAGAATTTGGGTTTGCCTGGCCCGAGAGCCTGAACTGCAGCAAATTCCCACCACAGAATGACCACAATCACATGTGCATGGAAGGGCCAGGTGATGAAGAGGTACCCTTACCTCACAAGACCTCCATCCAGCCTGGGGAAGAGTGTCACTCTGTGGGAACCAATTCTGATCAGTACATCTGGGTGAAAAGGAGTCTAAACTGCGTTCTCAAGTGTGGCTATGATGCTGGCCTATACAGCCGATCTGCTAAGGAATTCACTGACATATGGATGGCGGTGTGGGCCAGCCTATGCTTCATCTCCACCGCCTTCACTGTGCTGACCTTCCTGATTGATTCTTCCAGGTTTTCTTACCCTGAACGCCCCATCATATTCCTCAGTATGTGCTATAATATTTATAGCATTGCTTATATTGTCAGGCTGACTGTAGGCCGGGAAAGGATATCCTGCGATTTTGAAGAGGCAGCAGAACCCATTCTCATCCAAGAAGGACTTAAGAACACAGGATGTGCAATAATTTTCTTGTTGATGTACTTTTTTGGAATGGCCAGCTCCATTTGGTGGGTTATTCTGACACTCACTTGGTTTCTGGCAGCAGGACTCAAATGGGGTCATGAAGCCATTGAAATGCATAGCTCTTATTTCCACATTGCGGCCTGGGCCATCCCTGCCGTGAAAACCATCGTCATCCTGATTATGAGACTGGTGGATGCAGATGAACTGACTGGCCTGTGCTATGTTGGGAACCAGAACCTTGATGCCCTCACCGGCTTTGTAGTGGCTCCCCTCTTTACTTACTTGGTGATTGGAACCTTGTTCATTGCTGCAGGCTTGGTGGCCTTATTCAAAATCCGGTCTAATCTTCAGAAGGATGGGACAAAGACAGACAAGCTAGAGAGGCTGATGGTGAAGATCGGAGTCTTCTCAGTGCTGTACACAGTTCCTGCAACCTGTGTGATTGCTTGCTATTTCTATGAAATCTCCAACTGGGCGCTCTTTCGGTATTCTGCAGATGACTCTAATATGGCCGTGGAAATGTTGAAAATCTTTATGTCTTTGCTTGTGGGCATCACTTCAGGCATGTGGATTTGGTCTGCCAAAACTCTTCACACCTGGCAGAAATGTTCCAACAGATTGGTGAATTCTGGGAAGGTAAAAAGAGAGAAGAGAGGGAATGGTTGGGTAAAGCCTGGGAAAGGCAATGAAACTGTGGTGTAAAGCTAGCTAGTCTCCACATGTTCCTCATTTTGAAGGAAGGAACACCAGCAGTTCTTTGGTAATGCTACTAAACCTTGTATGCAGTGATTTTCAATATGAACAAACTAGCAACACCTAAACAACCCTCCCCCCCACACCCAACTTCCACCCCTCATTCTCATCCCAGCATCATAAAACCAATGATTTTGCTGCAGACTTTGGAATGATCCACAATGGAAAAGCCAGTTAAGGGCTTTCAAAGCTGTGAAAAATCAAAATGATCACTTTAGCAGGTCGCAGCTTGGAGTGTGGAGGTCCTGTCTCCACTCCAGGAAACCCAGGGCGATACTGTTTTTTCCTACATGGTGGGATCTGTTTTGTGAATTGATAACTTACAGGAGAGAAAGATTCTTTTTTTTTTTTTTAGGCCCTTTAAATTTTTAAATACTAACTAGGTCTTGAGTTAACAAAGTGATCTGTAAACACTGGAAATGCTGGGTTTGGAGAAGTGTTATAAGAGTTTTATAGTTTGGCTGATCTAACATAAACATCTTCTATGGTACACTGTCTGCTGTTTTGAACTTCACGGATTGCACTCCCAAGAGGTGGTGTCAAAATCTTTCAGTGACTTTGTCATAAAACAGAATTGTTTGGACAAACAAAAGTACTGTGCTAATGCACAGAAAGTATCCAGTGGGGTTTTCTTCTCTTTCCTCCTCTCTTAAAATTTAACATCCCTGTTCTAGGCAGCTGCTGTTTTCTTGATTTTTACACTAATGATTTTTTTTTTTAAAAGGTATTTTTATAGGAATTTTTGCACTACAGCGTGCCTAATGAGGGGAAAAGGAAAGGTGATTTGCTTTCTGACAATCACTTAATTCAGAGGAAAATGAGATTTACTTAAGTTGACTTACCTTACCCACCCCAGAGACCTATTGCATTAAGCAATAGGGGGACTTAATATATTTTTCTTTGTGTGATTGCATCTACACAGACGCCAGTCTGGAAGAGCTGAAATGTTAAATTTCTTGGCAACTTTGCATTTGCACAGATTAACTGTGTAATTTGTGTGTGTCAATTACAATTAAAAGCACATTCTTGGACCATGACACAGTATACTCAACTGACTTTCAAACTATGGTCAGCTTGCATTCTTAGAATGATAGTGCCTTTTTTCCCTCAGAGCATAAGAATGTTATCAGAGTCTGGCCTGCTTACCACAATGGAGACTTATTCAATTATGTAAAGGGGACTAAGGACAGTTAATCCAACTACTTGGTGTGTGATTGTTTCCTAGTAATTGGCAAAGGCTCCTTAGAAGATTTCATTGGAAGCAGTGTGGCCTGGAGTATTTATATGGTGCTTAATGACTCTCCAGAATGTGGGCCAGGGGCTGGATTGGTTAGCAGGGAATAAATAAAGTGTAGACCATATGAAATGAACTGCAAACTTTAACAGTACAGGTCTTAATTGCCTTTTGTGGAAGTATCCAAAGCTTTAAAAATTTATGTTTTCAGTCCTCACAAGGGGGTACCTCCTAGCAGTCTACTGAAAGTTGCAGTTCTTTTGAAATTGTAACTGGTCTTTCTCTGAACCCACTGTAGGTAGGCCTTCTGATCACTAGATTTCTGGGACAAAATGTCCATGTCACAGGTTGCTTTCCTTGTAATTTAGACCTGTCTTTGCTTCAGCAATTGTACTTCAGTCACTCATTATTTATTAATTTATGCCTTTAAAAAAAACAGTAGGAAAACTCTTTATTCTCCCTCCTTTCATCATACTTTGTGAAGAAACATTTGTAGGGATGCAAAATTCCAAATGGATGATTCTATTCTGAAAATAAGAATCCTCCTCTGTCCACCTTGGTTGAGCTTTATGCCCATGATCTGCCAGCTTCCTTCCTTCTTCCCTCCTTGTTCTTGCAAGTTAGTGAGTTGCTGAGATCAAGATGTATGCAAGATGTTCATTATGTATTTGGAAAGGACAGTCTTGGGGCTTTTGAGATAAGATCTGTGTGGGTCTGGTGGTCCCTATGGCTTGGTGCAGTCTGAGTACCTAGGCTGAATTTGGAGCAAGGACTCTGGGAACATGAGAACTGATCCCAGGAAGGGCTCATTGAACTCCATTTGAGACCACATATTGCCTCGGAGATGTAAAATGTGAACTCCCTGGGTTGCTTGGACTGTTCCCATAGCTGGTCCAAGAGCATGCACCCAGGGGCAGAGCCTGCCCTTTTTCATTCCCTATTCTGGCATCTTGGGAATTGTTCAGAGTTGCTCTGGCCCAGAAAGGGAAGGAGGACCCTGCAGTAAGGGGCTCATGTTTGTGCCAGAGTATATGATAGGAGATGGTGCAGGTTTCTTTGTAATGCTTCGGTGATTGTGTGACTCAGGCAGCAGCCCGCAGAGGGCTGGGCAACAGGAGGTAATCAGTATCTGTAAATGATTAAGGTTATAATAATCATAACAATAAAAGAACACATGAGAAAACCCAAACACCTGAACCCTGAGTTCTAGAGCTAGTATCTGGCAGAATTTAGGAGTGTGACCATCTGCCTCATCATTCTTGCCTTCTCAGAGAGAAGGTACAGTTGAGCAGAAGTGGATGTTGGTACCGAATGGATTAGTAGCCTTAGTAATGCCACAGGGTCATAGGCTTTTCCTTTCACACTGCAGACAATGAAGAGTGTTTATAGTTTCAGGAGGGGGGAAAAACAACTTTGTGGAAGAGGAGTCAGTTACCAGTGACCTTCAAGTGACTCCATCTTCTCTTGAATTGTATTGGTTTAGAAAAGAAAAAAAAAGTCAGTTATCAGCACTTATGCAATGATGCCAACTCCGTTGCTGTAATACATGTAGGATAGGTTGGACCACGGTGCTCTTGGCTTTGCTCTTGTCTTTGTATATAACTGGAGGCCTTTGGAGCTTACCTCTGGTTCATTTAGGGTCCTTCCCACAAGCCTCTGCTGGGTCCTTACCTCCCGAACATCTGTGCTTTCCTAGCATTCCTCACAAAGTCAGTTATAGTGGTGCTGATAGAGAATATCCCCTCTACTGGGGATAGTCTCCATAAAGAGCTCCTAGGTAGGTAGGAATTGGTTCCATGTCACTGTGGCTGTGGAGGCAGACATGTTTGGGCTTGGGTCTCTGTGTGATCTTGTGTAGGTGTATTTGAGGAGAGAGTCTTGCGAAGGGAAAAAGGTTTGCTTTTCTTTCTTGGAAATCTAGAACTAGGGATAGCTGCAACTTTCTACAAAAATCTTTTGGCATTCAGAGATTTGAGCAAATAAGTCCAAGGACACCTCTGTTCTGTTTAGCCCCTTTTCTGGTAGGCTCTTTTGTCTCGTTTCCTAAAACTCAAACTTCAGGGCAGGCAGAGAAACATGGAGGAGGGTGGGACTGGCCAGAGCCGTCTGGTTTTGCTCCTTAGTTGATTCATATCCTTCTTCCTTTATGGAGACCTATTTCCTGGTTACTGAGACTGCTTCTGAGCTGGCGTCTTGCCCAGGGACCTGAAACTGGAGAAGAGGTGACCCTTCATTTCCCTGAGATGCTCTCTGACTTTCTTACCCTGTCACTCTGTCACCTGTACTCCCCAATCCCAGAACCTGGGAACTATCTCAGGTTTGAAGTCATTGTTCTATCCAGTTACCCACCCATCCCTCCCTCCCCCCCATTTCTGAGCTTTCTTCCCCTGCTTGGCCTCCTGGGTCAGGGGGAGTGTGTGTGTGTGTGTGTGTGTGTGTGTGTGTGTGTGTGTGTGTGTGTGTGTGTGTGTGTGTGTGTGTGTGTGTGTGTGTGTGTGTGTTCAGAGCCAGGGGGAGTGTGTGTGTGTGTGTGTGTGTGTGTGTGTGTGTGTGTGTGTGTGTGTGTGTGTGTGTGTGTGTGTGTGTGTGTGTTCAGAGCCAAGCTAGGACCTGAGGACAAAGATGTGTTCCACATCCTGATTCCTTAAAAGGCTGGTTCAATTTAAAGGGGTTTCATCAGGATGTCACACAGTCTCTGCCTTCTCATGAAGGGCTGACAGCAGTACTTAGGAAAGGGTTGGGAGGAGCCTCTGAAGAAAGATCAGTTTACATCCTGATTTTCATTCTGTGATGGAGGGAATTGGAATTACTATTTTTCTGTGGAGTTGGAGTTACTATTTGAAATTGGGAGTTAACTATTTCCTTGCTATTGTTCTTCATGGCTAGGTCCTAGACCTTGGGAACTGTTAGGAGAGCATTTTGCTCCTCACAAGAATTAGATACTAGAGCCTTCAGTAACAGATTTGGTTTCACTGTGACCTGGTTAGAGCACTCGCTTGGCTACATCTGGCCATGCATATGTGTAGTAATGGCTTGACAGAACTAGGAGCGAAGTATACTACGGATTTCTTGGTAAACTCAATTGCCCTTTTTAGCTAATTTCTGTTTTTACTTTACTGTATCTTTGCATCAGCATTCCTAGTATTCATCCAGGCAGTTGGTAGAGGGTCTTCTTGGGTCTCATAGGTGCTGTATCTTCAAAGCTTATGTACCTCCTTGAAAGCCTGCTGTACACATTACATGGCCACTCTTAACCTAGAAGGCTTAAGTGCGAGAGGGGCTCTTCCCCACAAAGGCAGGGTCCATCTTCCTTTCCTGGTTGTGCAAGTTTCCTAATATACTTAATAGGCTCTGGCCCTGACTTGGTTGTAGGCATTGGAGGGGTAAGCTGCTTCCTTAGATCTCTGTCAGCGAGCCATCTAGGTAGATCTGATTTCTTTTTTCTACCTCACAGGGATGTTGTGAGGCTTTAGAAGGTCTCAGGATGAAGGCCCCTTGAGCTCTTCCTAAGAAAGGTAGACTAATTATCAGGTGCAATCTGCAAAGATAAAAGCATGATTGAACCTGCTCTGCGCAGCAGTCAGACTCATTGTTCTGTTGCCTTTCCTTGGATCCTCATGCCACCCCACAGTGCCAGGCACCTGGAAGCCCGCCTGGGGGACTTCCAACTGTTGGACATAGAGGTACCAGGCGAACTCCTACTATGCATGCTCAGAGTGAAGCACTGAATCACAAAGGAAATGGACCCTGCTTTTAAAGATGTACAAAAGTATGTCTGCATTGATGTCTGTACTGTAAATTTCTAATTTATCAACTGTACAAAAAACCCTTGCTATTTAATTTTTGTATTAAAGGAAAATAAAGTTTTGTTTATTAATTAGTGTGTGATTTGGTGTATTCCTCTAAGTTAGGATTATGCTACCCCCTTGGTCCAAGCCTATGAACAGAGCAGTAAGAATTAGAGGATTCAGATTGCTGAGCAGATGAGAAATGCTTTCTGAGAATCTTTGTTTTCTTTTCCTTAGTGATGTTGTTTCCCTCCTCTGCCCCCCCCCCCAATTTTTCCTGGAGGATGCTTTGGATGTAGTTCTCAAGCTGTTATAAGGACACAATTACTGCCCCCCTTCCCCTCCCCTCCCACCCCCTCCCCCATTTTCAGAGGTGGCCATCTTTAGCTTCTTAAGGCCCATGGACTTAATCTGCTGATCTGACAAAATGTTTCTCATTACTATTAGGGTTTATGGGTTCTTATTCTGGCTACACAATATTTCAGTTTTAAAATTAAAAAAAAGTTACAATGGATTAGTTGTATAAATACATACAATATATAGACTCACCCCAACCATTAGTTTCCCTCATCCCCTCTGCCTCTTCCCAAACCAGAATCCACAGGCTTCTTTGTAATAGACAGAGGCTTGTGTAATAGACATGTCACATCCAGTTGAAAAATATCTTTGTCTAATTTCATAAAGTTGGTGGTCTCTGTCCTCATCTCCAGCAAGGTCATCAGACAAAAGCAGATTCAAAGCAGTTATTGAGATGTTGGGGGCTGGGATGTAGCTTGGTGATATCTGTGCATGTGTGAGGCCCTGTTCCAGACTCAAGTCTCACAAACAAAGCAAATGATCAGAATATTGTCCTGGCATCCGGTGATAGGGACCACAGGGAGAGAAAGAGAGCTACTGCTAGTTGGTGATACTTATCTGCAGATGTCCTAGATAAGACAAGCCTGCTTGGTTTGCTTTTCAATTGCTTATCACCTTTTGGCTTCATTTGAGTTACCACTCTGTCTTGGGGTGAGTAAAAAGCCCAGTGAAGCGGGATTTGTAATACTATTCTCCTTATCTGTAGATTGCTATTGTACTTTTATCTCAAACCCTAAATGAAGGGAGGCATGTAATTTAAATTCTCTTCCTTGTAAGACAAGCTGTATTTCTCCTTCCTTTACCTATTCATTAAGTAGTTATGAAGTTAAGGAAAAGTCAACACAATCTGGAATGAATTCGCAATAATCCTCTGCACTTGTAGAAACACTTCCCCAATAGAAAATGTTTTATATGACTTTATTTTATTCTCATAGCATTTCTGAAGTAGGGTAAGCATTGTCATCTCTAAGAACAGAAGACAGAGGGCCTGCACACAGTAATGGGGAGAGGATAGGCCTGACTGATAGTCACATCTAGCTCAGGCTTTTACTTTTGTTTTTATTTTACACAGGATTTTGCTCTGTCTCCATGTTTACATTTCTGTGGGTTGCATTGTGTCTCTCCAAAGACATGTTGAAGACTAACCCTGGATACCTATGAATGTAAATTCTTTTGGAAATAGAGTCTTTGCAGATGTAATTAAAGTAATAACTAGTATTCATCTAAGAAGAGGGACTTTTAGCCACAACATGGAGGAAAATGACATGTGTAAACAGAGACTGAATTTATGTAGCTATAGGACAAGCATTAGGCCCCCAATTGCTGGAAACTTCTGAAAGCTGAGAGAGGAATAGGAAGTTTGTTTCTAGAGACTATGGAAAGAATCAACCTTAGTTTTTTATTTGTAGCTTCCAGAATTGTGTAAGAATACATTTCTCCCAGGTGCAGTGGCACACACCTATAATCTTAGCTATTGGGAGGCTGAGATTGGAAGGATCATGATTCTAAGCCAGCCAGGGCAGAAAAATTTGTGAGACACCCTCTCCCTCCCTCCTTAACTGATAGCTGAATATGGTATTGTACAACTGACATCCCAAGCTAGATTTGAGGCTAAGATTGGTAGATAAAAAACAGACTAGGACAATCAAGGTTCAGGGCTGGCCTGTGCCAAAAAGTGCTTGAGATGACAGCTTAGTGGAAGAAGTTGGACGTGGTGGCTTGCTCCTGTCATCATAGCTATAATAGAAAGTTGACAGGTTTAGAAGGTCTAGTGATGATTATGGGCAGGACTTGAGACTGCATCTCAAAAATAACCATTACAACAAAGAGTGGAGTGTGGCTCAGCAGTGGAGTACCTGCCTAGCAAGTGCCAGGCCCTTAGTTCAAACATCAGAACCACTGATCCTCAGATCCCAGCCTCCTAAGTAGCTAGGATTAAAGATGTGAGCCACTGTCACCCAGCAAGCTTCTGTTTTTAAGGATTATGTAGCATAATTATCATAGTAAATATCTTTATCTGTAAATTGGACACCTGTACTGCAAACCCCACAATCCCTGACATTGCACTGGTTTGACCTAGGCCTGACTGATCTCCCGCCCGCCTACCCACCCCAATGGGAGTTCTGTGTGCAGGGACAGCCCCTAACTGGAATGTGGCCCAAGGGTTTTTAACATTTCTGTCCTGAGAACTGATTTTTTCTCTTTCCCATTTTAGCTTTCACATGGAATCATAATTTTAAAGTAGAGCTGACTCTTGACTAAAGAGGTCAGCTTTGGCCTCCTGTTTTTAGTGGTTCTGTGAATAGAAATAAACCACACTGGGAGAAGGGCTTGTTCCTGGCCTCAGTTTTCCTTTATAGGGCAGCTGAGTTGTTGGGAGGACAGGAAACCAACCTGCCCTGTTCCTTTGCCTTTTTTATTCCAAGGATAAGAGAGTCCTTAGATGGCTTCATCCATCTTCATGGTAAAGGGCTCCAACTTCTCAAACACCCATAGCGAGAAAAAAAATACAAAATCAAGTGTGTTACATTTTCAGCTTTCTAGCTAGTTTTCTTTTCTTTTTTGGGGGGGGGGGTCCGGTCATGGGGCCTGAACTTTGGGCCTGGGCACTGTCCCTCAACTCTTTAGCTCAAAGCTAGTGCTCTACCACTTGAGCCACATTGCCACTTCCGGCTTTTTTCTTTTTTCTTATGTGGTGCTGAGGAATTGAACACAGGGCCTCATGCATGCAAGGCAAGCGCTCTACCACTGAGCCACCTTCCCAGCCCCTCTATCTAGTTTTCTATTGGCATTTACCTAGAAGTTTTCCAGTTTTCTTGTGAAGTTTAGTGTGGAAATAAAACTAGCTATAGACAGGAAAAAGAACACACACATTGTCTCATATCTTAGGTGAGTATCATACATAGTTGTGGAATCTCACAGAAATATTAACAGAGATAAAGGCTTGAGATCTGGGGAGAAGGAAGTGGCATAAGGCCATGGAGAAGAGGCTGGACTCTGAGAGCAAGGGTTGGCTTCTTAAGGATGTCACCTTTGTGGTAACAGCCAATGACAGACTATCTCTGTCCCCAGGCATCCATGCCTCAATCCCTTCTTTATGATGGTGGCTGGGCTAATGGGAGGAGATGAGGGGACAGGAAACAGAAAAGGCTCAGCCTGCCCCTGTTATTCACTTATGTACATGGATGTAAGTTTCTTTTCCCAAAAGCTAGTTTTTCAAAGCCATTCCAGTATCTGCAGAGCTCTGCAATTTCTCTGAATAACCAGCTTGAAATATGCCAACGAAATATTCTGGGATTGGATATTTTGGTCTTCCTCAGACCTCATCTTCTTTTCACCCAAGAGCATGCTTAATGTTATGGCTAGTTCACATTACCAAGGCTTTTCCATTTAAGAGATTCAATGAGAAGCTGTCTAAACTTCCTAAAATGCCTGGAGATTGCATAATTTCATTTGATAGGAGGTAAATGGGTAAAGGAAGAAAGCCAGGAAATGGAATTGGTAAGTCACATAGAAAAAGCTGTCCTACCTTCATTTTCCCCCTCGGGTCCCCTTTGCCTGGAATGTTCCATCTTTCTTCAACTAGATTCTATCTATTCTTCCTTCATAATTGAAGTCTTATGTCACCTCTCCTTGGGAAGACTTCCCTGGTCTTCCTACTTGCCCTTTCTGCTTCCCTTTCCTTTCCATTACTGGTTAGTCTAAGTCTATGCTTTTCTACTTTGGGAACCCTGGTGCACAGAGTGTAAGGCTCTGTGCATGTGTCCCTGTCCTCACTTCCTGAGCTTCCTGCAGGGCCTCTCTATGTGCTCTCAGAGCCTGGCACTGTGCCTGGCACAGAGCACCAGTGTCAGGAATATTTGTGGAAGGAAGTGAGGGAGGGAGGGACTAAGGGAGACAGGAAAGAGAGGGAAAAAGAGAGAAATGGATTCAGAAAAGAAGGAAAGGAGTCAGGAGGAGGGACCGAGGAGCACTGGTGGCAAATGTGGCTAGCAGAAAAAGAAAAACAAAGGTGTAATTACACTGGCAAGACTTTCTGGACACATGCTAGGGCCCTTGCCCCAGAATGTTCTATAGTCTCAAGATGAATCACACTTTTTCAAAGCTATTTCTCTTCCCCTTTCTCTTTTTCTTTCTCCCCAACAAATACTTGCAGTCGACTGCATGGAGAGCTCTAGAATGAGCTATTGGAGAGAAAGGAAATGATTTAAAAAAAATAAAGCAAAATCCAACTTAAGAGTCTCAAAATGCAAATGACAGAAAAATAATTTATCTATTAACAAGCTTAAACCTCTAAACTTAGGAAAACAAATCCTCTACTGTTTAGTAAATATTTGTTGAACAGTAGAATATGGGTCCACTGTGGGCTAGCTACTGGCCTAGGAAAGCACTGCAGAGAACACTGAGATAAATAGATAAAGAAAACACAGCCTTTCATCTAGAAATTCCTAGCAGCAAACCATGTATCTGTCTCCCTAGACCCCTTTCCTGCAACCTGGTGTTCCTAATCCTAAATTCCTGTTAAGCTTGGCTAGAACAGCTTGTCATCTCACCATTTGACCTCTAAAAGGATACATCTGCATCACAGAAATTTGAAGGAGAATACAGGAAAGAAGAGAAAGTAAGTATGGATCACAAAGACCATGACTCTCCCTATCCTCTCTTTGTGGCAGTACTCGGGTTTGAACTCAGGGCTTTATACTTGCTCAGCTTGCTTTCTCACTTGGTTGATGCTCTGCTACCTGAACCATGTCTCCATCTAAGCCTTTTCTGGTTATTTTGGAGATAGACTTTACTGAACTATTTTGCCTAAGCTGGCCTCAAAGTTGATCCTCCAGATCTCATCCTCCTGAACAGCTAGGATTACAGGCATGAGCCACCAGTACATAGTACTCACAACTCTTGAAGACTCAGCTCCTCCAAACTATCCTGTGTATTCTGTATATAAGTTATAGAAGTTAAAAGTTACTCATGATGTGCCATCAGAGACATTTATTTAATCACTGGATCCAGCTACCTGCCTCCAGTAAAACATCTTTTCTAGGCACACGTGATAGTTGACAACATTTGCATCCAGCAACTCTGGGTTTGGGTGCTGTCTCTGTGCTTCTTTTACTCAAAGCCTTCACTCTACCACTTGTGCCACAGCTCTACTTTTGGCTTTTTTGGTACTTAATTGGAGATAAGAGACAAACAGATGTTTCTGCCTGGGCTGGCTTTTAAACAGAGATCTTCAGATCTCAGCCTCTTGAGTAGCTAGGATTATAGGCACCAGCCACCAGTGCTTGGCCCAGGAGGACATGTTTTGTTCATGGGACTGTCTTGTGTCCTCTGAAACTTTTGTCACTACTCACATGTTGTAATTTCAGAGATCCACAGATTGCTTTGTAGAAGTTAAGAAAAAAGCATGGCCAGAAGTCCTCATTCAGTCTCCAAACTAAGGAGGATAACTGTATGAATAACTTTGGCTGTGAATTGTCTGAAGGGAGGCACTGGACAGCATGCCATTCCAGTGTAACTGGAGCTTGAGATTCTTCTAGTGGGAGGGAATGTGGGCTGAGGCTGATGGGAGGCTTTAGAGGTTAGAGTGTCTTTAGTGCTTGGCACAGGGTTGTCAGCAGAGTTCAAAAGCATTCAAAGGCACTTGTCTTTGGTGTTTATTTTTTATTTTTATTTTTTATACCAACATGATTTCTTTGGATTTTGTTCTGGCTACCATGAGAACTGGTAGCTGGAGAGAAAGCAAGTTGTGGATGAGAAACTTTGGAAGTCTGAAAGAAGGTGGTAGCAGAGAGGTAGAAGAGAGGAGAGGGGTGATTTTCAGACAAAGCATAACAGATTATCTTCTGTCTGTTCAATGAGCCGAATCTTTGTTTCTCAAATGCACTCTAGTGTTTCAGAGGCAAAAAGTGTTTGCTCTGTATATCTGACACAGAATACCCTTCACGGCCATTTGCAGATAAATAACCCACTTGTCACAGTTTGCTTTGTTTGCTATTATTATCAGTACAAGTCTGGTCTCCCTAATGGATTCACCCAAAAACATATAGGCACTGAGAGGTTCTAATCCTCTTCCTTTTAAATCAAAATTTCTGCATAACATTTTCCATAAGTGAATGAGAAAACTACTTCCTATTATTTATTTATTTTTTTTGGTTCTCTCCCCCTTCCTCACCCCCTCCCTTTTTAAAACAACAGACCTTCCTTTGGATTTACATCAGCATTTAGCTAACTTCCTGAACATTCCACTCATTTCCTGGACTTCGTCTGAGGAAGGGAAAGCACCCTCCTTTAGAAATAAATGCACATAATCACAGAGATAATTTTTACTAAATAAACAGTGTAAACACAATGGAATTTCCTGCAAGGTATATATTTACTATGGAAATTTCAACAAAAATCTATTTGTTATGATTCCTCAGGACTTTCTGTATTTGCAGGTAAGCTGAGGAATTATAACTATTTTGTATTAAAAATCATTTTGCTCAAGAAGTAAGCCCTGAACAATTTCAACTTTTCCTTTTGATGAAAATATGTTTTACTGACAAATCTGAATGGGGGAAATGATTATCTTTAAAGTCAGCATTTTGACGCTTTGTTTCTTGTACAACAGAATTCTTCTGACCTCTAGTGGTCAGCAGAGGCAGAACTTCTGTGCAGACAATTTAAATATAGTATCCTAGAAATTAGGAATTTATTTTTCTTTTGGTTTTGCTTGGGAGAAAATGTGTGTGTGTGTGTGTGTGTGTGTGTGTGTGTGTGTGTGTGTGTGTGTGTGGTCCTGGGGCTTGAACTCAGGGCCTAGGCATTGTCCCTGAGCTTTTTTTTTTTTTTTGGTTGGTCATGGGGCTTGAACTCTCCACCTGGGTGATGTCCCTGAGCTCTTCAGCTCAAAGTGAGTGCTCTACCACTTGAACCACAGCACTACTTCTGGTTTTCTGGTGGTTAATTGGAGATAAGAGTCTCACAGACTTTTCTGCCCGGGCTGGATTTGAACTGCGAGCCTCAGATCTCAGCCTCCTGAGTAGCTAGGATTACAGGAATGAGCCACTGGTGCTCAGCTGTCCCTGAGCTTTTTTACTCAAGGGACTCTTAACACTTGAGCCACACTCTAGCACTAAGCCACAGCTTCACTTCTGACTTTTTGGTGGTTAATTGAAAAGTCTCATGTTTTTTCTTCTTCAAGCTATTTTCTACCTGCAATTTTTAGATCTCAGCCTCCTGAGTAGCCAGGATTTTAGCAGTGAGATACCAGCACCTTTTATACAATTTACTTTTATACAAGGACTTTTAAAAAATATCTCTGGAGTCTAAGAATTTTGAGATATAATATCATTAATATTTCCATTATGTACTGCAGATCTTCTCTCTCTCTTCCTTCCTTCCTCCTTTCCTCCCTTTCCTTCCTTTCTTCCTTCTTCCTTTCCCTTCCTTCCCTCCTTCCTTCTCTCTTTCCTTCCTTCCCTCCTTCTTTTTTCTTTTTCCATTTTTTTTTCTTTATCTGCCTTGAACTCAAGGTCTCATGCTTGCTTGGCTTGTTAGCTTGGCTTGCTTGCTTGGCTAGTGCTCTGCCATTTGACATATGCCTTCAGCTTGGCTTTTTGTTGGTTGGTTTGGAGATGGAGTCACAAAAGGCTTTTCTAGACAGAGTGGCTTGAAACTGAGATCCTCTGGATCCCAGCCTCCTGAACAGCTAAGATGACAAGGGTGAACCCCTATTTCTGGTTCCTGTCTCTTTTCTTGATGAATAGTCTCCTCAGAGTCAGTGGGCGTCCTGTGGCTAAACCAGTGGATGTCTTAAGAGTGAATGAAAAATGGGAAGCTCATCAAAACATTAAAAGAGCAATTTTGAGGTCTCCTCCCATTTAACTATCTGGAGAGGAGGAGTCATTTTCTGCTGAGTACCCTTGGACATCTTGGAGATGTATTTTAGGCTAACCAACTGCCTGTCAATTCTGAATGCATTACAGAGGTCTTATCTGTGTTAGAGTTTAGTGAGGCTGACTTTTAGAGAGAAGAGAGATGATAGGAATCTCAGAGAAGCTCACTCCCCTCCACTTCTACTACCATCCTTTCTCAGAAGACTACCAGAAGAAATAGTTCTTTGATCTCCTGGTACCATCCAACTAAAACACTGCACATAGTCTATGGCATGGTCTGACACTCTTCCTGACAGCCTAAACTCCTTGGTGTGATGATATTTAAGGTTCCAATGATCTGATCTCAGACTGCAAGCTTCCCAGTTCCTCCTTCTATTGTTTCACCCATTGAATAGGCTGATGGACTCAGCCCTTTGTGTCCATTCTACTCACTTTTCAACTCATTGAGGGTTCTGCTTTATGGAGCTTCACATGATCTGGCCAAGCAGAACTGAGTGCACCCTTCTGTACAGTCACTGAAAACTCAGCCCAGGCATCTGTAATCGCACATAACATATTGCATTACATTGCTTCTTTGTGTGTTTTTCTCCTAAACATTTGAGTGTCTCATGGACAAGAACCATTCTTCAGCCCAACAAGCAGACTCATTCAGGATTTGCACAAATGTTTACCCACTCCCTAGCACCAGCTGTTTGTGGCACAAGATTGTTCCACTTGGCTATAGTGTGTTTTGATAGGAGAAATTAGCAGTGGTCAACTAGTTCAAGGGTAGAGTTGACAATCAGAAGACTAGGTCTCAGAAAATGCACTCAACAACTCATTATTCCAGATTACTTCAGCTTTCACCCTGTAAGGAATAAATAAGCTCTAATTCCTGGGTGGTTCTGACCTTGAAGGAATCTATCATCAAGGGACTCTAGATCTGAAATACAGTTTAAAAGAATCTATAGACATTGCAGAGACTTCTTATTTAGAATTTTTTAAAATAATATATATGTCTTTTTTTTGGCTAGGGAGATGGTCTATACTTTTCGTAAGAAGGTATCTGAGATATCTGAAAATTTAACATCACAGATGAAGAATCGAAATGGTGCTTTTGACTCCGTCTCTACTAGGCTTCTAGGAGTTAGCATCTTTCTTCCTTCAGGGGAGAGGTTTGCTCCAGTAGACTCCCTTCCATGGTCCTTCATTAGAAGAGACCTTCAGTTTTTGGTCTACAACTTTAAAAGAGATTTTTCAAGTCAAACTGATAGTTGTAGCAACTGTATCTCTAAAGCAAACTGAAAATCCAGGTGCTGGTGGCTCATGCCACCTTAATCTGAGGATTAAGGTTTGAAGCCAGCTGAGGCAGGAAAGTCTGTGAGACTCCTTGTCTCCAATAAACTACCAAAAAAGCTGGAAGTGGCTCTGTGGCTCAAGTGGTAGAGTCCTAGCCTTGAGCAAAATAAGCTCAGAGACAGCATCCAGGCCCAGTTTAAGCTCCGAGACCAGCAGAAAAAGAAAAAAAGAAAAAGAAAAGAAAAAAGCAAACTGGAAACAACAGGGCTGGAACACTAAAACAGTATGTAATAGTGTATTGGTAATGGTTGAAAATGACAACAATGATTGAAAACAACCCGTTAAGAAAGAATAAAACATATAATAGTGAAAGGTAGATCAAAACCAAAGGACCAGCTAAGTGCCAGTGTGTCATGTGTGTAATCTTAGCTACTTAGGAAACAGATTTGGAGGATTGTGGTTCAAAGCCAGTCTAGGCAGAAAAATCCAAGAGTTTCCATCTCCAGAATAACCAGCAGAAAACCAGGGTGGAAGTATGACTCCAGTGATAGAGGCTTAGCTGTGAGCAAAGAAGTCAAACAAGAGCTCAAGGCACCGAGTTCAAACTCTAGGACTTATAAATAACAAAAACAAAATCAACAACAACAAAAAGCCACATATTTACCACTAGGATAAATTCTAAGACGAAACTCTGCCAGAGTTGCTTCTACCTCTGTCCTTGCATAGTATTTAGTACATAGCAACTTTGTAAGCACTTTACAAAATTATGATACACTTTAAAATGTTACAATACCCTATGACACACCTTTTCCCTCCATTAAACTTAGAGACCTCCTGAGACCACATACTGGGTTTGTTCTTTCTTTCTTTATTTTTTTCAGCTTCTAGCATAAAGCTTGTCATAAAGTAGATGTTTAGTTAGCATTAGCTGTTGTAATAACCTAGTCCATTATTTTGTAGTTGAAGAGACAGCCTAGAGAATTGAAGTGATTTCATCCAGCACACCAACCTTGTCCTCAGCAAAGTCAGTGGTGTGTGTCACTTCTGTTATTTATGTTTTCTTTTTTTTTCCGTTTTTTTTTTTTAATTTTCTTTTCTTATATCTATTTTTGTACTGATTCTGGGGCTTGGAGTCAGGGCCTGGGCATTGTCCCTGAGCTGTTTTGCTCAAGGCTAGCCCTCTACAACTTGAGCCACAGCTCTACTTCTGGCTTTTTTTTTGTGTGTGTGTGTGGGGGGGGGGTTGCTTATTGGAGATAAGAATCTCATGAACTTTCCTGCCTGGGCTGGCTTTGAACCTTGATCCTCAGATCTAGCCTTTTGAGTAGCTAAGATTACAAGAGCGAGCCAATGGGACTGGCTGTGTTTTTATCTTTTAATAGATTGGTTGTTGCTGAAGCCACATGTGGCCTCTCCCATCCCTTGGAGCTATTAAATGTAATCTATGTTGCTTTCTGAATTGCAAAGATCAGATTATCTGGAAAATATTTGAGCCTTTTATGTATGTATATATTTATTTGTTTCAAGAAAAAAAGCCAGGAGGAACGAATGTCCAGTGGAGCTAGAATGTATTTGTGAGGGCCCTGGAACTTCAGGGCAAGGCAATCCATCAGCTCACCTTTGCTGAGCATGCAGTAGTGGGACAGTTCAGGCTCTCCTCCTTTCTCTCTTCCTGGAATCCTCCCATTCCTGAGATTATCTGCTGTGATACTGCTGTCCAGAAAGTGATTGATTACCTATCACTATCTTGGGAACCTGGGAGTGACCTTCAGCATGCATTTGTCAGAAAACCAGCTTGGAAAGAAAAACAAAAACTTGAAGAGATCCTCTAGTTGGCCTGAGATAAGGGGGCCTGCAGAACCCTTTTCCATTAGCTTGGCAAAACAATCTATGAAAAAAAAATTTAAAAAATTCTGCTTTCAGGAGCTACTTCTCATTTCAGTCACTCAGTCACATACCATGCTTCTGTGAGACTAGCAAATGTTGTTTACCAGGGAGGTAGAAGAAGGGAGGAAAGAAGAGAAGGGAGGTTAACAGAGGAAGGGAGGAGAGAGGAATGAAGAATGAGGAGAAGTGGAATGCTGGGAGAAAGAATCCCCAAGGATTCAGAGAGACTGAATATAAATGGGATGTGGGACTAATACATTCCCAAAGAAACCCAGGAACTGAGTCCAATCAGCAGTAAGAGCCAACCCAAGTCACCTTATAAGGCTCAATTGGTTCAGTAATATTTTTTGTGCTGTATATGTATATGGATTTTGGCTTTGATAGTCAATTTGCCTTGTTAACATGAACACGTCTTTTCAAGTCCTAGGCCTCAGTTTTCCCATCACAAGTTTGGGGGGAAATAAATAAAATGGGACATATGAAAGTAATTAAAAAAATAGAGTGTGACATAAGCACACACAGTCTCAAATTTACACTCAAGCTGGATCTATGCCACTTAAATCAAAACAGGCCTGACAGACCACCTCCAAACTCCCCTTCTAGTGAGCTCAGAGAAGGGTTTTACCTCATGGTTTTAAAATAAATAAATATATCCATAATCTATCATCAAATCATTATATTATATTATATCATCAAATCATCAATACAACACCCAACTGTAAAAAGAAAAAGGCAGATGATTTAATCTCCATTGTCTAACAAATTGATTGGACAGTTGAGGGCAGTTCTGGTTTGAAAGACCTGTTTAGATTCCAATTTTGCTATCCATGTTCTGTGAGACTTAGGGCGTGTTCCTCAGCCTCATTGAACCTCATGCTTTTTGCACCACCGGTGGACTCACCTCTTATCCTACGACCCCAAGGTAGATGGGCAAATACCCGGTGCCCTGCTGGAATTTGTTAGCGCCTTGGCTTGTCTTGAACATTACTTTATCCTCAGCCCTAGAATATAGTGGATATGCAATGTGAGGTATGTTCTCTTGTCTTTTTCTCTTACACTATCCATACTCCCCTTACTGATGTACCTTTCTATTGCCATCAAAGCAAAGCCTGAGTGGCTGAGACACTATTTGAGAGTATTTTAATAAAAGGTTTCCTACAGGAGATGAATCACTGATGATGGTATACCAGCATGTCAGCAACAAATATGGACTCTATATAACTTACACAGAAGGGAACTTGGTGAATGAATTCATTTCATAAATGGGCAGTCATTAGGGGAGAGTCAGTGGGCTAGGCCAAAGGAAGTGCAGAGGGGTGAATTGGCAGGGGGAATTTGGTCAGTATGCCTGCTTTGTTGCTTTTTACCTGTCTTCATGGTAAACCACCATCATCTTCATCTTCTTTTTGTTTTTTCATTTTTGTGCTGGTACTAGGGCTTTAACTCAGGCCTGGGTACCATCCCTCAGCTTTTTCCTCACAAGTCTGGTGCTCTGCCACTTGAGCCATAGTTCTTCTTCCAACACTTTGCTAGTTAATTGGAGATAGGAGTCTCAAAGACTTTTCGGAGCAGAATGCTTCAAGTTGGGATTCTCAGATCTCAGCCTCAGGATTACAGGTGTGAGCCACCAACACTCGGCTCCATCTTCTTTTATTGCTCTTAGAGTCATAGTTCAAAGGAGACCACTGGGTTGCTGAACCCAGGACAGCTCAGCTACCTGGCCTTAGAATGTGCTAGAGCTAAGGCTAGCAGTGTCTGTGTGATATTATGTGTGTGATTGTGTCTATTGTGGAAAGTGGTTCCTACCCTTATACCAAGAGAAGTCACAACAGAGAACATCCTTAGGAAGACTGAGATCAGACAACAGACACTAGAGAATAGAGGATAAATGCCCTTTGCTGCTCAGAGGAGGATCTTCAAGGGTCAGGGTATCTGAGGCCCTAACTGGAGCAGAGCATCTTCCCCCAGGGACAAGAGACCAGATATAGTACCGGGCACTCAGCATCCATTTGTGTGCTTTGATAAGATACAGCTGGGTCTGCTCATCCAGTGATTTTGAGAAAACAAAATAAACGTTAGATCAAGACAAATAAGTTTATTAACATCGAAAATATGCATACAAAAGAAACTGAGCTCAGTGACCGGCTATCCAGATGGCTTCTGACTGATTCCCACAGAGCTGTTTCTCAACCTGTCTGAGCTCACAGTGTATTTCCCATACACTCCCAGCTCCCAGCCAGTTCTGAACTGTGGGTGGCCTGTGTCACTGATCCTTATGGTCCCTGCCTCAGGAACTGACAGTCTGCTTCCTTTTTTGCTGTAGCCTTCGAGCTCTAATTATTCAATAAAACAAATTCAAGACTGAAGCCTAGCAGCTGAATGCATGTTGTTGTTTGGGAAAGCCCAGTTTTCAGTTGAAAAGTACCTCCACCCCTGCAAAAGTAGCTCCTGCCCTTCCCCCATTCTGACCCAAGGTCAAATATTCTGATGAATCTAGGCAATCACTGGCTCTGTTTCCTGCCAAACTGTGGCAAATCAATAGAAAACCATGATTAATCACCTCAAGCTTGTCACTGCAAATAAGTGAGACTGCTTTAGAGCAATTTTGGAGGTCATTGTCATATCTAAAACTTGATATGGGCTAAGTTAGGCTAAATCCACTTTTGTCAAGAGATTCTCAGTGGTTTGCATGGGACTTTAGAGTTTACTACTTCTTTATATGTATTAATTTGTTTCACTCCAAGGTGGGTAATGGGATAATTATCCTTGGATTATTTGAATCACCTCCTAACCTTTTCAATGTCTTTTCTCTTTCTCTCTTTCTCTGTCACTGTCTGTCTCACTCTCTTCTTAACTTTTTGTTGTAGTCACTGTCCCCTCATTTCCATAACTGCTTTCTGTTTATTCCTTCTTTCAGGGGTTTCATTCAGGCCAATGGACTAACAACATATTTTATATACCTATCTATATTTGTGGTTTGTTTTTCATGAATTTAAGTGGATTCATGTTGTATAACTAGTTCTTTTCTTTTTTTTTTTAGATACCTTATAACCCATTTTCCTTCCTTCCTCCTCCTTTCCCTTTTTTTTAATTGTGAAAATACCATACAGAGGGGTTATAATCACACGAGCAAGGTAATGAGTACATTTCTTATCAAGCATTGTTGCCTCCTCCTTTGTTTTCCCTTCTCATCCCTTCCTATCTCTCCCCCACCCCCACCTCTTGTTATTTTCTGAGTAGTATTTTGTGGTATAAACAGACCACCAGTTGCTTATAAATTTATCTTTGAAAAGCTATTTGGCTTTTTTTTCCACATAAATCTCGTTTCTATGAATATAGTTGCTATAAAATTCTTGCACAAATATTTTTGTGAGCATATGTTTTCATTTAACTTGGATAAAGACCTAAGAATGAAATTGCTGGGTCATAGGGTAGGTGTATGTTTAACTTTATAAGAAATTGCCAAACAGTTCTCCAAAGCAGTTTGTTAGATATACGAGTTGTCAGCACCCACTCTTGTTTCCTCCCATCATTCCTTCTCACAGGCTCCAGAACAGCCTATTCAAAACATAACCCTCGGCCCTGCACTTTCTGGCTTCAACTCTTCAGTGGCTTCCCTCTGCCCTCAGGATGAAGCCCAGACATTTTTAAAATAGCCAGTGCTATTTGGCTGCTTACTTTGCTTTCAGCTACTGCTTCTTCCATTCCCCTATGCCTTGCCTTTTGTACCCCATCCATGCTGGGGTAAGGTTTTGCTGCTTGGCTAGAAGCTCTCTTCCTGCTTGGCCTTTTTCCTTTTATCTTAGAGAATCTTTTTTTTTTTTTAACATAATTTTATTGTTATTATTAAGGTGTTGTACAGAAGGGGGTCACCATTTCATAAGTCAAATAATGAGTACATTTCTTTGTATGGGCTGTGTTATTCCTTCCTTTGCCTTTCCCCAGTTTTCCTCTCCATTCCAGCCTACAAGTTACATAGATCATTTTTTACATAGTGAATACATAGCATGATGGCAATTGTTTACCCTTCTACCCTCACTTTCTGTGCCCTCCCCCCTTTTTTTTTACCCCCAAAATAAACAAAAAAAAACCTGAAAGCAAAAACAAACACCAGTACCACCACTACCAATAACAACAACAAAATTTCATATTTTCATTTCCTGGAATGAGTTTTCATTTCAATTAATAGTACTTTAAAAGTTTAGAAGAGTTGTACCTTTGCATTCCTCCCTTAAGGGTATCCTCCTTTAGTCTGTTGGTGTGTGAATGCCTAGAGTCCTGTATAGTTATTATGTCCAGTTACATTTTAGATCTAGCTGCTATATATGAGAGAAAATGTGTTGTTGTTCTCTCCAAGCTTGCTTACTTCACTTAGCATGATTTATTCTAGGTCATCCATTTCCCTGCAAATGGCATAACCATTATTGCTAATGGATGAGTAAAATTCCATTGTGAGTTCCATCTGGGCTGTTTCCATAACTTGGCTGCTGTAACTAGTACAACAGTGAACATGGATGTACAAATATCTTTGCCATATCTTGACTTATAATGCTCTGGGTAGATGCCCAAGAGTTATCCTAGACAATCTTTAATCAGCTGTTTGCTTCTTTGCCTATTCATTCTTCGAGTTAAAAGTTGTTTCTCCAGAGTCATTTCCCAGGCTCTGCAGACTGAGTGCCCTGTTACTCATTCCTGTAGGACTCTGGACTCCTTCTGTTAAAAAATGGCATTTTTGTCATTATAAAAAAAATCACATGTAGTAATTGTAACCCCTCTGTACAGTATGTTCACAAATAAAATAAAATAAAAAGAAAAAAAAGAAAAAAATCACATGTATTTGTGACATTTTTACATAGATTATACATGCATGTGGTTCAAAATTCTCCAAAGGTATTCTGTCAAAATATTTATTTGCACTCTTTCTCCCTAGATTTTGCCTGGCTTCCTACCCCAAATTAAAATTTATTTTTTAAAAATATGGTTCTTTTTTTGGGGGGTGAGGTGGGGCTGGTATCAGAACTTGAACTCAGGGTCTTGTTCTCTTGCTTGGCTCATTTGTTCAAGGCTGGCTCTCTATCACTTTTTTTTTTTTTTTTTAAATTTTTTTTTGGTCCGGTTGTGGGGCCTGAACTCTGGGCCTGAGCACTGTCCCTCAGCTCTTCAGCTCAAGGCTAGTGCTCTACCACTTGTGGCTCTCTATCACTTAAGCCACACCTCCACTTTCAGCTTTTTGCTGGTTAATTGACAATAAGAGTCTCTCAGATTTTTTTTCCTTAGCTGGCTTCACACCTGGATCTTCCGAACTTGGCTCCTGAGTAACTAGGATTGCAGGTATGAGCCATACATGCCCCTCTCAGAAAAGAAACCTCTTCATATTTTTTTATATCTCCAGAAATTTTGTAATTCATATATATGCATTATATACATATATATGTGCATTATATATGTATATAGTGTATATACATGTATATTATGCAGCTATGTACAATAAAATATACATATAAACATACAAAAACACATAAATACATATAAATACATATAAAGAAAAGATATATGCGTAAGTATACATATGCACATATATAAACAAGTATATGTATGTGATACATATATATATATATATACACATTATACTCATATATATATACACATATATGCACATGTGCATTCCTGGTATGTATATATGTCTCTGCCCAGAAACATACATGTATACTATACTATTAATTAGTCTTTTAGGACATATTCTGTTTGAACATAAAGAGTTGGCTACTAGTATTCATTATTGTGCTTAGCATTGCTAATACTATATATTATATATAGATTTCACATAGGGAGGTCCACTCTCCACACTGCTTTGCACATTGCCTTTTCTGCTTATGGGTATATCTTGGCAAATTTCCATTTTGAAACTTAGAACACTTGCATATTCTTTGTCACTGACCCCCATGTTTCACTTCATGGCTGAGCCCGACCTCTACGATGGCCATGCCATTTGCTTTCAATCTGCTTCTATAAACAATGCCCCAACGCACCCTCCAAGAGGACACCATTAGACTTCTCTTTGGGGGTCATTCTCTGACTACAGTCTTGCTACTTTCTTTTCAAGGTTTTCTTTTCATTTTCAAATAAACTTACTCTACTTTAAAAATTTTAAAATAAATAATGCTGGAATGATAATGATCATGCTGTATGCCTGCATGGTAGTTCTTAGAAATGTAAGAACATTTGAGGTGATTCCTAGAAGCCAAATTGTTGGCACACAAGGTATATAAATTTGTATTTTAACAAATCGAACATATTGCCCTGCAGAGGTTGTGCCACTTTAAATGCCCACCTGAAATTACAAGTATATCTGTTTCCTTTAGAGTTCTCTTGGGCACATATATGTTCCCAGACTGCCAAATATCCATATATATATATATATATAAATATATATGTGGATATATACATATATATGTATATGTATCAGCATAGCTAGTTTTTTAAAAAAATAAAAGTTCATTATTTTGGCACAAAAATAAACTGACTTGAGAAGAATGATAATTATCTTCACATTCATGTTTATAAACAGCAGTAGAAACAGAGTTAGGAATATCTGGTACCAGCTCCAAGGATATCCCATATGCTTCAGAAAAAAATAAAGTCATTCTATTTAGTGTTTGTGATCGACTGACTGCCTAATTGATTGCTATTTGGATTTAAAAATCAAAGGAAACAATGTACAAGTGGGAATACCTATATTACCTTTCTGTCCTGATTTTGTGATTTCATTAAATCATCAGTGCAAAGCCCCGTGGTTGAGATGCCATTTAATTAAGCTACAGACTTACAGGTAAAAGTGGCAAACCAGCCATTTGAATCTTTTACTATCCTTCTCACCTGTGTGCTTTGTACCACAGCTTCTGAAAATTTTGACATCCTTTGGAGAGAAGCAGATGAGGAGACTGATATGATCTGGCTTTGCGTGGATGGACTACATTTGTCCTATGAGTTCATTTGATGTGCTGTTAACATTGAAGTAGCTATGCCTGTGTTGTTTAGCAAGTTCAGTCAGCTCACTGAGCTCCCATTCCAGATGTTCAAGTGACACATCTGAATTGAGTTCTCAGTAGTCATGGTCTTGCCATGACTATCTTCCTTGATCCGAATGCTTATCACTCTTTACCTGCTGTCACAGTCACTGATTGGTAAACGTGTGCAACCACATCACCTTCACTGACCCAAATTAGCTCAGTCAGAAAATCATGTAACAGTCATTTATAGGAAAATACATGAACCTAGAAAAAATATGTTAAGAGAGGTAACTCAGGCTTAGAGGGACAAATGTTGCATGTTTTCTCTCATATGTGGAACTTAGTTCTAAATTATAAGCACACAATAAAACATATATACACAAACAAATTGACAAATTGACTAATTTTAATGGTCTAATTCCTCTGCACAACTAACAGTTTAAATGAACACCAGGAAGCTGAAACATGTTTTGTGGGGAGGAAGTTGGGGGGGGCAGGCCAATGACTAGAGGAAGGGAAGGGAAAAATAGTTACATTCAATGTACATATGTGAAAATGGAATCCTGTAATGTGAGGGGATGGGTGGGATAGGAAAAATGAGGGGGGATAATAGAAGGGGAGGCATTGATCAGGATGCATTGTACTCATAATGTGACTTGTTGAATTGAAATTCCTTTATACAGCTACTCAAAGAGGGTAATAATAACAATAATACATCTCCAACAGTTTGAGAATAGAATTCAGAGAAGTAAGGTAAGATTATGCCCAATTGCCTATTTATCTCCATGTTGAAGGTTAAGGGACCCAGTCAGTGGCCGGCCCTCTCCTCACCTCATAAACTAGCTAAAGCATAGAAATTACAGATGCTGGGTGCTGGTGGCTCATACTTGTAATCCTAGCTACTCAGGAGGCTGAGATCTGAGGATAGTGGTTTGAAGCTAGCTCGGGCAAGGAAGTCTGTGAGTCTCTTTGGTTTGTGTCGGTTGTGGGGCTTGAACTGTGTGCCTGGGCGCTGTCCCTCAGCTCTTCAGCTCAAAGCGAGTACTCTCCCATTTGAGCCACAGCACCACTTCCATCTGTGAGACTCTTATCTCCAATTAACCACCAAAAAACCAGAAGTGGCACTATGGCTCAAAGCAGTCGCACATTATCCTTGAGCAAAACAGCTCAGGGACAGAGCTAAGGCCCTAAGTTGAAGCCCCACAATCGACAAAGAAAGAAAAATAAATATATCACTGCTAATAAACAACAGCATATTAGCTTCTTAGTCTAGCGTGGCTATGCTGAACCCATTGAAATAAGGTAAATAAAATGAGGCACTCAGCAGCCTAAGCTGAGCCATGATAGTGCTGGAAAGCCAGGGCAGGGGTCATGATGGTGCTGGGAAACCGTGGTAAGAAACTGCTAGACTAACTTACAAAAGCCCCTAAAAAGAAGAACTTAGGAGAGAAGGTAGTTTGTGGATGGCCAATTCTATTCTGAGTGGTGGGCCTGGAGCCTCCTTTTTTTTTTTTGCTGACCACCAGATAGTTAGCTTCTGTGTTTTGCTTGGCTTACAAAACATAGGAGAGTTAAAAAGATTCCATTTATATGATCCCCCCCTATTTTGGGGTATAAAAATCCCCACTTGTTGCTATTCAGAAACTGTTTCTGGGTTTCTAATACCTAGGTGTAGTCCTGGTCAGTTGTAATTGGCTATTGTTAAATTTCCTTTTATTACTAATAAATTCCGTTATAATCAAGATTCGCTTTTGGAGTAGGTGGTCTGTTTCCTGGGGATTTTTCAACTGCTGCATCTGGAGGCCCCAGAGTCCTCCCTAGGGCTCCCAAGCCATTCTCCTTGGGCCATGACAAGAGATTCAGGGAGGGTACCCTCAAGGATCGGGCTATTCCTTGGTGGAGTGGACGCTGACATGGAGGTGACATGGAGGTGAGACCGTTGGCCAGTTCAAATTCTTGTTGAGCGTGCATTTCTGTCTTCTGATAAGGTACCTGGTCTCTATGGGGCACAATAAGACGAGGCTGGATGCACCAATAGATCCTTGTGCTGGAATAGTGAGACGTCACCCTATTCTTCAGTAGAGTTGTGTGAATGCGTGGTAGCCACCTACTGTTTGTCATGAGTTTGAGTTTGTCTGTCTCTTTGTTTCATTTGTGTATTTCAGTCTTTATTTTAGGCATGGGCACCAGTTTCCCAAAGGCCCCATTGGAGTGTATGCTTTCATATTTCAGCGATGGCTTTGAGACAGGAGCCGGCTACGGTGCCCGTCTCTTCCTAGGCAAATTAAGAGTTCTCTGTGGGCTTGAATGGCCAAAATTTGATGTAGGATGGCCTGTAAAGGGGACCTGGGACCCCCAGATTGCATGGGCCGTTTGGAAATGTGTGACTAGGGACCCAGGGATCTTTATGCAAAAGAGTCTATGTATGTGAACATGTTCAAGATACAAACTCAGAATGCTGTAAAAAGGAAAAATAAGGAAAAGGTTAGGTTTAAAACTCCAAAAATGTTATAAAGTTTTGACGTTACCAAAACTTTCAGAGGATTATTAAGTTGTTTTAGAGAGGAACTTTGATTAAGAAGTTTTCTAAGGATTCTTTAAATGTTTTTAAAAATCTGGTATTTTAATGCATAAGGCTGTTTAGACTGTAATTAAGTAATCTGGCTTAACAAAAAGGCATTGGGAAGTTGAATTTATTTCCCTCCACTGCCAACATTTTGGGCTGAAGTGCTAAAAATTTGGGTTTAAAGGTTTGTCTCTTACTATTTGTTTATTACTGCCTGTTTGAAACTGCTCTGGATTTTATCTCAGTCAGAGATCAAGAGGAAAGGATAAGGAATAATTTAGGATGGGCCTGTGCATCTATCTTCAGGGATGAGGGGTGCTGTGACAAAAGGTGCAGCTTGGCTGGTCCACACATGGTGGTATACAGGCCCAGGGTGAGTCCATGACCAGTGGTAAAGGGTAAACTGGCACAAAGGCAGTTTATCAATCCTGGAGAGTCAGATGGGTATATGGACGGGCAAATGGAGGCCTAGCTTTGTCCTGTCTCTTTTCTTTACAGATGGACACTGGAAACCTGATGGTGAAAATGTGAATGATGTAATTTGTATTTCCAAAACTCCCCTGGGGATGTAATAAAAATGTATAAAGCTTAAAGGAGGGTTAAAGAAAAAAAAACACTGCCTCTATACAAACCATTCTGGAGAGTTTTGTAAAAGTTTGGGTTTATTCAGGAGCAACTTGAAAAAGCTGGATGGGGCACGTCAAAACAGTAAAGGTTGGTGACAATAATTTTTCTCATGGTCCCCCTGGGTCATGACCCTGGTTTTGGCCATTGCAATACTGCTAGATCTCCTGCTACTTCCCTTTTCCATTGGGCCCTGTATGTATCCTTGTAAGTTACATAAAAAGAAAAATAGAGGCTGTAAAATGACTAGTAGTTTAGACAGACCCGAGACAGTCAGGATATATCCATCTGCTTCAAGAACAGAAAGGGAAGAAAGAGTCCATGATTTGACTCTGTACTTGAGACAATAGGGGAATGGAATTAGGTAAATAAAATGAGGCACTCAGCAGTATAAGTGGAGGCATGATAGTGCTGGAAAGCCAGCCAGGGGTCGTGATGGTGCTGGGAAGCCATGGCAAGAAACTGCTACACCAACTCACAAAAGCCCCTAAAAAGAACTTAGGAGAGAAGTTAGTTTGTGTGCAGCCAAATCTATTCTGAGTGGTGGGCCTGGCACTTGCATTAGCCACCAGATAGTTAGCTTCTGTATTTTGCTTGGCTTACAAAACATAGGAGAGTTAAAAAGATTCCATTTACATGACCTACCCCCCTCCAATTTGGGGTTATAAAACCCCCCATTTGTTGTTACTCAGGGCTGTTTCTAGGAGTAGTCCAGACCGGTTATAATTGGCTCTTGATAAGTTTCCCTTTACTGCTAATAAATTCTCTCATAATCCAGATTCACGTTTTGAGTCAGTGGTCTGTTTCTTGGGGATTTCCAACTCTTTGCACAATGACCATATAGACAATAAAGGCTTCGGGTTGTCCCTGTAGCTGGAGGAGGGAGACCACCTTTCTGAGGTCCTTCGATTGAAAAAGGGAAGGAATTGGCTGAGCTGTAAGCGTTTGGTTCTTTTCCCCAAATACATCAATTAAAGTCCAGGTCTGTAGTCGGGCACTGGTGGCTCACGTCTGTAATCCTGTAACTACTCAGGACACTGAAATCTGAGGATCATGGTTTGAAGCCAGCTAGGGCAGGAAAGTCTGTGAGATTCTTAGCTGGAAGTAGAGCTGTGGCCAAATGCTAATGCACTAGCCTTTAGCACAAAGGCTCAGGGACAGAACCCAGGCCCCAATATAAGCTCCAGGATGGGTGCACATCTCTCTCTCTCTCTCTCTCTCTCTCTCTCTCTCTCTCTCTCTCTCTCACACACACACACACACACACACACACACACACACACAGAGTTCAGGACTGTAAATACTGGAAGATCTTTCACTTGGAAACAAGGGTGCTTCCTTTTACAGAGGTGGCAGAGAGAAGCAGAATCCAGAGACCATCCACCCCTGAGCAGTAGATCTAGTCTGGTAGCTCCATTGGGGCTCCCCAACGTCTCCTTCCTATCTCTCCAAGGAAGCTATACTTCCTGCCCCTGATTTCCCTTAGGTACACCATATTCTTTATAATACAGGCCTGTCTTTATTTAAACTCCTCATGGGGGTCTTGCTACTAGTAGCCAACAACACTTAATTATGAATCCACTAATCCAAGTCATAAGGTTTTGGGAAGTTAAAATAGAAAATGAATATAAGGCATCTAATGGGGTGTATTCAAGAAAGGGTTTTTATTTATTTATTTTTATTTTTATTTTCTTGGTGCCAGTCCTGGGGCTTGAACTCAGGGCCAGGGTGCTTTCCCTGATCAAGGTTAGCATTCTGCTACCTGAGCTAGAGCTCTATTTTTGGCTTTATGGTGGTTAATTGGAGATTAAGCCTGCCTTGGATGGCTTCAAACTGCAATCCTCAGATCTCAGACTCCTCAGTAGCTAGGATCACAGGCATGAGCCACTGGTATCTAGCAAAGGTTTTATTTTATTTTTATGTATTTATTTGATTAACTTTTGTGTGTATTCTAGTACTAGTGCTTGAACTCAGGGCCTCAAATCTTGCTTGAGTTTTCACTCATAGCTGATACTCTACAAACTGAGCCACATCTCTACTTTTGGATTTTTGCTGGTTAATTGGAACCAATAATCTTTTGGATTTATCTACTTGGATTGGCTTCAAACTTCCACCTTCATGGAGCTCAGCTTCCTGAGTTAGGTAGGATTATAAGTGTGAGCCACTGGTGCCTCGTTTCTTCTTTTTTTAAAAAAATCTTTTGATGAAAGAGAGGTGGGAGAAAAGCTCTGAGCTTTACTCGCTCAGCTTATTTCTGGTCAAAGCACAGTACTAAATTCAGTTTTAAAGCTTCTACTTGAAAGCCAAACAGTCATAAAAAGTAATGCTTTCTATCTAAACATCCCTAAAGACATTTCTATCACCAGCTGAGAAGATAGTATGGGTAAGCAACTAGAGGCAGATATACTAAGGTTCTAGCTCCCAACTGGGAAGTCTTAATGAAAGTCTTTCTATCTCTATAAGTCTTTTTCCCAACTATAAACTCAAAACCTAGTTTGCAGTTGTAAGCACTAACCTTGCTCCTGACACATAGTGAGTGTTTAATTTATAATAGTTGTTATTATATTACTCTCAGGGTTTGGATGCTCCTCCTTTCTGATGAGGACAACAACATGTCTGATTTGATTGTATTGCCTCTTGACTTTGATTACCAGGGAATGCAGAATCAAATTGAAAATGTAATCATGGGAACTCTGTTACCATTCAGGTTGGCATGTTTGCAAAGTTTCCCCATCTCATTTTCTTCTGAAACCTGTCAACCAATGGGAAGCAGCCTGTCAACCTGATCATACCCAGACACGTGTTTATGTGTGTTCACACATGCACACACACATGCTTTAGTTAAACAGTTATTATTTTTTTCCAGGCAGGTCTCACTTGGATAATCCTTCTGCCAAGAGAAAATGTAAATCACTGTTCAATCCAGTGTCTAGGGGCTTTACAAACTGGTTCAAGAGAAATTTAATCCAAGCCTATATAACAGAAACCAGGCAGGCAGCCAGCAAGCTTTTGTTTTTGGTTTGAAGAGCAAGTCAACATGATTTTTGTCTAGGGAGGTTTACGGTAAGAAGGCATAGTCCCGCTGGACCATCAATGAAGCCTGGGAAAGGATGAGGTAGCTTCAGGGATTGTGCTAAAGCAGGATCTTTAAAGGTCAGCTCCTCTGAGTAACTCAAAGACTTCAGCAAACACTGAGGAATGAAACCTTAGTATCTAAGTTTGGGGTTCTAAAAGTGTCACGGAATAGAAATTGACTAGTCTGGGATGGAATGAGGAGGCAGGAGGAGGGAGGAGAGCTGTGGAAGGGAGCTAAGGCCAGATCACACAGGGAAGGGGGCTTTACCCTTTCCTTGGGCTCTGCAGGAAAAAAACTTAGACAATTTTAAACAACTCTATTGTCTTTCCTGTCCTTCAACTTCATCTTAATTGAACTAGGGGTCAGAAGCTTGCTCATTATCATGTAACCACCCTTGGAGGTAACTTTTATTAGTTTTCTGGTCGATTAAACTGTAATTCAGAGAGTAAGTTGCCTAGAATTGCCTGGCTAAGTAGAGTGAAGATTTGAACACAAGTCCAAGAACCTTCAAGTCATTGCATTGTCCAGTTTGGCTCTGAGGCAAGTCCAGAATCTTAATCATCTTTGTTTTTCTTATCCCTCACTCCAGAGTCCCAGGTTTCCAAACTGTAGCAGAGTTAGTTCAGTGGAAACACTAAACATGACCTCATCGGTTTCTTTTTGTTTTTCTTTAGAAGGGGTTAGAGTTGGCTGTGTGAGCTGGTGAAATCAAGGTACTGAAGCCAGAGGCCTCTTCCTCCCCTTCAAACCTCCCTGTCTCTGAGAGAGGAATTTTGCCCATGGGAGCTGTCTCAGGTGCCTACTGCCCCCCTGACCTCTCCTCACCTCCCCCCAACATTCCTGCATCTAAATCAGGGCTAGTCAATGTTTCACTCCTCAGTCCTCCCCACTCCCAGTCTGGTCTTCTAAAGCTGGTGAACAATTAACCACTGGCAGCCCTGCGTGGCCAACTCTTCAGTTTCTCTCCAGAGAAGCTTCCAAAGCTTTACTGCCTAGGGTCAATGATCTGCCAAATCTGACCAGCACCCAGGGTACTGTTTAGTCTTCAAAGAGACTCATGTACATTTTTGCAATGATTTCAGTGCTATGGGATTCTTCTCAGGAAACATTTCAGAGGACAACTTAGCCAAAGTACTCACAGTAATTCTTGAATTGTGGGGTTTTTTTTGGTGTGTATGTGTTATCCTGGGGTTTGAACTCAGTGTCTGAGGTACTCTCTCTCTCTCTCTCTCTCTCTCTCTCTCTCTCTCTCTCTCTCAGGTAGTCTGTGCCACTTGAGCCACAGCTCCTCTTCTACCTTTTGGGTAGTTAATTGTAAGCTTTTCTGCTTTGAACTGAGATCCTCAGATCTCAGCCTCCTGGGTAGCTAGGATTACAGGCACAAGCCAGCAACACCTAGCAAATTGTGTTTCTTTTGGGAATTCTTACAAAGCATCAGAGCATGGGGCAAAAATCTCCGTGTAACTCTTCTGTCACTTATGCCAGATAACTGTAGGCATGTTTCTTAACTTCTATGAACCGTCTCTTTTACATTTATAATGTAAGAAGAGTCATTCTTCCCTCTTACATTTCTTCTACAGACTAAATGCCAATTCATAGAATGTAAATGTTACATTTCTATGGTGCACAGTAGTGATTTAATTAGTATTTGTAAGAAAGAAACTTTAGACTAAAGTTTATAAAATCATAGATTACTGTAACTAAAAAGTGCCTTACAGAGCATGTGTATCTTCTGTAGGTTAGGAGGCACAGCAAAAGAAGTCTGGAATCTATTCAGTATCAGTCAGCCATTAGGTGGTATAGAATCTCATTCACTCTGTCTAGTGGAAATATAATACGTAAGCCATACACATAATTTAAAATTTTCTGGTAATCACATTTATAAAGTAGAAAGGAATAAGTAAAATTAGCTTCAATAAAGTATTTTAGTTACCCTAATGTATGCAGTATCATTTCAACATGTGATTGGTAAAATTATGACAACTTTTATTATACTAAACTTTCAAAATCTGGCATATATTTTATGTTCGCAGAACAACCAGTTTAAACTAGCCACAGAGTCTAATAGTGCTACAGGGCAGATCTAGTTTAATTCAAGCCAATAAACATTCTTTGTACATGTTATATGCCAGGTATGCTGTGAGATGCAGGGATATGAAGGCAAGCAGACGAATAATGTTGGAAACCACAATGAATAGTCCAAGGCCAGGAGTCCCTCCCCACCTGAGGTTATTGGATTACTCATCTCCTTGTGTGGTTGAGCTAGTCAAGAAGAAAATTCTCTTATTTTTTTCCTTGCTTTATTACCCTGGCTAGGAATTTCAGTAAGGAGATGGATACCCTTGTCATATTCCTTACTTTAAAGGAGATGATTTCAGTTTTTCCTCTTTGGCAATAGGTTTATCTATTGTAACCTTTAGAAAGCTAAGGTGTGGGGCTGGGAAGGTGGCTCAGTGGTAGAGCGCTTGCCTTGCATGCCTGAGGCCCTGGGTTTGATTCCTCAGCACCACATAAGCAAAAAGAAAAAAGCTGGAAGTGGCGCTGTGGCTCAAGTGGTAGAGTGCTAGCCTTGAGCTGAAGAGCTGAGGGACAGTGCCCAGACCCAGAGTTCAGGCCTCACGACCGGACCCCTCCCCCCCCCCAAAAAAAAGCTAAGGTGCATTCTTTTGTTTATGGTTTATTAAGGGTTTTTTTAAATCATAAAAGGATGTTGAATCTTGTTAGTTTTTTTTTCTGTCTCAAATAAAATGATCATGCAATTTTTATTTTTCAGTCTGCTTAACTACCATATTACATCGATTGATTTTTGTATGTTGAACAATCTTTACATCTTTGGAATAAAACCAACTTGGTCATAATATGTAATCTTTTCAATGTGTTATTAAATTTTGTTTGCAAGTATTTTATTGAGAATTTCTGTATTTTCAACAAAGAGACAGGGAAGGAAGAGATCAAATTATCTTTATTTACAGATGATATACTTAAAAGACTGTAAACAGTCCATAAAAAATGTCTCCTTGATCTGATAAACACTTTTGGCATTGTAGTGGGATATAAAATCAACATATAAAAGTCAGTAGCTTGTATACATAGCAACAATGAACAGGCAGAGAAGAAAATAAAGAAACCATTCTTATTCACAATAACCACACATACAGAAACCCACCAGAACCAAAAACCAAAACCAACTCGTAGGTATAAACTTAAATCTAGGAGGTGAAAGCTCTACAAGATAAACTACAAAACCTTGACAAATGAAACTGAAGAAGACATCAGAAAAATGGGGAAAAAAATCTCATGTTCATGGACTGGCAGAATTAACATCATGAAGATGATTATACTACTAGGAGCAAGCTGTAGATTCAATTGCAATAACTATCAAAGTGTTGTGAGAACTGAGAGGCAGGAAGTCCTGCTGCACGCCAGTGTCACGGCCACGCACACCGGCTCACTGTGGGGTAGAGGTTTCCAGGGAGGAAGGAGGCTTGAGGTGGGGCACCCGATATATATATAGAGGCGGGGTGTTCCGGAGGAAGAATTTGATAGAGAAGGGCACCCTGCAAGAGGCAAGAGAGGCGCCTCTCGGAGTGGAGCAGTGCCAACGAGGCCCCGGCCAGCGGAGAGGCCCGAGGGGACCCGGGATTGCAAAGAGGCCTGCGGCAGAGTGGAGAGGCCTGCGGAAAATCCTGCAGAGATTTGAGAGGCCTGTGGAGAGGCCTGTGAAGAGCAGAGAGGCCTGCAGAGAGCCAAGAGGCCTATGGGAAGAAGGATGAAGGAAAAACAAAAACAGAAACTTGCCCCCTTGGAGGTTACAGCTGTGCTTAGTTCTGAGGTAACCCAGCGCAGGGTTGCAGACCAACTAGTAAAACTCCCCTGTCACCTTAACCGTGCCTCCGTGGATTTTCTCGCTTGTCGGTCATTATAGTATCAATGTTATTTTTTGCAGAAATAGAAAAAAAAAAATCCAAAGATTTATATGGAAGCATAGAAGACACTGAATAACAAAGGTAATCCTGAGCAAAATGAGTAAGGCTGGAAGTAGTATAACACCAGCTTGTAAGTTACACTACAGAGCCACAGTAACAAAAACGATATGGCACTTGCACAAAAACAGATAGGCAGAAATGGAGTGGAATAGAAGACCCAGAAATAAAGCCACGTAACTATGACCATCTAATTCTTGACAAAGAAGCCAAAAGCATGCACTGGAGAAGAGATTACCTTTTCAGCAAATGGATCTGAGAAACCCAGTTATTTGTATGCTGGAGACTGAAATTAGATCCCTGTCTCTCATTCTGTACCCAAAAAAAAAAAATCAACTTCAATGTATCAAAGATCTTGTATGTAAGATCTGAAACTTTAAAGCGGGAAAACTCGGGAAGACATAAGCACAGGTAAATTATTTACTGAACAAGACAAATTGCACAGAAAATGAGAACAAGAATTTACAAATGCAGCAGCATCAAGTTAAGGAGTTTGCTTAGTGAAGCAAACAATATCCAAAATCAAAAGACAACATCTTTGTTAGTTATCCAATGGTATCAACAGATAAAGTATTAATATCCAAAATACATGAAGAACTCAAAAATACCAAACAGCAAAAGAACAAATAATATAATAGTAAATAGTTCTTGGAAGTAGATATAAATTGTTAATAAATATATGAAGAAATATTCAACATTCTTAGCCATAAAGAAAATTCAAATCAAAACTACACTAAGATCATATCTCACCCCAGTGAATGGCAATCATCAAGAAAACAGCAAATGCTGCAAGAGTCAAGTGAACTTGATATAGTGTTGGTGAGAATATAAGCTAGTGCCACCACTATGGAAATCAGTATGGTGACTCCTCAAAAAACTTGTGATCCTGCCATACTACTTTTGGGTACATAGCCAAAGGACTGTGAATTAATGTTTCAGAAAGATATCTGTATAACTATATTCACTACAGTTCTGTTCATAATAGCCAAAGTATGGCTATTAGTCAGTCAAGATTCCCCCAAACCAATGAATGGATCAAAGAGGTACAGAAATAAATATCTAGAACTACAGTCATAAATAAGAATTAAAATATGTCATTTATTTTTAGGAAAATAAAATTGAAGATTATGCTGACTGACCTAAGCTAAGCTCAGTAAAGCCAAATATTGCATGTTGTTGACCATTTGTGGAAACCAGACCTAGTGTGTGTATATGTGTGTGTGTGTGTGTGTGTGTGTGTGTGTGTGTGTAATACATAATATATATTCAAATGATTATAGTGTTACACTATTGGAGGAACAAGGAGGAGAATGAGAAGAAAAGAGAATACAGGAGAGTAAATAATATTGAATATATTGCATCTATGTATAAAAATAGCATGCAGAAACTCAATGACTGTTGTTGAATGATGAAGGGGTGGAGGATAGGAAAACAAAATAATAGAGGAGGATAATGCAATTAAAATACAATATTTATGCACATGGGAAATACCATAATGAAACCCTTTGTACAATTAACATACATAAAAAGTAGATGGAAGAAAAGTAAAACAGGTTTTTTTTTGTGGGAGAAGAAGCCAGCAAGTAAGAGGAGAGCAAATATAGTCAAAGTATTTCATATGCATCTCTAAGAGCAAAACAATGAAACCTACTGAAATTTTTTAGGAAGAAGTAGAGAAAGAGAGTGAGTTAGTTCAACCAGGGTACATTGTATGAATGTATGGAAATGCAATTACAAAACTCTCTTGTATAACTAATACATGCTAATAAAAATTTAAAAAAAGGCTAGGTGCTAGTGGCTCATGCCTGTGATCCTAGTTGAGATCTGGGGATCATGGTTCAAAGCCAACTCTGGTCAGGAAAGCCTGTGAGACTCTTATCTCCAAAAAACTACAGAGTAAAAGCCATAAGTGACACTGTGGCTCACGTGTAAGAGGGCTAGCCTTGAGCAAAAGAAGCTCAGAGACAGTCTCAGGTCCTGAGTTCAAGCTCCAAGACTGGCAAAAAAAAAAAAAAAAGGAATTTAGGAATATTTGAAATATGGGAATGAATGAGATTTTCTATGTAGAAAAGGAAAAGAAGGCCCAGGACTGAGCCCTGAGGGAGATGGCTGTCTCCTGTCAGAGTAGGTGAGGGAAGCCAAGAGGAAGATGGTGAACTGGGGACATAAACAGGAGAGTGGATGTCGGGGAAGCCCTGAGTATCCCACTGTGGCAAATGCCACGGAGAAGGACACGAAGGCCACATAGCTGATTTGAGGATGGTCATATGGTGCACAGGCTTGGTAGCCCTGAAGAAGTGACAAGAAAGACAAGATGGGTTGAAGAGGAAGTAAGGAAGCAAGGACAGAGGATGAATTCAGAACTTTTGGAATATTTGGTTACAAGAGGAAGCAGAGAAAGCGGATCCTATGGAAGAGCTTGGGGTTTGGGTAGAAAGATTCTGCAGCTTTGGGTTGCAAGATTAGGAATATAGATCATAGATATATGTCTATCTCCAGCCATATCTTGGGTGGTGGGGTACCAGTTCAGTCAGCTTTACATTTTGTAAGGTACATATTTGAAGGTCCCAATCTCATGTCACACTTTCTCCCAAGGCTCAGCTGCATGGCGGTCCCTGGGGCTTCAGTGCCATTTTGTGTCTACCGTGTCTACCTATACTACCTACTTAGCGCATGGCAATGGAAAGCCTTGCCCCTCTTCTCCAGCAGAAGAAACAAAGCCTAAAGAGTGAGGACCTTGTCTTTGTAAGTTGTTTTCACTGGTACAGTAGTGTTCCGAATTTAGCCCTGAGAAGATGCTCATTAAATATTCCAAGAATACATAAAGTGATTAAACAAACACTGAGTTTGAAGGTAGTGCTACTAGCAAATTTATTTCTTTGTACAGGTAAACGGAGGCATATTACAATTTGGAGTCTGATACTTGGGAGGAATTCTGACAAAAACTAAAGTCTCCAATTTCCTGGCCCACTTCTCTGCCAGAACCACTTGGCCAGCCCACAGAACACTTAGGGCTGAAGCCCTCACATTCACATCCAACCTTAGACTTCACCACAGGTGTTTGCCCTCTTTACCTTGATTTTAGAAGCACCTTCCTGAAGCTGAGAGGCAACAATGAACAAAGGGAGACAGCAATTCTTAGCTGGTGGCCATGCTGAACAGAGTTGCCAGCAAACCAAGGTACATTGGTTCCCATAGGCTGTTAGAAAATTAGCATAGCTGCAATATAACCACAAGATGTCGCTGTTGGTCCTCAATTAAATAAAACTGGTGGGTTGGGGGGGGGGGTCTTAAAAAAATCACCTTAAAGATCCTTATTTTGCAGTTGAAGAAACTGAGGAAGAATTAACAGGATTTGCAGGATCATGTAGCAAGTTAGTGACCGAGCATTCATGAGAATCCAAGTCCCTTAACTTTTATTTTTTGCATTGGTGCGACTGTCTTTCCTCGTTTCAGTTGGACAGGACACAGTGAAATGAGGATGGATCAGTCGTCTCTGAAATCATTCATTGAAGACAATGGCTAGCAATTAGCAGAAGAATAGAGAGGGGAAAAAATGAGAGGAAATAAAAGGAATGGAAAAGTCTCAGTGTTCACTTTCACATCTGACTTCTTCCAAGTGTGGGGCTTCAGATGCCACTGCCCACAATGGAGGGCATGCACATGGGGCCTCCATCTGGGGCATGGCTTGAATAGCTGAATAGGAAAGTATCAGGTAATGGATTTCATCCTTTTTTTTATGGCTCCGACTTAAAAAGAGTCTGGTTCCCAAGGAAAACAAGAAGCCAGTAGCTCAGCAAAAGAATTAGCTGAAACCTAAGTAGGAGCCAGATAAGAAAAGAAAAAAACTGCTGGATGGAAGCATGAGGGTGTGTTTCTGGGCCCACTGTTTGGAGTTGGGAAACCGTGGGGCTGAAGACCCTTTGTGAACCAGTGACCCCTGACTTGGCATTTATCCTGGAAAGGTAAGATATGATTCTTTCTTTCTAGAAGGAATCATAGACAGGTCTTGGGTAGGGACTGTGGTTTGGCCCCCACAGGTGTCTCCTGAGTTTTCCTTAGACACCCTGGCATAACTCCCATGAGCTATGTTCCTTCCATGTGTCTCCACCAACTAACTTTTTTCTTTGTAAATTAAAAGAGTTTTCTTGTATTTTTACATGATAAATTTAGTATGTGCCCACTACAAAATCCAGGCACCAATTAACAGAAAGAAGACAAACAAAAATGATCAATAATCTCTCCATTCAGAAATCATCCATCCTACCCTACTGCATTGTTGGTGGGAGTATAAACTTGTTCAACCACTTTGGAAAGCAGTATGGAGGTTCCTCAAAAGACTACACATAGAGCTCCCCTATGACACAGCAATCCCACTTTTGGGCATTTACCCAAATGATCACAGACAAGACCACAGGAAAGCTACCAGCACAGCTATGTTTATTGCAGCATTATTTACCATAGCTAAGATATGGAACCAACTCAGATGCCCCTCAGCAGATGAATGGATCAAGAAAATGTGATATATATATATATATATACACATATATATGTATATATATACATATATTGGAATTGTATGCCTCCATCAACAAGAATGACATTGCCCCATTTGTTAGGAAATGGAAAGACTTGGAAAAATTATATGAAATAAAGTAAGTCAGGCCCAAAGAAACATAGGTCCTATGGTTTCCCTTACTTGCAATAACTAGTATATGTCTGGGACAAGCAGAAAAAAATCAAAAGCTATGTACATATGACCAGATAAGATGATGTTAAGTGAAATGAACCCCAAGATAGGGACACAAGTGGTTTTTTTTCTTTCTTGCTATTGTTTCTAACATACTTATAATGTACCATGTGATTTTTTGTTTCTTTGTATGTTCCTCCCTCATGGTATAACCTCTGTTTTCACTGAATTTCATGTTGGTGCCCTGCATCCTTTTTTTTGAAATAAAGTTTTTTATTTTGAAAATACTGTACAGAAGGGTTACAATAAGGTGAGCAAGGTAATGAGTACATTTCTTATTAAGCATTGTTGCCTCCTCCTTTCTTTGTTTTCCCCCTACCATCCCTTCCCTCCCATCTCTACAACTACACTCCCTGCCTCCCTGTCTTGTATATACACTTCCCTAATTTAGGGAGAGGAAGGGAAAAAACAAAATGCTTAAATAGGGATATAGGTTGGCCCATTGTAACAATGAGATGTACAAGACACTATGTTGAAAACAAACTTTATTTGTTTGTGATCATTTGGATAAACGCCCAAAAGTGGGATTGCTGGGTCATAAGGGAGCTCTATGTGGAGTCTTTTGAGGAACCTCCAAAGTGGTTGAATAAGTTTACATTCCCACCAACAATGCAGTAGGGTTCTCTTCTGTCCACATCCCCTCCAGCATCTGTTGTTATTAGAGTTCTTGATTCTAGCCATTCTAACTGGGGTGAGTTGGTATCTCAATGTTGTTTTGATTTGCATTTCTTTTTTTTTTTGGTCCGGTTGTGGGGCCTGAACTCTGGGCCTGAGCACTGTCCCTCAGCTCTTCAGCTCGAGGCTAGTGCCCTACCACTTGAGCCACAGTGCCACTTCCGGCTTTTTTTCTTTTTGCTTATGTGGTGCTGAGGAATTGAACCCAGGGCCTCAGGCATGCAAGGCAAGTGCTCTACCTCTGAGCCAACTTCCCAGCCCCTTGATTTGCATTTCTTTTCCGGCTAGAGAGTCTGAGCATTTCTTCATGTGTCTATTGGCCATCCTTCTTTCCTCTTTAGAGAAGTTTCTCTTTAAGTCTTTAGCCCACTTATTTATTGTGCAGTTGTTTTTTTTTTTGAGGATTTGTTGTTGGGGGATTTAATTTTTTGAGTTCCAGGTATATTTTAGATATGAGACCCTTGTCTGTTGTATGGCTAGTGAAGATCTTCTTCTAACCCATGGGCTTTCTATTGATCTTGCTAGCTACATCCTTTGCCATGCAGAAGCTGTACAGCTTCATGCAATCCCATTTGTCCAACCTTTCTTTGATTTGTTGTGTTTCTGGGTCTCTATTAAGAAAATTTCGGTCTGTGCCAAGGAGACATAGGGTTTCTCCTATTCCATCCTGTAATGTTTTCAGAGTATCTGCTTTATTGCAGCATTATTTACCATAGCTAAGATATGGAACCAACCCAGATGCCCCTCAGTAGATGAATGGATCAAGAAAATGTGGTATATATACACAATGGAATTCTATGCCTCCATCAGAAAGAATGAAATTGCCCCATTTGTTAGGAAATGGAAAGACTTGGAAAAAATTATATGAAGTGAAGTAAACCAGGCCCAAAGAAACATAGGTCCCATGGTTTCTCTTATCTGCAATAACTAGTATATGTCTGAGACAAGCAGAAAAGGTCAGATAAATTGATGTGAAGTGAAATGAACCCCAAGATAAGTATTCAAATCTGTTTTCTTTCTTGCGATTGTTTCTAACATATTTATAAGATGATTTCTTTGTTGCTTTGTATGTCCCTCCCTCACGGTATAACCCCTGTTTTCACTATATTTGATGTTGGTATAATTTGTGGAGGGGAAGGGCAAAAACAAACAGTTTAAATAGGGATACAGGTAGATACATTGAAACAATGAGATGTACAAGTCATTATGTCAAAAAATGAACTTTACAACTTTGGCTGCAGGGGGGGGTGGGGGCGGGGAGGCGGAGGTTGGGGGGAGGTGGAGGGATGGGGGGGCAGGGAGGAAGGGATGGGAAGGGGAAACAAAGGAGGAGGCAACAATGCTTGATAAGAAATGTACTCATGGGGCTAGGAAGGTGGCTCAGTGGTAGAGCGCTTGCCTTGCATGCCTGAGGCCCTGGGTTCGATTCCTCAGCACCACATAAGCAAAAAGAAAAAAGCCAGAAGTGACACTGTGGCTCAAGTAGTAGAGTGCTAGCCTTGAGCTGAAGAGCTGAGGGACAGCGCCCAGGCCCAGAGTTCAGGCCCCATGACCGGACCCCCCCCCCCCCCAAAAAAAAAGAAATGTACTCATTACCTTACCCATGTAATTGTAACCCCTCTGTACGGTATTTTCACAATAAAAAAGTTAAAAAAAAAGGAACTTTACAATTTAGGCGGGGTTGGGGAGGAGTGTAGTTGTGGAGGTGGGAGGGAAGGGATGGTAGGGAGACAACAAAGGAGGAGGCAACAATACTTGAAAGGAAATGTACCCATTACCTTGCTCATGTAACTGCAATCCCTCTGTACAGTATTTTTACAATAAGATATGTATTGAAAAAAGAAATAATCATACTGCAGTCCTGTTGCATAAATCAGGATGTCAGCCTAGGAGTACCTGTCTACAGTCAGCCCTAGGCCAAAGGCTTGGGCTATGAAACAACCCCCAGCTCTCATAGTCATAGGGCCTCTTGTTGAGGAAATAGACGAAACACTTAAAAAATATGTGCAGCCAGCCGCTGGTGGCTCACACCTGAAATTCTGGCTACTCAGGAGGCTGACATCTGAGAATCACTCTTGGAAGCCACCTGGAACAGAAAGATCTGAGAAACTCTGATCTCCAGTCAACCAGTAAAAAGCCAAAAGTGGAAGTATGTCTAAAGTGACAGAGCTATAAAGCGAAGCAAAAGTGCAATGCCCTGGGTTAAAGACCCCAGTACCAGCACAAATTTAGAAAAAAATTAAAAGTAGACTATATAGGATGTCAGATTGTGCTGAGCAGAAGAGGTGGTGGATTTTAAAGGTAGTGAGGTGGTAAGCTAACTTACTTTCTTTTTCTTTCTTTATTTCTTCCTTCCTTCCTTCCTTTCTTTCTTTCTCTCTCTCTCTTTCTCTCTTTCTTTTTTTGGTTGTAGGGTTTGAACTCAGGGCCTCAGCTGTCCCTGAGCTGTTTTGTTCAAGGCTAGAGCTCTACCACTTTGAGCCTCAGTGCCACTTCTGGTTTTCTGGTGATTAATTGGAGACAAGAATCTCATGGCCTTTCCTGCCCAGGCTGGCTTCAAACCATGATCCTTAGATCTCAGCCTCCTGAGTAGGTAGGATTACAATTGTGAACTACCAGTGCCCAGCTAAGATAATCTTAAAGTAGGATATTCAGACAGTGACATTTGAATAAGACCTCAGACCAGTAAAGGAGCAAATCACATGAATATCAGAAGACTTCTCACTTTCCCTCCTCCCCCCTCCCTTCCTCCCTCCTTCCCTCCCTCCTTCCTTCCCTCCCTTCCTTCCTTCCTTCCTTGCATCTTCCTTCCTTCCTTCCTTCCTTCCTTCCTTCCTTCCTTCCTTCCTTCCTTCCTTCCTTCCTTCCTTCCTTCCTTTCTTCTTTTTTTTTTGTTGGTCATGGGGCTTGAACTCTGGGCCTGGGCACTGTCCCTTAGCTCTTCAGCTCAAGGCGAGTGCTCTACTACTTGAGCTACAGCCCCACTTATGGTTTTCTGGTGGTTAATTTGGAGATCAGGGCTGGCTTTGAACTATGATTCTCAGATCTCAGCCTCCTGAGAAGCAAGGATTACAGGCGTGAGCCACCAGAGTCCCTTTATTTTTTCCAATATGTAATCTTCCATTATTTTACAAACAATATTTGACTATATCCTTGATTTAAAATCTTCAAGTAACATAGCAATATGTGGGTAACAAGGGAATATCTTTTCCACCACTTTCCTGGCATCTCTCCCCCCTTCTCCACAAGGAGACATTTTGTCATTGATGTGGTCCCACAATGGGTCTCCACATTCAAATTTACTTCTATGTATGACAATATATTTACACTGATTTACTTTCTACATGTATGAAATCATCTTGTCTAAAACTAGTGCCCTTTTGTTTTCAACAAATAGGGTCTTCTTTTCTAAACTTCAAAGATGCATGGGTTCTAAAAGTCTCATTACCTAACAAAAATCACCACTTCTCATTACTAAATGCAACAGGATATTTCATTTCTTCCTCTGGGCTATTAGCTTACTATTTCCTCCATTATATTGTAATCATTTCTTTCTGTCTCTGTCTCTTATTCTGGACAGAGAGTTCTTTGTGGCTGTGTCTTCTTAACTCTTCATTTCTAGGTCCTAGTATAATGACTAGCACATGTTGTAAATTAATACCGAGCTGATTACCGTTTCATATATCACTGATGAAGACTTCCAACACTGGGTGGAATTGTAGTTGAGTATGTTCTGTTGGATCCAGTGTATCTCCATTGCAATATACATGTTGCTGTGTCACTGTAAGAGGGCAGTCCAGATGACTGGGGTCAAATCAAACAAAAAAGTCTATTTTTGTTTTTACATTTTTTTTTGTCAGGGCTTCAGCTCAGGGCCTTGTTCTTGCTTGGCTTTCTTGCTCATGGCTGGTGTACTGCCACTTGAACCATACCTCTGGTCCAGTTTTTATGGTTAGAGATGAAGTCTTACAGATTTTTTTTTATTTTTTTATTTTTTTTTCCGGTCGTGGGGCCTGAACTCTGGGCCTGGGCGCTGTCCCTCAGCTCTTCAGCTCAAGGCTAGCGCTCTACCACTTGAGCCACAGCACCACTTCTGGCTTTTTTCTTTTTGCTTATGTGGTGCTGAGGAATCGAACCCAGGGCCTCAGGCATGCAAGGCAAGCGCTCTACCACTGAGCCAACTTCCCAACCCAGTCTTACAGATTTTTTTGCCCAGGCTGATTTTGAACCACAATACTCCAGATCTCAGCCCCTGCATAGTTAGTGTATACCACTGGCTCATGCACAAGCCATTGGCCCGATTTAACCTTTAAAGTAGACTACTGAGAGTTACCATTTACAACAGTGCTTTAAGAGATCAATACTTAGGAGGGCACATTGTACCAAGCCTTTTATATAGTACTTATTTTCAAGGCACAAAACAATTTAACAAGGTAGGTATTGGATATTACATGGTTCCATATATTTAATCATCTCATCATCTACATTTATGGAATCTTACCATTTTCCCATATTGGCTCTAGATGTTTTTTATCCTTTAGAAATAAGGCATCATGTATAAATAGACTTTGTAGGGCCAGATGTACAAATGTAATAGCCAATATTGGATAGCACATTTATAGTCCAGAGTAGTGAGTAGTTCACACCTATAATTCCAGCAGTCAAAATGCTGAGATAGAAAGATTGAGAGCTTGACGCAAGGCAAGGCAAGGCTACATAGTCTTAAAGGAATAACCACAACAACAAAAGCCACTTGGAGCAAATTCCCATTTTAGTAAACAAACTGGTCTTGGGTTACAGAAGAGAATAAAACACAGTTCCTCCCTTTGGGATGGTGACTGTCAAGGATGGCAGATTCATAGGATAACACATTGGGAAAATGAGGCTCAAAGAGAGGTGCTGATTCCTCTATAAGGCAAAGCCAGAGGCCAAAAGCAAATGGGGCTGGCCCTTCAGAACACTGCCTTGTGTCCACAGGTGACCCCTGGGGAGACAACTCCTCACTTCCAGTGAAGAAGGAGAGCTGCTGTGACAGTCCCGCAGAATCTATGAGAAACATGTACTGGCCTCTCACTCCTTCTCTTCCCCCTCCTCCAAACCATCTTTTTGCTGCAAAGAATGAAATTTTTTCCCGGTGAGATACACTTCCTGTCAGGATGAGACACACCCAGCCAGACAAGCCACCCAAAGTAAGTGAAGAAAATCCTTTCATTCCTCCAGCTGCACAGATTTATTCTCTGCTGGATCCCTGCCATTTTCCCAGGGGCTCAGCCAGAAGTGGATTTAGGGAATAGCAAATTAGAACAATACGTTAGCGAGGGTAAAAACCACTGTTTATTATCTCTAATTATATTTCCATGCTCTTATAAATTTTGTTTATATCACAGAAAACCTGGAAAACAACAACAATTTGGTTTGTTGTTGTTGTTGTTTTGGTATGTATAAAGGAATTCAACATCATTTTGAATCTTTGTTAGTTTTTTGATGTGTATACTTCCTTTATAAAATTGTATTTGTATGTATTTTACCTTGTACTGCTCACATTATTTTGTAAGTTAAATATTTCTCTATTAATTATGTTCTTCAAAATATAATTGTAATAGGTTTGATACAATTCTCACCAAAATTCCAATCCTATTCTTCACTGACACAGAAAACAAAATTTATATGAAAGCTCAGAAGACCCTGAAATTGCCAATACAATCTTGAGAAAAATGAGCAATGCTGGAGGTATCAGGATTATTGACTTCAAATTATACTATAGAGCTACAGTGGCAAAAAGCAAAGGAAAGAGTAACATTGTCCAAAAAAAGAAATGTACTCAGTGCCAGACTCTATAACCCCCTCTATACAATATATTCATAATAACAATAAAACTATACTTTAAAAAAACGGCATGGTACTGCCACAAATATAGTCATGGGAATACAACAGAGGACCCAGAAATAAATCAAAATAGCTAGAATCCATGTTTATTCTTGTCACAAGTAGAAAAATATTTGTCTCTTCAACAAATAGTGCTGGGAAAACTGGATATCCACATGTAGAAAACTGAACTAGATCTCTATCTCTCATCCTGTACAAATCAATGCAAAATGGATGAAAAACCTTTTTTTTTTTTTTTTTGGGTCCGGTCATGGGGCCTGAACTCTGGGCCTGGGCGCTGTCCCTCAGCTCTTTTAGCTCAAGGCTAGCGCTCTACCACTTGAGCCACAGCGCCACTTCCGGCTTTTATCTTTTTGTTTATATGGTGCTGGGGAATCGAACCCAGGGCCTCATGCATGCAAGGCAAGCACTCTACCACTGAGCCACCTCCCCAGCCCCCTGGATGAAAAACCTTAATGTAAGATCTGCAACTTAGAAATTGCTAGGGAAAGCATGGGGAAAATACTTCAACATTTAGATAAGAGTGATAACTTTCTGAATAGAACTTTGATAGTTCAGGAAATATGAGCAAGAACTAACAGGGTTGTATCAAATTTAAAAGCTTCTACATATCAAGATAAATAATTACCAGAGTGAGGAGTCAGCCTACAGATAATCTTTTCCAGCTATTAATCTGAGGATTAATATCCAAAACATGATGAAAAACTGAAAAATTACACTAAAAGAACAAATAATCCAGTTAATAAATAGGCAAGTGAGAACAGACAGTTCTTTTTTTTTTAATTTATTTTATTTTATTTGTGAACATACTGTACAGAGGGGTTACAATTACATGGGCAGGATAATGCGTACATTTCTTACCAAGCATTGCAGCCTCCTCCTTTATTTATCCTTCACATCCCTTCCCAGCCTCCCCCCTCCCACCCACCCAGTCCCAATACTTCTCCTTCCCCCCCCCCCCCCCCCGCACAGATATTGAAAAGCTCGTTATGGACATGACAACTTGTACTTCTCATTGTTGCAACAGGTCCACCTGTATCCTTAAACGACTTGTTTTTCCCCATTTCCTCCACAAGTTATACTGACATCAAATATAGTGAAAGCAGGGGTTATATTGTGGGGGAGGGACATACAAAGCAACAAAGAAATAATCTTATAAATGCGTTAGAGACACATGCATGAAAGAAAAAAACATTAAAATACATATCTAAGGGTTCATTTTCCTAACATCACATTATCTGACCTTTTCCGCTTGACTCATACATATACTAGATATTGCAAATAAGGGAAACCATGGGACCTATGTTTCTTTGGGCCTGGCTTACTTCGCTTAATATAATTTTTCCAAGTCTTTCCATTTCCTAACAAATGGGGCAATGTCATTCTTTCTGATGGAGGCATAGAATTCCATTGTGTATATATACCACATTTTCTTGATCCATTCATCTACTGAGGGGCTTCTGGGTTGGTTCCAGATCTTAGCTATGGTGAATAATGCTGCAATAAACATAGTTGTGCTTGTAGCTTTAGTGTGGTCTTGTTTGTAAACATTTGGGTAAATGCCCAAAAGTGGGATTGCTGGGTCATAGGGGACTTCTATGTGGAGTCTTTTGAGGAACCTCCATACTGCTTTCCAAAGTGGTTGAACAAGTTTACATTCCCACCAACAATGAAGTAAGGTTCCCTTCTGTCCACATCCCCTCCAGCATCTGTTGTTGTTAGAGTTCTTGATTTTTGCTGTTCTAACTGGAGTGAGGTGATATCTCAATGTTGTTTTGATTTGCATTTCTTTTATGGCTAGGGAGGTTGAGCATTTCTTCATGTGTCTATTGGCCATCCTTCTTTCTTCTTCAGAGAAGTTTCTCTTTGTCTTTCGCCCACTTGTTTATTGGGCAGTTGTTTCTTTGAGGGTTTGTTGTTGGGGGGTTTAATTTTTTGAGTTCCAGGTATATTTTAGATATGAGACCCTTGTCCGTTGTATGGCTAGTAAAGATCTTTTCCCAATCCGTGGGCTTTCTATTGATCTTGCTAGCTATGTCCTTTGCCATGCAGAAGCTCTGCAACTTTATGCAATCCCATTTGTCCAACCTTTCTTTGACTTGTTGTGTTTCCGGGACTCTATTCAGAAAATTTCGGCCTGAGCCAAGGAGACCTAAGGTTTCTCCTATTCCATCCTGTAATGTTTTCAGAGTGTCTGCTTTGAGTTCAAGGTCTTTGATCCATTTGGAGTTGATTCTGGTGCAGGGTGATATATAAGGATCTATCTTTAGTTTTCTACAAGTAGTTAACCAGTTTTGCCAGCACCATTTACTGAAGAGGCTGTCTTTCTTCCATTCTATTGTTTTAGCTCCCTTATCGAAGATTAGATGGCTATAGGTCTGTAGGTTCATTTCTGGGTTTTCAATTCTATTCCATTGGTCCTGAGGTCTGTTCTTATGCCAATAAAAAGCTGTTTTGATTACTATGGCTTTATAGTAGAGTTTGAAATTTGGTATTGATATTCCTCCAGTAGTGTTCTTTCCGTTGAGGAGTGTTTTTGCTATTTGGGGTCTTTTATTGTTCCATGTGAATTTTTGGATTGCCTCTTCTATTTCCTTGAAGAATGAGGTTGGAATTTTGATAGGTATCGCGTTGAATTTGTAGATAGCCTTGGGAAGTATTGCCATTTTCACGATGTTAATCTTTCCAATCCAGGAGCATGGGAGGTTTTGCCATTTTTTAAGTTCTGTGTTGATTTCCTTTTTCAAGATTTTAAAGTTTTCATCATAGAGGTCCTTCACTTCTTTGGTTAATTCCTGGGTATTTTATTTTTTGTGGGGCTATTACAAATGGAGTTGCTTTCCTAATTTCAGCCACACTTTTCAGACAGTTCTCAATAGAAGTATATTTATCAGTAAATATGGAGAAAATGTTCAACATCCTTTGCCATAAAGAAAATGTAAATCAAAAGTACACTGAGTTCCACCTCACCATGATCTGAATGGCAGTCATGAAGAACACAGACAACAAATGCTGGTGAGGATGCAGGTTGAAAGAAAGTCTTATACATTGGTGGTGGAAATGTAAATAAGAGCAAACACTATGGGAAATAAATATGGAGGTTCCATATGACATAGCCCTAGTGTGTTCAGAGAATGTAAGTCAGCATACAATAGAGATACCATTGCACTTAGATTTACTGCAGCATTATCCATAATAGCCAAGCTGTGGAATCAACTATGGTGCCCATCAACACATGAATGGATAAAGAAATGTGATATATGTATACAATGAAGTATTATTCAGCCATAGAGAAGAATGAAATCATGTAATTTGATGGAAAATGGAAAAGGGTGGAACTTCAGATCATCATGTTAAGCACAATAAACCAAACTCAGATAAAAAATACCATGTTTTCTCTTAAATATCGAATTTATATATTTTTTTAAAGTCATGAAAATAGGAGGATTATTTGGGAAGAAGAAAGGGTCCAGTGAGGAAGAGACAAAAAAAGATAATGGAGATGATATGGTTAAAGAACATTATGTATGCACACTTACTAATGGACACATATTAGAGAACACATGTATGAAAACATTCTAATCAAAAATATATTCATTTTAGCTGGGCACCGGTGGCTCACACCTAGCTACTCAGGAGGCTGATATCTGAGGATTGCAGTTCAAAACCAGCCTGGGCAGAAAAGACCATCAGAATCCTATTTCCAATAAACCACTAGAAAACCAGAAGTGGCACTGTAGCTCAAGTGGTAGAGCGCTCGCTTTGAACTGAAGAGCTGAGGGACAGTGTCTGGGCCCAGAGTTTAAGCCCCACAACTGACCACTATATATATATATATATTCATTTTATCATTAATATATGTTCAGAAGAATGAGGAAAAAGCATAATGATAAATGGTTATAGAACAGTCAATTATATAGCTTCTTTGTGATTTCGATGTTCTATCTGTTGTTGGATATTTAAGTTTTATGGTTATGACTTTATTACAAGTCTGACATTATTGAGTAACTTCATTGGCCTCTTTCCTTACATGATCTCAACCCCTCCTCCTAAGCTCAAAGTAAACAATATCATGTTTCAGAAAGGAGCAAGGATTCAAAGACAGTAAGGAACTATCTCACAAACAAAGCCAGCTTTAGATCCCAGTTCTCTCTGACGCCTGAGCAAATGCTGTCCATTACTGCATCCTGGGTGTGCCCAGGCTCTCCCTGCCTATTGTAAGGTTTCTGTCTCCCTGGAGCATCATTACGTTGATGGAAGTTTTCTTGTACTCCTAAAAGGAGTACATGTATATGTTGGTCTTAGTCCTTGCACATTCCCATGACCCCTTAGCCCCTTACTACATTTTAGGCCTTTCCAATGAAACACTCTTCCACTAGTGGCTGGGCTGGTATAAATGATGGTTTCTAATTGCTGAGCCATGTGTCCTCTCCACCTCCACTCTCAGCTGTTCTCAGACTGGCAGACTGGGAGGCAATCATGTCTCCAGGTTGAGAAACTGAATCCTGATACACTCTCCAAACCCTCACAGTTACTTATGCCCTATTTGGATTCTCATGTATACTCCCCAAAATTTCCCAAGCTCTGAAAACCTCTCAGCAGCTCAGCATATTCTAAACAGACTAGTAAGTTTAAAACTCTCATTTAAACAGCTCAGCATATTCTAAACAGACTAGTAAATTTAAAACTCTCATTTAAATTCCAGGTTTAAATAAAAAAAAATATATATATATATTCCCAGTTTAGACCAGTCTGAGACTCACATTCAGGTGTTTGAAATGTAACAATCCAAACCCAATTTCTTAAAAACAATTCTTACAGTGATTTCCAATGTTTAAGTTTTTTCAAAATTAGGATACATTCGTTGTATAAGAAGGTTTTCGTTGTGATAGCACCATACAAACACAATGCACCTCAATCAACTGCACCTCTATTACACTGCCTCACTTACTCCCTCCACATTCCTCAGAACACTTTCGATTGGTTTCATTGCTCTGTTTCCATATACATATTTATATCTATATATGTGTATATCCAAAGTATATCAATCATATACAACTTCATTCACCATCTTTATTTGCTTCCCTCATCTTTCTGGTCCCTGCATCCCCAACAGAATCTGTTTGGGACACAGTGGTTTTTTTCTTTCTTGCAATTGTTTCTAACATATTTATATTTCTTTGTTACTTTGTATGTCCCTCCCCCACGATATAACCCCTGTTTTCACTGTATATGATGTCGGTATGCTTTGTGGAGGGGAAGGGAAAAAACTGTTTAAATAGGGATACAGGTGGACCCATTGCAACAATGAGATGTGCAAGATGTTATGTGGAAAACGAACATTACAACTTTGGCCAGGGGGCTGGGGGGTGAGGGGGAGATGGGAAAGGATGGGAAGGGGAGACAAAAGAGGAGGCAACAATGCTTGATAGGAAATGCACTCATTACCTTGCCCATGTAATTGTAACCCCTCTGCCTGGTATTTTCACAATAATAAAAAGACACAGATCCACGCTGGTGTTGAGGCGGCTTTTGCACGTGCTCCATCACTGTAGGTGTCAGACATAAAAACCAGTTTCCGAACCCCAAGTCCAGCCGCAGACAGGAGGCCCAAGCCATGTGGGGCTCGCCGTGGCACTGGAAAACCTAACCCAGATTGAAATCAACTCCTCGGTTACTCCTCTTTTCTCCTCCTCTTCCTCTCCTTTCTTTTCTCCTGCAAGTTCTTTAGGTCAGTCATCACATGCGAAGTCTGGTGAACCCACATAATCACAGTGACCATCGCGTTGAGCAGCAGCGGTGCCGAGAACGCGATAGAAACGAATGTCCCCCTGCAGTCAAAATACTGGTATTTTGAAAACGACCTCCAGTGCCCTGCGGCCATTCATTGATACCCTCAGCACAGTAGACCGACGCCACGAGGCACAGGAAATGGCCAATCTGTGGTTTGTACCTCTGAGAGGAGAAGCAGGTGAGGAGCAGGTACAGCAGGTGGAAGACCAGGAGCCCCAAGAGCCAGAGTTCCGTCCAGTCTGTCTGCGAGAGGACGGCGCGCAGGGCGTGGAGCTGGGGCCCGACCACGACCGCCCGGCCGGGAGAGGAGCACAGTCGTCCCCCACCATTTTCTTTTCTATCCTTCAACCCCCCTGCCGCCATGTTCTACACGTATTTGTGTATGTACATATATATGTATATCTTTCAGGTCTAAATCCTACAAATGAACAACAATATATGATATTTGCTTTCTTTCTTTTTCTTCTGGTCATGGGTCATGAACTCCGGGCCTGGGCGCTGTCCCTGAGCTCTTCAGCTCAAGGTTAGTGCTCTACCACTTGGAGCACCACTTCTCATTTTCTGGTGGTTAATTGTACATAAAAGCCCTGGCTGGCTTTGAACCGGGATCCTCAGATCTCAACATCCTGAGTAGCTAATATTACAGGTGTGAGCCACCAGCGCCTGACTTGATATTTGCTTTTTTTGAGCTTGGTTTATTTCATTCAGCATGATGATCTGCAGATCTATCTATTTTTCTGTCAATGACAAAATTTTATTCTTCTTTATGGCTGGATAATATTACATAGTACATATGTACCATACTATCTTTTCCCATTCATTAGTTTCTGGACATGTTGGTTGATTCTGCAGTTTGGCTCTTAAGAAGAAAGCCGCAACAGAAATGGGTGTGCAGTGTTTTTCTTGTATTGATTTATACTTTGTAGGGGGTATATTCCTGGAAGTTGTCTGGTGTTCATGATAGGTATGTTTTCAGCTTTGTGAGTCACTTTTACACTGAGTTCCAAAGTGGTTGCAGTAGCTTTTTTTTTTTTTTAATATGATTTTATTTTATTTGAGAACATACTGTACAGAGGGGCTACAATAACATGGGCAGGATAATGCATACATTTCTTACCAAGCATTGCAGCCTCCTCCTTTGTTTACCCTTCACCTCCCTTCCCAGCCTCCCCTCTCCCCCCACCCAATTATACCCCCCTCCCCCCCACACACCGACATTGTAAAGCTGGTTTTGACATGACATTTTGTACTTCTCATTGTTGCAACAGGTCTACCTGAATCCTTAAACGACTTGTTTGTCCCCATCTCCTCCACATGTTATACTGACATCAAATATAGTGAAAGCGGGGGTTACACTGTGGGGGAGGGACATACAAAGCAACAAAGAAATAATCTTATAAATGCGTTAGAAATACATGCATGAAAGAAACGAAAACATTAAAATACATATTTAAGGGTTCATTTTCCTAACATCACATTATCTGACCTTTTCCGCTTGACTCATACCTATACTAGATATTGCAAATAAGGGAAACCATGGGACCTATGCTTCTTTGGGCCTGGCTTACTTCACTTAATATAATTTTTTCCAAACCTTTCCATTTCCTAACAAATGGGGAAATGTCATTCTTCCTGATGGAGGCATAGAATTCCATTGTGTATATATATACCACATTTTCTTGATCCATTCATCTACTGAGGGGCATCTGGGTTGGTTCCATATCTTAGCTATGGTAAATAATGCTGCAATAAACATAGTTGTGCTGGTAGCTTTAGTGTGGTCTTGTTTGTAAACATTTGGGTAAATGCCCAAAAGTGGGATTGCTGGATCATAGGGGAGATCTATGTGAAGTCTTTTGAGGAACCTCCATACTGCTTTCCAAAGTGGTTGAACAAGTTTACATTCCCACCAACAATGAAGTAAGGTTCCCTTCTGTCCACATCCCCTCCAGCATCTGTTGTTGTTAGAGTTCTTGATTTTTGCCATTCTAACTGGAGTGAGGTGATATCTCAATGTTGTTTTGATTTGCATTTCTTTTATGGCTAGGGATGTTGAACATTTCTTCATGTGTCTATTGGCCATCCTTCTTTCTTCTTCAGAGAAGCTTCTCTTTAAGTCTTTCGCCCACTTATTTATTGGGCAGTTGTTTCTTTGAGGATTTGTTGTTGGGTAGTTTAATTTTATGAGTTCCAAGTATATTTTAGATATGAGACCCTTGTCCGTTGTATGGCTAGTAAAGATCTTCTCCCAATCGGTGGGCTTTCTATTGATCTTGCCAGCTATGTCATTTGCCCTGCAGAAGCTCTGCAATCTTATGCAATCCCATTTGTCCAACCTTTCTTTGATTTGTTGTGCTTCCGGGTCTCTATTCAGAAAATTTCGGCCTGAGCCAAGGAGACCTAGGGTTTCTCCTATTCCATCCTGTAATGTTTTCAGAGTGTCTGCTTTGAGTTCAAGGTCTTTGATCCATTTGGAGTTGATTCTGGTGCAGGGTGATATATAAGGATCTAGCTTTAGTTTTATACATGTAGTTAACCAATTTTGCCAGCACCATTTACTGAAGAGGCTGTCTTTCTTCCATTCTATTGTTTTAGCTTCCTTATCGAAGATTAGATGGCTATAGGTCTGTAGGTTCATTTCTGGGTTTTCAATTCTATTCCATTGGTCCTGAGGTCTGTTCTTATGCCAATAAAAAGCTGTTTTGATTACTATGGCTTTATAGTAGAGTTTGAAATTTGGTATTGATATTCCTCCAGCAGTGTTCTTTCCGTTGAGGAGTGTTTTTGCTATTTGGGGTCTTTTATTGTTCCATATGAATTTTTGGATTGCCTCTTCTCTTTCCTTGAAGAATGAGGGTGGAATTTTGATAGGTATCGCGTTGAATTTGTAGATAGCCTTGGGAAGTATTGCCATTTTCACCATGTTAATCTTGCCAATCCAGGAGCATGGGAGGTTTTGCCATTTTTTAAGTTCTGTGTTGATTTCCTTTTTCAAGATTTTAAAGTTTTCATCATAGAGGTCCTTCACTTCTTTGGTTAAGTTAATTCCTAGGTATTTTATTTTATTTTTTTTTTTGTGGGGCTATTACAAATGGAGCTGCTTTCCTAATTTCAGCCACACTTTTCTCATTGTTGGCATATAGAAAAGCCATTGATTTTTGGGGGCTAATTTTATAACCTGCTACTTTGCCAAAGTTTTGAATCAGCTTGAGTAATTTGGGAGTGGAGTCTATGGGATTCTTTAAATACAAGATATTGTCATCTGCAAAGAGGGAGAGTTTTATTTCTTCTTTCCCTATTTGGATCCCCTTTATGTCTGCATCTTGTCTTATTGCTGTAGCTAGGCATTCTAATACTAGATTGAAGAGAAGTGGAGAGAGTGGGCATCCTTGTCTTGTTCCTGAGTTAAGAGGAAATGGCTTTAGTTTTTCACCATTGAGTATAATGCTGGCTGTAGGTTTGTCATATACAGCCTTTATTGTATTGAGGAATGTTCCATGGATTCCTAATTTTTCCAGAACCTTCATCATAAAGGGGTGTTGGATCTTGTCAAATGCTTTTTCTGCATCTATTGAGATAACCATGTGGTTCTTATTCTTGCTCCTGTTGATGTGATGAATAATATTAATTGATTTGCGTATATTGAACCAGCTTTGCATCCCTGAAATGAATCCTGTTTGATCATGGTGTATGATTTTTTGGATGAATTGTTGAAGTCGATGGGCCAAAATTTTGTTGAGAAGTTTTGCATCAATGTTCATCAAAGAAATGGGTCTATAGTTCTCTTTCTTTGATGAGTCCCTGCCTGGTTTTGGGATGAGGGTTATGATGGCTTCATAGAATGTGTTCGGTAGTGAGCTTTCTCTTTCAATTTCATTGAAGAGTTGGAGGAGTATTGGTGTGAGCTCTGCTTTGAAGGCCTTGTAAAATTCCGCTGTAAAACCATCTGGTCCTGGACTTTTCTTAGCTGGGAGGTCTCTTATTGCTGTTTCTATTTCAATGCTTGATATGGGCCTGTTAAGCTGGTTTAACTCATCTTGGTTTAGTTTTGGCATGTCAATATTTGCTAGGAAAAGGTCCATTTCTGTCAAGTTCTCAAACTCATTAGCATAATGTTTTGAGAAGTATTCCCTTATAATGTTCTGAATCTTGGTTGTTTCCGTGGTGATGTTTCCATTCTCATCTCTGAGTTTATTAATTTGGGTGTGTTCTCTCCTTTTTCTGATAAGGTTTGCTAAGGGTCTGTCAATTTTGTTAAGTTTTTCGAAGAACCAACTCTTTGTTTTGTTGATTCTTTCTATAGTTTTTTTGGATTCTAATTCATTTAATTCTGATTTAATTTTGATTATTTCTTTCCATCTAGTGGATTGGGGTTTATCTTGCTGCTCTTTTTCAAGGAGTTTTAGATGTGTCATTAAATTGTTAGTTTCAGATCTCTCCAATTTGTTGATGTAGGAGCTCAGAGCTATAAACTTGCCTCTGAGTACTGCCTTTGCTGTGTCCCAGAGGAGCTGGTAATTTGTGTGTTCATTTTTGTTGAATAGCATGAACATTTGAATTTCCTTTCTAATCTCTTCCATGACCCACTCATGATTCAGCAGTGTGTTGTTCAGCCTCCATGTGATACCGGACTTTCTTTGGTGGCTTTTGGTGTTAAGTTCTAATTTTATTCCCTTGTGGTCAGAGAGAATGCAAGGTATAACTTCAATGTTTCTGAATTTAGACAAGTTTGCTTTGTGGCCTAGAATGTGGTCTATTTTAGAAAACGTTCCATGTGCTGCTGAGAAGAACGTGTATTCTGATGCTGCTGGGTGAAATATTCGGTAAATGTCTGTTAAGTCTAGTTGATCTATGCAGCTGTTTAGATCTGCGGTTTCTCTGTTGAGTTTTTGCCGAGTTGATCTATCTAGTGGGGAGAGTGGTGTGTTAAAATCCCCAACAATTAATGTCTTTGGATCTATATGGGATTTGAGGGAAAGTAGTGTTTCTTTGATAAATTTGGGTGCTCCATTGTTTGGCGAATAGATATTTAGAATTGAAATATCCTCCTGAAGGAGAGATCCTTTAATTAGTATGTAGCGACCTTCTTTATCTCTTCTCATGAATTTTAATTTGAAGTCTATTTTATCTGATATTAGGATTGCAACTCCCGCCTGTTTATGAGGGCCGTTTGCTTGGTAGATTTAGCCTTTAACATTGAAAATGTGTTTGTTTTTACGGGCAAGATGTGACTCCTGCAGGCAGCAGATAGAAGGGTCTTGTTTTTTAATCCAACTAGACAGTCTATGTCGCTTAATTGGAGAGTTCAGTCCGTTAACGTTAAGAGATAGGACTGAGAGGTATTTGGGAGTTCCTGCCATGTTATCCACCTTCTTGGGGGCTGTGAAAACTGGGTTCTTCCTAAGGTTCTTGGATTCTCAGTTTGGGTGCAGTTTCTTGGCCTTTGTTGCGTTCTTGTTGGTTTTCTATGTGTAGGACATCTTTAAGAATCTTTTGCAGGGCTGGTTTGGTGGAGATGTATTGTTTCAATTTTTCTTTGCTATGGAAGGTTTTTATTTGGCCTTCAGTTATGAAGGAGAGTTTAGCTGGGTACAGTATTCTTGGTTGATAGTTGTTTGTTTTTAGGGCATGGCATACGTCATTCCAGGCTCTTCTTGCTTTGATTGTCTCTGCTGAGAAATCTGAGGTGATTCTAATTGGTTTCCCTTTATAGGTGATTACCCTTTTCTCCTTGACAGCTTTAAGGATCTTTTCCTTGGTCTGGGTTGATCCTGTGTGGATTATAATGTGACGGTGGGATGTCCTATTCTGGTCTGGTCTATTTGGGGTTCTAAAAGCTTCTTGTATCTGAATAGGCCTATCTTTTTGTATGTTTGGGAAGTTCTCTGCTAGGATCCTGTTAAACAAATTTTCTAGACCATTAACTTCTGTTTCTAGGTGCTCCTCTACACCCATTATCCTTAGATTGGGCCTTCTGATGGTGTCTTCCAGGTATTGGATAGACCTATCATATTTCTTGGACTTGTCTTGGATGGTTGTATGTTCTTTCTCTATAATATCTAGGCTGTCTTCAATCCCTGAGATTTGATCTTCTGCATGGTCTAACCTGCTGTCAAGACTCTCTACTTTGTTTTTTTATCTCTTTTCCTTCTAATTGGTCAGCTTTGATGGCTTCAAGTTCTTTGTTGAAGCTCTGTTTTAGGTCTTGTATGAATTTCTTTACTTCCTTAATTTGGTGTTCAGTGTTTGTTCTCAAATCACTTAGTTGATTGGTTATGGTTTCTTTGGACTCCCATTCCTTCTGTTGGGTCCCATTCAGCATTCCCTTTGTGGTCTCCCTGACTTCCTTCAGCTCCTTGTTAATGGATTCCATGAATGTCTTTAGTGATCTTTGTGTATTCTCTACCTGGTCTCTCAATTCCTGAATTACTCTTTGATTAGCTTCCTCCCGTCTGTGGGATTCCTGCAGTTCTCTTTCTTCCCATTCGTGGGATTCCTGCAGTTCTCTTTGAGTGTTCTCTGCCTGCTCACGCCATTCCTCCCTTTCTCTTTGAGTATTCTCAAGTTGTTCACGCAAATCCTGTATCAGTTTTTGAGTAGCTTCCTCACGCTTGTGATATTCCTGTATAAACTTCTGGGATGCCTCCTCTCTCTCCCTATCCCGCTCATACAGAGTCCTTTGTACATTGTCAAACTTCTCATTTATCATGTTTGCTATTAGTGTTTGTAGAGCTATTTGGGAACTCTCCTCTGGATTATTCTTTATCTGTTCTAATCCCTGATTATCAAGGTTGGGAATTGAGATACCCGAATTTGCCATTTTTCTTGTGTTTTTCCGGCTTACTCGGCCCATTTGAGATGAAGATTGCACAAGTTTTGTGCTAGAACACTATCTTAAGGCAACCATCAACCAAAGTTTGCATTTGTACAGTCAATAGTCTACAGATACAATCTAGTTCAACAGATACATCTATTCAACATCAAACAACTATATGTTAAAGGACTTCGAACCGCAGAAAAGAATTTGGAAAACCAGAAATTATTAGGATTAGGGAAAGATGTGGGTAAAAAATAGGAGTAGATTGATGTGGGGAGGCACAGGGAGAGTTAACTATGTCCTAATCACAATGCAGAAAATGGGTTGGGTAGGATGCAAGTAGAGAGAGAGAGAAAAAGAAGAGACGGAAAGGGGAATGAAGAGAGACCAGAAAAAAAATAGAAACGTAAAAATTAATGTTATTATAGAGGTTAAAAGACCGTCTATTTAGAGAGGAATGTGAATATGTTCAGAGAAGGGGAGGGACATAGAGGAGATGTGAAAAACTTTAAGGATGGGAAAGGGAGAAGAAAAGATCAGAAGTTCAGTAGAGCTAGATAAAAAACAAAAAGATAATTAAGAAAGAAAGAAAAAGAGAAAGAAGACAAGAAAAGAAAGGAAAACACTCATTCACGTATTCCTAAAATAAAAATTATAAGATGAGAAAAAAAAAAGTTACTGGAAAACAATTATTTTTTCAGAAGAGGCAAAAATTAAAGATTAATAAAAGTTTTAGAAGGGAAAAAATTTATATATATATATATATATATATATGGTAACAAAAAACAAAAAACAAGCAAAAAAAAAGAAAAGAAAAAGAAGAAGAAATTAAAAAAAAGAAAAAAAAGTCTTTTGATTTTTTTTTTGGGGGGGGGAGGAGTGGGAAGAATCCTGTATCTCCCTTTTGTCTGTAACCAGTCTCTTGTTGGAGTCTCTGGTCAGCTTGAGGTCCTGTGGCTTGATTGGTTTCTTAAGTCGGTTGGTTGGAAGAGGCAGAAAAATGCTCTGCTTTACCCAAGATTTTGAGATCCCCCTCCCAGGTTAGTTTTCTGGGAGGGTGGTCTGCTTTGAGAATCACAAAAGAGGGGGATGTGGTGATGAGGCTAGGTTCTGGGTAGAGTTGAGGCCTTTCAACAAACAGTAGCTTTTCCCTGGGGCTATTTTGTGATAAAGCTCACAGCGCCCAGCCTGGAGCCATTCTCAGGGTTTCTGTTTTTCAATTGATTGTGGTGGCTGCTAGAGGGAGGGGCAGCCTCTGGCTCTGGTTACCCAGTGAGGCAAGGCACTCCAATGGCTGGCACCTGAGCTGGGTGACTTTTCCCTGGATGGAGCTGAGTCTGGCAGGTCACTTCGCTGTTAAGTTCTTGTGACCTGCTAAATGACTCATTTTATTCCAAGGCCTGAGCTGGAGCTAGCAGCTCCTCCGAGCTTTGTCGGTATCCAAGATGGAGATCACCGGTGCTGGGGGGGAGGGGTGGCCTTCCCTCCTCTGCTCCCTGAGGAGTGAGGACGTCGGGCTTGTACTCACGCCGAGTCTTGGATCCTGGGTGGTCTCTGGTCTGCAAACAGCAGGATGAAGATGTCCGCTCCTTGTCGGTTCTTGTTGGTGTTGAGTAGAATCCACTCGTCTGCTGCGTCTGGCTCCTTCTTCCCGGACTCTCTGTGTCTCAGGTATGACCCCGAGGCGGTGGTCGCCGCCGTGACCCTGCCGCCGCAGTGGCAGCTGATGTGTTTCCTTGGCTTCCCCTCTCTTGTCTAACTCTCTGTCCTGTGATGGCACACTTGGTGTGATTCTCTGGCTTAGGCCTGTTCACTGGAACTCTAAAACTGCTTTCTATGCGAGAGCTTGTTCAGATTACAGCTTCTCCTCCGCCATCTTCCCGGAACTCCAGGCCGCAGTAGCTTATATTTCTACCAACATGACATGGTCTTCCTTTTCCTCTCCATCCTCACCAGTGTGTTTGCTTTCTTGATAATGGCCATTTTGACTGGGATGAGTTGGCATCTTGGTATGGTCAGACTCAAACTCTTGATGGTTTCTTCTACAAACCTGTCTGTGGAAGATGTTGTTACTGGTCCAGCTGGCATCCACTCCCTGTTTCTTCTTTTGTTCGCAGAATCTTGATATTATGGCAACTGGGCCAGGCCAGGGTTTAAAGGACGGTTCAACCATGCCTGTTGTAACAGTCTCAATGTACACTGCTGAGTACTCATATCTTGGACTCCAGAAAGAGCTGTTAAGGGAGATCTAAAAGAAATGCGGTAAACCAGGTCCTGGTGGCTCCTACCTCTTAGCTTCTTAAGAGGCTGAGCTTTGAGAATCAGGGTTCAAAGCTAGCCCTGGAAGACCAATGTATGAGACTTTTATCTTCAATTAACCAGAAAAAAGCTGGAAAGGGAGGTATAGCTGAAGGGGTAGAGTGCAAACCTTGAGTGAAAAAGCTAAGAGAAGGTGACTAGCCCTGAGTTAGTACCAGCACGAAGTTAAAATAGAAAAAGTTTGCTAGAAAAGTTTTAGACAGAAATTTTCCTTTTGTTGAGAGAGACTGTTAGTGTTTTTTTGCACAGCACTTTAAATCACTTCATTTGCAGCTCTGTGGAAGTCTTTTGCTTGCAACATTTCCCATTGGGCTAACTTTGGCCTGCAGCTGAATGCCTTTTGCTTTTGCCGCAGGGCTCCCTATCTACCTAGCTACCACTCTAATCCAAGATGCCAGCATCTCTCCTTTGAATTACTTCCACAGACTCTAGTTCATCTCAGTTTTTCAATTCTTTCCCTTCTTCGATAAATTCTCCACATGGCAAAATAATCTTCTAAAAGTATAATGGAAACTATGCTAACTTGAACCTTTAACACGCACTTCAAGGACTTTCCATTATCTTTAGAGCAAAATCCAAACTACTTAGTATGCCTACAAGCCCTTGATGATTTTTCTACCTGTCCACTCTCCAGTCACTGCAAGTCTCACTCTCATCCTTGCTCCATTGGCCTCCTAGGCATTTGGATGTTAGATGACTTCACAATGCAGATTCTTCTGCTGATGTACTTTCCCCCTAATCCATCCTTGTGGAAGGATCTATTTTACCTTCCAGAAGTCAGTTCAAATGTCTCTTCTAGAAAGACCTTCCCTTACAACTTAGGGTTAAGTAGCATACAATTAGTCTTTACTAAGTTGCAATTTCATATTTGTTTGTTCTTTAATTGTTTGCTTCCTTAAGTAGGAACAGGTTTTTAATTCTCTAGTATACAGTTTCTTATAAAATGCTGCTTAAGAAATATTTGTTAAATGAAAGGGTAAACAAAGGAGGAGGCTACAATGCTTGATAAGAAATATACTCACTATCTTGCCCATGTAATTGTAACCCCTCTGTACAGTATTTTCACAATAAAAAAAAGAAAAAAAGAAATATTTGTTAAATGAGTGAATAAATAGTAGTAAGAACAATGTAAGTTTTTATTTAATAAGTACTTTACTCAAATTCTCTCTCTGTCACTTTTAGCTTGTGAGTTTAGCCAAATACTCTAACTTCTGTTGTCTCCACCCAGAATAATTACAGATGTACATAATACAGTAGTTAGATATATTGAATTTTTTTATATACAAAGACACTTACCACAATGTCTGGCAAATAGTACATATTACATAAATGCTTAACTGCTATTGCCATTGCGGTCATTATTATGTTCTCTGCCAGGAAACTAAACATCAGAGAGGCAAATCCCAAACCCATAAATCTAGGAACTGGCAACTTGGGATTCACCAACCAGAAGTGTGCATGGACAAAATGATGACAACGTTTTGAGGTAAAAGCAATGCATAGACATTATTAAAAGTTTCTCCTCCTCAATAGTGAAAAAATTAAGCAATTTCCTCTTAACTCAGGAACAAGACAAGGATGTCCACTCTCTCCACTTCTCTTCAATCTAGTATTAGAATGCCTAGCTACAGCAATAAGACAAGATGCAAACATAAAGTGGATCTAAATAGGGAAAGAAGAAATAAAACTCTCCCTTTTTGCAGATGACATGATCTTGTACTTAAAGAATCCCATAGACTCCACTCCCAAATTACTCAAGCTGATTCAAAACATTGGCAAAGTAGCAGGTTATAAAATTAACCCCCCAAAATCAATGGCTTTTCTGTATGCCAACAATGAGAAAAGTGTGGCTGAAATTAGGAAAGCAACTCCATTTGTAATAACCCCACAAAAAATAAAATACCTAGGAATTAACTTAACCAAAGAAGTGAAGGACCTCTATGATGAAAACTTTAAAATCTTGAAAAAGGAAATCAAAACAGAACTTAGAAAATGGCAAAACCTCCCATGCTCCTGGATTGGAAAGATTAACATGGTGAAAATGGCAATACTTTCCAAGGCTATCTACAAATTCAATGCGATACCTATCAAAATTCCAATCCCATTCTTCAAGGAAATAGAAGAGGCAATCCAAAAATTCACATGGAACAATAAAAGACTCCGAATAGCAAAAACGCTCCTTAATGGAAAGAACACTGCTAGTGGAATATCAATACCAAATTTCAAACTCTACTATAAAGCCATAGTAATCAAAACAGCTTGGTACTGGCATAGGAACAGACCTCAGGACCAATGGAATAGAATTGAAAACCCAGAAATGACCTACAGACCTATAGCCAACTAATCTTCGATAAGGGAGCTAAAATAATAGAATGGAAGAAAGACAGCCTCATCAGTAAATGGTGCTGGCAAAACTGGTTAACTACTTGTAGAAAACTAAAGCTAGATTCTTATATATCACCCTGCACCAGAATCAACTCCAAATGGATCAAAGACACTCTGAAAACAGGATTACAGGATGGAATAGGAGAAACCCTAGGTCTCCTTGGCTCAGGCCAAAATTTTCTTAATAGAGACCCAGAAACACAACAAATCAAAGAAGGGTTGGACAAATGGGATTGCATGAAGTTGCAGAGCTTCTTCATGGCAAAGGACATAGCTAGCAAGATCAATAGAAAGCCCACGGATTGGGAGAAGATCTTCACAATGGACAAGGGTCTCATATCTAAAATATACTTGGAACTCAAAAAATTAAACTACCCAACAACAAATCCTCAAAGAAACAACTGCCCAATAAATAAGTGGGCGAAAGACTTAAAGAGAAACTTCTCTGAAGAAGAAAGAAGGATGGCCAATAGACACATGAAGAAATGCTCAACCTCCCTAGCCATAAAAGAAATTCAAATCAAAACAACATTGAGATACCACCTCACCCCAGTTAGAATGGCTATAATCAAGAACTCTAACAACAACAGATGCTGGAGGGGATGTGGACAGAAGGGAACCTTACTTCATTGTTGGTGGGAGTGTAAACTTGTTCAACCACTTTGGAAAGCAGTATAGAGGTTCCTCAAAAGACTTCACATAGAGCTCCCCTATGGCCAGCAATCCCACTTTTGGGCATTTACCCAAATGTTTACAAACAAGACCACACTAAAGCTACCAGCACAACTATGTTTATTGCAGCATTATTTACCATAGCTAAGATATGGAACCAACCCAGATGCCCCTCAGTAGATGAATGGATCAAGAAAATGTGGTATATATACACAATGGAATTCTATGCCTCCATCAGAAAGAATGACATTGCCCCATTTGTTAGGAAATGGAAAGACTTGGAAAAAATTATATGAAGTGAAGTAAGCCAAGCCCAAAGAAACATAGGTCCCATGGTTTCCCTGATTTGCAATATCTAGTATATGTATGAGTCAAGCAGAAAAGGTCAGATAATGTGATGTTAGGAAAATGAACCCTTAGATATGTATTTAAATGTTTTTTTCTTTCATGCATTTGTCTCTAATGCATTTATAAGATTATTTCTTTGTTGCTTTGTATGTCCCTCCCCCACAATATAATCCCTGCTTTCACTATATTTGATGTCGGTATAATTTGTGGAGGAGATGGGGAAAACAAGTCGTTTAAGGATACAAGTGGACCCGTTGCATCTATGAGAAGTACAAGTTGTCATGTCGAAAATGAACTTTACAACTCTGGTGCGGGGAGGGGGGGGGAGAGGATTGGTTGGGGGGCGGGGGGGGGAAGTCTGTGAAGGGATGTGAAGGGTAAACAAAGGAGGAGGCTACAATGCTTGATAAGAAATGTACTCATTATCTTGCCCATGTAATTGTAACCCCTCTGTACAGTATGTTCACAAAAAATAAAAATAAAAATTTATATTAAAAAAAAAGAAATACAGGGAAAAAAGAAAAAAAAGTTTCTCCTCTTGCTGGGTACCAGTGGCTCACGCCCGCAATCCTAGTTACTTAGGAGCCTGAGATTTGAGGGTCATGGTTCAAAGCTAACCTGGGCAGGAAAGTCCATGAGACTTTTATCTCCAATAAACCACCAGAAAACTGGAAGTGGTGCTGTGGCTCAAGTGGTAGAGTGCTCGCCTTGAGCTGAAGAGTGGGATAGCACCCAAGCCCCAGTTCAAGCCCCACAACTGACACAAACAAACAAATAAACAAACAAAAAGTTTCTCCTACATTCTCCTACAACCTATTGTTTACTTTTAATTTTTGGGAAGCATAATTATATTGATATTTTTTGTTCAAGGATATACACATAAATTGGGAGCAAAAAATGCTCTCTATACAGGTGCTCCACTTATAGTGGGGTTGTGGCCTCATAAACACATTGTTGACTATGCCTAGCTATAGAACATTACTGCTTAGAGATGCAGTCCCTGGAGAGGTGTCTGCCTTCATGACTGTATTGTTGGAGGGAACAGTGGTGTACTGCCTCTATCTCTGCTGTTTGGAATTGTGACAGAATACGGCTGTGCATGGAAAATGATCACGATCCCCAAATCAGAGAGTTATTTTTTACTAAATGCATATTGCTTTCACACAATCAGAAAGTAAAAAACTCCTAAGCCAAACATCCAAGGTTGGGGACTGTGTGTAAGTATGTTCTTTGAAAGTTATGTGATGCATGATTATGAAATTTGCCTATGGAAACCAAGTGAAGTGCTTTGGAAGGCATCTATGGAAACTGATTGACATGCACTTTAGTACCTTCTATTCACTTAAAAAAATTGTGCTGCTACTGGGGCTTGAACTCATGGCCAGGGGTTTCTCCCTTGGTCTTTTCTCTTAAATCTGGTGCTCTACAATTGAAGCCACAGCTCCACTTTTAGTTTTTTGCTGGTTAATTGTAGATAAGAGTCACATAGACTTTTCTGCACAGGCTAGCTTCAAACCACTGCAAATCTCAGATCTCAGCCTTCTGAGAATATCTAGGATTTTAGATATGAAGCCCTGTTGTCCACACTCCATTCATTTTTAACCCTTTCTAAGTTGATGTCTCCATTTTCTACTGACAATGGTCCCACAAGGAATCTGTGATGGACGCTGGATGCTCACTGGACTTCAGCTTATCTGAAGAATTTAAAGCATCTTATGTTAGTAACCAATAATGGACCTTTGATAACTCTCTACTCTGTGTCATCACAACTTTCCTGCCATTCCCTGCCCCCCTCCTCTTAGTCTTCTTGTCTTCTTTCTTTTTTTCTTCACAATTATTTGCATAATTATTTTAACAAGTCCTCTGATTCTTAGCCACTTGGCTGTCCCAGGGTTTAGCTCTCCATCTGTTTCTCTTCTCACACTCACACTTGATCCTGGGATAAACCGTCCAAGACCATTGCCTCATCTCTCACTATAACCTACATCTCCATCCATCAGCTCTTGATGCTTTAATCCAGACTCAGTTTCTAGCCACTTCATTCAAGGGTTTGGATTTAAAGAGACTAGAGCTATCAAATACAAACTTCCTTTTTCATCCATTTGCTGCTGCTGCTCCATGAACTATCCTCCTCTGTTTCTGGCCTGTGGATGCATACATATGCTGTGTGCTTTCTCTACCTCTACTTTCATCTCCAACTGATGCTCCACATTCCCATAGAATGCTTCTAAGACATGGAAATCTGTGGTTCCACTTTGGCTAGTGGCAGATTATTTCCTATAAAACTATCCCTCCCAAGAAGAAAAGTAAAAGGAATAGGAAAAGTAGGAGAATGTGTTAGCTAAAATGACCTGGAGAGGAAATCAAAGAAGCTTAAACTAGACAGAAAGTCAGCATATGGATGAAAGACATGTCATGTGTGAGTTTTGCATTTTTTTCCTTGGGCGAGTGCTAGGGCTTGAACTCAGGGCCTCTTTCTCTCACTTGACTTTCTTGCTCACATCGGAATTCTACTACTTGAATATCTACTTAATATCTTTAGTCCATCATTTTGCTAGTTAATTGGAGATGGAGTATCACTGACAATTTTGGGAAGTTGTGGAAACTTTAGCCATATTAAATTTTTTCTAAAACAAAAATAACTTTTGGATGACTATGATGCAGAACAGAGTCTCATAATGTCCAAGATACACTTCAAAATTACAATGAAGAAATAAATAAATGTAATTTATACAACTCACAGAGAGTAAACACTGAGATGGACCAGACGTTAGAATTATCTGACAAGGATTCTAAAGCAGTTCTTTTAACTATGTTCAAAGACTTAGGAAAAATACACTTGGTAATGTGTTTGTTATAAATTTAGAAAAAAGAAATATCGGAAGATAAACTTTTTTAAAAGGGGAAAATAGAACTGAATCTTTTACAATTGTGAAAATTGCAACATATGAAAAAAAATGGTTTGAATAAACATCACAGTAGATTGCAGATGACAGAAGATAGTGTCAGTTATCTGAAAAGAGGTCACTAAGATCACGATCAGCAGATCAGAGAGAAAAAAAATGATTGAAAAAATTAATAGAAGCCGGGCGCCGGTGGCTCACTCCTGTAATCCTAGTTACTCAGGAGGCTGAGATCTGAGGATCGTGGTTCAAAGCCAACCCGGGCAGAAAAGTTCGTTAGACTCATCTCCAATAATTTGCTAGAAAACCGGAAGTGGTGCTGTGGCTCACGCATTAGAACGCTTGCGTTGAGCTGAAGAACACAAGGACAGCATCCAAGCCCAGAGTTCAAGCCCCACGACCGACAAAAAAAAAAAAAAAATCAATAGAGACTTATGGACAAGTGGGAAATCAAGGATCTAACATAGACATAACTACCAAAGAATAGGAGTTAAAACTGGATTAAAAACATTTAAAAGAAATTATACCTGACAGCTTTTAAGTTTCATGAAAGGTATACACTCACAGATTTAGTCTCTGATAATCTACACACTAGATAAACATAAACATAAACATTCCAGAATTTAGTAGAAAATACCAACACAAGACTAAGGTTTTATCTATAAGCTTACACAACCTTTTTTTTTTTTTTTTATCCTTTTCAACTGTTTCCTTCTACTTTTTCCACTCACTTCTTTGGAGATGCATAAATGAAAACACTCAAAATTGATCTACTTCTTTTCAACTTGTAGTCAAGAATGCACACAAAATTGTTGGTTGTATGATAATGCCTTGGAAACTTAAAAAACAGTTTGAAAGTGATATGTTGAAAAGGGACAGGATTTCTTCTGGGTTCATGATATACGAAGTACTTTCTACTTCCTTTTCCTATCTAGTTTACCAATTAAGCTATTAATCTAGTTATGAAATATGTTTAATTGCCACGCCGACCCCAGTAGAGTCTGCTTAGCATGGGAAACCATCTATCAGACCATGATAGGGGCCTCGAGACCCATCTCTGAGTTTTGGGACTTCACCGAAGTCTACCTCAGAGAATGGGGCTTTACAGAAACCTATCTCCAAGTTTTGGGACTTCACCGAAGTCTACCTTGGAGAATAGGGCTTCTAAGAGGCCTACTCCTGGGAAAAGGCTGGCAAAACCCCTGGAAAAGATGTGTTTCTGCCTATCTTTTCCTCATAAGAGTGCCTATTAATCTTTTACTGTTTCTACTGCTCATTGTACTTACTCATTGTCAACGTTCCCTTATTCAAAGCTCTTTCTTAAGAGTGTTGACGACTCCAATATCTGATGAGTGTCTTAAAAATATGACTAACTCACCAGAGTTAAGTGCTACCCTGAAACCCCTCTTATGGAGGCTAGTAGACAAGTTATAAGTAAATATAAAAGTATTGGGGGTTTCACAAAGTCACTCCAGAAGGAATTGTAAGATTTACAAAAAGTTGTAGGCGCGGCTAGAACAGAAAGAATGTATGGCAATTGCTGAGATAACTACTTAGGAGAAAGAACTTCCTCATTTACTAAGAGACTTGCTAAATCTAAGTCTCCTTGGTGCTTACTATTAAAGAAGGAACAGGAAAGATCTTAATGGGACAGTTAAGGCCTCTATAGAAAAAAGTAGTGGTTAATTGGTGACAATCATCGAAACCCATTGTATTTCTTAAAAATAGAGGTAAAGCTGGAAACAAGTGCCTATCAGGCGACCAGTTGGTGACCACCCAAGAATGAAGCCCTGCAGCAAGATTATGTAACCTTTTGCCCTTTCTTATGGAGACTTTTGCTATAAAAGTTTGTTATCCTCTGCATTAAATCGCACTCAGCACTCAGCATCCACTCCTAATGTGTGTGAGTTGTCTGTTTGCCATCTCCCCGTCCTATTCCAGGTTCCTCCCCTAGGTATCCTTCGTCGTCCCGACAGAACCCGGTCCGCGGCATTTAATTACCTTTGGGGGCACTGAGGTCATTATGACAAATATTTGCCATTAGAATATATTCTGTATAGATTCATCATATATAATGAATATATTGGTCATTTTTGAACTGTTATTTATAAAATAATTTATCATTTTTATTTACTACAAAAGGAAGACAGAGACAATTTAGAGGAGATAGGAGAACAAAAGAGAATTCGCTATTCCATCAGCATTCACTGAGCCCAGATTTTATACCAGAAACCACCCTTAGTACTGGGAACACAACATTAAAAACAACCCTCGCTTTCACTCTAATCAATGAGTCACGAAAGAGGAAAATAAACAAGAAAATGTATATCAAATGACTCAAGGTAGGAATTTAAAGAAAATAAAATGTCTTTTTGTAAAAAAGTACAACTATAAAATATTTACAATATGAATAATGTATACTTACAGAAAGTCTTTCTATTGAAAATATTTTAGCTCATTCTAAATACTTCAGAAATTAGTTTTAAGTAGCAAATGTTCTGTATTTTGCATTTAAATGTCTATAGTTTTTGCTTATAAAATGCTAGAATACATTCTATATAGATTCAACACAAATTTTTGTAGTAATAATTTTATAATCACAGTATATAAAAAGTATTATTATAATGAATAATAAAGTTAAATACTTTTAAATTATTTTAAGTAGGTGTACATAGTAGTTTTAATTCAACATGTCAAGTTATGAGTACAATGAATCTTGAGCAATATCACCTTTCTGTTATTCTTCCTATCTCTCCCAAAATACCCATTCTCTCAAGTTACCTGGTTCTATTTTCACACATGTACAGGAGTCTTATATCTTTATTTCCCTAACATTCTCTTCTCTCTTCATCACTCCCCCCTCCATTAAGCCCCACTTATTCCATTCATACAAAACATTTCAGTTGCCTGGTATTCATTATGTTGTCTGTTCATTGTTCGAAGGAGTTACTCCCTGGGAATCTACCCTTGGCAATACCATACTTTAGTTAGTTTGATTGTGTATATATGCTTATGGTCCTGTATATATATTTTCATTTTTTCCAATATCAGTTTTGTGTCTGAGTCTCCCTATGGTGGCCAAACAATTTGAACTAATGTTTTAAACCTTAAATTGACTCAGTGTTTTGGGGTTGTTTAGATAGAATAAGATTATTTTTCTCTGTTACTTGGAGAAAGTGTGGCTATTATTTGAACAGAAGGAAGGTGTAATGAAAGTTAATCTTTCATTATCTACCACCTTCCTTTAGTCTAATGTGAAACTGCTATTTTCTCCTGAGGATATTCTTCTACAAAACTCACCTTGTCATGAAATTTCTGCAGATTTCAAGGAGCAATGTGAGCTTCAGCAATAGTAACTTCTATCCCATCTTTTCATTTGTCTCCAAATAATCATATATTGTAATGGTTTATTTCCTGTGGGTTGTATAAAAATCCTCTGGGAGAATTAATTCAAGATAGAAGAAGGCTTTTTATTTTTATTTTTTGGAATTTTTAGTTAAATGTACAATTTTCTTCTCCTGAATAAGTCTATCTTTAAATCCATTATAAAAACATTTGTGAGTAGGATATTATGGCTAAGAAAAAATCATAACTTTTAGCAGACTTTACCAGAGGGTTAATTGTCTTTCTTTAAGTTCATTTTTTTCGTTTTGTCAGTCCTTGGGTTTGGGCACTGTCTCTGAGCTTTCTGACTCAAAGTTAGTACTATACAACTCGAACCACAGCTCCACTTCTGGCTTCCTGGTAGCTGGGTATGAACTGTGATCCTCAAATCTCAGCATCCTGAACAACTAGAATTATAGTCGTGAGCCACCAGCACCCAGCATCCTCATACTCTTTTTTTTTTTTCTTTTTTTGTTGGTTGTGGGGCTTGAACTCTGGGCCTGGGCGTTGTCCCTCAGCTCTTCAGCTCAAGGCTAGTGCTCTACCACTTGAGCCACAGTGCCATTTCTGACTTTTTCTGCTTATGTGGTACTGAGGAATTGAACCCAGGGCCTCATGCATGCAAGGCAAGCACTCTACCACTGAGCCACCTTCCCAGCCCCTCATACTCTTTTTTTATTTCAGATATATTTCATATAGCATTACATCCTAAATATTTTGCACAATTCTACAAATAACTGTTATCTTTGTGTGTGAGTGTATGTATATATGTATATATATATATATGTATATATGTATGTGTATATATATATACTTGTATATATATATATATATATATATATATATATATATATATACTTGTATGTGTCTGTGTGTATACATGCTGATCATGAGGCTTGAACTCAGGGTCTGGTTGCTGTCCCTGAGCTTTTATGCTTAAAACTAGCACTCTATCACGTTCAGCCACAGCTCCATATCTGGCTTTTTGGTAGTTAATTGGAAATAAGAGTCTCACAGACTTTACTGCCCAGGCTGGTTTTGAACTGTGATCTTCAGCCCTTAGTTTCCTGAGTAGCTAGGATTATTGGTGTGAGGCACCAGCACTTAGCTTATAATGTTTATTTTAAGTAGTTGCACCAGAGTCTATAGCATCCCTTATCCACTTGCTTTCTTAACTCTGGACCAGTGAGTCCCAGGAGAGTGGCTACAGGGAGCAGTGTGACCCTGGCACATTGAGAGGAAGCTTCTTAGTTCCTCCTGCTCCTTCCTAGAGACAGTAGGCAAGACTGAACTGGCTTAGGATTAAGTACCTTCCTAAACTCTTCCTAGTTTTGGCTTATTGTTTTCCAAAATACTAACAAAATTATAGATAGGTACACATTAAAAATACTCTACCACGTACGGGTGGCTCGTGCTTTGTAATCTTTACTACCCAGGAGGCTGAGAGCCGAGGATCGAGGTTCAAAGCCAGCCAGGGTAGAAAAGTCTATGAGATTCTTATCTTCAATTAATCACAAAGATCCAGAAATGGAGCTGTGGCTCTTGTGGTAGAGCACTAGCCTTAGGCAAAAAAAAAAAAATCTCAGGGACAAATCCAGGACCTGAGTTCAAGCCCCAAGACCAGCACACACACACACACACACACACACACACACACACACACACACACACACACACACACACGTGCACACACACACACACACACACACTCACACACCTCTTGTACATTATTGATGGGAATGTAAAATAGAACATCTGCCACTGAGTTTCCTCAAAAAATTTTTTTAAAAAGCTGTCATAGGCCAGGATCCAGTGGCTCACGCCTGTAAACCTAGCTACTCAGGAGGCTGAGATCTGAGGATTATGGTTCAAAGCCAGCCCAGGTAGGGAAGGCCGTGAGACTCTTATCTCCAATAAACCACCAGAAAACCAGAAGTGGTGCTGTGGCTCAAGTGATAGAGCGCTAGCCTTGAGCTGAAGAGCTGAGGGACAGTGCCCAGGCCCAGAGTTCAAGCCCCCATAACTGACAAAAAAAAAAAAATCTGTCATAGGATCCAATGATTCCCATTTCTGTTTTGTTTGTTTGTTTGTTTGTTTGTTTGTTTGTCAGTCATGGGGGCTTGAACTCTGGGCCTGGGCACTGTCCCTCAGCTCTTCAGCTCAAGGCGAGTGCTCTACCACTTGAGCTACAATGCCACTTCTAGTGGTTTATTGGAGATAGGAGTCTCACGGCCTTTCCTGCCCGGGCTGGCTTTGAACCTCGATCCTCAGATCTCAGCCTCCTGAGTAGCTAGGATTACAGGCGTGAGCCACGGCACCTGGCTTCTGGGTATTTATTATAAGGAACTGACATCAGGATGTGAAAGAGACATTTGAACTCCCATGTACATTTCAGCATTATTCACAAGATGTGAAAACAATTTAAATATCCAATGACAGATAAGTAGATAAAGAAAACGTGTTGTGTCCATATAATGGCTTGCTTTTCAGACTGAGAAAAAGGAAATCCTGCCATATGTGATACCAGGAATGGAATTTGCAGGAAATAAAGAACAAATACAGAATGGCTTCATTAATAGGAGGTACCTAAAACTCCAGAAGCAAAACGTAACATGATGTGGGCTAGAAATTAGGAGGAGGAAGAAATCAGGAGCTGTTGTTACTCAACCAGGTATAAAGTTATAGTCTTACCAAAGGAGTAAGTCTGAGATCTGTTCTATAATGTTCTGCCTACAGTTAACCTAACGGAGCGTGACTTGGCTCTGTTATTTCCTCTGGGTTTTTGCTTTTCCTCATCTTGGACTCCCAGATTTCTGCTCCTTCTTTCTATGAAGTTTAACAATAAATTTGACAGTTTCACAGAGAGACATGTTTTGGAAGCAAACATGAGGGAATCTGTTAATGTGAAGCTGAAAGAAAGGAGGCCATCCCTCAGCCTGGCGGGGCTTTTGATGACTTCAGGTCTCTGATATGGCTAGAAATCTTCAGCTCTGCCACTGACCTCATGTAGGCTTCTTCTAAAACAGCCTCTAGCCACCACTTCTTCTGAGATGTGAGTCTGGAAGGAGCAAAGTATCTGAATTAGACTTTGTGTCTGCTTGTAGGAAATATCACGCTCATAAGAACTCTACACTAGAGCAAGATTATGAGTGATGTGCTTATGGGCAAGAATACCACAGGCTTTTACTGAACACGCAGAATGCTTTTCTGAACAAAACTTCCATATGCTTTCAAGACAAGCAGGAAGACTTTATTTTTTCCATTTCCATAGTACAACAAATATGGGCAGATCCAGTTTGTCACTTGTTCTATTTGTCTGACTGTCTGTCTTTAAATTAGTTTTTGTTTTGGTACTAGGGCTTAAAGGCAAGGTCTCAGCTTTTTTGCTCAAGGCTGTAGCTCTCCCTCTTGAGCCATAGCTCTACTTCTGGCTTTTAATTGGAGATAAGAGTCACACTGTCTTTCCTGCTTGGGCTGGCTTCAAACCTTGATTCTCAGATCTCAGACTCCTGAGTAACTAGGATTATAGGTGTGAGTCACTAGGACCAGGCTTGTGATTACTTGTTTTTATAAAAAAAATTTTGAGTGGGTCAATTATGTTTGTTCATTTACATGTCCATAGCTGTGATTGTGCTGTAATGGCAGACTTTAGTAGTGGTGACCCAGATTATCTAGCCCATAGTACTTAAAGTGCTTATTTTTATTGAGATAGAAAAAAAATTGCCAATCTTGATGATAGAGGAAACCATGTCCAAGGGGGGATGGGCATTCAAAGCGGGGACACATAAACTTACCTGGAGGTTCAGAAAATCTTCCTGCAGAGGCACTGCTTGAATTAAGAACTGAGATGGGGTGGGCATTGTGTAGTAAGCAGGCCAAGATACAAAGCAAAGCAAAGCAAAGTTGAAGAGCTGTAAGACAGAATAATAGCAGGGAGAAGTACATACAGTTTCTGGTAAGCAGGACAGAATATTCAAAGTGGATCTGGGTGATTTGCAGGTTATATGAACAAATGGAGGAGGACTAGAATTCAAGCTCTCTGACTTGCTATGTTTGTAGCAACAATCAACATAGTAAATATACAATATATATGCCTTCAACCCTGACAGACAGTAGCAACAGATCACAGAACTCTTTCCTGCTTGATCCAAATACAGATCATTTGTATTCCAAGAAGCTACTGTTCATTAACGAGAGCCATAGTATGTATATTCAGACATTTTGCTATTCCTGATCTGCATTGTTCTAGTTGGGGGAGAAAATTTTGGATTTATTTTTTATCTGAAGCAATTAGGAAAGGATTTCTGAAGTGAAAGCGGCCAATTCAAGCTGTTTTGTTTCAGCAGTTCCAAATTACTGTTAACCTGTTCTGGCTTGTGTCCCATGTTAAGCGGTTTAACATGCTTTATCCCTCTTAATCCCAACTTCAAAGCAACTAGGGAAGTACAAGAAGGAATGGATCACTTATTTATGTCTGTAAATATTCATTTTAATTGTTCAATAAAGGTTCCAAAAAGTTATCCATCAAAAATTATAATACTGGAAGAACAGCTTGGTATGGTAGTTGTACATCTGACTGGGCTTATAAAGGACGTGTGAGTGTGTGGGGCAGATGTGGCCATACAGGCCAGAGAGGTGCTCTGGATCATGACATTACAGATGCTCACTGAGGCCTTGTGACACAGTAGTAAAAGAAGCTGGAAGGATTCTTGTTTCTATATATTTTGGTAGTTAACATTGCCTAACTGTGATTGTGCAACAGTTATTACATGTCCCTTTCTAAATCCATATAATAGGTCAGAACATATACCCTTATATATCCATATATGGAAAGGAAGAGGAAAACAAGAAGGAGAAAGAGGAGGAGGAGGAGGAGGAGGAGGAAGAAGAGGAGGAGGTAAAGAAG